>NC_049222.1:106128702-106743702 GCF_011100685.1 Canis lupus familiaris | reverse complement strand
GGTGGCAGGGTGGGGGAGGTGACAGGGTGGGGGAGGTGGCAGGGTGGAGGGGTGCTCTGGTCAGGAAGGCTTCAATCAGGGAACTGAAAACATTGCTCAAAATTCTTCCCCCTCTGAACTTGTTTCCTGGAGTTGGGAAGATACAGCAGGATGTCTTCTAGGCGACCAGAGGGCACATTAGTCAGGCATGGATGGGCATTTATCTGCTACTGCCTGGAAGGGGCCCACCATTAGAGACATGACATTCTGAAAGATGGGTGGGTCAATGTGGAGCAGTTCAGTGGTTACCTGCCTGGACTCCGGAGCCAGACATCCCAGGTTCTAATCCTATCTCGGCCACTTACCTTTAGGAAATATAAAGTGAGATATAACCTCGATGCCTCAGTGTCCCCATTTGTACATTGCGGGTAAGAATATCTAGAAGAGTGCTGGATACTGAGAGGTCCTTGCAACATTAGATATGGCTCTCACGTGGCAATTTTAACCTCACCCTCACCTCTGCATGCTCTGTCCAGACATTGTCTTTGCATATATGTACAGGTTCTCTCAAGAACTAATGTGTTACCCTGAACAACCCTCCCACCTCCCTCCAGCAGGGTTAGGTGCCCCCTGTAATGTTCCAGAACGGCTGGGTTCTCTTCTGACCTAAGCCCTGATCAGCCAGACTGGAGAGCCTCGCTGGGCAGGGCTGGGTATGACCAACTCTGCGTCCCCAGCATCTCCTGGCACAGCGCAGCTCTTTGTAGGAAGAAAGATGCCTGTCCCGGGCCATTTTTGGGATCTTGAGATGAGTTCCATCTCTGCTTCTCTTCCTCCCTGGCCTCCCCCCAAGCTGACCCAGGAGCCTTCCCTGGGCTCCCAGAGTCAGGGGCTCTCCTCATCACCCCATCCATTACTCTAGGTCACCACTGTTTGGTCACAAGCCCAGGGACATAGACTTGGGAGCGCATAGAGAGATAGGGTGGGGGGGCCCGCAGTGGAGGGCATTTTGCGAGCATCAATTCAGCTGTTTAAGCATCTGCTCAGCTGCCCTGTACGCTGCATTCTGGACTGATTCCTCAGTTCTGTTCATAGGGACCCTGCCCTCTCACCTCCGAGGAGCCCTCCCATGCCTGCCAAAAGCCAGCGTTTGCCAATGCCCCCGCCCTGGCTCTCTGTGGAGCACCTGCGGTCTGAGAGCTCGGAGTCGCGGACCAGAGAAGGCCTCAGCAGCTGCCTGGGATCGATGCATGAAGAAATTGCAGGGCGGTGGTAGAAGATGGGCTCAATCCTTGCGATGACCCAGCGGAGGAAGAAGAACCCGGCCGGCCCCGGTTTGCCAAGACTACAAATCCCAAGGGTCCGAGCGGCGGGCCCTCTACCTTCTCAGAACCACGTTTCCCAGCAGCCATCGGGAACCTCACGCAAGTCCTCGAAAGTCCCGCCTCCTCCTCCCACGTGAGGCTCGCTTACATTGCCCAGAAAGCATGACAGGTCAGAACTTGGCCGTCTCCAATCAGAGTACACACCCCTACTCCCCATCCGCCCGGCCTCACCCCAAGGTACTTTGGGAAATGTAGTCCTGTCAGGCGTCAACGGGAAGACAAACCCAAGGCGACGTCTAACATTCATTTAGGCTTAGACTGTAACCAGTACTGAGACCTTTCCAAGAGTTTTTAAAAATACGGGTGAATTTTACAGATAATTGGAAACTGATAATAAGCATTTATTTAAAACATAAGTGCATAGAAACATGAGAATGAATAGAAAATGGTTAAGAAATAGTTCTCAAAATTTGAGTATCTTGAGTATGTACTGAATTACAACATAAAATACAATATAAAAAGTCTTCCTTGGCCTCGAAAAAATTTGCTAAATACTAGTCCAAACTAATTTAGTTTCCTTAAAACACACACACACATACACACACACACACACCTTTTTTGTTTGGAAATAATCTCAAGGTTACAAATAACCTGCACAAATACAAATAGTATCTACGCAGATTTATCTACTGTTAACAGTTTACCCCATTGCTTTGGCTTTATCATTATTTATCTATCTGTCCATCCATCCATCCATCCATCATCCACCCCTCCATCCTAACTCAATTATCAGGAAAGAATTAAAGTCAAGTTTACTAACCAATTGCAGGGAAGGAGACCACATCCCAAAGGAGAAGCTGTGATCAACTTATACGATTTGGGGGAAGAGAAGAATTTTGGTGAAATTTAAGTGAAATGGTGCTTTAGTAGCTTCAGAGCAAAGCAGGGATGTGTATAAATGAGTCAACAGTTACGAACTGCAAAGTGGACTCAGAATCCTGTTTCCTTGGAAACTGTAAAGTTAAGATAAACGTGGCATGCCATGCCCAGAAACTCTATATAAAGCTCTGCATCAGGGCTGGAAATTGAGGCTTCTTGTCTATATCAAAGTGACTTAGATATTCTGGGAAAAGTAGGATAAGTTTCATTCTTATGGATATATTTTCAAACAATAAAGTTTCTAAAAGCCTATGATTTTAGAGAGCAAACTTTCTCAGTGAGTAAGATAGCAGTAGTTGCTCACAAAGGGGGTGGTTGGGACACTTTACAGCTGCCACATACTGGGAGAAATGCTTCCTGTTAACTTTGCCCCTGGACTTATCTGTGTTTATAGATAGATGGTGGGCAGATTTTTTAGTTTTTGCTTCTCAATACATGCATTAGTTACACACACCATTACCCTTTGCCCCTGAATACTGCAGTGGGTATTTCCCAAGAAGAGAGATACTCTCTGACTTATTCTTAGCAATCGATCTCAATAAATGTAACATTTACTCAATACTTTTTATCTAATCTCCTTGTGGTGTCTCCATTTCATCAGTTGGCCCAAATGCTGTATCTCAGAGCACTTTCCCTTTCCAGTTCAGGATCCAGTCTGGGGTCAGGTATTGCATATTGTTGTCCTGTCTCCTCGAATCTGGAACATTCCCATATTTCTGATATTGACATTTTGGAAGAATGACCACCTTTTATTTTTTTAATAGAAGTTCCTCACTTGAGTTTCTGACATTTCCTTGTGGTGATTAGATTCAGGCTATACATTCTCCACCAGAATATATGAGGTGAGGTGTATCTTTCCCTTCTAGGCCCAGTTGAGGGAAGTGTGCACAGAATAGAATAACTTCTTTTGTTTTAGGTCATATTTCTGTCCTCAGGGATTCACTTTGAACATGACCCCCTCCTGGCTTCCACAGGCTTTTCTGTGCCAGCCCATGTTCTTTTTTTTTTTTTTTCAGCCCCATGTTCTTTATTCATTCTTTTGAACAACCTCTCCTCTGCTCCAGCCTCAAGCTATCACCTCATCCTAAAATGGCAGCCTCTCCCATTCCAGCAGCAAATTGCTTCTTTCCAAAGCACAGGTGGTTGTGTGAGCTGGGCCAGATGGCAGTGTAAGCTCAGGTTCTGGAAATTCCTGCAGGAGGCAAATCGCCTTCCCTTCTCAATCTATTTCTACCTATTCTAAACACAACTGGACTTCAGGTTCTGACCCTGAGCCATGATAGCTCCTGGCAGCCTTCTGGGCAGGAAGCCAGAGCTGGGGTGGATTTGGAGAACAGAGGTGGCAGAAAGTGGAACACCAGCTCTGCCTTAAAAACAATCTTGTTTTGGGCAATTTTGTAATTGTGGGTACATGGAAAGTAGTATATGTGAAAGAAATGAGAAGACCAGCCATAGGGGCACCTGGGTGGCTGAGTGTCTGCCTTTGGCTCAGGTCATGATCTCAGGGTTCTGGGATGGAGCCCCACATCGGGCTCTCTGCTCAGCAGGGAGTCTGCTTCTCCTTCTCCCTCTGCCCCTCCCCCCTGCTCCTTCTCTCTCTCTCTCAAATAAATATAATCTTTAAGGAAAAAAAAGACCACTCATTAATTCACCACTCATTTTAATACTAGGATATTATTGTTTACTACTCTTTCCTTGTGCTGGCCCTCATGCCCACCTGAACCACTATCCTGAATCATGTCCATCCTTCACTCAATTTCCATGATTACTGTAGCACATATGTATGTATCCCTAAACAACATATGATTTAGTTTTGCTTGTTTATGAGCTTTATAGCAATGATACCTGCATTAGTATTCTAGGGCTGCCATAACAAAGCACCAGAGACAGGGAAGCTTAAACAACAGAAATTTTCTTTCTCACAGTTCTGGAAGGTAGGAGTTGAAGATGCAGGTGTCAGCAGGTTGATTCCTTCACAGGCCTCTCTCTGTGGCTTGCAGACAACTGCCTTTTTTTTGTGTCTTCACACAGTCTTTCATCTGTGTTTAGGCATTCCTGGTGTCTCTCGGTGTGTCCAAATTTCCTGTTACAAGGACACCAGTCAGCTTGGATTATGGTCCACTCTAAGGGCTTCATTTTAAAGACCTTATTTCAAGATACAGTCACATTCTAAGGTACTACCTGCTTTGACACATGAATCGATGGAGAGGGGTAAAATTTAGCTTGTAAACATATCTTACTGTATGTAGCTACAGATGTAGCTAGCTTTTTTTTTTAAGTTTATTTATTTATTTATTTATTTATTTATTTATTCATGAGAGACACACACACAGAGAGAGGCAGAGATAGGCAGAGAGAGAAGCAGGCTTCATGCAGGGAGCCCTATGTGGGACTCGATCCTAGGACTCCAGGATCATGACCTGAGCCGAAGGCAGATGCTCAACCACTGAGCCACCCAGGTGTCCCTGTAGCTAGCTTTATGAGAAAAAAAAAGGGTTTTATTTTTTAAGTAATCTCTATGTCCAGTGTGGGGCTTGAACGTACAACCCCAAGATCAAGAGTTGAACACTCCACTGACTGAAGCAGCCAGGCGCCCCTAGGTTTTTGGTTTGTTTTTTAAATGAGTTTTTCTTTTCTTTTTTTTTTTTTTTTTTGAGAGTAGTTTTAGGTTGACAACAAGGTTGAGAGGAAGGTACAGAGATTTCCCCTATACCCCCACCCTCACACATGCATAGCCTCCCCCATCATCAGCATCCCCCACTGGAGTGGATATATTTGCCACAATTGAATCTACATGGACACATTACCCCTCAAAGTTTACCTGAGGGCTCACTCTTAGGGATGTATGTTTGGGGGGTTTGGACAAATGTATAATGACATATATCCATCATTATAGTATCATACAGTACTTTTGGGGAGTCATTTAAGAAATCCTTCCCTGGGGGAGTATAAGAAGACTAGCCATAGGGGGCGCCAGGGTGGCTCAGTGGTTGAGTGTCTGCCTTGGGCTCAGGGCATGATCCCAGGGTCCTGGGATCAAGTCCTGTATCGGGCTCCCTGCTCAGTGGGGAGCCTGCTTCTCCCTCTCCTGCTTCCCCTGCTTGTGCTCTCTCTCTCTCTCCTTCCCTCTCTGTTTCAAATAAATAAATAAATAAAATCGAAAGAAAGAAAGAAAGAAAGAAAGAAAGAAAGAAAGAAAGAAAGAAAGAAAGAAAGAAAAGAATTCCTTCCCTGCCGCCAGAAGTGAAGGACATTTTCTCGCATTCTTAAAGTTTTCCCTTCCATGTGAAAGTCTTCAATCCACCTGAAGTTGTTGTTTATGAGGTGTGATGTATAAATCCAGTTTATTTCTTCCTCTAAGGATAACCAATGATCTTAACAGCATTTGTTAAATAATTATCCTTTCCTGATTCTCTGCGGTCCCTGCCCTGTCATATTTTGGAATTTGTGGCTCTTTTATGGGGCTCTCTGATCCACACATTGATTAATTTGTTTAAGCCTTCATCAAGACCATCCTGTCTCAATAACCATTGCTTCGTATAACATTTCATGAATGAACTTTGCAACTTTGTATAAACCCGCCCAAAAATTAGAAAAAGAAGTAACATTCTTCAGTTCATTTTAATGAGGTTACTACAATGTTAACACACAAAAAAATAGTCAGGGACAGGGGTGCCTGGCTGAGTCAATTGGTGGAGCGTGCAACTTTTGATTCCGGGGTTGTGGGTTGGCATCCCACATTGGGTGTAGAGATTACTTTAAAAAATCTTTAAAAATAGTCAGAACAGCCACAGAGCAGCCCCAGTGGCCCAGCGGTTTAGTGCCTGCCTTTGGCCCAGGGTGTGATCCTGAGGCCCCGGGATCAAGTCCCACATCGGGCTCCCTGCATGGAACCTGCTTCTCTCTCTGCCTGTGTCTCTGCCTCTCTCTCTGTGTGTCTCTCATGAATAAATAAATAAAATCTTTTTTTTTTTTTTAAATATTATTTATTTATTTATTTATGATAGTCAGAGAGAGAGAGAGAGAGAGAGAAGCAGAGACACAGGCAGAGGGAGAAGCAGGCTCCATGCACCGGGAGCCCGACGTGGGATTCGATCCCGGGTCTCCAGGATCGCGCCCTGGGCCAAAGGCAGGCGCCAAACCGCTGCGCCACCCAGGGATCCCAAATAAATAAAATCTTAAAAAAAAAAAAAGCCATCTCTTAAAAAAAAAATAGTCAAAACAGGGGCGCCGGGGTGGCTCAGTCAGTTAGGCATCTGCCTTCAGCTCAGGTCATGATCCCAGGGTTCTGGGGTCAAGCCTCTCATAGGGTGCTTGGCACCCTGCTTGGCAGGGAGTTTGCTGCTCTCTCTCCCTCTGCTCCTCCCCACTGCTTGTCTTCTTTATTTGTCAAATAAATAAATAAAATCTTAAAAAGAATAATCAAGAACAGCATAAACAAGGAAAACCAGGGATGCCTGGGAGGCTCAGTGGTTGAGCATCTGCCTTTGGCTCAAGGTGTGATCCTGGAGTCTCCAGATCAAGTCCCACATTAGGCTCCCCGCAGGGAGCCTGCTTCTCCCTCTGCCTGTGTCTCTGCCTCTCTCTGTGTGTCTCTCATAAATAAATAAATCTAAAAAAATAAAAACAAAAACAAAACAAAAAAAACAAAACAAGGAAAACCGGACTATTTCTCTAGTGAATAAAAAAATCCTAAATAAAATATTACCATCTGATTTCATCAATTCATTAATTCTCCACAGTAACTGGTTAACAGAGGAAAATCTGATGATAATCTCCACAAATGGAAAAAAAAAACTTGATAAAACTTGATCCAACAAGTAATTCTTTTCTACAATGAGCAAGCAATCTAATGCAAACAGTGGGCAAATAAGTAATAAAGAAGATCCACTGAAACAAGAGCAAAACAAATGATACAAAGGGGAGGGGCAGGAATCAGTGGAATGAAAGGGGGAAGAAAAGTCTAGCAAAACAAGAAGTTATTTTGATTTTTGAAAAAGTTATTAAGATTGATTGACTTTTTGGCAAAACTGAATAAGAAAAAAATAAAGGGGCTAAAAATAAGATACAAACAATAAGAGTGAAGAATTATAGCTAGGACTGAGATACAAAATGTAATTAGGGGCACCTGGCTAGCTCAGTCAATAGAGCACATAACTCTTGATCTTGAGGTTGTGAGTTCGAGCGCCACGGTGGGTATAGAGTTTCCTTAAAAATAAAGGAATAAACTTAAAAAAATAATTAGTACTATGACCAACTATGGGCTAACATTTAAAAACTTAAATGAAATGGTTAAACTACTAGAAAAATATAAAATGCCAAAAATTATGCAAAAATCAAGCACTTGAATAAACCATTAAGTACTGAAATATACAAAGTTATAGTCAAAGATTTCCATTCTCTCTCTCTCTCTCTCTCTGTCTCTCTCTCTCAAAAAAACCCCAGAGGCACAGATGGTCTTCTAGGCGACTGATATCAAACATTCAAGAAATGCTTAATTTTTATCTTATACACATTATTCCGGAAAATAGAAATCATGTAGAATCTGTCTAGTTCCTTTTTGGAAGCTAATGCAACGCTGATTCTAAAACCAGATAAGGAACATGTACAAGAAAAGAAAATTATAAGTCCATTTCACTTGTGAACGTGGGTGCAAAAATCCTGCATCACATAATAGCCTACTAAATCCAACACTATATCATAATTCATCATGATCAGGTAGGATTTATCACTAATTATCAAGGGTCGTTCAAAATTTAAAAAAAAATTTCTTTCAGCATAATTCACTAACAGACCAAGGAAGAAAATGTACTGATTTCAATCAACGTGGAAAAATAATTTGATAAGGTTTTATACCTTTATTTATTTATTTATTTATTTATTCATTCATTCATTTATTTATTAAATATTTTATTTATTCATGAGAGACAGAGAGAGAGAGAGAGAGAGAGAGAGAGGCAGAGACACAGGCAGAGGGAGAAGCAGGCTCCATGCAGGGAGCCCGACGTGGTACTTGATCAGGGGTCTCCAGGATCACACCCTGGGCTGAAGGCGGCGTTAAGCCGCTGAGCCACCCGGGCTGCCCTTTTATATATATTTATGATTGAAAATTAAAACAGTAAGCTGGGGGGGGGGTATTTTCTTAACTTTATAAAGCTTCCAGCAAATGCCATAAAAATTTTGGATGCCTTCCTTCCAAGACCAAAAATGACATTAGAATATCCTCATCATGGCTGGTGCTTAACATAGTACTGTGTATAAATCCTGATTAATGGTTTACTTAAAAAAGCTACAGGAACAAGTAAGAGATATTAGCAAGGTCTTGAGTTACAAGATTAACCTATAGGGGTGCCTGGTTGGTTCAGGCGGTGGAGTATAAGACTCTTTATCTCTGAGTTGTGAATTTGAGCCCTATGTTGGTTGTAGAGATTACTTTAAAAAATAAAAAATCTTTTAAAAGACAAAATACCCAGATTAACCTACAAAAATCAATCCTATTTCTCTATGCCAACAATAAATTAATATAAAATATAATTAAAAATACCATTCACTATCCCTCCTAAGTATGTAGACATCATCTAGGAACTAACACACAAAAAAATAATAATATTCTGGAAGTGAAAACTTTAAACTCTGATAAAGGACCCAAAGATGATTGGAATAAAAATAAAGACACTCTATGCTCTTTGCTGAGTGATTAAATATTTTTTTAAAGATTTTATTTATTTATTCATGAGAGAGAGAGAGAGAAAGAGAGAGGCAGAGACAGGCAGAGGGAGAAGCAGGCTCCACGCAGGGAGCCCGACATGGAACTCAATCCCGGGTCTCCAGGACGATGCCCTGGGCTGAAGGCAGGTGCTAAACCGTTGAGCCACCCAGGGATCCCTCTACTTGGATTATTTTAAAGTCTTATTGAGATTCACATGCCATACAATTCATACAACTAAAGTGGACAATTCAATGATTTTTGGCACATTCAGATATGTGCAATAATCACTATGGTCAATTTTAGAGCATTTTCACCATCACAAACAAGCAAACAAACAAACACCAAACCTGTACATTTTAGCAATTACCTCCGTATCTCTCCATCCACTCCCACCCCTAAGAAACCAAGAATCTAATTTCTGACTTTATAGATTTTCCTATTAACGGAAATTTCAGAAGGATGGAATCATATAAATGTGTGGGTTTTATGACTGGCTTCTTTCACTAAGTGTGATGTTCTCAAGTGGCATCTGGGTTGTGGCCTGGATTAGCACCTCATGTACACATTTTTGTGTGGTTGTATGTTTTCCTTTCTCTTGGATATCTATCTTGGAGGGGGAATTGCTGGATCCCATGATAACTCTATGTTTGACTTTTTGAGGACTGCCAGCCTGTTTCCCACAATGACTGCACCATTTTGCTTTCCAACCAGCAGTGTGTGAGGGTTTCAATTTCTCCACATTCTCGCCAACACTTGCTATTATCTGACTTTTTAATTTTAACCATCCTCATAGATGCAAAGTGGTACCCCCTTGTGATTTTGATTTACATCTTTCTGATGACTAAGATGCCAATATTTTCATGAGCTTCTTGGCTATTTGTGTATCTCCTTTGGGAAACATCTTTTCAGATTTCTTGCCCATTTAAAAATTGGTTTATTTGTATTTTTGATATTGAGTTGTAAGAGTTCTTTACATATTCAACTGGTTTTTTTGGTTGTTGCTTTGGGGCTTACCATATACATTTTAATTGATCAGAATCAGGTTCCAGAGGCACTTGGGTGGCTCAGCAGTTGAGCGTCTGCCTTTGGCTGAGGGTGTGATCCCAGGATCCTGGGATTGAGTCCTGCATCAGGCTCCCTGCATGGAGCCTACTTCTCCCTCTGCCTATGTCTCTGCCTCTATCTCTCATGAATAAATAAATAAAATCTTAAAAAAAAGAATCAGTTTCTGATTTATAGTAGCTTAATTCCAGTGAGATAGAGAACCGCTACTCCTATAGTGCTGTATTCTCTTTTCTCTCTTTCTGTGGTATTATTGTCATACATATTAATATTACAAACCCAACAATAGTTATTATTACTTTACCATACATAGTCATTTCCTTATCTTTCCTCCCACCACCTCCTTTTGTGTGGATATTGGCAAATATATTAAATCTCCATATGTTATAGGTCAATGATACATTATATGCATAATGTTTTATACAATTGATTTTAAAGTCAGTTTTGAGGATAATGGAGAAAAACTATGCATTAATACTGTCTTTTAAAATTATATAATTACCAGGCCACCTGACTGGCTCAGTTGGTGGAGCCTGTGACTCTGGATCTCAGGGTTGTGAGTTCGAGCCTCAGTTTGAATGTAGAGATTACTTAAAAAGAAAAAAATCTGGGATGCCCGGGTGGCATAGCAGTTGAGCATCTGCCTTTAGCTCAGATTGTGATTCTGGGGTTCTGGGATTGGGTTTGGCATTGGGCTCCTGGCAGGGAGCCTACTTCTCCCTCTGCCTATGTCTCTTACCCTCTCTCTGTGTCTCTCATGAATAAGTAAATAAAATCTTAAAAAAAATACAATCGTGGGGCTTCTGGGTGGCTCAGTTAAGCTGGGCTCCCTGTGGGGAGTCCTATGTGGACTCGATTCCAGGACCCTGGCATCATGACCTGAGCTGAAGGCAGACACTCAACCACTGAGCCACCCAGGAGCCCCTTTAAAAAAAAATCTTAAAAAACAGCAAAAGGCAAGATGTTTCTCTTGCTTTTATTCTCCTTAGGTGACCTGCAGGGCCAGAAGGCATGTGGCCCCTTTCTTTGCTAGATGGTGTCACATGGCGCCCAGCGGGGCATTTCCCATGCTTCACCCAAGCCAACGTCACTGTCTTCCACTACCCTCCCACCCACCACAAGGAGAAGATGGGATCCCTATGAACTTCTTTTTTTTTTTTTTTAGATTTTATTTGTTTATTCATGAGAGACACAGAGAGACAGGCAGAGATACAGACAGAGGGAGAAGCAGGCTCCCTGTGGGGAGCTTGATGTCCATCCCAGGACCTCCGTATCATGACCTGAGCTTAAGGCAGCCGCTTAACCAGCTGAGCCACCCAGCCATCCCATGAACTTTTAAATTTGTATTGATTTTCTAATGAATGAGGTTAGGTTAAGTAGTCTTTCAGGAGACTGGTTTTAGAGCCAGCCAGAAGATTCTCCTCAGGGAGATCGTGGTCTTTGGTTGAGAAGATCCCTGCCCACGTGGTTGGTGAAGTGGATTTTAAACCCAGAGGGAGTACAGCTTCTTGGCGTGGCCAAAGGAAGGAATCAGCACTTCCTTGGGCAGCCTCTGTGAGAGAGGCTTGTGGAGAATGCCCTGAGCCTTGGATTTTAGGGACTGAAAGTCTCTTTTTAATAAAATTTCTCCCTTTTAAAAAATATTTTATGTATTTATTTGAGCGACAGAGATAGGAAAGCACAAGCAGGGAAGAGAGGGAGAAGCAGACCCCACACAGGGCTCAATCCCAGGACCCTGGCATCACAATCTGAGCCAAAGGCAGACATTCAACCAACTGAGCCACCCAGGTGCCTCTAATAAAATTTCTGTGTGAACCCAAGGAGGCGATTCGTACCTTCATTCATGAAATGAGGGCACTTTACAGGCATTGATTGGGTCCTGTGCACCAGGTCCTGTCCAGAGCTTTGTAAACACATGGATACCCCAAATCGGCATCTCGACCCTACCAGAAAGATTATGCTCATTCTACAGATGAGGAAACTGAAGAGTCAGAGAGGTTAAGCCATTTACCAATGATCACACAGTAAGCTTGAAAAGGCTGACCCCATGAATCCATTCAGTCATGATTATTGAATGTCAGGGAACTGAACGGCATGGTTCTAGGCTCTAGAGATAGTGAAGGAGACAATGATCCCAACTCGGAAAGGGACATTCAAAGAGAGTGGCCGATATTTGACGGGGAGGGGCTAACATTCCAAAAGAGGGAGCTGACATCCCTGTGGTAGAGGCTCACATTCTGGGGGAGGAGCTAACATCCCAGGGGGGAGGGGCTGACATTCTGGGGGAGGGGTTATGTCCCAAGGGGAAGGGCTGACGTGCTGGAGAAGGAGTAGATGTCCCAGGGGGAGGTGCTGGTGCTGACATCTCAGGGGGAGGGATTGACGCCCCAGGGGGAGGGATTGACGTCCCAGGGGGAGGGATTGACATCCCAGGAAGAGGGGCTGATATTCTAGGAGGTGTCAACAGCCCAGGGTAAGAGGTGATTTTCTGGGGGGAAGAAGTAACATCCCAGGGGGAGGGCCTAACATTCTGGGGGAGGAGCCAATGTTTCAGGGAGAGGGGCTGGCTGACATCTGGAGGGGGGAGGAGGAACTGACACCCCAAGGGGAGGGGCTGACATTCTGGGGAAGGAGTGGATGTCCCAGTGGGAGGGGCTGACACCCCAGGGGGAGGGGCTGATATTCTGGGAGAGGAGCTTACGTTTCAAGGGGTGGGGCCGACAACCCGGGCGGGTGGCGGTGGGGGGGACGGGGCCAAACATCCCCCACCCTTCAGAGCCTCCAGTCTCCTCACAATACTCTGTCCCTTCAAGTATTGGCTGAGCCGCGGCACCAACCTCTGCCATCCCCTGGAATCCCCGTGCCTGACCAGCGCAGAGCCTCTGCCCTCGCGGAGCCGGTAGCCTGGGGGAGACAGTCCTGAACGCAAACATATTTACCTCCCAGGCAGGAAGGAGGCAATTACTCGCTCGTAATCACTACCTCTGTTTCTCTCAGCAAAGAGCGAGGGGAGGCGGCGCCCCCAATCTGGCCTGGTTTGAGATGTTCCCAGCCGTGGGAGACAGACAGACTGTCATCAAATGTGGGGAAATAGCTGTCATGAGACTCCTCACCCCCTGACACCTGACACCTCTCCCTTCCCACCAGGAGCCCTCCTTCCGTGGCTGCAAAGGCGTAGGTTCTGTTCCTGTTGTCTGAGCACCGAATGCTTCCTAATCCTCACGCATCCCCGCGCCGGGTAGAGACTGAATTGCCGGGGGTCCCACTCTGGGTCAGGATGTCAGGGTCCAGGACGGTGGCAGTCCAGAGCCCACTCCCTTCCCGATGCGCACGGCCGGCTGTGCTATGGGTCTCCTGGTTCCCATTCTTGTCCATGTGGAATCAGATGAAGAGGGGATGGTGTGACAGCCTTACTCCTCTGTTTCATTTGCTTCTGTGACCCGCTCCTGAGATGTGGCCTGAAATGAACGATGTGCCATCCCCACCCTCTGGGTCTCACACTGACCCAGACCTGGGCTTACTCAGTGTTAATGATTCATTTCTTCGAAAATGGGGGCCTCCCACGTGCCTCCTCCTGTGGTGGGTGACACTGGGGACCCCGGAGGAGTCAGACCAGTACCCTGATCTCAAAGAGGCTGCAGGCTGGCCACAGAGACGGATATAGTCAGTGAGCTATCGAGTAGGCTGCGGCTGTGTCAGAGCAGGAGCCAGGTGTAAGGGGGAGGGGGCTTGAACCATGGAGTTGAGGGCTTTGATGGGCCTCATGGAAGGCCAGGCTCTGGGCACTGGGGAGCCGTGGGAGGTGTCTGAGCAGAGGAGAGGTGGAGTCAACACTGTATGTACAGAAGTCCCTCTGGGGTCCCCCGGGGGATGGAGATAGGCCAGGAGAAGGTAGGGGTGGGGGTCGTGGGGGAGAGAAGCCCTGAGTAGGGGCCAGGCCGTAGAGATGGAGGAGAGTGAAAGGAGGGAGAGGCTGGTAGTGGGCTCTAATCCAGGACACCGTCCCTCCCCTCCCCTCCTCCTGCTCTGGCAGAGCATGGTTCCCACTCTCTCCCCTTTACACCAACGCGAACCCCACACACCCTGTTTCTCCCAGCCTGGCTACACCCTCCGGGCCTCTCCTGTGGCCATCCTGGCTCCAGACTCCCCTCTTCCTGCTACCTGCCCTCAACTCCCTACCCTTGTCCTTCCAGAGGCAAACGTATTGACCTTCAAATTGCATGACCTTCAGAGCACCTCCATTTGCTGGTCTATAAAATGGGTGTATTCTCTTCTGATGGCTGCTGTAACAAATAGGGTGTCCGGCTTTGGGGTGCCACTGGGGGTGCCGAGCACCTTTTGCAGCCCGATGAGGGCCAGGCTACAGCCAGCAAGACTGACGGGAAGGCCCCAGCTGCCAGGGGTGCTGTGGGCCATGGGGACTGTCATTTCCATGCTGGTACCCCTTCCACCTGCTGCTTCGGCTGGAGCTGGTGGGGATGCAGAAGCCCAGGCTGGACATGGTAAAGGTGTGGCTGTGGCCAGGCCCTCTGCTTCTGCCGAGGGTGAGAGTCTGAGAAGGACACAGGTGAGAGGTCCAGCCTTCCTGGGAGGACCAGAAGAGAAATCCCAGAGGGGGGGGTTTGGAGACAGCATGGGGGAGGGCGGAAGGGGGGGGAGGTCCCAAATCCTCAAACTTGGGAGAATATGAGGCGTGAGGATTCAGCCAGAGATGGATAGCAGAATGGGGAGGCAGAGAGAGGGAGGTGTAGAGAGAGGGACAGGGGTGGGGGTGGGGAGACACAAGATCCTGAGAGACAGGGTGAGATAGAAGAGGTGGATGGGGGAGGGGAGGGGATATGTGCAGGTGTAAACTTGACTGCAAAGACGCGGGCTGGCAGATGGCAGCCAAGGCAGGGAGGGGAGGTGAGAGGCAGGTCAGGCTGCCGGGAGGGATCAAGTGGAAGAGGAGACAGAAAAAGATATGGAGACAAAGACCCAGTGAGAGACAGGAACACGAAGAGTTCTAGTGAAAGACGGAAATAGCACTGGCCTCGAGGCCTGAAGGACAGCGCTCGAGGAGACAGATGGACGGATGGACCGGGAGACAGACATGCAGACAGGGCCGTGCACCTGCAATGTAACGGTAGGACTGTGGACACAGCCGAGGAATTTGGAATGAGAGTGACCTGATTATCCCAGGTCGGAGTGATTCCTGGATGCGGGGCTCTGGGGGCACAGACTAGGACACCCTGGGCCCCCCGCTTTTCTGGCTCATGGGGTACCAACTATCATTCACGCCCATCTTCTCTTGCCACCCTGGGAAATGTGCCTCCCAACCACCTTTCCAATGCCCCCATCTTGGGGAAGAAACTACTTTGTTTGCTTTTCTTTGGTCTTCAAGCTCCCAAATGTTTCTAAGCCAAAGATTAATTTTTACTCCACGTTCTGAATCTTTGGATGGATCCACGGAGCTGCCTCAGAAATGCACTCAGCTCCAAGATTCGGGGCGGGGAATCTATCCTTTCCATCTTCAGAAAACCCATTACATAGATGCCTCTGACCCTGCTGCACATTAGAATCTCCGGGGGAGCTTTTAAAATCCAATCGATGTCCAGGCCCCATCCCCAGGCGTTGTGGTTTAAGTGGTCCAGGGAGGAGCTGGGCTCAGGAACTTTCAAAAGCTCCCCAGGGATCCCCCACAGGCAGAGGGCTGAGCCCCATCCATCTGAAGTGGCTGTGGTTGTGGAAATGCAACCTTAATAGCTCCTGGGAGACCAAGAACCACAGCACTAAATGGCTGGAAACTCTGGGGCAGGAGAAGGCACACACAAAAACAGACTTCTTTGTCTGTATTTGGCTGTTTTACAAGCATTAACAGCCAAGACTCAAGCTGGGGTCCCTTGGGAGTCAGATCCTATTCTGTGCACCCCATCTTCAAGCTCTCAGTCAGAGCCGCGAAAAACCAGGAGAGTGGGCAGCCACACTTGGAGCCGGAGGGATTTTAGGGAGTTGACACAGAGTAGACGCTGGAAAGGGCACTCCAGGCAGGGAGTATAGCACAGCACGTATGTGCAAAGGCACTGGGGAATGGCATTTGTTTACTATCTCTGAGATATATGTGGTTAAGCAAATACTGGTGGTTGGGTGGAGGTGGTAGGATGTAGGTGAGATGTAAAAAAGAAAAAAAAAAGGAAAAGAAAAGAAAAAAGATGAGAGGGAGTCAGGGCACACACAGTCTCCAAGGTCAGGCTGAAGGGCTGGGACTCTTGGGGCGGTGGTGGGACCCGGGGGTGCCACGGGAAGGCTGCGAGCAGGGAGGGACAGAGTCAGCTCTGGATGTACAAGGACCTCTGTGAGAGCTGAAGGAGAGGGACAGGCAGCAAGGCGAAGGTCCGGGGAGAGAGAAACCCTGGGTCGGGGAAGGAAGGTGCGGAATTCTGGTTTACGGAAGCCAAGTTCCCCCCAACAGCTCGGCCGAATAACTTCTGGCTGGGAAAATGGTCGCACACCGCCCCTGTGTGGTTGCTCGTGGTTCTGCAACCAGGGCCTCCCGCACGTTCGACCAGCCTCTAAATCAGGCCGCTTCTGAGAATGAAAGAGGGTGCTACTACCAAATACGCTGCGACAACCGGCCCAAAGTGTTCGCAGAATTGTAGTGAGGCTATAAACCCGTTCCTAACTGAAATGTGGCAGGCCGTTCCTGAGAAACCCAAGATGTTCAGTCACCCTATTCAGGAGCTGCCTTTTCAGCTGTTGACTGGAAATGAAATGGTTTATCAGATGAGAAGGTGGAGGAAGCTCAACCAAAGGCCAGGCTGTCACCCAGGGCGCTCCGTCTACTGGGGATGAAGGCAGGGAGTGGGGAGGAGGAGGTTAGTGAGGGAGCTGGTAACAGACTGTTTGGAGGTCTAGACCCTTCCATAGGAAGGGCCATTGACAAGTGGGTATTGAATAGGAGTTTTCTAACAAAAGAGGAAGATGTGTTAGTACAATATAACAATGAAGATGATAACTACAAACTTTTTGCAGGTGACAAATCCCATTCATGTCTTTGATCTTGAGTTTTTCTGGTTGTGACCCCCTGCGCCCACTGGACAAAGATTTTCACCTTTGCCTGACTGAGAAGAAAGCCAGGGTTCAGAGAGATGGAATATATCTGAAGTACACAGCAGTCTGCGTTGATACCAAATGAATCAGCCCAGCTCTCCCCCTCTCCCCTCTCTGTGCTTTTGCACCCAAAATTCAAATGTCCTTCCTCTTCTCCAACTGCTCCTGAAAGACTCTTACTCATCCCTCAAAACCCAGCTCAGATTCTGGGCTCCTGGTCTCAAACCAGAGAGTCCAGGGCTCTAGCCCCCTCCTTCCTCACACCCAGGAGACTGGACTCCTGGCCTTTCCTTCCTCAGACTCAGAGATCTGTCCCTCAAACAGAGCTGGGGATCCTGTGCACCAGCCAGGGATGGAACGAGATGTGCTGATTCAGTCCATTTATTTGGTCTCAGAGGCCAGAGTCATGATCCAGGGCAGAATGCTCTTGGGTTAGGTGTCCTGTGTTTGTCTTCTCATTGCTGAGCCTAAGGGAGGAAGACACAGAGATACACAGAGGCTTGGGGAAGGAGGAGAGGCTAACTAGATACAGTGAGGGCCAAAGAGACAGATTCAGGCCATCCCCCACCCTCTTCCTACTCACCTTGTTGAAGAAGTAGATGGAGGCAAGGATGGTGAATACAGCTATGGCCAGGGTTACATTCTGTGGGGAGCAGTCAGAGGTCAGAGCCCACTCCCTCCCTCCCCTCCTTCCCAGCCTCCCTCCCCCTGCCAGACTGCCCCCTCCTCACTTCCTGAAAGTTCATGGTCATGGTCTTGAGCTCTGTGTTTGCTTGACCTTCCTCTTCCCTTCCTGGATTCTGAGCCAGTGAGGCCAGATCAGCCACCAGAACCTAAGAGGGGTTGCTTGGGAGACCAGAATGGTGGCCGTGGTGACCAGAGAAGGGCATTCTGGGTAGAGGGGACACTGGGGGTGCAGAATGTTACATGCAGTATCTGAACTTGAGATTGGAACATTTGAGATTGGAGAATCCACACCTCCATTGCTACACTGAGGAGTTTGTCCCCCACCTACCCACCCCAGGGGGCTGGGGAGGCATGGGAGGGTGTGAACAGGGGAGGCATTGAGTCAGCTCTGAGTGTCAGTGTACTGGAGCAGGGGGGAGGCTGGAAGCCTGCAGGTGGCCCAGGCCAAATTTCCTTCCTCACCGTCTGCCAGACACAAAGTTGAGAGAAGCAGCAGTTGGACTGGGCATTCCAGAGTCTCGTCACCAGTTCTGGGGGTGGGGGCAGTGGCAGCGGTGGTGGTGCCAACTTCCCCACCTGTGGGGCACAGACCTAGGGACAGCGCCGGAGACTTCAACAGTCCTCCCACTAGTATCACAGACATCTAACTCTCTGTCCATTAGGCCTTTAGAACCAACTTCTCGGAAATATAAGGGGAGAAAAACCAAGTACCATCAAATGTCATGACCCACAGATTCCATGTTTGTGAATTCGCTTACTCGCTAAATTATGTCATCCCCAAAGTGCATACTCGGTGCCCTCTCGCGGTCACTCCTGGATATGCACAGAACGGCTAAAATGTTGAGCTGCTGGTTGCACACGGATTCCCTGATGAGGTCGGATGAGGTGACGCTCTGCCTTCAGGTTTCTGCTCTCAGAGAGATGACCAGAGATGGGAGCCCGGGCGCAGCCTGGTGCAGCGCAGGGACGTCCTGCTGGACGGTTTTGCATCCCAACTAGGGCACCTGTGACTGGAGTAACCTTAGGCAAATCATCCTCAGAGTTCCTGCTGGGCCCAGTCCTTATCCAGAGGGCAGGGAGCAAAGACCCAGCTGAAGACAGGCCTGATCCCATTCCTGGGGGCTCCTCCCTCACTACCTAATCACCTCCCAAGGCCCCACCTCCCAATACCATCACCTTGGGGGTTATGAGTTTGGGGAGACTCAGGAAGCAGGCTGAGGAGAGTGAGCATGCCAGTGAGCCATGCTGCGGTGCCCCTGAAGAGGCATCTTTATTTGTTTAAAGCACACTGCCACTGCCATGGATGGGACACTGTCTGAGACAGCCATGCTGTGATTCTCACTTTTTGGTGATCGATGCCCCTGTAGGCCACTCACTCCCTCATTGGACAGAACTGCTCTGTGAAAACGAAGCAGTTTAGGCTGGAAATAGTGTTGGGGACTTCTGGGGGCGTGGCTACAAAAGACACTGCTGTCCCTGTGGAAGAAGCCAGCGCGGGCCAGGAGGTGGGGAGCTGAGGCCCCTGGCCAGCAGCCACGCTGATGAGCTTAGAAGCAGCTCTTCCAGCCTCACTCAAGTACTCAAATGAGGGTCATCTGGGTGGCTCAGTGGTTGAGTGTCTGCCTTTGGCTCAGGTCGTGAACCCGGGGTCCGGAGTTCGACTCCCGCATCGGGCTCCTTGAAGGGAGCCTGCTTCTCTCTCTGCCTTTGTCTCTGCCTCTCTCTGTGTGTCTCTCATGAATAAATAAATAAAATCTTTAAAAAAAAAGTTAAAGAAATTTTCAAATGACTGTAGCCCCAGCCCACAGACTATGATCTGGTGAGGACCCTAAGCCAAGGCCACTTAGCTAGCTAGCTAGCCACTCCCAAAGTTGCCACCCACCAAAACTGGGAGGGAAATAATGAGTGGCTCTTGTCTCAAACCCCATGTCATCACCAATGCCCTCATTCCATTTTTGCAAATTTGCCTACTTGCTAAATACTTTGGTATCCCCAAATGCATACTGATTGCCCTCTCTGTCACTCATGGACATGCGCAGAATGGCTAAAATGCTGAGTTGCTGTATGAACACGTGTTCCCAGCTGAGATCGGACGGGGTGACACTGCGCTTGGAACTCACTAATCCTCAAAGCAACTCTGACGTACAGATTGCACTTGTTCCTGTTTTATGAATTTTATGAATGAGGAGGCACAGAGAGGTGCAGTGACTTGCCCAAAGTTGCACAGCTTATAAACAGTGAAGCTAGGATTGGAATCCAGGGATCCCTGGGTGGCGCAGCGGTTTGGCGCCTGCCTTTGGCCCAGGGTGCGATCCTGGAGACCCGGGATCGAGTCCCACGTCGGGCTCCTGGTGCATGGAGCCTGCTTCTCCCTCTGCCTGTGTCTCTGCCTCTCTCTCTCTCTCTCTCTCTGTGATGACTATCATAAATTAAAAAAAAAAAAAAAAAAAAGGATTGGAATCCAGCCTATCCAAATCCAAATCCAGGATCTGGGCGTTCCACTGCTGGGCCATGCTGGCTTGGGCCAGTTGTGGGTGACACTGGGGAAAGGTGACATCTCTCAGAGGCCCAAGGGAGCTTCAAAGAGCTCCGACATTGAAGGGGTGAGAATAGGAAAAAACAGAACTTGGGCTGAGGGGAGGGAGGAGAAAGCAGAGAATGTGTCTGGAATGTGGGTCTGGGTATGTGTGTTGGTCTTGGTCTCCTTTTGCACCCAGGTTAAGGGCCCCTGGTTCAAATCCAGCTTTGCCACCCTCTGCTTATTATGCTCCCTCCGGCAAATTACTTAACCCCCCTGTGCCTCGGTTTCCCCATCTGCATGATGGGGATGGTGATAACCATATCAACCTCTGGCAGAGGTAGAGTGAGGATGAAACACGTTAATCCACTGGCTAATCCGAGGCTGTCAAAGGCCCTGGGGGGAGCTGGATCCCAGGAGGCCACCCTGGCTCCTGGGGGGAGGCATGCCGGGACCTGCTTTTCGGGGGGTGCTGAGGCAGGGGTAATGAGCAGGTGGGGCTGCGGCATAGACAGTGGGCTGAGCTCAGCGTCTGGGCTGTTTGGAGATGGCCAGGCCAGGGTTTTGGGGCCTCCCCGTTGGACCTCTCCTGCTCCTGCTCCTGCTGCTGCCACCGCCGCCCCAAGCCCTGACAGAAGGACCCCTGGTGTTTGTGGCTGTGGTGAGGTGTCCCCTGCCCCGGCCTGGCCCCTCAGCTCCCCCAGGCCGGCCCTGACCTGGCCCTGTCCTCAGGTGTTCCGCCACGGCGACCGGGCCCCGCTGGCTTCCTACCCCACCGACCCACACAAGGAGGCCATCACTGCTCTGTGGCCGAGAGGCCTGGGCCAGCTGACTACGGTGAGAAGCTAGGGGTGTGGGTGAGGAGTAGGAGGGTGGGGAGGGGGTCCGCTGAGGCTCGCTCCATCCTCAGGAGGGGGTCCGCCAGCAGCTGGAGCTGGGACGCTTCCTGAGGAGCCGCTACGAGGCCTTTCTGAGCCCGGAGTATCGGCGGGAGGAGGTACTGCCAACGAGGACCCTCCTGGCCTCCTGACCTCTCACCTCTGACTTCCACTGCCCCCAACACTCACCGTGGGCTTCTACCTCTGGCCTTCGAACTCCAACAACCTGACTTGCACCCCATATCTGATCTCTGACCTCCAAACCATCAACTAATTTACGCTGACCTCTGACCCCATCTAAATAGGAGTCATCAAGCTTCACCTCTGACCTCAGGCCTCTATCAACTCTGACTTTACTTTCTGGCCTCCACCTCTGTCTTCTGACTCCCACCAACTCCAACCAGCCCCTCTCACCTCTGGTTTCTAACTCCAAAACTTGCCTGGCTGGGACTTTGACCCTTGTCGGTTTAATTTGCCCTCCTTAGCTCTAATCTTTTATCTCTATTTTCCATCAAATCTGAGTTCTCTTTCCTGTGTCCTCCTCTGTCTTTGGATATCCCTTGATTAGGATTGTTCCTCCTGACGCCTGACCCCTGAGAGACAGGCACTGACCCCTGGGCCCACTTTGTCCTTCTAAACTTGAACCCCAAATTCTGGTCACTAGCAACTCTGATCTTCCTTTCTTTCATCGATGCAACTGATCCCTTTGAACCCCATGTCTGCCCAACTTCTGACCTCCAACCCGACGGCTCCTGAAATTGACCTCTGACGCCTGATCCCACCTTCCACTACAGAAGACCAGACACTCCAGCTCACCCTGAGCTTTGACTCCCAGCACCCAACCTTTGACCCTGAACTGAACCCGAAGCTTTTGGTTTGCTGCTGCAGCTGACCAACCTCCGACCCAACACGAGTCCCCTTGCCTGCCTTCTCCCCGCCACCTCAGGTGTATGTTCGCAGCACCGACTTTGACCGCACGCTGGAGAGCGCTCAGGCCAACCTGGCGGGGCTATTTCCCGAGGCTGCCCCAGGGCGCCCAGAGGCTGCTTGGAGGCCCATCCCTGTGCACACGGTGCCGGTGACTGAGGACAAGGTCAGGGGGCTGGACAGGTGCAGGGGGTGGGAGGCTTGAGGGGGACAGAGCCCCCGAGGTGGGGGAAGCCAATGACTGAGAGCAAATGAGAACCTCCCCGCGCAGAGCTATCTGGGCAGGGTGAGCCACCATCCCCATGCTGTACAGCCAGGTTGGGGGGGGTACCATGTACTTTGAAGAGAGAGATCTGGACAAGGAGGGCTTCAGAGCCCCATCTCCCCATGTGCTGTGACTGTGGGGTCCCAGTCATGCTGTCCCCTCTGAGCCTCAGTTTTCCCCAGCTGCTGAGGTTCCCCACACGCAGCTGTCCTCGATACCATGAGCTGCTGAGAGAGGCCACGGAAGCTACGGAGTACCAGACTGCCCTGGAGGGCTGGACAGTGAGCGGGCCATGGGGCAGGCTGGGGTAGGGAAGGGTGTGGGGTGAGTGGGTGCATGGGCATGGGGGGTGCGACAGGGATGGGCGAGGAGTCCCGGTGGACTCATCTAGCCCGGTGCACGCAGGACTTCCTGACTCACCTTGAGAACTACACGGGGCTGTCATTGGTCGGAGAGCCACTCCGCAGGGCGTGGAAGGTTCTGGACACGCTGATGTGCCAGGTGAGCCCACCGCCCCACCCCCCAGCCCAATGATTAAGGGCACTGAGATTCAAATCCCAGCTTTGCTGCTCACTACCTGCGTTCCCTCAAGCGAGTACTTAAACCTTGGTGCCTGTTTGCCCATCTGCACAGTGGAGATGACAACACCCTTATCAGCACCCCTTGGGGCTTCTGTGAGGATCACAACAGGTCAACCCACAGGCTATGCTTAGGATAGTGCCCGGCACACAGTGAGGCCTGCAGGGAGGCTTGAGGCTCCTGGTCTCTTGGGGGGAAGCTCCCAGAACCAAAATTTGAGCAGCAGGAGCTGACGTGAATGGGCATGATGCTCTTCAGATAGTGTTTGCTTACCCCATTCTGTAAAAATTACCCTACTTGCACAGTGGGAATAGCAAGGTGTGCAATTAAGGGGGCTGCCCAGCCCCCGCTTGGATGTGTTCTGAGGGAGATGGTGTTGCCACCATGGGGCCCTTCTAGATTCCAAAGCATCTGAAGCTTGAAACACCTCTGGCTCCGTGCGTGAAGGCTCCTGGGCTGTGGGGTGATGATCATTATTGTTAATTAATGATTGCTATTGGCCATAACTTCCTAAGCTCGGTGCTTCCAGACCGAGCACATGAGGGATTCGGGGGAAGGGTAGGAGAGAGGACTGCAGCTAAGGCGGACAGCGCAGGCCCGGGGTGTGTGAGGGGAGCTCGGGATGTCCTGGTCACTTTGTCTTCTCTGTCTCTCTCCAGCAAGCCCATGGTCTTCCCCTCCCATCCTGGGCCTCCCCGAATGTCCTCCGGACCCTAGCCCAGATCTCAGCTTTGGATATTGGGGCCCATGTGGGTCCACCCCGAGCAGCTGAGAAGGCCCAGCTGACAGGGGGTGAGATGTGGGGCTGGGAGGTTGGGAGGCCAAAGCGCCTTCCGCTACGGGATTTTCAGCACTCTGTTCTTGCCCTCTCAGGGATCCTGCTGGATGCCATTCTTGCCAACTTCTCTCGGGTCCAGCGCCTGGCACTGCCCCTCAAGATGGTTATGTACTCAGCTGTGAGTCTTTGGGAAGGGAGGCAGTGCCTCTGGGCACAGGGATGAGGGGGATGGCAGATAGCAATGTGGGTGAGGAAGAGCTGGTGGGGTGGTCTCAATGGAACTTCAGCCCACTGCCTTGGGTAACTGATATCTCCAAACCATACTCTCAGACCATACACTAGAGGTACACAGTCTGAAAGGAGGGAAGTGATGGGGTTGTAAGATAATTTAGCTCTTCTGGAAGGACAAGCTGTTTAATCAAGCTGCCCCATCACATTTTTGCATCTATCTGACCAATGTTCATTAAATGATTCCCTGTAACTGGTGGGACGGACTGCCTCCAGGGTGAGTCGATTTGGGAGGTGGGTTGGTCCTAAGAGATCTGGGGGACATCTGGGAGGCAGCTGGATGCACAAGTCTAGAGATCAGGAGAGAGGAGACATCAGAGAGGAGCCCTGTCTCAGCCCTGGGATCCACTTGCAGCACGACAGCACTCTGCTGGCCCTCCAGGGAGCCCTGGGTCTCTATGACGGGCACACCCCACCGTATGCTGCCTGCCTCGGCTTTGAATTCCGGAGGCGCCTTGGGGACCCGGACGAAGATGCAGGGTAAGGAGGGTGTGGCGCCTGGGAATGGGCAGGACAGAACCGTCTCAAGAAGAGAGATCCGGTCCCAGGTGGAGGGGGAGTTGTGCAGGATGGCAGGAAGTTGACAGGTGAGGAGGCAGGAGCCCAGTGTCTCCGTTTGGCTACTCTTTCAGGTTTATATCAGTGGTGGGGAAGGTAAGGAGGGGCCTGGGTGTTACCACCTCCTGTCTCCCTCCAGGAATATCACCATCTCTCTTTTCTACCGAAACGACTCCACCGGCCTGCCCCTGCCCCTCAGCCTTCCCGGGTGCCCAGGCGCCTGCCCACTAGGCCGCTTCCGCCAGCTCACCGCCCCGGCCCGGCCTCCGGCTCATGGGGTCCCCTGCCATGGCTCCCATGAGCCTGCCACCCCTGCAGGTGACGGCCATTGGCGTTGGGATGGGAGCGTGGGGGGACCCCAGTCCCAAGACTCACACTCCCATGTTCTCCCCACAGCCACTGTGGTGCCCCTGCTGGCTGGGGCAGTGGCAGTGCTGGCAGCACTCAGCATGGTGCTGGGCCTGCTGGCCTGGAGACCCAGCTGCCTGCGGGCCTTGGGGGGCCCCGTGTGAGCTGGGAAACCAGGCACCCCCTCTCCCACAGCTGGCATTGCATTCCAACACGTCTGCTCACCTGCTGCTTTGGCTTCCGAGACTTACTGTGTGCGCCCATTTCTGTGGGAAATGAGGGGAGGATTCCCTGGCCTGGAAGTGGCAAGTTGTGTGCACACACGTGTGTAGGCCTGCATTAAGGGCACTTTGCACATGTGGCCCATGTGTTTACATTTGTACAGACACGTGTGAACGTTTCTGCATTGATATATGGGTACATGCAGGGTGGCTGCACCTATACATTTGCACACATACGCACACATCCATGTGACCCATTTCCATGCACACACGTGCATGGGGTAGGAGTGCAGTCCCTATTGGTAAGTGAAGGTGTGTCTGATGTGTTTGGGTGTCTGTACTCACACACTTTTATCCATGCAGAGGAGTGCACAGTATGTCAGCACATGTGATGCGTACACCTCCTCAGTTAGCCCCTGTGGGGCACACTCTATGGTGACCCGGCCTGAGAGTCAGGACAGCAGGACTGCGGTGACCCTTGCTAGCCCTCAATGCTGTAGGGACTGGTGGCACCTTGCTGTCCATCCTCTGGGAGCAGGGGACAGGTCAGGCAAGCCTTGTAGAGTGAGAGCTCACAAGAGCAGGGCCCAGAGCCACAGGCAAGGTGGAGGCCATGACTCAAGTGACCCACCTCTATGCTTCCCTCATTTGGCAGAGCCAGGACTAATTCATCAGACCCAGCAACCCTGGCTGTTAATCTCCTGGAAGCCAGCAGAGCAGGTGGGGCTCAGGGCTGCTCAGTGCAGCACAGGCCATTATGGGTTTGGACTCACTTGGGTGCTATCTGCTGCAATACCCACTGGCTGCCATGTGGCTATTTGAATAACATGGAAAATTCAGGTCTCAGCTGCACTGGCCACAATTCAGACTGGCTACACGTGGCTGGTGGCTGCCCTACTGGTCAGACAGTACAGACAGGGTTCCTATCATCCCAAGCACAGAGTAGGACAGTGCTCAAGATTAAGAAAAGCTATTACACACCTACTAATAAAGCCAGCAGGCACTGAGGCCAAATCTGGGGTACCAGCCCTGTCCCTGGCCACATCCCAAAGCATGGCACCAAGGGTCATACCTGTCATTGGGTCTGTGTGGACACACTGTTCTATCAGTGAGGAGCCTGGAGTGCAGCAGGTACCTATTAGATGGAACAGTTGAGAGGTGGTCAGAGGTGAGGTGGGGGCTTATAGCCAATAGCTACTCCTAACCACCAGGACCCCAAATATCCTTCTGGACAGAGTAAGGTGCAAGGCTCCTTGGAATGGGTGGTGGAAATGGCTGGGGTGGGGTTGGACTGGGGCCAGCAGCCGTCTTAATAGCTTAGAAAGGCTTGCAACTTCCCTCCTTGATAGCATCTCTGGGTAGGGGGCAGGGACTCAGTAATTCATAGGGCCCTGCCCATCATTGCCCCTGCAGGTATGGAGTGATCACAGGGCCTCAGAACGCCTCCACGCACTTCTGGGTGGAGGGGCATCATTCAGACCCAAAAGTTCTAGTTGTGAGCGGCCCAAGTAGGAGCCCAGCCTTCTCAGCATGCTGGAATGGCCCAGGCAGAGATGGTAGTTTCCCTGAGGCCGCTGTGCATGATCCTTACCTTCACCCTGGAGGGCTCTGGATTCAGCTTCACACCAGGACGACAAACCCAGTCAGACACCACAGTCCACACACAGCAATGCTCACGCTTTTTAATTAGTGCAATGTGCCTAGCATGGCCTGCCATGGTGGCCATCTGTCATGAACCTGATTCTTGGTGCTGACACTTTTAACCCAGTTGTGACAGACACTGGCTGGTCAGAGGTGACACATCCACTTAGAGAAATCAGATGGGGCTGGCTGCCCCCTCTCCAGGTGGGCAAACAGCAAAAGTCCACTTTAAAAGGGAAAGGAATCGGAAAAGTCTTAAGAGAAACACCATTCCAAGAGAACAAAGCATCCGTTAAAACCAAAGTGTTGCATATGCTTAAATTATTAGATAAAAACACTGCATTTAAAAATACCTTAAGAAAAAGGGTGCAAATTTCAAGGTGCTTTCATGTCATGGGCTGTGGGGTCTCCCCACTTGGCCTGTAGTGCTTTGGGGGCCCGTGTGGCAGAGGGCTGGGTGCCCACCCTGTGTGCCAATTAATCAGGCTGAAATTGAAATGTACCAGACCTCAACAGAGCAGGTGAGCAGGTTGTGCCCTGGGGAAATAAGGCACCCAGGGCCACCAGCTAGCTTGCTGGCCTCCAATGCTCTGGCTGGAGACACCTGTAGGGTAGCCAGGAGGCAAGGAACATTCCTTTCTTCTGGGAACCTCAAATACAGTAATGGGGCAGTTTGCCCCAGGGAAGCTGGAGAACAGGCAGATGGGCCAGTCCTCAGTCCATGCTGCGGGTGCTTGGGAGGCACTGGCTCAGACTGTGTCTCTCCTGGAATTGAACCATCTGGAAGACCAGGCCTGGGAGGCCTAGTCATGACGCACGGGCACAGGTGGTTCCTCCCCACAGGCCTGGTCTGAGTAGGGGGGTGGTGGGGGCTGCTCCTCCCCCAGCATGTAGGCAGGGTGGCTGCGGCTGCGCTTGGCCTCTTTAATGTACAGCTCCAGGAGGACCTTGGTGGGCTGCTTGTCCACCCTCTCCTTGGGCACGCCATGGCTCAGCAGCCAGCCCATGAGATCTTTGCGTGTCGGGTTGGGCCCCAACATGAGCTTGGCTCGGCCTGGCTGGCTCTGGCGCCAGAGCAGGCCCACATCGGCGATGGTCTGGATCTCCATCACTGCCTCCAGCACCGTCATGCCCTTGACCAGCAGGCTGACCAGTGAGAGCCGCAGCTCAGAGGGTGCGGCTGTCAGCAGGCGCCGCTGGAGGCCCTGTGTGAAGGGCACATCCTCGGGCGCAGGCCTGGGCCCCTGATCTGCTGCAGGAGGTGATGGTGACTCACGGTAGATCCAGTCAAGCATGCCCAGCTCCCTCACCAGCTGGATGCCCTCCTCCATGGTGGTCCAGGGGCGGAAGGGCAGCTCGGTGGCCTCGAAGTGTAGGAAGGATTCCCAGCGCTGGCGCCAGGCCAGCAGCAGCCAGGTGAGCAGCGTCTTGCAGCCACCCCGCAGGGTCTTACAGCGGTAGTTGAAGATGGCATCGCTGGTCAGGTCACCCAGCAGGGCTAGCTCTCCAGAATTCAGGGACAGGGCTGGGCCTCCCTGGTCATACACCCGCAGGATCCAGGTGATCATGAGCTCATTGGGGTTCTGCTTGAAGCGCCGCGAGATGGCCAGGAGCTCGGTGTATGTGTAGTAACGGTCCCCCCGCCCTATCTGGGTAGGCGCCAGGGCTCTCTCGGCCATGATCACAGCTGTCCCCTGCAGGGAACTGTAGGAAGCCCGGAGGGGTGTGGCCACAGGAGCTTCAGGGAAAGACAGAAGTCATCAGGTGGGAAAACAGCCACCCCCCCTAGAGCTCCCCCCCTCCAGAGTGGGGCCCCTCAGATCCCCAGGTGTCAAAGGTCCTGGGGGGCACTGTGTCCTCAGGGGAGGTCAGAGCCCAGTGCTGGACATCATGGGGGTCCCAAGCACAGCCCCTTCAGAAGCTGTGACAGTGAGCGTTACTGCGACCTCTGCAGTAACCAACTCTTCTTGCCACCCCCGCTTCCTAGGGATACTGTGAGAAGTTAGGTCAATTTAGTGCTTGGCACTAGGCCCAGCTCTGAGTAAATGCTCAGCATTTGCTTTTATAGTACCATGACCTACAGATTTTATGATAAATTTATTATTATTATGGTATTGAGAGCAAAGCCTCTCTTGTTCTTACCAAGGACAGGAACGGTGGGGGCCTGGGACTCCTGGGGGAACCACCTGCAGACAGGAACGGGTCAGAGAGGGGGAAGAGCAGGTCATTGGGGAGTGGCAACCATGGACCTCCACTCCTCCCTCCCCAGAGTGGGGCCCCTCAGAACCCCTGGGTGTCAAAGGTCCCTGGGGGGCACTGTGTCCTCAGGGGAGGTCAGAGCCCAGTGCTGGACATCACAGGGGCCCCGATGCTCTTGTTCTCCTCCCCACTCAGGTCCCAAAGCCACCTGTCTCCAGTCCTAAGGGGAACGACAGCAAGAGCTCATCCAGGTAGGACAAATGACCAATACCTGGCCATTGGGGTGTCACATGCCTTTTGATGCCATACCCCTCCACCACCTCCTCTCTTCTTGACCACCCCTCACTGTGGCTCATTCCTGGGTGCCACTTGTATGATCTGCAGCTACTGCCTTCAGCACCTGACCCCACAGCCCCCAACTCCAGGGCTGTTTCTCCTCCTGGAAAAAGGGAAGAAATTTGCCTGGCACACCAGTGAGGTGAAGGGGGTCCTCCCTCCTCTGCTCAGCTCCAAGAAGCACCCTACTGAACACACTCCCACATCTGTTCTGCTCTCACCTCAAGCCTGTTCTCCTTGTGCATCTTCCAAAGCCTCCAGTTCTGTTCTTGTTTCCTCCCCTCATCATCCCCGCCATACAAATGGCAGCTTCCTACCCCACTGTCCCGGATCTTCCTTCTCAGCAGCAGCGACCGTTCAGAGCTCTACAGGGGACACCTCAGGCCCTCAGAATGGTACTCCTGATCTGCAGTCTGAGCTCACCCATCACAGAAAGGAGCTTTTCCTCCTTAAAGTGCCTGTCAGCAAGAGTTGAAACCTCCAAGGACCCCAGAGAATACACTCCCAGTCCTATTATCACCACAGCCAATGTTCTTTCTGTTCCTGACACCCTAGGAACAGCCTGTTTCTTTTTAGATAATAGGTCTTTACACCCATTTTATGATTTAGTTCTTTGAAACACTTGAGAAACATTCTCCAGATAAATGGAGAATGGTTTACACAATGGTTTTGTGTAAATGAAGGATTACTTTAACAACTGTATCAGTTTATGCACACAGGATTCTTTTTTTTTTGCACACAGGATTCTTGAGACAAGCTCTGCTTCAAGATACAATCTACAAAACCCTGTTATCAACAGTGATAAATGCTGCCAGCTTGTTTCTTTTCTTCTGCTGACTCTGAAAACTAGATTTCGGATTAGTCCTTTTTCTTGAAACATAAACACACGTTTATTTTCTTTCCACAATCCTTGTATTCTCCAATTCGACCCTACCTTTGAAAGCAGGAAACATCACTGCCCCTCTCCCAACCGTGCGGAGGATTCAGGCCCATACGCTCCTAACATATATAGATATAGAAACTGCTCTACAGATATAGAAACTGAGGCTCAGGAGAGCCATCGCTTGACTAGCTCTCTAAGCCCATGAACAGCAGAGCTGGGATTTGGACCCAGGCCCATTCTGGCTAGATTTCCACTGCTATAAATGAACTGGGATTTGCATGTAAATCCCCAGCACAAATGTTGGCACATAAATTAGGTCCCAGAGAAATCTGATGTGAAATCATCCCAAATCAAAGTTTTTTAGACTGGGGGGTGGGGGTGGGGTGGGGCTAGGGAGTGGAAGCAAGGGTTCTCACCAAGATGGGAGTGGTAGTGGGTGGTCCCTCAGCTTGAAGATACACCTGTAACACAGGAAGTACTTGGTGAGGATGGAGGAAGAAACAGTCTGTGGCAGGGAGGGGTCCAGAGACCTCAAAACCAGGGCCTCTCAGATCCCCAGGTGTCAAAGGTCCTGGGAGGCACTGCATCCTCAGGGGTGATAGGAGCCCAGTGCTGAACATCATGGGAGGCCCGGTCCCCACTACAACCAGTCTCAAGGCCAATCATCTTCAGGAATGGAGGCCAAACTAACTGCACTCAAAGACTGGGAAACACAAAATCTATTAGGAAGGTATGAAAACCCCCAACTCTCCCCATGGAGACACACAGGATACACCACCTCCCCAGGGTCACAGGTCCATAGGGGACTGTCCAAACCCACTACATGGAGAAAACCCAGTGTCTATCACCCCCTGCCCAGCTTTACAGATTTTCACCATTCAGCTACCCTTGCTAGTCACTCGAAACAGTGAAAGTGGCTTAAAATGCACATCCCTTGGAAGAACCTATTGGGAGATAAAAAGGAAGGAGCTATTCTAGGGGAAAAAAAACCCCTAGGATATAAGCAGCACATACAACAACCAGGGACCCTTTACTGCAACCACTGTGGAACAAATCAGCAGAGGAAGACATTTTGGAGAGGACTCCGGCTCTATAAACACAAAGCACACAGGAGACAGCATCATTTTGGAGATAAAGTATTAACGATATTGGGTGAGATTCAAAACGTGCTTTCAAAACACACACACAAAGCGCAAAGAAAGCAAACATGGGACACCTGGGTAGCTGAGCGGTTGTGCGTCTGCCTTAGGCTCAGGGCGTGACCCCGGCGTCCTGGGATCCCCAGTGGGAGCCTGGTTCCCCCTCTGCCCGTGTCTCATGAATACATAAATATAATCTTAAGGAAAAAAAAAAGCGCAAACATGGCAAAATGTTACAAGTGCGAAACTGCTGGCTAGTTCCTGGCTACGCTTGAGGAATTTTAATGATAAAACACGAAAGAGGAATACATCGGACAACTGCGAGAAGGCGCGCCAGGGATGGAGAAAAATCCTTCCCTCGCGACATGCCAATAGTTAGGGTGAAGCCCGTGGTATTCCAGGTGGCTGCCTGAAGGGACAGCAGGCTCCGCTAGACAGAATTTTTGGTGGGTGGTGGTTGGGAGACAGAACACGAGCCAGCTGCCCGGGGGCTGGGCCTTCTCGGCACTCAGGGGACGGGCGTCCGAGACCCCAGGGCCAACTAGCCCAGAAGTAACGTTTCACAGAACTGATGCGGGGAGCGAACACCAACTCTGGTATTCGGAGGGACCGTGTCATCCTGACTCCAGAGGGCAAATGCCCCACTTGCTTTCTCCTAAGGCCACACCCACGTGGTTCTCAGAAACAACCCGGTAATTCATTTCGAGGCTCCGCTCCCCCTTACTCCTTCGAAACCCCGAGATCCCGCCTCTCCCCCCTCCAACACCTTTGTTCTAGGTTGTACAGAACGTCAGCCACGTGGAATCGGCAAAAACAGCGACTGCCCGAGGAAAACACATGTAGCCAGCATAGGCGTGGAAAACCTCAGAGAGCAGAACTCAAGGGTCACACGCGCCCTCCGCCCCTCCCCCATTCCGCCCCCCAAGAAAAAAGGCCAAGATGGCGGAGCCCTGCGACGTGGGAAGCAGAGATGGCGCAGCCCGGCTGCGGTGCAAAGGCGCTGTGGCCCCGGAGGCCCTGGCGCGCTCCGGCGGCAGGAGGCCTCCCCTCGGGCCGCCACCGCCCGCTCTGCACAGGACCCCGGCTTGCCTCTGAGGGCGCGCCGGGGTCTCCCAGGGGCCCTGGCTCCGTCCCCGCCCTGGCGTGGCCGCCCCGCCGCAGCCCCGGGGCGCCTCCGGATGAGGGCGGCCCAGACCCCAACGCCCACCCGCACAGACGGAAAGGGGCCAAGAGGCCAAACACAGCTCACCAGCCCCTCACTCGCTCCAAAGCGTGCGCGGGTGGCCTCGAGTCCCGCTTTATAGTGCGCGCCGCTCGCAAGGCCCGCCACACGCGCTCGCCCGGGCTCCGCCCCGAGGCGTCCAGCACGCGCGCCGGGGCCGGGACCCCCCCTTTGGCACTTGGGGAAGCGAATCACGGTTGTTTTCGCTAAAATCTTCCCGAGCGGACCGTCCGATGTTGTCCCTGGAGGCGGACAAAAGGAGGAGTGGGATATCGGGCCCCGTTGTCCTGGCACGGGCATCAGGCAATGCGAGGACAGCAGCCATGGCGGGCTGGAAAGGGGCAGGACCCCGCACGAGGACGGGGCCAGACCCAGAGGCAACTGGAATTGCCAGCGCGGCAGCCGCGCGGAGGCGGGTGCGAGGGGCGGGGCTGACCCCCACGGAGACCCGGCGCGGGGTGGGGGCGCGGCCAGCGCGGAGATTGACAGGGGGCGTTCCGGGGCCGCGCACGCGTGGTGGAGAATGAGAGGCTGGTCCTGCGCTGGGCGAGCAGGGATCGGTGCCTGGACGCGGGAGCGGGAATGCTGCGCTCCTGGATCTAGGGGAGGGAGGAGGGGGCTGGGGGCCAGGATTCCCGGGCTGAGTGAGGGCCGGCCCCCCTGCTCCCGCAACCCGCCTCCCCTCCCAGTAGTTTAAATGATCTAGAACCTGGGGCTTGGATTCTTGGTAGACTTGGAGCTCTCTTTATTTTTTTTAAGATTTTATTTATTCATGAGAATATTTTTAAGATTTTATTTATTTATTCTTTCTTTTTAGATTTTATTTAGATATTATTTATTTATTCAAATCCCAGCTCATAGGCAAAGGGGGAGGCCGGCTGCCTTCGAGGAGCCTGATACGGGACTTGATCCCAGGACTCAAGCCCTGAGTCACAGGCGGACGCCCAACCACTGAGCCACCCAAGCATCTGGGATGTTTCATTTTTTATCTTTGAAAAAAAAAATGCTTACGATCATGTCAGTTTAAAAATACTTTGGTTTGGGACGCCTGAGTGGCTCAGCGGTTGAGCTTCAGCCTCTGGCTGAAAGCCTGATCCTGGGATCTGGTTTGAGTCCCACATCAGTCTCCCTGCATGGAGCCTGCTTCTCCCTCTGCCTGTGTCTCGGCCTCTCTCTGTGTGTGTCTCATGAATAAATAAAATACTTCAAACCCATCCATCAGATCGCCACTGTCGATGTGTAGACTTTTTACTTTATGGCTATACACCCACATACACGTGTTATGGGTAGATGCACTCCTCCCACTCCATTTTGTCCCATAAATAATCCCCCCCCCATCAGTGCATGCAGTGCACTCATTGCTTAAACAGTGACAAAGCATTCCCTTCTGTGAGTGGGACACACGTTGTTTACCTGGTCTCCCTTGTCATTTGGATTGTTTTCTTACTTCCAGTGAGGAGATGCCTCCCATGAAGCTCATGGTATGAAGTTAAAGGAAGTAACCTATACTCTTCTGGTAAGAAAAGGATACCTTTCCCCTCACTGGTTTTTCCCTCACTCAGAGTGAAGCGAAGCCCTCACTGTGCCCCACAAGGCCCAGAGTGACCTGGCCCCTGTTCCTCCTATACCCCTGTCCCCCTCTCCCTTGCTTTGGCTGCACTAGCACATTGGCTTCCCTAGTCTTCTTGGAACGTGCCAAGGAAGGACATTTGTACCTCAGGACCTTTGCACTTGCTGTTCCCTCTGCCAAGAATCCTTTCCTCCAGTCTATCCCCATGGCTCTCCTCTCTTCAGTTATGTGTCTGCTCAGATGTCACCTTGGCAGGCAGCTCCCACCCCGTCCCAGACCCGCCTCTCTTCCCCTCCTTTATTTTTCCTCATAGCACTTATCCTTAACATATCTATTTGTTTGTGGGCATATATTTTTGCCTCTCTGGCAAAATGTCAAGCTGTAAAAACAAGGATTTGTGTCTAGGTTGATCCTTGCTGTAGATCCAGTGTCTGCCACATACTTGCAGCTCAATTTTCATTTAAAGATGAACAAATTTGAGAGCCTTTTGTGGGAGAGAAGCAGAAGGATTATTTTAGCAACGCTTTGTTCTTTAGCAAAGAGCACATATGATGGACTAGGTGTTATGTTAAACTCCACCTAGGTTGAGGTACTGTCATCATCCCCATTTTTACAGTTGAGGAAACAGACCGGATGGTTCAACACCTGGACACAGGTCACAGCGCTAATAAGTGGCAGAGCCTTATTACAGAGCCTTACAGCCTAACCACTGAGATGGAGGTAGAGGAGACCCCCCAAATCGAGACCCTGAGAGGGACCCAGGGAGTGAGATAAACTTGTACTTGAGTTTCGACCTTGTTCTGCTCAACAAATGACTTTTTTTTTTTTTAAAGATTTTATTTATTCATTCAGAGAGAGCGAGAGAGAGGCAGAGACACAGGCAGAGGGAGGAGCAGGCCCCATGCAGGAAGCCCGATGTGGGACTCAATCCCGGGTCTCCAGGATCACACCCCAGGCTGCAGGCGGCACTAAACCGCTGCGCCACCGGGGCTGCCCAACAAATGACTCTGATAGCAAAAATATGCTACATAGGTAGATGGGGGGACACTTGGGTGGCTCAGTGGTTAAGTGTCTGCCTTCAGCTCAGGTCATGATTCCGGGGTCCTGGGATCGAGTCCTGCAATGGGCTCCCCACAGGGAGCCTGCTTCTCCCTCTGCCTATGTCTCTGCCTCTCTCTGTGTGTCTCTCATGAATAAATAAAATCTTAAAAAAATAGGTAGATGGATAAATAGATAATTTTTAAAAAGAATAGCTCTGTGCTGGTGTGGGTGTGTTAGGGGACAAAAGGAGGTGGTGACAGGGGCTGCCGGTCAAGACAGGAGGTAAAGTGTGGGCGCCGGGAGAATTTGCCTCAGAAGGGGCATATTAGGGACACCTGGGTGGCTTAGTGGTTGAGCGTCTGCCTTCAGCTCAGGTCACGATCCTGGGGTCCTGGGATTGGGTCCTGCGTCTTCCTCTGCCTATGTCTCTGCCTCTCTCTGTGTGTCTTTCATGAAAAAATAAATAAAATCTTTAGAAAAAAAAGAGGGGGCACATTATTGCGGGTCATGAAATTAAAAGATGAAGCCCTAAAGGCCTGGAGAGAATCAGCTATTCAACAAATGTTGTTTGGCACCACCTGTGTTTTATGCCAGGCACCATCAGATCGGTCTGTTTGTTGGCCATGTATCCTGCAATGTCTTTCTCCTGAGCTCCCTCTCTCACCTGTCCCTCAACGCCAGAGGGCCCAAGGAATGGGCCCAGGGAGCGATGGTATTGCCCCAGAACACTTACAAGGTACTGAGCTAAGAGAACATTCTGGGCAAAAAATATAGATTATTTAAACATACTGATTATTAATCTGAGTGGGAGGATCTGGAGGACACTGAAAAAGGCGAGATTCTCAGTTGGGGCGGAGGACTAGAGAGTAGGGTTGTCATGTGCTTGGCAGGAAGCTATGGGAGCAGGCCTGAAGAGGTGTCCTAAGTCCAGATGGCCTGGAGCGCCAGGATGGACCAGAAATTCATGTAGTTCAGATAGGAAAAGAAACCTGGAAAAGGAAGAGAGCAGAGGGGGTGAGAAGTATAACTCACAGCCTGCCTCTGATCGCCATTCCCTCCCAAGCTCAATCATACCCTTACCCCTGTCCCCAATCCATTTCCAAACCCAAACCCAACCGCATTCCCACTTCTGGTCCCATGCCCACCCATCCCCACCCTCATCTCCCTAATCCTGTCTCCTACCTCCATCCTATCTGATCTAGCCATGTCCACAACCCACCCACCCATCCCAAATTCTATCCCACTCAATCCCTGTCTGTATCCCTGAAAACCCATGCCCAAACCCAACCCCATCCCAACCCAGACCAGTCATCAGGAAGAGAAAGACGCTGATCCATGCCAGGTAGAAGCTGCGCCCCAGCCTGTAGGTCATGCCTTCCTGTAGAAATTCATGGGCCTGCATCAGGTAGAACAGGATCCCCAATACCATGCTGGTCCCTGCATGAGTACAGGTGTTAGGAAGTGGGGCATCAGGTGTGTGCAGATCGATGCCCATAGTTGTGTGGCTGCCTGGCTCTTGCTTAGTATTCTCCCACTGTCTTTTGCCTCCCTGTACCTCTGTGCACATGCAGGAAAACAGGCTCCTGACAATGTCATGGTAGAGCACATTGGAAGCACAAGTCTGCCTTTCACCCGGCCATGTTGGTGTCTAAAACCATAGGCTTTGGGGCCAACAGACCAAAGCTCTTGTCCTGCCTTTCCTTCTTGCCTTAGGGCAACCACTCCATCTTTCTGAGCCTCATTTCCCTCACTGGTAAAGTGGGCATGACCATAGGGCTCATCTCCTTGGGCTATCATGAGAAGTTGTTGAGATTGGCACATTTCCTGGCACACACTGTAAGCCCACAAGAATTGAGACTGATTATTGCCATTGTATCAGGTCCTTAATTTTGGGCTTCTGAAGAAGTGGACAAGAAACCCACTCATTTTGGGTATTTCAACTTTTAAAATTTTGGGTAGTGAAACTCTGGGTGATTTTTTTCGTTATGTTATTGAAAAATAACATAGGAGATGTTCTTCATTTAATTAAAAGGAATGATCAGAGATGGTTGTTTCTTTTTGTAAAAAAATGTCATATTAGATGACATAAAACCCAGGTGTTTTCTACCCTTTGTACCTTATATTTCAACAATTGGAAAGAGCTACCAGACAAATTGGATAAATACTATTTGCACACAAGGAAGCAGGAAGTTGAGTGTTTCCTATTCTTGGCTTTGCTATCACTCTCCAAGAATGTTTTCTTGATACAAATAAAAGTTGTGGTCAATACTATAAATGGCAGGAACATAATATCCTTCATTTCTAAATTAAAGTGCTGCTCCACCTCCTTTTCTAAAAAGTGAGATTTGTCAGGCAAATGCGAAACTAGACTCCTCCTCCTCTTCTTCCTCTTGTTCTTCTGTTCTTGTCATTCTCCTCCTCCTCCTCCTCCTCCTCCTCCTCCTTCTCTTCTTCAACTAGCCTGTTCTAATCAAGAGTCTCAAATTTGAGTAATTTGGGTCAGGTGGGAGGATGGTCATGGTAAGGACTCGGGCAAAATTAGATAGCTACTATCAAGTGCCAACATTTTCTAATTCAATCCTCTCTACACCTCCATGTAGTAGGAAATTTTATCCCCATCCTACAGATGAGAAAACTGTGGCTCAGAAAGATTAAGTAGCTTGAACCAAATCACAGAGCTGGTGATGGTGGGGAGACAGGATTTGGGATGCAGTTGGAACTGGAAATGGGTTTTGGACAAAGGTGGGTAGAAGTAGAAGGATGGAGGATGGAGTTGGGGATGGGTTGTGGTTGAGTTTGAAGGTGAGGTTCACAGGTGATTGGGTTGGGTTGAGTTTGGAACAAGTGTCGAGGGTGGTTAGGTATGGGGTTGAGTTGGAGATTGAGATTTGGAGGGGTTAGGGATGGCAATAGGGATGGTTTGAGGATTGAAAAATACATAGAGTTGGAGAGCAGTTTGGGATGGGGATGGACATTCCAAAAGGGGAAATGGATGAGTTTGAGATTTGTTGGTGATAGAGATGGGAGGCGAAGTGGAAGCTGGTATTGGGGCTGGAGATGGGGTTGTATTGGAAGTTCACATTTTTTATTGGGATGGATTGGAGATTTGGAGGGACATGGATTGAGATAGGGAATTAAAGTGAGGATGGGGAAGGGATTGGAATATAGAATGTGGTGTGGAGGGGATTGGGTATCATGATGGGCACTAGGGAAAAATCTCAGAGCCATGCCTGCCAGGATGCTGATGATGACGTTGGAGAAGTCCAGCATGCGCAAGTTGGAGCTGGTGAAGAAGATGATATTTATAAGTATGATGCAGAGGAAGAAGCTAGCGATGCTGGCAAGGATGAGAAAGGCCCAGGCGAAGTCCAACAAGTCTGGGGAAGGAAGAAGACCAGGAACACTAAGAGAGGCCCTTGGGCTCTGAGCATGTGTCCCCAAAGAGGTTGGGAATATTCATGAACCCTCTCCCTTACAAACTCTTCATCCCCATTTTAAGAAAATTGGAATTGGGCTCTAGAGAAGGGATATTGAGGCAGATGCCTTTAGCATTGAGGGCTCACCTCTGGGTCAATGAGAATGGGTTCTTGGGCAGTGAGAGGTGGGGTGAGCATTGAGGAACCAGCTCTGTGTGATGAGGGCAGATTTCCAGAGGTGAAAGAGCCTCAGGATAATGTGTAAGATCTTAGGGTTCTGAGGACTATGAGGTTGGGTGTTATGGAGTTGAAGATGAGCACAGGGCAATGAAGATGGTCTTGGGGCAGTGAGGACCATCTGGGGGAAGGGATAACTATCCAGGGGTAGTGAGAACTATCAAGCGAAGGGAAGACTAATCGGGGGCAGTGAGGACCATCCCAGGGAAGGCAGAGAAGGGTCCCTGGGATGAAAAGGAAAGATGAATCCCGGGGATGGTGAGTATAGAACAGGCCTTACAAGCATTCTGGTCGTACTCCTGTATGCAGTAGATGTCAGGGCACTGCATAAAGAAGATGGTGTTGATGTGGATGGTCAGGGAGCCATCAGGGTGCCCAGGAGGTGTGAGTGGCACCTGGAAATGCATCCAGGGCTGGCCCAGAGAGATGAGACTGATGATCACCATGCCAGCCAGGGTCAGTGCCAGGCTCATCTGGCGGCTGATCTTCTTGGCTCCATGCAGCAGCTTCCAGGCCAGGGGCAGCTGTGAATGCCTGCGTCTACCCTTGTTCTGAAACCTGTAGCAGATCACCCACCACCAGTGTCAGCACCAAGCCCAGCCACCCACCCTAGCCACCCCAGGTCCAGCTGCCAGACCCTGTCCCATCCAGTCTAGCCTTCAGACTTTCTTTTCTCTAAGTCCGTCCTCCATGCCCTGTATCCCCCAAGTCCTGCCTCTAGAACCTGCTCACCCACATTCAGCCTTGAAGCTCCCTTGCCTCCAGATCTAGTTTCCAGACCCTGCCACCCCCACATTCTGTTTCCAGGTTGAGTCAATCACAGATCCAGCCTTTTTGCCAAGCCCTCCCCAGGGCCAACTTTCAGATTCAGCTTCCGGCCACAACTGGGTCCAACCTTCAGTCTCCAGCATACTGGCCTTGGTTCTGATCCTTGACCTTTGAGTGCTGCCCTCCCCAAATTCTAGCCCAGGACCTGGCCCACTGCCTAGACCTCTGCCTCTCACCCGCCAGAATCCATCTCAGTGGATATGCTTGTCTGTGTGCTCTGGATATTGTCTAGAGGATTTTGATAGAATTGGGAGCTGTTCACAGAGTCTTTGAAAATCTCCTGGGAGGTCCAGATGACTGAATCAACGCTTTTGACACTGACCGTGGGGCTGTGAGTAATTGAAGGGGGGACATTGACTCTGGCCTGGTTTGGCAATGTGAGGCCTTGAATGCTTAGGTGGGGACTCCAGCTTGTTGGCCAGCTGTCGTTGCTACTGGCTCGACTGCTATTGTAGATAACCGATTCCATATTGGACAATGGGGTGTGAGTGATTGACGGAGAGTTTTGGGTGTTGATGTAGGGAGTTTGGAAAATGGGTGGAACATCTCGGGTATTGAAACGGCGACTGTAGGTAACTGACGGTGCGCCTTGGATACTGGCCTGGTGACCACTAATAGTGGCTGGTGCATTCTCAATACTGACTTGGCGGCTGTTGATAACAGATGGTGTGTCATGGGTACTGGCCCAGTGACTGGTGACTATCAGAGACTCTTGGATGCTGACCCGGCGATTGTGGATAGTGGGCAGAGGTTCTTGGATGCTGACCCGGCGATTATGGATAATGGGCAGGGGTTCCTGGATGCTGACCCGGCGATTGTGGATAGTGGGCAGAGGTTCTTGGATGCTGACCCGGCGATTATGGATAATGGGCAGGGGTTCCTGGATGCTGACCCGGCGACTGTGGCGAATGGACTGAAAACCTTGGGTCTCCTCTTGGGTATTTGTGGGAGCTGCTGGAAGGACATTTGGCTGGGTGCTCTTGTGGTCAGGTTGGGGTCTCTGGGACATGTGGAGATACAGGGAAAGGCCAGTCCCCAGACACACTAAACAAACTGCCAACTGCTTTAGCTCCTCCTTCCAGGCACCTTCATGGCCATGTGGAAGTCTCTTGGTCTCTTTCCCAGCTTCAAGCTCTGCTCTTTGTGGTTTGGATCTCTCTGACCCTTCTTCTGTGCTTTCTGGTCTCTCCTGCGGTCCAGGGTTAGACTTCAGGGCTTCAGTCTGACCTATAGCTGGGGGCAGGGGGAGGTTCCATGACAGTTGGAGAGATTCCAGGAAGTTAGGACATTGGCCATGGATTCATACTCTACCCTGTGTGAGTGACATGGGGGCTGGACTGGGTTAGGGTGGCTTCCATGTGGGGTATGGGCAGGGTCAGGATTGGGCCAAGAAGCGGTCATGGCTGGGTCTGAGAGATGTCAGGATTGGGCTGGGGGTGGGAGGGAGTGACCAGGCAGAGGCCAGAGTAGGGGCAGGGCTGGGCAGGGCTGAGCGTGCGCTGGGACACCGGCATCTCTGATGGCATCTCTGACGTCAGTTCTTAGAGTTTCTGGAAGGCTTGAGATCTGAATTTGTAAGGCCCTCCTCCGACTTGCCCCTCCTCCCACACCCCAGGGCCTTCCCTGAATCAATTTCTGCCTTTTATTCCCTTTTTGAGTTCAATGTCTCTCTTTCTCCTCTATTTCTGTCTTTCTTCACCTTTTTCCTGAAGCCTTGGGGGCCCAGGGACGTTGGACCTGTTCCCTACCCTCAGTGACCTGCAGTCTGGGCTTGGGAGGGGTAGGCGGACCAGCCACAGCCTGAGAAGGGGTCTGAAGAGGTTGGTGGGAATACAGGCACTCAGACTTCCCAGCCAGGGGTGGAGATTATTCAAATTTCTGTTTCCCCCCATCCTTCCTTTGGGCATTTGTGGTAGCCTTTTGGGGGTAGGGGGTGGGGACGGGGTGGGAGGAGATGGGGGAAGAAAAGAAAGGAAAAGAAAAGAAAAAAGAAAAATTCACCAACTTTGATGTCTTTGATTATTACATGAGTAACCAACAGTTCTGTGCCTTAGTTTCCTCATTTGTCCAAGGAGGTAATGATACTTCAGAGGGGTGTCATAAGGATGGAGTCCATCAATAACAGTAAAAGCACATAGAACCCATTGTATTAAAAACCTACTGAATTTTTTACACTTCATAGACACTGATTTTGACTCTCCACTTTCTCCATTCCCCAAATTCCTTCTCAAGTCCTACACCCACATACCCAACATCTCTGAAATCCACAGTGAGAGATGCCACAGAAATATGGGAAGGAATTACTATAACTAAATACCATGGAGAGGCACCTGGGTGGCTCAGTAGTTGAGCATCTGCATCGACTCAGGATTTGAACCTGGGATCCTGGGATCAAGTCCTGCATTAGACTTCTTCTTCTCCCTCTGCCTTATGTCTCTGCCTCTCTCTATGTATCTCTCATGAATAAATAAAAAAATCTTTAAGAAAAACCAAAAAAGAAAATTAGATACTATGAATGCACCCACCAGTACATTATTCTTGTGTTCACTCATTACCTTTTTATCTTTTTATTTTATTTATTTATTTATTTATTTATTTATTTATTTATTTATTTATTTTGCTATCTTTTATTTTTTTTAAAGATTTTTTATTGATTCATAAGGGAGAGAAACAGAACATGAGCAGGGGGAGGAGCAGAGGGAGAGGGAGAGGCAGATGCCCCATTGATCAGGGAGCCCTGACATGGGGCTCAATCCCAGGACCCAGAGATCATGACCCGAGCTGAGCAGATGCCCAATTGACTGAGCCACCAGGGCGCTCCTGATCCTGACCTTTTTAACTGACAAATAGCATAGCTCCATACCAGCTGATGAGCGTGCAGTGGGAGACAGAAGATATTTGTTCCCAGCTATCACAGAAGTCCATGGGGGAAGACTGGTAGTGAAGAAACTAGTGAAATAAGGAGGGAAGCACAAGTCTGTGGGATGCCAATGTAGGAGAGAGTTGCATCTGGCACAGTGGGAGCATTTGGTGGGTGAGCTTGCCCATGAATTGAGGTTGGACTGGGCTGGGGGAGCTCTGGGAAGGAGACATGGAAGGAGTGCTGTGGGAGCTGAGATGTAGAGTGGTTAGGGTGGACTGGGTATGGGTGGGAGAAGAGTGCTCCAGGCAGAAGGAGCAGCCTGAACCACATGTGGAGGTGCTGAGGTGGGAAAGCTCTGGGTGTGAGAGAGACCCTGTGAAGTCTAATGTGACTGGGGGTAAGTGAGCAAGGGATGGGGAGCAGGGGTCCCTGTCAGTTGGGAAGATTGGGGCTTGGTGAATGCAGAGTGCACTACCTGCATTCATTCTGTCGACACCATGAGTCTCAGACTCACAAACACACTTTGGATGTTGTAGCAGTGTGTGTCCTGGACTGGGGTTTGTGACAGGGCTCTAGATAAGGGGGTGAGGTGGAGAGTAGAGATGGAGCTGGGGTTTTGGGGACAGGTAGTGGAAGATGGGGAGCTGAAGACAAAACAACTAGGTTTGGACTTCAAATGGGATTGTGCAGGGGGCTGAGTTGGGTGTTAGAGATGAGAGTGAGGGTGGGTTTGGAATCAGAGATGGGGCTGAGGTTGGAACTGGGGTGTGAGTGGGGGTGAGGAGATGGCTGTGGGAGGAAGGATTGAGAATGGAGTAAAAGGTGAGGTGTGGGTGGGCCAGAGATGTGGCTGTGGTTAGAAATGGAGACTAGCATACAGCAGCGGGTCATAGGTGGAACCTGGTCCCCAGAACTCTCTTCTTTCCCAGCCAGTGTGGCCTATTCCTGGGAGGAGGACCCCAAGTTCATCCTGCGGGGCTGGTCTCTGGTCTTCAGCATCCTTGCAACCTTGTTGGGGCTCAGCGTGGTGGATGGACGTCTGGCCTACTTGCAGGGATCTTACACTGGCTACCTGGGCATCTGGATAGACTGCGGGAGGCATAAGTGCGCCAACCTGGGCCAAGTGACCGGTCAGTAGGAGCCTGGACAGGCTACGGGGTAGTACTCAAAGGAGGGGGTGTCTCAGGAGATTAGAGGGGGAAAATCTCTAGGGGATGCTCTTTGGATGCTCTTGGTGGAAATGTTTGGAATTCTGAGGAGGGTCTCTGGAGATTCTCTGAAGTTCCTTGTGAAGGAGTTTCCTGGCCTTATATGTGGCTTTTGAGGAAACAGGGAAGTAGGACTGTCCTGGGGCATGGGAAGAACATTACAATTGGCCAAAAACCAATCTGCCTCATGGTTAGATGGCTAAAGATGCCATCATTCTTTCCTCTCCTTTTTTTTTTTTTTTAAGATTTTATTTATTTGAAAGAGAAAGAGTGCAGGAGCAGGGTGGAGGGGTAGAGGGCAAAGCAGACTCCTGACCGAGCAAGGAGCCCAATGCAAGACTGGATCCCAGAATCTTGGAATCATGACCTGAGCCGAAGGCAGATCTTCACTGACTAAGCCACCTGGGCACCCACTTTTCCTAACTTTTAAAAAATATTTATTTATTTATTTATTTATTTATTTATTTATTTATTTGAGAGAGAGAGAGGGAGCACACAAGTGAAGGGAGGTAGGGCAGAGGAAGAGGGAGAGAGAGTCCCAAGCTGACTTTGTGCTGAGCTTGTTGCCTGAGATGGGGCTTGATCTCAGGACCTGGAGATTCTGACCTGAGCTGAAACCAGGAGCCAGTCATTCTTCTGACTATGCCACCAGGTGTCCCTCTCCCTCATTTTTTTCAAACAGTGTTTTTTTAAGAAGATGATTAAAAAAAAAACCCAAAAGAGGATTTCCAGCTCCTTCAGAAACATTTTGCTTCCCTGTAGATCTCTGTGTGTTACTGGTGCTTCTGAGTACTGCAACAGAACATGGAACCAGAATGCCTGGGTGTGGGTCCTGGCTCAACCATTTGTTGGCTGGGTGATCTTGGGCATAATCTTTGACCTCTTTGTACCTCAGTTTCCTTGTTTCTAAAATGGCAGTGGTAGTGATCCCAGATCATGCATTGTTTGAAGAGTAAGCAAGTTAAAACACGTAGAGGATGGGGCGCCTGGGTGCTCAGTTGGTTAACCATCTGCCTTGAGCTTGGGTCATGATCTCAGGGTCATTATTATCTGTATATTTCTTGGCTACTGGAATTGGCTTCATTCCATATAGTGGTAAGTCAGGATCTAGTTAAGAAAATAAATCATTCTAGACGCTTCAGAGGGTAATAAAGATAGAGACAGAAGAAAGGGAGGTGGTGGTATTAGCAGAGCCCGGAAGCTGGAGCCATCTGGAAGGCATAGACTCATGTAGGATTTGCTTAGAGGTGGCTAGAGTCACAGAAAAAAAAATGTGGCTACTGCTAAAGACACCAGCTGAGGTGGTGGTGGTGGTGGTGGTGGCATTAGTGAGAGGGAAATAAAGGCCCTGGCTTGTCCTCTTCTTCCAGAGCCAGTCTTCTACTGGTGCTGCCCATTAGCCAAGCATACTGCTAAGCTAGTGAGCAAAGGAGGCTCAGAAATGTAGTCCTTGCAATACAGAACAGGCGAGGGTGGGGAATGGATCTGAGAGCAGACAGACAAACAACTGGCAGAACTGCTAACAATGTGGGCCTCAGGTCAGGCAGGAAAAAGAACACAAAAGGTTCTGGCAGAAGTCTTGTATGATCGGGTCCCACGAGTACCCCAAACCCAATATAGTGGCCAGAGCAATGCAATGCACTGATGAGGTGCGAGTGGGGATGGGCATTAAGGCTTATGCCACAAATGTCTACTTCTGACCAAACCACAAGATGGGTTAGTCTCTGGGATGACTTGAATGTCATCTCAACTCTTTCTCCTCTACTCTTGTCTGTGTTCCTTTCTTAGTTTTAATCTATCAGATCTGCTGCCCGCTTCAAACTGGGTCCAGGGCTCAGGCACAGGCTCACAATCCTATAGACTAGGGGAAAAAAGCCCTTAGCCGCTTCAGTTAGAAAAAGTCCCAGGGCAGAGCCTGACTGGTTGGCTTTGCTCATGTACCCATCTTTGGGCCAGTCACCGTGGCCTGGGTTGTGGGGCACTGAAATTGGCACAGCCAGAGTCATATGACTCTTTTTGTGGCCCCAGAAGGCAAGGATATGTCATGAGCAGCTCTCTACCGGGATTCTGTGATTGAACCCCACAGGAATCTTGCTATTCTGTATATATGACTAAGCTTTTACAATCTGGGTAGGTTTCTGGTTATGTGTGAAAGATACACAGTTTGCCAGAAACAAAGCAGATGGAGTCTTAGCTTATTTGGCTGAAGCAGGCTCGCACTGTTCAGAAAGTAGGCAATGTAGGGAAGGGCGAAAAAGAGACGTAATTCTCAGAAGGGGACAAAATTCTTGTTCTTAATCGTGTATTGGATACATAGTAACTTAAACAGAGTGATTATGTGGTTTTCGGTTATCTGGAAGTTTTTCTTGGGTGTACATATGTGTGTGCTCTGGGGATCAAGGTGGGTAATTTGGAGAAAGTCTGTAGGGAGCTGTGGGATGTGAATGGGACTGATATTGGGGGACATTCTGGGAGTGTAAATGGGATGCCTAGGGGACCTTGAGATGTGAAATGGAGAGACTTTTTTTTTAGCAGAAGTAGGGTGACTTTAGAGACTGGGGGTAACTAAAGTGTCGAGTAATTTTGAGGGTGCCGTTGGGGGTGTCTGGTATGATATAGAGGATATTATTGTGAGTTTCTGTGGGATATCTTTGGGAGTTTGAGTGGGATGGCTTTGAAAATTTCTGTCAGGGTGACTCTAGAGATGATTGAGATGATTCTGTGGGGTGACTTTGAGGATATGAGTGGGGGTGACTCGGGTCATCTGTGGGGTTGCCTTAGAAGTATGGGTGGAGTTGATTATGGGGGTTCTGGGATTGACTTTGGGGTTGGTGGGGGTGATCTGGGACAACTTTGAGGGTACAATTGGGGATCATTTTGGCTTTACAGGTACCTGGGGTGACTTTGTGAGAGCGAGAGTGATTTTGGGGTTTCTAGGAAGGGACTTAGGTAACAGGAGTGGGGGTGAAGTTGAGGATATCTGTAGCCAAACTTTTGGGGTATCTGTTTGACCGCTCATGGGGATGTCAGTGGGATGAGATTGGAGGGTGACTTTGGAGACTGTGTGTGGATGACTGTGGAGCATTTCCTTCTCTCCTAGTTCTTATCCATATGAGCATGGGATTCATGATGCTGGCCCTGACCCTGTGTCTCTTCCTCCTCCTGGCCATGGGGCTCTCCTTCCGGCCAGGCTTCAAACGCCTTAGTAAGATTGATCTTGTCTTCAGTTCTCTCAGTTTCAGCATTGGTAAGTGTGGGCCTGGGGGAAGGGGTGCCTGCCCCCCCCCCCCCACCATTGTCTCTACTCAGGACTCTCTTTTTGGCTTTGGGGAGAGCTATCTTAAGGTTCTGTCCTGCTATGTGCTGGGTCTCTGTGTTTGAATGTCTCTTGGGGTCTCTGCCCCACTCTTTCTGCATGGATCTCAATTCTACTTTCTCAGTCGAGGTGAGTGTAGGGGTAGGTCTCTCTCCTTCCTGTTTCCCATCCCGTGCTTTCCACTTCTGTCCGGGCGTCTTTATGTCTGTCATTTGAGTGTGTGTGCGCATTGCATGTCACGCAGGGTGGGAGGGGAGAAACTGTCTCTGTCTCTGTTCTCTTTTGGGGGGTCCTGGGATCCCTGTCCATTCTTGTGTCCATCTCTGGCTCCACTCCAGTGCAGGGTTCCTGATTATTCTCAGTATGACGCTCTTTGTAGTCAACTGCGAGACACTGAAGCCGAGGCCACAGGTGTCCTACCTGGTGACCACCTATCTGTGCTGGGGCGCTGGTGCCTTGATGCTGTGGGTCGGTGAGGGCGGGGACTCGGGAGGAAGAGGGGGTGCTTCGGGGGGCAGGGGGCGGAGCCGGGGAGAACTCGAGGCAGGGCAAGGGACCAGGAGAGGGGCGGACCCGAAGGGAGGCGGCCTTGTGAGAAGAGGCGGGGCCTAGGGCGGTGCTCGGAGTTCCACGCCCACTAGCCCCTGGCCCCCAGGAGCTCTGAACTACTTCAACCACTTGGGCATGTGGAGCCAAGGGACGGCCTTCAAGGAGCGGCGGGTGAGCTATCGTCGGTGGGCCTCGCAGCAGAAGAGCCAGAGACGCGAGTCCGAACAGCCGTCCACCGCGGACCGCAAGCACACGGTGCAGCAGCCCCACGCAGTCACCTCCGCGACTCTCTAAGCAGGCGCACCCGAGCTTCTCAGGATGCTGCCGGTGACCTCAGTCAGGATAGCGGGCCCGCCCCCTCATCGTGGCCACGTGCCGAGATGAGACCTCCCTTCGACGCCCCACTCCCAAAGAACCTGCCTTGCCTTCCGAGGAAAGCCCACCCCTCGAGCTGGGGCCTACCCTTTGCAGCTCTGTTCCCGCCCACTGAAGCCTGAGCTGCCCCCACCCCTGCAGTGTGACACCGCCCCCTCCCGTGGGGTTTCGGCACTCAGCCTGCCCGGTGTCCGGACCTAGCTAGGGCCATTCCTTGGGTGCCTAACCTAGCCCTCTCAGGCCACGCCCCGAAGGTGCCTTCCTCGCTTTCTGAGGGCGAGTCCTGCCCCAGGAGATCCAGTCACACCCCCGGTGGGACACTATGCGTGCGTTCCAGCATTTAATGTAGCTACGCCCCACTTGAGAACCGGCCTCTCCCCCAGAAAGGCGTGGCCTGGGATAAGATTTCCTCCCCCCTCGCCCTCCCTGACTTCTCCACCACAGTAAAACGTGGGCACCTCACAACCTCTAAGTCTGACCCTTCCTTGCATCACTGCCCCAGCGCAGGGTTGGGCCCAGTGTGTGTGAACTGGTGTGCCAATTGGTCTCGAGTCCCTGCCTTGCCCTTTGGGGTCGGAGCCTCTCTGCAGGTTTGTCTATGCCCGCGTCTGCTCCTTCCTGCTCGCCTCCTGCCTAGGGACTGATAGGGCTGGAGCGGCTGTACACAGGTGGGATGGGTTCCTGGCTTCCAGGCACCCAGAGTCTGGAAGGCCAGATGATACCAAACGTGATGTGAAGTTGATGCGTATTCGATTTGATGCGTATTTGATTTTACTGGGGGTAGGTACATGATGGTTGCATTCAGGGGTTGGCTGTCATGGTCTCCTTGATCCACTCCAGGTGTGAAATCACTTTGGTGTAGACCGCAGGCATATTGGGACTGCCACATGGGACGTGGCCCCAGGATGTAATTCCTTGAAGCACACCATCGCAGATCAGTGGGCCCCCTGAGTCACCCTGCAAAACAAGGGGGGGAGGAAAGGAAAGGTCAGCCTAAGCACCAGCTCTAACAGCACCAGCTCTAACAGCTGGCTCACAGAGGCAGAGTGTGACTCCCCAGCTCCCAGAAAGGACACAGTTCTCTCCAGAGGGCAGGTGGGATTCCACCAGAGAGGACAGCCTCCGGGTTCGAGGCTTGGCCAATGGGGATGGGACTTCAGGGTCCAGTTTTTGCACACAGCACGGGGTCCAGGAGAATAGTCCCATCAGACAAGTCAGTTAGGAAGAGGAGGGGGATCCATCCACCTGACCCTCTGACCTTCAGGGCTCATCTCTGATGTCACCTCTCCCAAACAGCTTTCTCTGACTAGACAGTAAATAAGTGAAGGAGGAAGGGATGGACTCTGATGTGGAGGGAGATTGGTGTGATATCAGGATGAGGGTATGGGAGGAAAAGGGGCAGGGGGAGGGCCCAGAGGCTCCCTTGGGGGAGCTGGTGTTGGGAAGCAATGGAGACTGCAGTAGGCAGTCTGGCCCTAAGTCCCCTCCCCCAATTCCATGATGCCTGGGGGTGGGGGAGGAGGACAGGCTGGCTCACCACACAGGTATCCTTGCCGCCCTCCAGGTGTCCAGCACACAGCATGAACTCTGTAACCTTCTGGGAGTGGGCATTGGCACATATATCATTGGACAGGAGTTCGAGGTCCACACACTGGAGATCATCTGGGTATATGACTACAGACCAGAGAGAAAAAGGGCGGTGGCCAGACCCCAGGTGACTCCTCAGCCCATCCTCCCTCAGGTCCAGAGTCCAGACCCCAGCCCCCTCCTCCCGACAGCCAAATGTCTGGACTAAAGGCTGCAGGGTCTGGCCCTGGCATACACTTATCGGGTTCGATGCTGCCCCAGCCAGAGGCATAGCAGGTGCTCCCCACTTGGGGTTCCTGGGTGGGCAGGTCCAGGACCCTCACAGCATCCGTAATCTGAGCGGGCTCTGCGAGGCGCAGCAGCATGATGTCATGGCTGTAGTCCTCTTCTGGGAGGCGGGTATGGTTCTTCAGGAGACTCAGGTTAAATTCAGGGTGAGGGAAGCTCTCTCTGACCTGGACAAACTGGGCCGTGTCTTCATGCTCGAACAGGTTGTAGCGACCCAGCCAGAGCTGGTAATTGCTGAGGAGAGAGGGGGCCCCAAGGAATGAGGATAGAGAGGCAGGATAGGGAGAAGAGACCAGGGAGCTGGAGGAGGGTCCCGAAGACAGACAGACACGTGGAGAAATGGGGAGAGAGAGACAGTTGAGAAGGAAAAGAGCTACGAGGAAAAACCATAAGTGAGACAGAAGGACGTGACAGGTCAGCCAGAGAGGAAGACGAGGAGGGTGAAAAGAGAGAGCACAAAGGGAGAGAGTGAAGACTACAGGCAGTGTGAGGAAGAGAAAGAGCAGAGGGGGAGACGCGGGAGGAGGGGGGGCCTGGGACTGGCTCAGCTGCAGCAGGGGCTGTGGGGCTGGTTCCCAGCAGCGGGTGGCCTGGCCACCAGCCCAAGGTCGGTCCCGTCCCTCCCTGGACCTTCTCCCCCTTCCTCCACCCCCTGCCTACCTTCCTCCTTCCCTTCTCCTCCTCCTTCCTTCGGAGCCCCAACAGGGCACCAGCAGAAACAGCCCTCCGTGTGTACCCCTGGAGGGCATCCTTGTCATACACACACATGTCCGGATAGTCCCTTCCTGTTCTCTGGGGGTCCCTCGCACTCCCGTCCTGGGGGGTGTTCAGCAGCAATGGGGCAGAGACCCAAGGAGAGAGATGGGGCAGAGAGATGAAGAGTGCGACATACAGTGACAGGCATGCAGCAGAGAGACCCAGAGGAGGACAGACACAGGGACACACACAGATACCAGAACAGGAGAGAGTAGGAGATAGAGATAAGTCACAGTCAGACACCGACAGCACCAGGTGCTGAGAGACACAGAGAGACAGGGCGGGGAGACACAGGAAGATAGTTGTAAGGAGAGACAGAGAGACACAGGCTGTCTGGGAGGGCTTCCCTGGGGTCGTCCCTGCCACTCTCCATGGGACCTAGAGGAGGACCACCTTTGTTTCCCTCAGTTCCCCAGCCTCCCCCTGAGGCTAACCCAGGGACAGTGCCAGAGTGGATACCCCGTCGTCCGCAATGCCCTGCCCTCACTTACTCGTTTATGCAGTGGGCAGCGGTGAGCACCCACTCTGGGTGCACCAGGACACCCCCACACTGGAACTTGCTGTAATGGTACAGAGCTGCCTGCCACGGTTGAGAATTCTTCGTACAATCCCAGCCGCCTATGATCCGGGACTGAACAGGGGGTGCGGCACCTGCAGGGGGTGCTGGGTCAGGGCAGGTGGGGTGGCAGTGGGGCCCAGGGGGCCAGGGCTAGGAGAGGCAGCTGTGCTGTGCATGCGGTTGGAGGGATGTTGGGGCAGGGGAGCAGGACAGGGTTCTGGGGAGAGGGCAGGGATTTTGGGAAGGTTCTGGAATTCTAGAGCCATCCCTGGGGTTGTGGGTTGGTGGTGGGTCCTGGGTGGGGAGAGGATGCTGAGAACAGAGCCAACCACAAGGATCAAGCAGGAGACAAGAAGGCAGCATCTGGAGCAGCATGTGGTGTAGGGATTGGGCAATGTGGGGGAGATTTGGGGTCTTGGGCTGGGGAGCAGAAAATTGTGAGTTCTGAGAGGGGAAAAAGGAAGCTAGAAACAGAGAATGTGTGCTCCGAGACAGTGGCTCAAGAGCTGGGTAGAAAGATTTTGGGGGTTCCAAGAATCCCAGGCTGAGGGATTAGTTAGGGTCATGTTGGGCTTTGGGGGTTCTGGAAGATGCAGGGAAGGAGGTCTGAGAGGTCAAGAATAGCATCTGGGCTAAGGAGTCTGTCTGGCTTTGGTCCTTTGATTGGGGCAGGGAGAAGATCCCTTGGGGGCTTGGGCCTTGAACAGGAATGGCTTTGTGAGAGGGGTGGGTCCCTGGAACTGGGGTTGGGGCCAGGACTGGGAGGGGGCTCAGGGGGAGACAGAGCCAGATGGTAGTTCTTCTGGATTGGGTGATTGTCATGCAGATGAGGTTCAGGGTCTGAGGGTAGTGGAAGGATCTGGGGTTCTCTGCGGGGGGGTAGTCTGGACAGGAATGAAGATGGAGGCATATTGGGGCCAAGCAGCTGTGGGAATGCAGGGAGGACACACTTGATGTGGGGTTTGAGAGTCATGTGCTGGAGTCCGGGTGGGGGAGTGGGGCAGGCCAGCTGGGCTCTGAAGGTATTTGGGTTCCTGGAGGGAAGTCCAGAAAACCAGCGCCAAACTGGAGGGATTCACTTAGGGAAGCCTGGATCCTGGGGAGGAAGGAAATTCTACAAGGAAAGGAATCCGTAGTTTGGGGTTCCGGTGTTGTTCCTCAGGGAGAAGAGGGGGCGATGCTGGATCAGGGTTCAGGGGTAAGACTTGGGAAAGGAAGAGACATTTGTAGAATCCTCATACCAGGACGGGGGCCCCACCTGGAGTCAGGGGCCAGCAAGTCTGTGTGGGGAGAAGCATAGGTGTCTGGTGGGATTTGGGGGTCCTGGGAAGATTTCAAGGGAAGCAGATGCCAGGCAGTGGAAGACCTAGTTGAGAGCTGACAGCTGGGTGGGAAAAGTCACCAGGGTGCCAAAGGATTTGCAGACTCAGGTGCCAGAGCCATAGAGAACTAGAAGGTGAGAGGGGGTGATCGGGACTGGGTGCACTCCTTGGAAGAGTTGGAGCCCCCCAAAGAGGGAGACAGAGGTGGCCCAGGCTCTGCCCCTTTGGTCAAGTGGCTCAGAGCAGGGTCTGAGTGAGGAAGAGGAGATAGTTCTGGGGGTTCCTGGGAGGGAGCAGGGACTTAGGGCAAGAGTGAGGACTGTGACAACGAGGACAGGCTGGGGTAGGACTTTAAGGGCCTGGGAAAGAGCCTGGGACCTGGGTCTGGGGTGGACTGTGGGAGGAGAAGAGGTCGTGGGGAGGTGAGGGAGCATGAGAGTCAGGCCCATTCCCCCTCCCACATCATCCCCACTGTCTCACCAGTCCCCGCCAGGGACAGGGCAAGGCATAGAACCAGGAACCACATGGTGACCACGGGCAGGCTGGTGGTGAGCTGGGAGCTTGGAAGCCTCCCCAAGGAGTGTTTTAAATCCCTCATCTCCCCCCCCCCCCGCCCCGCCCCGCCCCGCCCCACCCTGGGGCTCCGCCCCTGCCCTGCTGGCACCCAGATGCTGGCCAAGGCCCTGCCCCTGCTGCCTGGGGACTGGACACCTACTCCTACCCCAGTGCTATGCAAGGGGCGGGAGAGTGCGCACCTGTTGTTCTGCAGGGTCTGATTATCCTGGAAGCATTCCTGGGGCCTGAGGCCAGACAGGGCAGGGCCTGGAGCTCCTGGGCCCCTGCTCTTGGAGACAGAGCCAGTGAGAGGATGTGGAGGGTGTGAGTGAGGGGGACAAGAAACAGAGCGTGGAGGAATCTCTGACCTCCAATACAAAGCCCTGCATACCGGAACCCCAAGTAAAGTCACACACCCGAAAACCTGGTATATCTTCAAACACCAGCAGTGGGGCTCTGAATCCCTTCTCCCCGCACCGCTTGGAGCCAGAGTGTAGATTCCCAGCTTCTGCCGCCTCTGAAATGTAAGGCTCAGCTCTCAGAACACCCTGGTTCTTGCACTGCCTGACTCAGGATCTAGGTCCCTTCCTGTTGTTTCTCTCCAGATAATTTCTTAGGGTACCTACCACCACAATCCTAGTGCCCCCAGATCCAGAACGATGAAGTTTCAGTGGTCTCCCTGAATAAGTTCCCTCACATTTCAAAATCCAGAGTTCTTTTTGCCCCCAGGCAATGTTGGAATCCCATTACGCCCTGCCCCCCACTCCATGCTCCCCAGATCTGGATGCTCAAGGTTATATCCTCCAAAGTTCCACGAATACCAGACTGTCTGCCTTCTATGGTCAAGAGCGTCCCCTCCACAGAGACTGATTCAAAATATTTAGGTCACAGGAGCCAGGTTGATGTAGTTCAACTATCAGCGACCTTGAAAATCACCTTTTGGGGTGATCTCTGTGGAGAATCGGGAACCAGAAATCTGCAGCCTCAATGTTAAATTCAAAGGCACATTCCCTTGGCTCTTCTGTAAAATTAAAGTAGGCCACAGGGTAACCCAGCCTCTGCTGTGTGTCTAAGGGGAGGAGAGCACTGGCCCTTTTGCCTGGCCACCAGGAAGCCCATAGCTAAATATCGAAGAAAATGAAGTCATTCTTGATCATCTAGAGTGTGCTGGGTCCTTTCACTGGGGTCCAGAGATATATTTGCCCAGGGCCAGGCACTATTTGAATCAGTTCATGGGAACTTCCTCATTTGATCCCTTACAACCCCGTGAGGTAAGCAATTTGATGAGCTGTGTTTTATGATGGGGAAATCAGAGCTGAGGGGCATTGGGTCTTTTCCTAAAGATTACACAGCTGATCCTATGCATATGTGAATGGAGGGAGCCCTCCTTCAAGCCACTTCTCTTCACCGAGGCATCGGGGCAGTGGGTGAAAAGGAACAAGGTACAGAGGTTCTGGGTCCTGCTCCCAGTGTCTGGTTCCCACTTCCCTTCATCGCCAGGAGAAAGTCACAGAAACTCCTACAGAGAAACTTGCATCAGCACTCTTGTTATCTCAGTGTTTCAACAGGTGACCTTGAGCACCGGCTCTGGCCTAAGACGGGACAAGCCCTAACATGTGGGCCTTGGACAAATGAGGTCTTGAGGGATGGCTTGATTCTGTCCCTTCTGTCCCAGGTCAGGATGGGGTTGTTGGCCAGCTGTGGGAGCTTGTGCTCAGCCAGAGACACAGTGTCAGGCCCAAATAGTTAGTTCCTCTTCATGGTTTCCTTGATCCACTCCAAGTAGCTGCAGACTTTGGTATAGACCCCAGGCTTGGTGGTAGTGTCACAGGGGACGTCACCCCAGGACACAATGCCCTGCAGGACTCCCCTACAGACCAGGGGCCCCCCGGAGTCACCCTGTGTGGAGAAGGGAGAGTTTGAATGGGAAACTTCTGGATCCAGTGTCCCCATCCTTATCCTAATCACCATTGACCATCTCGGTCAAACTCCAATCCCACCCCACCCCACCCCACTGCATGCCATCCCACCCCACCCCAACTCAATATAACCCAATGTAAGGCACACCAATCCAACCCAACCCCGTGCCAACACAATCAATACAACTCGGCCCACCCATGTTCAGTCCTCCCCGTGTAACCCCGACCCAGGCCAGCCCCTACATCTTCCCCATTCAGAGTCAAACCAGACCTACGCCTATCCTCACTGGCAACACAACCAATCCCAGTCATCATGTCTGTCACATCCTAGACAAAATGTACCCTGTCCCCAATTTCACCCAACATATTTTCCATTTAAAATCAAACCAGGGGGTTGAGGGTTTGGGCAGCCTAGGTGGCTCGGCGGTTTAGTGCCGCCTTCAGCCCAGGGCGTGATCCCGGAGACCCAGGATCCAGTCCCACATCAGGCTCCCTGCACGGAGTCTGCTTCTCCCTCTGCGTGTGTCTCTGCCTCTCTCTCTGTCTCTCATGAATAAATGAAATTAAAAAAAAAATCAAACCAGGGCGCGGGGTGGCACAGTTGATTAGCGTCAGATCTTGACTTTGGCTTGGGGTCCTGGGATGGAGCCCCACATCATGCTCCAGGCTCCAGGCTCCATGCTTTCAGCAGAGAGTCTGCTTGTCATTCTCTCTCTCTCCCTCTCTCTCTCTGCCCCCTCCTCACCTTCTGCTCTCTCTCTCCTGAAAACAAATAAATCTTAAAAAAAAAAAAAAATCAAACCAAGCCCATTCCTATCCCTAACTCAAGCTCAGGATGTTGCAAACGGAACAGCACATCATCCACCCCAAACCCAACTCCACCTCATCTTCAGCCTCCCCCTGGCCCCATTCTAACCGCTCTTTCTTCTCCATCCCCAAACCTATGTCTACATCTTCTGTGGCCCAAAGCAAGCACAACCTTACCCCATCCCAACTCCCAAACCATTTCCCCTACCCCGTGGCTCTGACCTCACAGGACTCGGTGCCTCCACCCTCTGCTCCTGCACACAGCATAGAGGCCACCAGGCGCCCTGGGTAGTCCTTGTTACAAGAGGCGGCCGGGATAACACTGATGTTGGCACAATGCAGGGTATCTGGGAGACTCACTGGGGAGGACAGTGGACTTGAGTGAATCTGTATTTTCAGGCCCTTGCCTGCCTCGCCCAAGAGCCCTGGACGGCTAGGGTCCCTGGAGGCCTGACACCCAGCCCCTCCTGTCACGCACCTTGTGAGTCTGTGCTCCCTTTGGTCCCAGGCTTGTGATCAGACACCAGCCCCCAGCCGGACACCACGCAGGCCTCGGCCGGTTGGGGGCAACGCGTGGGCAGCGCCACGGGGCGCACTTGCCGGGAGAGGCGCGCGGGCCGGGTTAGACGTAGCAACATGACGTCGTGGCGATGGCTGTGTGCTTCATAGAGCGGGTGTGGGATGATGCGAGCCAAGGTCCTCAACTGCTCGGGACCATCGCGCTTGCGCAGATTGTGCTCGCCCAGGCGCGCTCTCATGAAGCTGTGCGGGCAGGTGATGATTATCGCAGGTGGAGCGAGGAGGAGGCACAGAGATCAAAGAGTGGGCATGCTGGGGTCCCCCACCCTTTGGGAATCTGGAGATGCCATTCCGCCCCTGCCCGGGGCGCTGAAGCCAGTAGTAGTGGTCACCTCTGGCCTCTCGGGACCAAGGAGGTGCGGCCACCTGGAACTCAGCCCCTAGGCTCCGGCTCTTTCCTCCTCACAATCCGAGATTCTCTGATCTCTAGACCCTTGGTGCCCCTGAGGACTTTGAGCCCTGCCTTCATACCGGGTTTGGCAGTGGGCTGCAGACAGCACCCAGTGCTCAGAGATGAGGGAAGCACCGCAGTTGAACCGTCCACGCTCAAATAGGGCCACTTGCCAAGTGGGGCTCACACTCTTCGCCTCCCAGGATCTTGTCAGTGTCGTCCTGGACCGCTGGGAGAAGGGCAGAGGAGGATGCCTGCGGACAGAGGCTTTTCCCTGGGTCCCACACCTTTGCGTGCACTCTGCCCATACGATGTATTTTTCATTTGTGCTTTCCTCCAACCTCTGAAGACATCCCTGTCCTTGAATTTTTTAGCCCTGCCTTCTGTTGGCCTTTACAAGTGCTGCTGCTTTGCTCCAGGACTGTCCCCCTGCCCTTGGCCCTTTCCTGTGTACTACGGGATTCTGGGAGAGCACATAGGTGGGAAAGGTTCAGAAGCCAGGAAGTCCCCTGAGGTGAGAAGTGGAGACCGGGACCAGGAAGATGGCCACTTGGAACCAGCCATTCAAGGTCACCAAGCTGTCACAGACCATCAAGTGGATGTGGGCACTCGGTATGTATGACACACAGTCTTGGCTCTAGAGTCAGAACATCTCAGCCAAATGCGCATGTGGCCACACAAGGTCATGGGCAAACCTAGAGGCACAGCCAGTGTTCCAAACTTAGGAACTGATGTGGAGAGCAATTTAAGCTGAAATTCACCTGCATCTCCATGGGTTAGCAGCTTCAGAAATCATCACAGCACAGACCTTCACAGGTATGTATGAATCTGGAGAGTTCAAGCATGGGTATGCGCGTGCACACGCAGACACACAGACACTGATTTGGACCTCAAAGCTCACACCTAAATTTCACACAGGGGACCTGGTTCCCACATGTGGACTGGAGTTGGACACACAGGGCTTTGAAAGCCCACCACACGCAAACACACACACACACACCCAGAGCACCATGCATAAGGCTACCTAAGCAGGGATATTCCAAGGTCATAAGACCATGATCCACTACTGGGCAATGGGGGTTATGACCCCTGAAGGTCACAGCAAGACACACAGACACCCACCCTGGGGCAGGAATTTGCACAGCCAGACCAAATGCACATATTCTGCCTACCAGGGTCAGGAACTGGCCAAGGGCCCTGGCAAGGTCAGGGGAATGCGGATGTGGTGGACAGGGGGCTTAAGAAAGCAAGGGTGGGTGGGGTTGTTGTTCGCCAAAGACGGACGGAGGGTGTGAGCTGAACAGCTGGGCATCGAGGCTGCACCCAGCCAGTACCAGCTGGAGGAGGGTGGAGGCCCTGGCTGAGTGCAGCAGGCAGGAGGGAGGCAGGGAGAAGAGAGCACAGAAGGAGCCTCAGGGGAGGCTGACAGCAGGGGGTAGCTTCAAGGAGCCTGCAGAAGTGAGGGTCATGTGGGGCATAATGAAAATCCACCTTCAACTTGTCCAGAGTAGAGGCATCAGGTTACACTTAAATTCTCCATGGGTGGTAGCTGAACATGGTCTGGAGTTTTCCTAGTACCCAGGGTCACCTTGACATAGTGGCCACCTCTCTCCAGCCTCAACCTGCTCCCCTGTCAAATGAAAACAAGTGAACCTGGGTGGCTCAGTGGTTGAGCATCTGCCTTTGGTCAGTTCGTGATCCCGGGGTCCTGAGATGGAGTCCTGCATTGGACTCCCCTCAGGGAGCCTGATTCTCCCTCTGCCTATGTCTCTGCCTCTCTTTATGTATCTCTCATGAATAAATAAATAAATATATTTTTTAAAAAAACAAAAAAAATATTTGGTCCCAAATATTTTTGGGATGCCAAAATAGATACCATGGATGCACCCATCAGTTTATATGTTCTTGCCTTGAATTGTTATATTTTTATACTTTATATTTATTTTTTTAAAGTTTTTTTTTCAACTGATTCATAAGAGAAAGAGATAGAGAAGGAGCAGGGTGGAGGGGTAGAGGGCAAAGCAGACTCCCCACTGAGCAAGAAACCCAATGCAGGACCGGATCCCAGAACCCTGGAATCATGACCTGAGCTGAAGGCAGATCTTCACTGACTAAGCCACCTGGGCACCCACTTTTCCTAACTTTTAAAAAATATTTATTTATTTATTTATTTGAGAGAGAGAGAGAGAGAGAGAGAGCACACAAGTGAAGGGGGGCAGGGTAGAGGAAGAGGGAGAGAGAGTCCCAAGCTGACTTTGTGCTGAGCCTGTTGCCTGAGATGGGCTTGATTTCAGGACCTGGAGATTCTGACCTGAGCTGAAACCAGGAGCCAGTCATTCCTCTGACTATGCCACCAGGTGTCCCTCTCCCTCATTTTTTCAAACAGTGTTTTTTTAACAAGATGATTAAAAAAAAATTCAAAAGTCAGGATGTCTGGGTGACTCAGTGGTTAAGCATCTGCCTTTGGCTCAGAGTGTGATCCCGGAGTCCCAGGATTGAGTCCCATATCAGGCTCCCTGCATGTTGTCTGCTTCTCCCTCTGCCTGTATCTCTGCCTCCCTCTGTCTCTCTGTGTGCCTCTCATGAATAAATAAATCAAATCCTAAAAAAAAAAAAAAACAACCCAAAAATGATTTCCAACTCCTTCAGAAACTTTTTGCTTCCTTGTAGGTCTCTGTGTGTTTCTGGTGCTTTTGAGCACTGCAACAGGAGGCTGACCAGAATCTGGATCTAGGGTGCCTGGGTGTGAGTCCTGGCCTAACCACTTGTCAGCTGGGTGATCTTGGGCATAATCTTTAATCTCTTTGTGCTTCAGCTTCCTTGTTTCTAAAATGGTAGTGGTAGTAATCCCTAATCATGCATTGTTTGATGAATTAGCAAGTTAAAATATGTAGAAGACAGGGTGCCTGGGTGGCTCAGTTGGTGAAGCATCTGCCTTGAGCTTGTGTTGTGATCCCAGAATCCTGGGATTCAGCCCCACATTGGGCTCCCTGCTCATCATCCCCTTACTTGTGTTCTTGCTCACTCTGTCACTTTCTCTCTCAAATAAATAAAGAAAATGTTAAAAAACAAAACAACACATAGACAGATTAGAATCATGCCTGGCACGTATCAAACACTACAGCAGAGTTAGCTATTATAAGGATTTTTTTCCCCAGCCAATTGCACCTACCTTCATTTCAGACCTCAAGTAAGTTCATGATACTTCTGCAACACTGTGTGGTATTAATCTTATTTACTTATTTTGGATATCTCTTTCTTGTATACCTCCCGAACTCAGGTTGGTGGATGTACATTATGGAAAAGAATAGAGGCAAAGATCTAGCCCCGGTTCAGGTACTACTGGATCATGGTGCTTAGAGGGTGTCATTAGGGGACTTATCTCTTGCCATGTCTCTGTGAACTTCCTCTGTATTGGGCCCTCAGGCCAGCTATGTCCATGCAGTGGCAATGGGGCCCATCAGCAGCACCCAGATTCTGTTCTCTTTTTGTGAACACCCGGGGAAAAGACAGTAAGTTGTCTTCTGTAGCCTTCAAGCAAGGATCTCAGGATGAGCTCTGATGGGATCAGATTTACTTCCCTGGGATTTCTCACTCTGCTCCACAAAAGTTGCTGTGGTCAGGAAGATGTCATGCTATGACTGGCTGGGTCTAGATCACATGCTTTTCTTACGAGTAGGTGGAGGGGTCATTTCTGTCAGAAGCAGAAGGACAAAAGGTGGGCAGAGAGTTCCTCTGAACAAAGTTAAGTTGCTATTGCCAGAAGAGTGGGAATGGATATGGAAGGTGGGCAAAAAACAACAGTTCAGAACTTCCTCCCATATTTATGATACTGTTTTGGAGCACAATTACCCTGGGGGTATTCCCAAGAGCAGAATAGCAGTGCTTCAGAAGAGCTTGGGGAGACTTTGTACGGCGTTGATATACACTCCCTAGAGGAGTCAGGATTCTCATGACAAGCAACAAACCAATTAAAGCTAGTTTAAGTAGAAAATAGATTTATACAGGATGTTGGGGGAGTTTGCAGAATCTGTGGAAGGCCAGAGAATTGGGCTCCCAGGGACAAGTGATCAGGATCATGCCCAAAAAGCCCCTGGAGGACTGGCTGGTTGGGTGTGACACTGCCGCTTGCCCTGTGCACCCCCATCTCTGGGGCCTGGACTCTACTGGGGAACCCCTTTCTCTGGTGCCCTGGGACCCTGGAGGTAGCTGTGGCCACACCTAGCAGAATAGGGTCCATGCCTACTATTGGAGGCGGATTCCAAGTGTAGTATGGCTCTTTATTGGTAGAGTCTGGTCATGTGCTGAGGTCTTAACTGTATGGGAGGCTGGTTTCCTTCCTGGAAACTGTGGATGCCTGTGTTGGGGAAAATATTCCAAATGTGGACTAGTGTTTAGAGGTGCTGGGAAGACAGAGAGAGTAGTGAATGTTCATTTCATTTCCCCTTTGCTCTAAAATGGTAACTTTGTGTGATTTTAAAATTTAAGTTACTTTTATTTGAACAGACACTATATGTATATGGTTCAACATGTGAACAAGTGCAAGTTTCCCTCTAGCATTTCTGTCCACCATCCCACTCATTCCCCTTCCTGGGGACAACTGATGCTACTAAGACATCTTTTAGCTCCTGTGTATTCTTCTAGTCTTATTTTCTGCACATCTGAGAAAATAGCTATGTCTATACACAATATGGCTTTATAAACATCTACAAACACATACATATACACCCATACATATAGCTATGTCTCTATAGATACTGTATATGCTTGACACTTAAAAAACACACAAGACAGTATTACAATTCTCTTTTTAAAAGTAAATCATTTATTCAAGGCTAAGAACATACAATGTTTATGGCTGGCATAGAAACATAACATATAGGTTATGAGGGGTTTTCTTAAGGTGTAGAAATTTGGAATTTTTATGTTCTAATTTGTCCACCTTTGCCTCTGAGACTTTACCAATTACTTTTCAGGATTGGGGAGTTCTTGTCCCTCTAGATTTTTGGTGAAAATTCAATTCTGGTTGCGTGTGTGTGTGTGTGTGTGTGTTAGGGTTTGATTGTGATTCTAGAGTATGGTATGCAGGCAGCATTGAATCCTGTGCTCCTTGCCAACTTATGGAAAGGGTTTGAATTAGTCAGGAGTCTTTAGATCATAAATAATAGGAAATCTAACCTGAAATGGCTTGAGTGAAGAAATTTATGGTCTCACCTAAATGGAAAAGGGTGAAAGTAGGAATGCTTTCAGGCAGGGCTGAATTCAAGAGCCAAGTAATAGCATCAGACATTATTGTCTGTTTCTTGACTAATTGATTTGGCTTCATTCCACATAGTAGTAAGTCAGGATCTAGTTAAGAAAATACATCATTCTAGGGATGCCAGGGTGACTCAGTGGTTGGGCGTCTACCTTCAGCTCAGGACATGATCCTGGGGTCCCGGGATCGAGTCCCGCATCGGGCTCCCTGCGTGGAGCCTACTTCTCCCTCTGCCTGTGTCTCTGCCCCACCCCTCTCTCTGTGTGTCTCTAATGAATAAATAAATAAAATCTTAAAATTTTTTTTAAAAAAGAAATCATTCTAGATGCTTCAGAGGGTAGTAAAGATAGAGACAGAACAAAGGGAGGTGGTGGTATTAGCAGAGCCCGGAAGCTGGAGCCATCTGGAAGGCATAGACTCATGTAGGATTTGCTTAGAGGTGGCTAGAGTCACAGAAAAAAAAATGTGGCTACTGCTAAAGACACCAGCTGAGGTGGTGGTGGTGGTGGTGGTGGCATTAGTGAGAGGGAAATAAAGGCCCTGGCTTGTCCTCTTCTTCCAGAGCCAGTCTTCTGCTGGTGCTGCCCATTAGCCAAGCATACTGCTAAGCTAGTGAGCAAAGGAGGCTCAGAAATGTAGTCCTTGCAATACAGAACAGGCGAGGGTGGGGAATAGATCTGAGAGCAGACAGACAAACAACTGGCAGAACTGCTAACAATGTGGGCCTCAGGTCAGGCAGGAAAAAGAACACAAAAGGTTCTGGCAGAAGTCTTGTATGATCGGGTCCCACGAGTACCCCAAACCCAATATAGTGGCCAGAGCAATGCAATGCACTGATGAGGTGTGAGTGGGGATGGGCATTAAGGCTTATGCCACAAATGTCTACTTCTGACCAAACCACAAGATGGGTTAGTCTCTGGGATGACTTGAATGTCATCTCAACTCTTTCTCCTCTACTCTTGTCTGTGTTCCTTTCTTAGTTTTAATCTATCAGATCTGCTGCCCGCTTCAAACTGGGTCCAGGGCTCAGGCACAGGCTCACAATCCTATAGACTAGGGGAAAAAAGCCCTTAGCCGCTTCAGTTAGAAAAAGTCCCAGGGCAGAGCCTGACTGGTTGGCTTTGCTCATGTACCCATCTTTGGGCCAGTCACCGTGGCCTGGGTTGTGGGGCACTGAAATTGGCACAGCCAGAGTCATATGACTCTTTTTGTGGCCCCAGAAGGCAAGGATATGTCATGAGCAGCTCTCTACCGGGATTCTGTGATTGAACCCCACAGGAATCTTGCTATTCTGTATATATGACTAAGCTTTTACAATCTGGGTAGGTTTCTGGTTATGTGTGAAAGATACACAGTTTGCCAGAAACAAAGCAGATGGAGTCTTAGCTTATTTGGCTGAAGCAGGCTCGCACTGTTCAGAAAGTAGGCAATGTAGGGAAGGGCGAAAAAGACGTAATTATCAGAAGGGGCCAATAACCGAGGCCGAGGCCACAGGTGTCCTACCTGGTGACCACCTATCTGTGCTGGGGCGCTGGTGCCTTGATGCTGTGGGTCTGTGGGGCGGGGGGGGGGGGCGGGGTGGAGGGGGGGGGACTCGGGAGGAAGAGGCGGGGCCAGGGAGAACTCGAGGCAGGGCAAGGGACCAGGAGAGGGCTGGCCCGAGCGAGGGGAGGCGGCCTCGTGGGAAGAGGCGGGGCCTAGGGCGGCGCTCGGAGTTCCACGCCCACTAGCCCCCCGGCCCCCAGGAGCTCTGAACTACTTCAACCACTTGGGCATGTGGAGCCAAGGGACGGCCTTCAAGGAGCGGCGGGTGAGCTATCGTCGGTGGGCCTCGCAGCAGAAGAGCCAGAGACGCGAGTCCGAACAGCCGTCCACCGCGGACCGCAAGCACACGGTGCAGCAGCCCCACGCAGTCACCTCCGCGACTCTCTAAGCAGGCGCACCCGAGCTTCTCAGGATGCTGCCGGTGACCTCAGTCAGGATAGCGGGCCCGCCCCCTCATCGTGGCCACGTGCCGAGATGAGACCTCCCTTCGACGCCCCACTCCCAAAGAACCTGCCTTGCCTTCCGAGGAAAGCCCACCCCTCGAGCTGGGGCCTACCCTTTGCAGCTCTGTTCCCGCCCACTGAAGCCTGAGCTGCCCCCACCCCTGCAGTGTGACACCGCCCCCTCCCGTGGGGTTTCGGCACTCAGCCCGCCCGGTGTCCGGACCTAGCTAGGGCCATTCCTTGGGTGCCTAACCTAGCCCTCTCAGGCCATGCCCCGAAGGTGCCCTCCAGGTTGGGAACCCCTCGCTCTCTGAGGGCGAGTCCTGCCCAGGAGATCCAGTCACACCCCCGGTGGGACACTATGCGTGCGTTCCAGCATTTAATGTAGCTACGCCCCGCTTGAGAACCGGCCTCTCCCCCAGAAAGGCGTGGCGTGCGATAAGATTTCCTCCCCCCTCGCCCTCCCTGACTTCTCCACCACAGTAAAACGTGGGCACCTCACAACCTCTAAGTCTGAACCTTCTTGCATCACTGCCCCAGCGCAGGGTCGGGCTCAACGCATGTGACCCGGTGTAGGTATTGCCACATACATCATTGGACAGGAGTTGGAGGTCCACACACTGGAGATCATCTGTATATATGACTACAGACCAGAGAGAAAAAGGGCGGTGGCCAGACCCCAGGTGACTCCTCAGCCCGTCCTCCTTCAGGTCCAGAGTCCAGACCCCAGCCCCCTCCTCCCGACAGCCAAATGTCTGGACTAAAGGCTGCAGGGTCTGGCCCTGGCATACACTTATCGGGTTCGATGCTGCCCCAGCCAGAGGCACAGCAGGTGCTCCCCACTTGGGGTTCCTGGGTGGGCAGGTCCAGGACCCTCACAGCATCCGTAATCTGAGCGGGCTCTGCGAGGCGCAGCAGCATGATGTCATGGCTGTAGTCCTCTTCTGGGAGGCGGGTATGGTTCTTCAGGAAACTCAGGTTGAATTCAGGGTGAGGGAAGCTCTCCCTGATCTGGACAAACTGGGCCGTGTCTTCATGCTCGAACAGGTTGTAGCGACCCAGCCAGAGCTGGTAATTGCTGAGGAGAGAGGGGGCCCCAAGGAATGAGGATAGAGAGGCAGGATAGGGAGAAGAGACCAGGGAGCTGGAGGAGGGTCCCGAAGACAGACAGACACGTGGAGAAATGGGGAGAGAGAGACAGTTGAGAAGGAAAAGAGCTACGAGGAAAAACCATAAGTGAGACAGAAGGACGTGACAGGTCAGCCAGAGAGGAAGACGAGGAGGGTGAAAAGAGAGAGCACAAAGGGAGAGAGTGAAGACTACAGGCAGTGTGAGGAAGAGAAAGAGCAGAGGGGGAGACGCGGGAGGAGGGGGGGCCTGGGACTGGCTCAGCTGCAGCAGGGGCTGTGGGGCTGGTTCCCAGCAGCGGGTGGCCTGGCCACCAGCCCAAGGTCGGTCCCGTCCCTCCCTGGACCTTCTCCCCCTTCCTCCACCCCCTGCCTACCTTCCTCCTTCCCTTCTCCTCCTCCTTCCTTCGGAGCCCCAACAGGGCACCAGCAGAAACAGCCCTCCGTGTGTACCCCTGGAGGGCATCCTTGTCATACACACACATGTCCGGATAGTCCCTTCCTGTTCTCTGGGGGTCCCTCGCACTCCCGTCCTGGGGGGTGTTCAGCAGCAATGGGGCAGAGACCCAAGGAGAGAGATGGGGCAGAGAGATGAAGAGTGCGACATACAGTGACAGGCATGCAGCAGAGAGACCCAGAGGAGGACAGACACAGGGACACACACAGATACCAGAACAGGAGAGAGTGGGAGATAGAGAAGAGTCACAGTCAGACACCGACAGCACCAGGTGCTGAGAGACACAGAGAGACAGGGCGGGGAGACACAGGAAGATAGTTGTAAGGAGAGACAGAGAGACACAGGCTGTCTGGGAGGGCTTCCCTGGGGTCGTCCCTGCCACTCTCCATGGGACCTAGAGGAGGACCACCTTTGTTTCCCTCAGTTCCCCAGCCTCCCCTGAGGCTAACCCAGGGGCAGTGCCAGAGTGGATACCCCGTCATCCGCAATGCCCTGCCCCCACTTACTCGTTTATGCAGTGGGCAGCGGTGAGCACCCACTCTGGGTGCACCAGGACACCCCCACACTGGAACTTGCTGTAATGGTACAGAGCTGCCTGCCACGGTTGAGAATTCTTCGTACAATCCCAGCCGCCTATGATCCGGGACTGAACAGGGGGTGCGGCACCTGCAGGGGGTGCTGGGTCAGGGCAGGTGGGGTGTCAGTGGGGCCCGGGGGGCCAGGGCTAGGAGAGGCAGCTGTGCTGTGCATGCGGTTGGAGGGATGTTGGGGCAGGGGAGCAGGACAGGGTTCTGGGGAGAGGGCAGGGATTTTGGGAAGGTTCTGGAATTCTAGAGCCATCCCTGGGGTTGTGGGTGGGTGGTGGGTCCTGGGTGGGGAGAGGATGCTGAGAACAGAGCCAACCACAAGGATCAAGCAGGAGACAAGAAGGCAGCATCTGGAGCAGCATGTGGTGTAGGGATTGGGCAATGTGGGGGAGATTTGGGGTCTTGGGCTGGGGAGCAGATAATTGTGAGTTCTGAGAGGGGAAAAAGGAAGCTAGAAACAGAGAATGTGTGCTCCGAGACAGTGGCTCAAGAGCTGGGTAGAAAGATTTTGGGGGTTCCAAGAATCCCAGGCTGAGGGATTAGTTAGGGTCATGTTGGGCTTTGGGGGTTCTGGAAGATGCAGGGAAGGAGGTCTGAGAGGTCAAGAATAGCATCTGGGCTAAGGAGTCTGTCTGGCTTTGGTCCTTTGATTGGGGCAGGGAGAAGATCCCTTGGGGGCTTGGGCCTTGAACAGGAATGGCTTTGTGAGAGGGGTGGGTCCCTGGAACTGGGGTTGGGGCCAGGACTGGGAGGGGGCTCAGGGGGAGACAGAGCCAGATGGTAGTTCTTCTGGATTGGGTGATTGTCATGCAGATGAGGTTCAGGGTCTGAGGGTAGTGGAAGGATCTGGGGTTCTCTGCGGGGGGGTAGTCTGGACAGGAATGAAGATGGAGGCATATTGGGGCCAAGCAGCTGTGGGAATGCAGGGAGGACACACTTGATGTGGGGTTTGAGAGTCATGTGCTGGAGTCCGGGTGGGGGAGTGGGGCAGGCCAGCTGGGCTCTGAAGGTATTTGGGTTCCTGGAGGGAAGTCCAGAAAACCAGCGCCAAACTGGAGGGATTCACTTAGGGAAGCCTGGATCCTGGGGGAGGAAGGAAATTCTACAAGGAAAGGAATCCGTAGTTTGGGGTTCCGGTGTTGTTCCTCAGGGAGAAGAGGGGGCGATGCTGGATCAGGGTTCAGGGGTAAGACTTGGGAAAGGAAGAGACATTTGTAGAATCCTCATACCAGGACGGGGGCCCCACCTGGAGTCAGGGGCCAGCAAGTCTGTGTGGGGAGAAGCATAGGTGTCTGGTGGGATTTGGGGGTCCTGGGAAGATTTCAAGGGAAGCAGATGCCAGGCAGTGGAAGACCTAGTTGAGAGCTGACAGCTGGGTGGGAAAAGTCACCAGGATGCCAAAGGATTTGCAGACTCAGGTGCCAGAGCCATAGAGAACTAGAAGGTGAGAGGGGGTGATCGGGACTGGGTGCACTCCTTGGAAGAGTTGGAGCCCCCCAAAGAGGGAGACAGAGGTGGCCCAGGCTCTGCCCCTTTGGTCAAGTGGCTCAGAGCAGGGTCTGAGTGAAGAAGAGGAGATAGTTCTGGGGGTTCCTGGGAGGGAGCAGGGACTTAGGGCAAGAGTGAGGACTGTGACAACGAGGACAGGCTGGGGTAGGACTTTAAGGGCCTGGGAAAGAGCCTGGGACCTGGGTCTGGGGTGGACTGTGGGAGGAGAAGAGGTCGTGGGGAGGTGAGGGAGCATGAGAGTCAGGCCCATTCCCCCTCCCACATCATCCCCACTGTCTCACCAGTCCCCGCCAGGGACAGGGCAAGGCACAGAACCAGGAACCACATGGTGACCACGGGCAGGCTGGTGGTGAGCTGGGAGCTTGGAAGCCTCCCCAAGGAGTGTTTTAAATCCCTCATCTCCCCCCCCCCCCGCCCCGCCCCGCCCCACCCTGGGGCTCCGCCCCTGCCCTGCTGGCACCCAGATGCTGGCCAAGGCCCTGCCCCTGCTGCCTGGGGACTGGACACCTACTCCTACCCCAGTGCTATGCAAGGGGCGGGAGAGTGCGCACCTGTTGTTCTGCAGGGTCTGATTATCCTGGAAGCATTCCTGGGGCCTGAGGCCAGACAGGGCAGGGCCTGGAGCTCCTGGGCCCCTGCTCTTGGAGACAGAGCCAGTGAGAGGATGTGGAGGGTGTGAGTGAGGGGGACAAGAAACAGAGCGTGGAGGAATCTCTGACCTCCAATACAAAGCCCTGCATACCGGAACCCCAAGTAAAGTCACACACCCGAAAACCCGGTATATCTTCAAACACCAGCAGTGGGGCTCTGAATCCCTTCTCCCCGCACCGCTTGGAGCCAGAGTGTAGATTCCCAGCTTCTGCCGCCTCTGAAATGTAAGGCTCAGCTCTCAGAACACCCTGGTTCTTGCACTGCCTGACTCAGGATCTAGGTCCCTTCCTGTTGTTTCTCTCCAGATAATTTCTTAGGGTACCTACCACCACAATCCTAGTGCCCCCAGATCCAGAACGATGAAGTTTCAGTGGTCTCCCTGAATAAGTTCCCTCACATTTCAAAATCCAGAGTTCTTTTTGCCCCCAGGCAATGTTGGAATCCCATTACGCCCTGCCCCCCACTCCATGCTCCCCAGATCTGGATGCTCAAGGTTATATCCTCCAAAGTTCCACGAATACCAGACTGTCTGCCTTCTATGGTCAAGAGCGTCCCCTCCACAGAGACTGATTCAAAATATTTAGGTCACAGGAGCCAGGTTGATGTAGTTCAACTATCAGCGACCTTGAAAATCACCTTTTGGGGTGATCTCTGTGGAGAATCGGGAACCAGAAATCTGCAGCCTCAATGTTAAATTCAAAGGCACATTCCCTTGGCTCTTCTGTAAAATTAAAGTAGGCCACAGGGTAACCCAGCCTCTGCTGTGTGTCTAAGGGGAGGAGAGCACTGGCCCTTTTGCCTGGCCACCAGGAAGCCCACAGCTAAATATCGAAGAAAATGAAGTCATTCTTGATCATCTAGAGTGTGCTGGGTCCTTTCACTGGGGTCCAGAGATATATTTGCCCAGGGCCAGGCACTATTTGAATCAGTTCATGGGAACTTCCTCATTTGATCCCTTACAACCCCGTGAGGTAAGCAATTTGATGAGCTGTGTTTTATGATGGGGAAATCAGAGCTGAGGGGCATTGGGTCTTTTCCTAAAGGTTACACAGCTGATCCTATGCATATGTGAATGGAGGGAGCCCTCCTTCAAGCCACTTCTCTTCACCGAGGCATCGGGGCAGTGGGTGAAAAGGAACAAGGTACAGAGGCTCTGGGTCCGCTCCCAGTGTCTGGTTCCCACTTCCCTTCATCGCCAGGAGAAAGTCACAGAAACTCCTACAGAGAAACTTGCATCAGCACTCTTGTTATCTCAGTGTTTCAACAGGTGACCTTGAGCACCGGCTCTGGCCTAAGACGGGACAAGCCCTAACATGTGGGCCTTGGACAAATGAGGTCTTGAGGGATGGCTTGATTCTGTCCCTTCTGTCCCAGGTCAGGATGGGGTTGTTGGCCAGCTGTGGGAGCTTGTGCTCAGCCAGAGACACAGTGTCAGGCCCAAATAGTTAGTTCCTCTTCATGGATTCCTTGATCCACTCCAAGTAGCTGCAGACTTTGGTATAGACCCCAGGCTTGGTGGTAGTGTCACAGGGGACGTCACCCCAGGACACAATGCCCTGCAGGACTCCCCTACAGACCAGGGGTCCCCCGGAGTCACCCTGTGTGGAGAAGGGAGAGTTTGAATGGGAAACTTCTGGATCCAGTGTCCCCATCCTTATCCTAATCACCATTGACCATCTCGGTCAAACTCCAATCCCACCCCACCCCACCCCACTGCATGCCATCCCACCCCACCCCAACTCAATATAACCCAATGTAAGGCACACCAATCCAACCCAACCCCGTGCCAACACAATCAATACAACTCGGCCCACCCATGTTCAGTCCTCCCCGTGTAACCCCGACCCAGGCCAGCCCCTACATCTTCCCCATTCAGAGTCAAACCAGACCTACGCCTATCCTCACTGGCAACACAACCAATCCCAGTCATCATGTCTGTCACATCCTAGACAAAATGTACCCTGTCCCCAATTTCACCCAACATATTTTCCATTTAAAATCAAACCAGGGGGTTGAGGGTTTGGGCAGCCTAGGTGGCTCGGCGGTTTAGTGCCGCCTTCAGCCCAGGGCGTGATCCCGGAGACCCAGGATCCAGTCCCACATCAGGCTCCCTGCACGGAGTCTGCTTCTCCCTCTGCGTGTGTCTCTGCCTCTCTCTCTGTCTCTCATGAATAAATGAAATTAAAAAAAAAATCAAACCAGGGCGCGGGGTGGCACAGTTGATTAGCGTCAGATCTTGACTTTGGCTTGGGGTCCTGGGATGGAGCCCCACATCATGCTCCAGGCTCCAGGCTCCATGCTTCTCAGCAGAGAGTCTGCTTGACATTCTCTCTCTCTCCCTCTCTCTCTCTGCCCCCTCCTCACCTTCTGCTCTCTCTCTCCTGAAAACAAATAAATCTTAAAAAAAAAAAAAATCAAACCAAGCCCATTCCTATCCCTAACTCAAGCTCAGGATGTTGCAAACGGAACAGCACATCATCCACCCCAAACCCAACTCAACCTCATCTTCAGCCTCCCCCTGGCCCCATTCTAACCGCTCTTTCTTCTCCATCCCCAAACCTATGTCTACATCTTCTGTGGCCCAAAGCAAGCACAACCTTACCCCATCCCAACTCCCAAACCATTTCCCCTACCCCGTGGCTCTGACCTCACAGGACTCGGTGCCTCCACCCTCTGCTCCTGCACACAGCATAGAGGCCACCAGGCGCCCTGGGTAGTCCTTGTTACAAGAGGCAGCCGGGATAACACTGATGTTGGCACAATGCAGGGTATCTGGGAGACTCACTGGGGAGGACAGTGGACTTGAGTGAATCTGTATTTTCAGGCCCTTGCCTGCCTCGCCCAAGAGCCCTGGACGGCTAGGGTCCCTGGAGGCCTGACACCCAGCCCCTCCTGTCACGCACCTTGTGAGTCTGTGCTCCCTTTGGTCCCAGGCTTGTGATCAGACACCAGCCCCCAGCCGGACACCACGCAGGCCTCGGCCGGTTGGGGGCAACGCGTGGGCAGCGCCACGGGGCGCACTTGCCGGGAGAGGCGCGCGGGCCGGGTTAGACGTAGCAACATGACGTCGTGGCGATGGCTGTGTGCTTCATAGAGCGGGTGTGGGATGATGCGAGCCAAGGTCCTCAACTGCTCGGGACCATCGCGCTTGCGCAGATTGTGCTCGCCCAGGCGCGCTCTCATGAAGCTGTGCGGGCAGGTGATGATTATCGCAGGTGGAGCGAGGAGGAGGCACAGAGATCAAAGAGTGGGCATGCTGGGGTCCCCCACCCTTTGGGAATCTGGAGATGCCATTCTGCCCCTGCCCGGGGCGCTGAAGCCAGTAGTAGTGGTCGCCTCTGGCCTCTCGGGACCAAGGAGGTGCGGCCACCTGGAACTCAGCCCCTAGGCTCCGGCTCTTTCCTCCTCACAATCCGAGATTCTCTGATCTCTAGACCCTTGGTGCCCCTGAGGACTTTGAGCCCTGCCTTCATACCGGGTTTGGCAGTGGGCTGCAGACAGCACCCAGTGCTCAGAGATGAGGGAAGCACCGCAGTTGAACCGTCCACGCTCAAATAGGGCCACTTGCCAAGTGGGGCTCACACTCTTCGCCTCCCAGGATCTTGTCAGTGTCGTCCTGGACCGCTGGGAGAAGGGCAGAGGAGGATGCCTGCGGACAGAGGCTTTTCCCTGGGTCCCACACCTTTGCGTGCACTCTGCCCATACGATGTATTTTTCATTTGTGCTTTCCTCCAACCTCTGAAGACATCCCTGTCCTTGAATTTTTTAGCCCTGCCTTCTGTTGGCCTTTACAAGTGCTGCTGCTTTGCTCCAGGACTGTCCCCCTGCCCTTGGCCCTTTCCTGTGTACTACGGGATTCTGGGAGAGCACATAGTTGGGAAAGGTTCAGAAGCCAGGAAGTCCCCTGAGGTGAGAAGTGGAGACCGGGACCAGGAAGATGGCCACTTGGAACCAGCCATTCAAGGTCACCAAGCTGTCACAGACCATCAAGTGGATGTGGGCACTCGGTATGTATGACACACAGTCTTGGCTCTAGAGTCAGAACATCTCAGCCAAATGCGCATGTGGCCACACAAGGTCATGGGCAAACCTAGAGGCACAGCCAGTGTTCCAAACTTAGGAACTGATGTGGAGAGCAATTTAAGCTGAAATTCACCTGCATCTCCATGGGTTAGCAGCTTCAGAAATCATCACAGCACAGACCTTCACAGGTATGTATGAATCTGGAGAGTTCAAGCATGAGTATGCGCGTGCACACGCAGACACACAGACACTGATTTGGACCTCAAAGCTCACACCTAAATTTCACACAGGGGACCTGGTTCCCACATGTGGACTGGAGTTGGACACACAGGGCTTTGAAAGCCCACCACACGCAAACACACACACACACACCCAGAGCACCATGCATAAGGCTACCTAAGCAGGGATATTCCAAGGTCATAAGACCATGATCTGGGCAATGGGGGTTATGACCCCTGAAGGTCACAGCAAGACACACAGACACCCACCCTGGGGCAGGAATTTGCACAGCCAGACCAAATGCACATATTCTGCCTACCAGGGTCAGGAACTGGCCAAGGGCCCTGGCAAGGTCAGGGGAATGCGGATGTGGTGGACAGGGGGCTTAAGAAAGCAAGGGTGGGTGGGGTTGTTGTTCGCCAAAGACGGACGGAGGGTGTGAGCTGAACAGCTGGGCATCGAGGCTGCACCCAGCCAGTACCAGCTGGAGGAGGGTGGAGGCCCTGGCTGAGTGCAGCAGGCAGGAGGGAGGCAGGGAGAAGAGAGCACAGAAGGAGCCTCAGGGGAGGCTGACAGCAGGGGGTAGCTTCAAGGAGCCTGCAGAAGTGAGGGTCATGTGGGGCATAATGAAAATCCACCTTCAACTTGTCCAGAGTAGAGGCATCAGGTTACACTTAAATTCTCCATGGGTGGTAGCTGAACATGGTCTGGAGTTTTCCTAGTACCCAGGGTCACCTTGACATAGTGGCCACCTCTCTCCAGCCTCAACCTGCTCCCCTGTCAAATGAAAACAAGTGAACCTGGGTGGCTCAGTGGTTGAGCATCTGCCTTTGGTCAGTTCGTGATCCCGGGGTCCTGAGATGGAGTCCTGCATTGGACTCCCCTCAGGGAGCCTGATTCTCCCTCTGCCTATGTCTCTGCCTCTCTTTATGTATCTCTCATGAATAAATAAATAAATATATTTTTTAAAAAAACAAAAAAAATATTTGGTCCCAAATATTTTTGGGATGCCAAAATAGATACCATGGATGCACCCATCAGTTTATATGTTCTTGCCTTGAATTGTTATATTTTTATACTTTATATTTATTTTTTTAAAGTTTTTTTTTCAACTGATTCATAAGAGAAAGAGATAGAGAAGGAGCAGGGTGGAGGGGTAGAGGGCAAAGCAGACTCCCCACTGAGCAAGAAACCCAATGCAGGACCGGATCCCAGAACCCTGGAATCATGACCTGAGCTGAAGGCAGATCTTCACTGACTAAGCCACCTGGGCACCCACTTTTCCTAACTTTTAAAAAATATTTATTTATTTATTTATTTGAGAGAGAGAGAGAGAGAGAGCACACAAGTGAAGGGGGGCAGGGTAGAGGAAGAGGGAGAGAGAGTCCCAAGCTGACTTTGTGCTGAGCCTGTTGCCTGAGATGGGCTTGATTTCAGGACCTGGAGATTCTGACCTGAGCTGAAACCAGGAGCCAGTCATTCCTCTGACTATGCCACCAGGTGTCCCTCTCCCTCATTTTTTCAAATAGTGTTTTTTTAACAAGATGATTAAAAAAAAATTCAAAAGTCAGGATGTCTGGGTGACTCAGTGGTTAAGCATCTGCCTTTGGCTCAGAGTGTGATCCCGGAGTCCCAGGATTGAGTCCCATATCAGGCTCCCTGCATGTTGTCTGCTTCTCCCTCTGCCTGTATCTCTGCCTCCCTCTGTCTCTCTGTGTGCCTCTCATGAATAAATAAATCAAATCCTAAAAAAAAAAAAAAACAACCCAAAAATGATTTCCAACTCCTTCAGAAACTTTTTGCTTCCTTGTAGGTCTCTGTGTGTTTCTGGTGCTTTTGAGCACTGCAACAGGAGGCTGACCAGAATCTGGATCTAGGGTGCCTGGGTGTGAGTCCTGGCCTAACCACTTGTCAGCTGGGTGATCTTGGGCATAATCTTTAATCTCTTTGTGCTTCAGCTTCCTTGTTTCTAAAATGGTAGTGGTAGTAATCCCTAATCATGCATTGTTTGATGAATTAGCAAGTTAAAATATGTAGAAGACAGGGTGCCTGGGTGGCTCAGTTGGTGAAGCATCTGCCTTGAGCTTGTGTTGTGATCCCAGAATCCTGGGATTCAGCCCCACATTGGGCTCCCTGCTCATCATCCCCTTACTTGTGTTCTTGCTCACTCTGTCACTTTCTCTCTCAAATAAATAAAGAAAATGTTAAAAAACAAAACAACACATAGACAGATTAGAATCATGCCTGGCACGTATCAAACACTACAGCAGAGTTAGCTATTATAAGGATTTTTTTCCCCAGCCAATTGCACCTACCTTCATTTCAGACCTCAAGTAAGTTCATGATACTTCTGCAACACTGTGTGGTATTAATCTTATTTACTTATTTTGGATATCTCTTTCTTGTATACCTCCCGAACTCAGGTTGGTGGATGTACATTATGGAAAAGAATAGAGGCAAAGATCTAGCCCCGGTTCAGGTACTACTGGATCATGGTGCTTAGAGGGTGTCATTAGGGGACTTATCTCTTGCCATGTCTCTGTGAACTTCCTCTGTATTGGGCCCTCAGGCCAGCTATGTCCATGCAGTGGCAATGGGGCCCATCAGCAGCACCCAGATTCTGTTCTCTTTTTGTGAACACCCGGGGAAAAGACAGTAAGTTGTCTTCTGTAGCCTTCAAGCAAGGATCTCAGGATGAGCTCTGATGGGATCAGATTTACTTCCCTGGGATTTCTCACTCTGCTCCACAAAAGTTGCTGTGGTCAGGAAGATGTCATGCTATGACTGGCTGGGTCTAGATCACATGCTTTTCTTACGAGTAGGTGGAGGGGTCATTTCTGTCAGAAGCAGAAGGACAAAAGGTGGGCAGAGAGTTCCTCTGAACAAAGTTAAGTTGCTATTGCCAGAAGAGTGGGAATGGATATGGAAGGTGGGCAAAAAACAACAGTTCAGAACTTCCTCCCATATTTATGATACTGTTTTGGAGCACAATTACCCTGGGGGTATTCCCAAGAGCAGAATAGCAGTGCTTCAGAAGAGCTTGGGGAGACTTTGTACGGCGTTGATATACACTCCCTAGAGGAGTCAGGATTCTCATGACAAGCAACAAACCAATTAAAGCTAGTTTAAGTAGAAAATAGATTTATACAGGATGTTGGGGGAGTTTGCAGAATCTGTGGAAGGCCAGAGAATTGGGCTCCCAGGGACAAGTGATCAGGATCATGCCCAAAAAGCCCCTGGAGGACTGGCTGGTTGGGTGTGACACTGCCGCTTGCCCTGTGCACCCCCATCTCTGGGGCCTGGACTCTACTGGGGAACCCCTTTCTCTGGTGCCCTGGGACCCTGGAGGTAGCTGTGGCCACACCTAGCAGAATAGGGTCCATGCCTACTATTGGAGGCGGATTCCAAGTGTAGTATGGCTCTTTATTGGTAGAGTCTGGTCATGTGCTGAGGTCTTAACTGTATGGGAGGCTGGTTTCCTTCCTGGAAACTGTGGATGCCTGTGTTGGGGAAAATATTCCAAATGTGGACTAGTGTTTAGAGGTGCTGGGAAGACAGAGAGAATAGTGAATGTTCATTTCATTTCCCCTTTGCTCTAAAATGGTAACTTTGTGTGATTTTAAAATTTAAGTTACTTTTATTTGAACAGACACTATATGTATATGGTTCAACATGTGAACAAGTGCAAGTTTCCCTCTAGCATTTCTGTCCACCATCCCACTCATTCCCCTTCCTGGGGACAACTGATGCTACTAAGACATCTTTTAGCTCCTGTGTATTCTTCTAGTCTTATTTTCTGCACATCTGAGAAAATAGCTATGTCTATACACAATATGGCTTTATAAACATCTACAAACACATACATATACACCCATACATATAGCTATGTCTCTATAGATACTGTATATGCTTGACACTTAAAAAACACACAAGACAGTATTACAATTCTCTTTTTAAAAGTAAATCATTTATTCAAGGCTAAGAACATACAATGTTTATGGCTGGCATAGAAACATAACATATAGGTTATGAGGGGTTTTCTTAAGGTGTAGAAATTTGGAATTTTTATGTTCTAATTTGTCCACCTTTGCCTCTGAGACTTTACCAATTACTTTTCAGGATTGGGGAGTTCTTGTCCCTCTAGATTTTTGGTGAAAATTCAATTCTGGTTGCGTGTGTGTGTGTGTGTGTGTGTGTGTGTTAGGGTTTGATTGTGATTCTAGAGTATGGTATGCAGGCAGCATTGAATCCTGTGCTCCTTGCCAACTTATGGAAAGGGTTTGAATTAGTCAGGAGTCTTTAGATCATAAATAATAGGAAATCTAACCTGAAATGGCTTGAGTGAAGAAATTTATGGTCTCACCTAAATGGAAAAGGGTGAAAGTAGGAATGCTTTCAGGCAGGGCTGAATTCAAGAGCCAAGTAATAGCATCAGACATTATTGTCTGTTTCTTGACTAATTGATGTGGCTTCATTCCACATAGTAGTAAGTCAGGATCTAGTTAAGAAAATACATCATTCTAGGGATGCCAGGGTGACTCAGTGTTTGGGCGTCTGCCTTCAGCTCAGGACATGATCCTGGGGTCCCGGGATCGAGTCCCGCATCGGGCTCCCTGCGTGGAGCCTACTTCTCCCTCTGCCTGTGTCTCTGCCCCACCCCTCTCTCTGTGTGTCTCTAATGAATAAATAAATAAAATCTTAAAAATTTTTTTAAAAAAGAAATCATTCTAGATGCTTCAGAGGGTAGTAAAGATAGAGACAGAACAAAGGGAGGTGGTGGTATTAGCAGAGCCCGGAAGCTGGAGCCATCTGGAAGGCATAGACTCATGTAGGATTTGCTTAGAGGTGGCTAGAGTCACAGAAAAAAAAAATGTGGCTACTGCTAAAGACACCAGCTGAGGTGGTGGTGGTGGTGGTGGTGGCATTAGTGAGAGGGAAATAAAGGCCCTGGCTTGTCCTCTTCTTCCAGAGCCAGTCTTCTGCTGGTGCTGCCCATTAGCCAAGCATACTGCTAAGCTAGTGAGCAAAGGAGGCTCAGAAATGTAGTCCTTGCAATACAGAACAGGCGAGGGTGGGGAATGGATCTGAGAGCAGACGGACAAACAACTGGCAGAACTGCTAACAATGTGGGCCTCAGGTCAGGCAGGAAAAAGAACACAAAAGGTTCTGGCAGAAGTCTTGTATGATCGGGTCCCACGAGTACCCCAAACCCAATATAGTGGCCAGAGCAATGCAATGCACTGATGAGGTGCGAGTGGGGATGGGCATTAAGGCTTATGCCACAAATGTCTACTTCTGACCAAACCACAAGATGGGTTAGTCTCTGGGATGACTTGAATGTCATCTCAACTCTTTCTCCTCTACTCTTGTCTGTGTTCCTTTCTTAGTTTTAATCTATCAGATCTGCTGCCCGCTTCAAACTGGGTCCAGGGCTCAGGCACAGGCTCACAATCCTATAGACTAGGGGAAAAAAGCCCTTAGCCGCTTCAGTTAGAAAAAGTCCCAGGGCAGAGCCTGACTGGTTGGCTTTGCTCATGTACCCATCTTTGGGCCAGTCACCGTGGCCTGGGTTGTGGGGCACTGAAATTGGCACAGCCAGAGTCATATGACTCTTTTTGTGGCCCCAGAAGGCAAGGATATGTCATGAGCAGCTCTCTACCGGGATACTGTGATTGAACCCCACAGGAATCTTGCTATTCTGTATATATGACTAAGCTTTTACAATCTGGGTAGGTTTCTGGTTATGTGTGAAAGATACACAGTTTGCCAGAAACAAAGCAGATGGAGTCTTAGCTTATTTGGCTGAAGCAGGCTCGCACTGTTCAGAAAGTAGGCAATGTAGGGAAGGGCGAAAAAGACGTAATTATCAGAAGGGGCCAATAACCGAGGCCGAGGCCACAGGTGTCCTACCTGGTGACCACCTATCTGTGCTGGGGCGCTGGTGCCTTGATGCTGTGGGTCTGTGGGGGGGGGGGGACTCGGGAGGAAGAGGCGGGGCCAGGGAGAACTCGAGGCAGGGCAAGGGACCAGGAGAGGGCTGGCCCGAGCGAGGGGAGGCGGCCTCGTGGGAAGAGGCGGGGCCTAGGGCGGTGCTCGGAGTTCCACGCCCACTAGCCCCCGGCCCCCAGGAGCTCTGAACTACTTCAACCACTTGGGCATGTGGAGCCAAGGGACGGCCTTCAAGGAGCGGCGGGTGAGCTATCGTCGGTGGGCCTCGCAGCAGAAGAGCCAGAGACGCGAGTCCGAACAGCCGTCCACCGCGGACCGCAAGCACACGGTGCAGCAGCCCCACGCAGTCACCTCCGCGACTCTCTAAGCAGGCGCACCCGAGCTTCTCAGGATGCTGCCGGTGACCTCAGTCAGGATAGCGGGCCCGCCCCCTCATCGTGGCCACGTGCCGAGATGAGACCTCCCTTCGACGCCCCACTCCCAAAGAACCTGCCTTGCCTTCCGAGGAAAGCCCACCCCTCGAGCTGGGGCCTACCCTTTGCAGCTCTGTTCCCGCCCACTGAAGCCTGAGCTGCCCCCACCCCTGCAGTGTGACACCGCCCCCTCCCGTGGGGTTTCGGCACTCAGCCTGCCCGGTGTCCGGACCTAGCTAGGGCCATTCCTTGGGTGCCTAACCTAGCCCTCTCAGGCCACGCCCCGAAGGTGCCCTCCAGGTTGGGAACCCCTCGCTCTCTGAGGGCGAGTCCTGCCCCAGGAGATCCAGTCACACCCCCGGTGGGACACTATGCGTGCGTTCCAGCATTTAATGTAGCTACGCCCCGCTTGAGAACCGGCCTCTCCCCTAGAAAGGCGTGGCCTGGGATAAGATTTCCTCCCCCCTCGCCCTCCCTGACTTCTCCACCACAGTAAAACGTGGGCACCTCACACCTCTAAGTCTGAACCTTCTTGCATCACTGCCCCAGCGCAAGGTCGGGCTCAACGCATGTGACCCGGTGTAGGTATTGCCACATACATCATTGGACAGGAGTTGGAGGTCCACACACTGGAGATCATCTGGATATATGACTACAGACCAGAGAGAAAAAGGGCGGTGGCCAGACCCCAGGTGACTCCTCAGCCCGTCCTCCCTCAGGTCCAGAGTCCAGACCCCAGCCCCCTCCTCCCGACAGCCAAATGTCTGGACTAAAGGCTGCAGGGTCTGGCCCTGGCATACACTTATCGGGTTCGATGCAGCCCCAGCCAGAGGCACAGCAGGTGCTCCCCACTTGGGGTTCCTGGGTGGGCAGGTCCAGGACCCTCACAGCATCCGTAATCTGAGTGGGCTCTGCGAGGCGCAGCAGCATGAGGTCATGGCTGTAGTCCTCTTCTGGGAGGCGGGTATGGTTCTTCAGGAAACTCAGGTTGAATTCAGGGTGAGGGAAGCTCTCCCTGATCTGGACAAGCTGGGCCGTGTCTTCATGCTCGAACAGGTTGTAGCGACCCAGCCAGAGCTGGTAATTGCTGAGGAGAGAGGGGGCCCCAAGGAATGAGGATAGAGAGGCAGGATAGGGAGAAGAGACCAGGGAGCTGGAGGAGGGTCCCGAAGACAGACAGACACGTGGAGAAATGGGGAGAGAGAGACAGTTGAGAAGGAAAAGAGCTACGAGGAAAAACCATAAGTGAGACAGAAGGACGTGACAGGTCAGCCAGAGAGGAAGACGAGGAGGGTGAAAAGAGAGAGCACAAAGGGAGAGAGTGAAGACTACAGGCAGTGTGAGGAAGAGAAAGAGCAGAGGGGGAGACGCGGGAGGAGGGGGGGCCTGGGACTGGCTCAGCTGCAGCAGGGGCTGTGGGGCTGGTTCCCAGCAGCGGGTGGCCTGGCCACCAGCCCAAGGTCGGTCCCGTCCCTCCCTGGACCTTCTCCCCCTTCCTCCACCCCCTGCCTACCTTCCTCCTTCCCTTCTCTTCCTCCTTCCTTCGGAGCCCCAATAGGGCACCAGCAGAAACAGCCCTCTGTGTGTACCCCTGGAGGGCATCCTTGTCATACACACACATGTCCGGATAGTCCCTTCCTGTTCTCTGGGGGTCCCTCTCACTCCCGTCCTGGGGGGTGTTCAGCAGCAATGGGGCAGAGACCCAAGGAGAGAGATGGGGCAGAGAGATGAAGAGTGCGACATACAGTGACAGGGATGCAGCAGAGGGACCCAGAGGAGGACAGACACAGGGACACACACAGATACCAGAACAGGAGAGAGTGGGAGATAGAGATAAGTCACAGTCAGACACCGACAGCACCAGGTGCTGAGAGACACAGAGAGACAGGGCGGGGAGACACAGGAAGATAGTTGTAAGGAGAGACAGAGAGACACAGGCTGTCTGGGAGGGCTTCCCTGGGGTCGTCCCTGCCACTCTCCATGGGACCTAGAGGAGGACCACCTTTGTTTCCCTCAGTTCCCCAGCCTCCCCTGAGGCTAACCCAGGGGCAGTGCGAGAGTGGATACCCCATCGTCCGCAATGCCCTGCCCCCACTTACTGTTTATGCAGTGGGCAGCGGTGAGCACCCACTCTGGGTGCACCAGGACACCCCCACACTGGAACTTGCTGTAATGGTACAGAGCTGCCTGCCACGGTTAAGAATTCTTCGTACAATCCCAGCCGCCTATGATCCGGGACTGAACAGGGGGTGCGGCACCTGCAGGGGGTGCTGGGTCAGGGCAGGTGGGGTGGCAGTGGGGCCCGGGAGGCCAGGGCTAGGAGAGGCAGCTGTGCTGTGCATGCGGTTGGAGGGATGTTGGGGCAGGGGAGCAGGACAGGGTTCTGGGGAGAGGGCAGGGATTTGGGGAAGGTTCTGGAATTCTAGAGCCATCCCTGGGGTTGTGGGTTGGTGGTGGGTCCTGGGTGGGGAGAGGATGCTGAGAACAGAGCCAACCACAAGGATCAAGCAGGAGACAAGAAGGCAGCATCTGGAGCAGCATGTGGTGTAGGGATTGGGCAATGTGGGGGAGATTTGGGGTCTTGGGCTGGGGAGCAGATAATTGTGAGTTCTGAGAGGGGAAAAGGAAGCTAGAAACAGAGAATGTGTGCTCCGAGACAGTGGCTCAAGATCTGGGTAGAAAGATTTTGGGGGTTCCAAGAATCCCAGGCTGAGGGATTAGTTAGGGTCATGTTGGGCTTTGGGGGTTCTGGAAGATGCAGGGAAGGAGGTCTGAGAGGTCAAGAATAGCATCTGGGCTAAGGAGTCTGTCTGGCTTTGGTCCTTTGATTGGGGCAGGGAGAAGATCCCTTGGGGGCTTGGGCCTTGAACAGGAATGGCTTTGTGAGAGGGGTGGGTCCCTGGAACTGGGGTTAGGGCCAGGACTGGGAGGGGGCTCAGGGGGAGACAGAGCCAGATGGTAGTTCTTCTGGATTGGGTGATTGTCATGCAGATGAGGTTCAGGGTCTGAGGGTAGTGGAAGGATCTGGGGTTCTCTGCGGGGGGGTAGTCTGGACAGGAATGAAGATGGAGGCATATTGGGGCCAAGCAGCTGTGGGAATGCAGGGAGGACACACTTGATGTGGGGTTTGAGAGTCATGTGCTGGAGTCCGGGTGGGGGAGTGGGGCAGGCCAGCTGGGCTCTGAAGGTATTTGGGTTCCTGGAGGGAAGTCCAGAAAACCAGCGCCAAACTGGAGGGATTCACTTAGGGAAGCCTGGATCCTGGGGAGGAAGGAAATTCTACAAGGAAAGGAATCCGTAGTTTGGGGTTCCGGTGTTGTTCCTCAGGGAGAAGAGGGGGCGATGCTGGATCAGGGTTCAGGGGTAAGACTTGGGAAAGGAAGAGACATTTGTAGAATCCTCATACCAGGACGGGGGCCCCACCTGGAGTCAGGGGCCAGCAAGTCTGTGTGGGGAGAAGCATAGGTGTCTGGTGGGATTTGGGGGTCCTGGGAAGATTTCAAGGGAAGCAGATGCCAGGCAGTGGAAGACCTAGTTGAGAGCTGACAGCTGGGTGGGAAAAGTCACCAGGGTGCCAAAGGATTTGCAGACTCAGGTGCCAGAGCCATAGAGAACTAGAAGGTGAGAGGGGGTGATCGGGACTGGGTGCACTCCTTGGAAGAGTTGGAGCCCCCCAAAGAGGGAGACAGAGGTGGCCCAGGCTCTGCCCCTTTGGTCAAGTGGCTCAGAGCAGGGTCTGAGTGAGGAAGAGGAGATAGTTCTGGGGGTTCCTGGGAGGGAGCAGGGACTTAGGGCAAGAGTGAGGACTGTGACAACGAGGACAGGCTGGGGTAGGACTTTAAGGGCCTGGGAAAGAGCCTGGGACCTGGGTCTGGGGTGGACTGTGGGAGGAGAAGAGGTCGTGGGGAGGTGAGGGAGCATGAGAGTCAGGCCCATTCCCCCTCCCACATCATCCCCACTGTCTCACCAGTCCCCGCCAGGGACAGGGCAAGGCACAGAACCAGGAACCACATGGTGACCACGGGCAGGCTGGTGGTGAGCTGGGAGCTTGGAAGCCTCCCCAAGGAGTGTTTTAAATCCCTCATCTCCCCCCCCCCCCCCGCCCCGCCCCGCCCCGCCCCACCCTGGGGCTCCGCCCCTGCCCTGCTGGCACCCAGATGCTGGCCAAGGCCCTGCCCCTGCTGCCTGGGGACTGGACACCTACTCCTACCCCAGTGCTATGCAAGGGGCGGGAGAGTGCGCACCTGTTGTTCTGCAGGGTCTGATTATCCTGGAAGCATTCCTGGGGCCTGAGGCCAGACAGGGCAGGGCCTGGAGCTCCTGGGCCCCTGCTCTTGGAGACAGAGCCAGTGAGAGGATGTGGAGGGTGTGAGGGGGACAAGAAACAGAGCGTGGAGGAATCTCTGACCTCCAATACAAAGCCCTGCATACCGGAACCCCAAGTAAAGTCACACACCCGAAAACCCGGTATATCTTCAAACACCAGCAGTGGGGCTCTGAATCCAACTCCCCGCACCGCTTGGAGCCAGAGTGTAGATTCCCAGCTTCTGCCGCCTCTGAAATGTAAGGCTCAGCTCTCAGAACACCCTGGTTCTTGCACTGCCTGACTCAGGATCTAGGTCCCTTCCTGTTGTTTCTCTCCAGATAATTTCTTAGGGTACCTACCACCACAATCCTAGTGCCCCCAGATCCAGAACGATGACGTTTCAGTGGTCTCCCTGAATAAGTTCCCTCACATTTCAAAATCCAGAGTTCTTTTTGCCCCCAGGCAATGTTGGAATCCCATTACGCCCTGCCCCCCACTCCATGCTCCCCAGATCTGGATGCTCAAGGTTATATCCTCCAAAGTTCCACGAATACCAGACTGTCTGCCTTCTATGGTCAAGAGCGTCCCCTCCACAGAGACTGATTCAAAATATTTAGGTCACAGGAGCCAGGTTGATGTAGTTCAACACTCAGCGACCTTGAAAATCACCTTTTGGGGTGATCTCTGTGGAGAATCGGGAACCAGAAATCTGCAGCCTCAATGTTAAATTCAAAGGCACATTCCCTTGGCTCTTCTGTAAAATTAAAGTAGGCCACAGGGTAACCCAGCCTCTGCTGTGTGTCTAAGGGGAGGAGAGCACTGGCCCTTTTGCCTGGCCACCAGGAAGCCTACAGCTAAATATCGAAGAAAATGAAGTCATTCTTGATCATCTAGAGTGTGCTGGGTCCTTTCACTGGGGTCCAGAGATATATTTGCCCAGGGCCAGGCACTATTTGAATCAGTTCATGTGAACTTCCTCATTTGATCCCTTACAACCCCGTGAGGTAAGCAATTTGATGAGCTGTGTTTTATGATGGGGAAATCAGAGCTGAGGGGCATTGGGTCTTTTCCTAAAGGTTACACAGCTGATCCTATGCATATGTGAATGGAGGGAGCCCTCCTTCAAGCCACTTCTCTTCACCGAGGCATCGGGGCAGTGGGTGAAAAGGAACAAGGTACAGAGGCTCTGGGTCCGCTCCCAGTGTCTGGTTCCCACTTCCCTTCATCGCCAGGAGAAAGTCACAGAAACTCCTACAGAGAAACTTGCATCAGCACTCTTGTTATCTCAGTGTTTCAACAGGTGACCTTGAGCACCGGCTCTGGCCTAAGACGGGACAAGCCCTAACATGTGGGCCTTGGACAAATGAGGTCTTGAGGGATGGCTTGATTCTGTCCCTTCTGTCCCAGGTCAGGATGGGGTTGTTGGCCAGCTGTGGGAGCTTGTGCTCAGCCAGAGACACAGTGTCAGGCCCAAATAGTTAGTTCCTCTTCATGGATTCCTTGATCCACTCCAAGTAGCTGCAGACTTTGGTATAGACCCCAGGCTTGGTGGTAGTGTCACAGGGGACGTCACCCCAGGACACAATGCCCTGCAGGACTCCCCTACAGACCAGGGGTCCCCCGGAGTCACCCTGTGTGGAGAAGGGAGAGTTTGAATGGGAAACTTCTGGATCCAGTGTCCCCATCCTTATCCTAATCACCATTGACCATCTCGGTCAAACTCCAATCCCACCCCACCCCACCCCACTGCATGCCATCCCACCCCACCCCAACTCAATATAACCCAATGTAAGGCACACCAATCCAACCCAACCCCGTGCCAACACAATCAATACAACTCGGCCCACCCATGTTCAGTCCTCCCCGTGTAACCCCGACCCAGGCCAGCCCCTACATCTTCCCCATTCAGAGTCAAACCAGACCTACGCCTATCCTCACTGGCAACACAACCAATCCCAGTCATCATGTCTGTCACATCCTAGACAAAATGTACCCTGTCCCCAATTTCACCCAACATATTTTCCATTTAAAATCAAACCAGGGGGTTGAGGGTTTGGGCAGCCTAGGTGGCTCGGCGGTTTAGTGCCGCCTTCAGCCCAGGGCGTGATCCCGGAGACCCAGGATCCAGTCCCACATCAGGCTCCCTGCACGGAGTCTGCTTCTCCCTCTGCGTGTGTCTCTGCCTCTCTCTCTGTCTCTCATGAATAAATGAAATTAAAAAAAAAAATCAAACCAGGGCGCGGGGTGGCACAGTTGATTAGCGTCAGATCTTGACTTTGGCTTGGGGTCCTGGGATGGAGCCCCACATCATGCTCCAGGCTCCAGGCTCCATGCTCTCAGCAGAGAGTCTGCTTGACATTCTCTCTCTCTCCCTCTCTCTCTCTGCCCCCTCCTCACCTTCTGCTCTCTCTCTCCTGAAAACAAATAAATCTTAAAAAAAAAAAAAATCAAACCAAGCCCATTCCTATCCCTAACTCAAGCTCAGGATGTTGCAAACGGAACAGCACATCATCCACCCCAAACCCAACTCAACCTCATCTTCAGCCTCCCCCTGGCCCCATTCTAACCGCTCTTTCTTCTCCATCCCCAAACCTATGTCTACATCTTCTGTGGCCCAAAGCAAGCACAACCTTACCCCATCCCAACTCCTAAACCATTTCCCCTACCCCGTGGCTCTGACCTCACAGGACTCGGTGCCTCCACCCTCTGCTCCTGCACACAGCATAGAGGCCACCAGGCGCCCTGGGTAGTCCTTGTTACAAGAGGCAGCCGGGATAACACTGATGTTGGCACAATGCAGGGTATCTGGGAGACTCACTGGGGAGGACAGTGGACTTGAGTGAATCTGTATTTTCAGGCCCTTGCCTGCCTCGCCCAAGAGCCCTGGACGGCTAGGGTCCCTGGAGGCCTGACACCCAGCCCCTCCTGTCACGCACCTTGTGAGTCTGTGCTCCCTTTGGTCCCAGGCTTGTGATCAGACACCAGCCCCCAGCCGGACACCACGCAGGCCTCGGCCGGTTGGGGGCAACGCGTGGGCAGCGCCACGGGGCGCACTTGCCGGGAGAGGCGCGCGGGCCGGGTTAGACGTAGCAACATGACGTCGTGGCGATGGCTGTGTGCTTCATAGAGCGGGTGTGGGATGATGCGAGCCAAGGTCCTCAACTGCTCGGGACCATCGCGCTTGCGCAGATTGTGCTCGCCCAGGCGCGCTCTCATGAAGCTGTGCGGGCAGGTGATGATTATCGCAGGTGGAGCGAGGAGGAGGCACAGAGATCAAAGAGTGGGCATGCTGGGGTCCCCCACCCTTTGGGAATCTGGAGATGCCATTCCGCCCCTGCCCGGGGCGCTGAAGCCAGTAGTAGTGGTCGCCTCTGGCCTCTCGGGACCAAGGAGGTGCGGCCACCTGGAACTCAGCCCCTAGGTTCCGGCTCTTTCCTCCTCACAATCCGAGATTCTCTGATCTCTAGACCCTTGGTGCCCCTGAGGACTTTGAGCCCTGCCTTCATACCGGGTTTGGCAGTGGGCTGCAGACAGCACCCAGTGCTCAGAGATGAGGGAAGCACCGCAGTTGAAACCGTCCACGCTCAAATAGGGCCACTTGCCAAGTGGGGCTCACACTCTTCGCCTCCCAGGATCTTGTCAGTGTCGTCCTGGACCGCTGGGAGAAGGGCAGAGGAGGATCCCTGCGGACAGAGGCTTTTCCCTGGGTCCCACACCTTTGCGTGCACTCTGCCCATACGATGTATTTTTCATTTGTGCTTTCCTCCAACCTCTGAAGACATCCCTGTCCTTGAATTTTTTAGCCCTGCCTTCTGTTGGCCTTTACAAGTGCTGCTGCTTTGCTCCAGGACTGTCCCCCTGCCCTTGGCCCTTTCCTGTGTACTACGGGATTCTGGGAGAGCACATAGTTGGGAAAGGTTCAGAAGCCAGGAAGTCCCCTGAGGTGAGAAGTGGAGACCGGGACCAGGAAGATGGCCACTTGGAACCAGCCATTCAAGGTCACCAAGCTGTCACAGACCATCAAGTGGATGTGGGCACTCGGTATGTATGACACACAGTCTTGGCTCTAGAGTCAGAACATCTCAGCCAAATGCGCATGTGGCCACACAAGGTCATGGGCAAACCTAGAGGCACAGCCAGTGTTCCAAACTTAGGAACTGATGTGGAGAGCAATTTAAGCTGAAATTCACCTGCATCTCCATGGGTTAGCAGCTTCAGAAATCATCACAGCACAGACCTTCACAGGTATGTATGAATCTGGAGAGTTCAAGCATGAGTATGCGCGTGCACACGCAGACACACAGACACTGATTTGGACCTCAAAGCTCACACCTAAATTTCACACAGGGGACCTGGTTCCCACATGTGGACTGGAGTTGGACACACAGGGCTTTGAAAGCCCACCACACGCAAACACACACACACACACCCAGAGCACCATGCATAAGGCTACCTAAGCAGGGATATTCCAAGGTCATAAGACCATGATCTGGGCAATGGGGGTTATGACCCCTGAAGGTCACAGCAAGACACACAGACACCCACCCTGGGGCAGGAATTTGCACAGCCAGACCAAATGCACATATTCTGCCTACCAGGGTCAGGAACTGGCCAAGGGCCCTGGCAAGGTCAGGGGAATGCGGATGTGGTGGACAGGGGGCTTAAGAAAGCAAGGGTGGGTGGGGTTGTTGTTCGCCAAAGACGGACGGAGGGTGTGAGCTGAACAGCTGGGCATCGAGGCTGCACCCAGCCAGTACCAGCTGGAGGAGGGTGGAGGCCCTGGCTGAGTGCAGCAGGCAGGAGGGAGGCAGGGAGAAGAGAGCACAGAAGGAGCCTCAGGGGAGGCTGACAGCAGGGGGTAGCTTCAAGGAGCCTGCAGAAGTGAGGGTCATGTGGGGCATAATGAAAATCCACCTTCAACTTGTCCAGAGTAGAGGCATCAGGTTACACTTAAATTCTCCATGGGTGGTAGCTGAACATGGTCTGGAGTTTTCCTAGTACCCAGGGTCACCTTGACATAGTGGCCACCTCTCTCCAGCCTCAACCTGCTCCCCTGTCAAATGAAAACAAGTGAACCTGGGTGGCTCAGTGGTTGAGCATCTGCCTTTGGTCAGTTCGTGATCCCGGGGTCCTGAGATGGAGTCCTGCATTGGACTCCCCTCAGGGAGCCTGATTCTCCCTCTGCCTATGTCTCTGCCTCTCTTTATGTATCTCTCATGAATAAATAAATAAATATATTTTTTAAAAAAACAAAAAAAATATTTGGTCCCAAATATTTTTGGGATGCCAAAATAGATACCATGGATGCACCCATCAGTTTATATGTTCTTGCCTTGAATTGTTATATTTTTATACTTTATATTTATTTTTTTAAAGTTTTTTTTTCAACTGATTCATAAGAGAAAGAGATAGAGAAGGAGCAGGGTGGAGGGGTAGAGGGCAAAGCAGACTCCCCACTGAGCAAGAAACCCAATGCAGGACCGGATCCCAGAACCCTGGAATCATGACCTGAGCTGAAGGCAGATCTTCACTGACTAAGCCACCTGGGCACCCACTTTTCCTAACTTTTAAAAAATATTTATTTATTTATTTATTTGAGAGAGAGAGAGAGAGAGAGCACACAAGTGAAGGGGGGCAGGGTAGAGGAAGAGGGAGAGAGAGTCCCAAGCTGACTTTGTGCTGAGCCTGTTGCCTGAGATGGGCTTGATTTCAGGACCTGGAGATTCTGACCTGAGCTGAAACCAGGAGCCAGTCATTCCTCTGACTATGCCACCAGGTGTCCCTCTCCCTCATTTTTCAAAACAGTGTTTTTTAACAAGATGATTAAAAAAAATTCAAAAGTCAGGATGTCTGGGTGACTCAGTGGTTAAGCATCTGCCTTTGGCTCAGAGTGTGATCCCGGAGTCCCAGGATTGAGTCCCATATCAGGCTCCCTGCATGTTGTCTGCTTCTCCCTCTGCCTGTATCTCTGCCTCCCTCTGTCTCTCTGTGTGCCTCTCATGAATAAATAAATCAAATCCTAAAAAAAAAAAAAACAACCCAAAAATGATTTCCAACTCCTTCAGAAACTTTTTGCTTCCTTGTAGGTCTCTGTGTGTTTCTGGTGCTTTTGAGCACTGCAACAGGAGGCTGACCAGAATCTGGATCTAGGGTGCCTGGGTGTGAGTCCTGGCCTAACCACTTGTCAGCTGGGTGATCTTGGGCATAATCTTTAATCTCTTTGTGCTTCAGCTTCCTTGTTTCTAAAATGGTAGTGGTAGTAATCCCTAATCATGCATTGTTTGATGAATTAGCAAGTTAAAATATGTAGAAGACAGGGTGCCTGGGTGGCTCAGTTGGTGAAGCATCTGCCTTGAGCTTGTGTTGTGATCCCAGAATCCTGGGATTCAGCCCCACATTGGGCTCCCTGCTCATCATCCCCTTACTTGTGTTCTTGCTCACTCTGTCACTTTCTCTCTCAAATAAATAAAGAAAATGTTAAAAAACAAAACAACACATAGACAGATTAGAATCATGCCTGGCACGTATCAAACACTACAGCAGAGTTAGCTATTATAAGGATTTTTTCCCCAGCCAATTGCACCTACCTTCATTTCAGACCTCAAGTAAGTTCATGATACTTCTGCAACACTGTGTGGTATTAATCTTATTTACTTATTTTGGATATCTCTTTCTTGTATACCTCCCGAACTCAGGTTGGTGGATGTACATTATGGAAAAGAATAGAGGCAAAGATCTAGCCCCGGTTCAGGTACTACTGGATCATGGTGCTTAGAGGGTGTCATTAGGGGACTTATCTCTTGCCATGTCTCTGTGAACTTCCTCTGTATTGGGCCCTCAGGCCAGCTATGTCCATGCAGTGGCAATGGGGCCCATCAGCAGCACCCAGATTCTGTTCTCTTTTGTGAACACCCGGGGAAAAGACAGTAAGTTGTCTTCTGTAGCCTTCAAGCAAGGATCTCAGGATGAGCTCTGATGGGATCAGATTTACTTCCCTGGGATTTCTCACTCTGCTCCACAAAAGTTGCTGTGGTCAGGAAGATGTCATGCTATGACTGGCTGGGTCTAGATCACATGCTTTTCTTACGAGTAGGTGGAGGGGTCATTTCTGTCAGAAGCAGAAGGACAAAAGGTGGGCAGAGAGTTCCTCTGAACAAAGTTAAGTTGCTATTGCCAGAAGAGTGGGAATGGATATGGAAGGTGGGCAAAAAACAACAGTTCAGAACTTCCTCCCATATTTATGATACTGTTTTGGAGCACAATTACCCTGGGGGTATTCCCAAGAGCAGAATAGCAGTGCTTCAGAAGAGCTTGGGGAGACTTTGTACGGCGTTGATATACACTCCCTAGAGGAGTCAGGATTCTCATGACAAGCAACAAACCAATTAAAGCTAGTTTAAGTAGAAAATAGATTTATACAGGATGTTGGGGGAGTTTGCAGAATCTGTGGAAGGCCAGAGAATTGGGCTCCCAGGGACAAGTGATCAGGATCATGCCCAAAAAGCCCCTGGAGGACTGGCTGGTTGGGTGTGACACTGCCGCTTGCCCTGTGCACCCCCATCTCTGGGGCCTGGACTCTACTGGGGAACCCCTTTCTCTGGTGCCCTGGGACCCTGGAGGTAGCTGTGGCCACACCTAGCAGAATAGGGTCCATGCCTACTATTGGAGGCGGATTCCAAGTGTAGTATGGCTCTTTATTGGTAGAGTCTGGTCATGTGCTGAGGTCTTAACTGTATGGGAGGCTGGTTTCCTTCCTGGAAACTGTGGATGCCTGTGTTGGGGAAAATATTCCAAATGTGGACTAGTGTTTAGAGGTGCTGGGAAGACAGAGAGAATAGTGAATGTTCATTTCATTTCCCCTTTGCTCTAAAATGGTAACTTTGTGTGATTTTAAAATTTAAGTTACTTTTATTTGAACAGACACTATATGTATATGGTTCAACATGTGAACAAGTGCAAGTTTCCCTCTAGCATTTCTGTCCACCATCCCACTCATTCCCCTTCCTGGGGACAACTGATGCTACTAAGACATCTTTTAGCTCCTGTGTATTCTTCTAGTCTTATTTCTGCACATCTGAGAAAATAGCTATGTCTATACACAATATGGCTTTATAAACATCTACAAACACATACATATACACCCATACATATAGCTATGTCTCTATAGATACTGTATATGCTTGACACTTAAAAAACACACAAGACAGTATTACAATTCTCTTTTTAAAAGTAAATCATTTATTCAAGGCTAAGAACATACAATGTTTATGGCTGGCATAGAAACATAACATATAGGTTATGAGGGGTTTTCTTAAGGTGTAGAAATTTGGAATTTTTATGTTCTAATTTGTCCACCTTTGCCTCTGAGACTTACCAATTACTTTTCAGGATTGGGGAGTTCTTGTCCCTCTAGATTTTTGGTGAAAATTCAATTCTGGTTGCGTGTGTGTGTGTGTGTGTGTGTGTGTGTGTGTGTTAGGGTTTGATTGTGATTCTAGAGTATGGTATGCAGGCAGCATTGAATCCTGTGCTCCTTGCCAACTTATGGAAAGGGTTTGAATTAGTCAGGAGTCTTTCGATCATAAATAATAGGAAATCTAACCTGAAATGGCTTGAGTGAAGAAATTTATGGTCTCACCTAAATGGAAAAGGGTGAAAGTAGGAATGCTTTCAGGCAGGGCTGAATTCAAGAGCCAAGTAATAGCATCAGACATTATTGTCTGTTTCTTGACTAATTGATGTGGCTTCATTCCACATAGTAGTAAGTCAGGATCTAGTTAAGAAAATACATCATTCTAGGGATGCCAGGGTGACTCAGTGTTTGGGCGTCTGCCTTCAGCTCAGGACATGATCCTGGGGTCCCGGGATCGAGTCCCGCATCGGGCTCCCTGCGTGGAGCCTACTTCTCCCTCTGCCTGTGTCTCTGCCCCACCCCTCTCTCTGTGTGTCTCTAATGAATAAATAAATAAAATCTTAAAAATTTTTTTAAAAAAGAAATCATTCTAGATGCTTCAGAGGGTAGTAAAGATAGAGACAGAACAAAGGGAGGTGGTGGTATTAGCAGAGCCCGGAAGCTGGAGCCATCTGGAAGGCATAGACTCATGTAGGATTGCTTAGAGGTGGCTAGAGTCACAGAAAAAATAATGTGGCTACTGCTAAAGACACCAGCTGAGGTGGTGGTGATGGTGGTGGTGGCATTAGTGAGAGGGAAATAAAGGCCCCTGGCTTGTCCTCTTCTTCCAGAGCCAGTCTTCTGCTGGTGCTGCCCATTAGCCAAGCATACTGCTAAGCTAGTGAGCAAAGGAGGCTCAGAAATGTAGTCCTTGCAATACAGAACAGGCGAGGGTGGGGAATAGATCTGAGAGCAGACGAGACAAACAACTGGCAGAACTGCTAACAATGTGGGCCTCAGGTCAGGCAGGAAAAGAACACAAAAGGTTCTGGCAGAAGTCTTGTATGATCGGGTCCCACGAGTACCCCAAAACCCAATATAAGTGGCCAGAGCAATGCAATGCACTGATGAGGTGTGAGTGGGGATGGGCATTAAGGCTTATGCCACAAATGTCTACTTCTGACCAAACCACAAGATGGGTTAGTCTCTGGGATGACTTGAATGTCATCTCAACTCTTTCTCCTCTACTCTTGTCTGTGTTCCTTCTTAGTTTTAATCTATCAGATCTGCTGGCCCGCTTCAAACTGGGGTCAGGGCTCAGGCACAGGCTCACAATCCTATAGACTAGGGGAAAAAAGCCCTTAGCCGCTTCAGTTAGAAAAAGTCCCAGGGCAGAGCCTGACTGGTTGGCTTTGCTCATGTACCCATCTGTGGGCCAGTCACCGTGGCCTGGGTTGTGGGGCACTGAAATTGGCACAGCCAGAGTCATATGACTCTTTTTGTGGCCCCAGAAGGCAAGGATATGTCATGAGCAGCTCTCTAATAAAACCGGGATTCTGTGATTGAACCCCACAGGAATCTTGCTATTCTGTATATATGACTAAGCTTTTACAATCTGGGTAGGTTCTGGTTATGTGTGAAAGATACACAGTTTGCCAGAAACAAAGCAGATGGAGTCTTAGCTTATTTGGCTGAAGCAGGCTCGCACTGTTCAGAAAGTAGGCAATGTAGGGAAGGGCGAAAAAGACGTAATTATCAGAAGGGGCCAATAACCGAGGCCGAGGCCACAGGTGTCCTACCTGGTGACCACCTATCTGTGCTGGGGCGCTGGTGCCTTGATGCTGTGGGTCTGTGGGGCGGGGGGGGGGGGGCGGGGGTGGAGGGGGGGGGACTCGGGAGGAAGAGGCGGGGCCAGGGAGAACTCGAGGCAGGGCAAGGGACCAGGAGAGGGCTGGCCCGAGCGAGGGGAGGCGGCCTCGTGGGAAGAGGCGGGGCCTAGGGCGGCGCTCGGAGTTCCACGCCCACTAGCCCCCCGGCCCCCAGGAGCTCTGAACTACTTCAACCACTTGGGCATGTGGAGCCAAGGGACGGCCTTCAAGGAGCGGCGGGTGAGCTATCGTCGGTGGGCCTCGCAGCAGAAGAGCCAGAGACGCGAGTCCGAACAGCCGTCCACCGCGGACCGCAGCACACGGTGCAGCAGCCCCACGCAGTCACCTCCGCGACTCTCTAAGCAGGCGCACCCGAGCTTCTCAGGATGCTGGCCGGTGACCTCAGTCAGGATAGCGGGCCCGCCCCCCTCATCGTGGCCACGTGCCGAGATGAGACCCTCCCTTCGACGCCCCACTCCCAAAGAACCTGCCTTGCCTTCCGAGGAAAGCCCACCCCTCGAGCTGGGGCCTACCCTTTGCAGCTCTGTTCCCGCCCACTGAAGCCTGAGCTGCCCCCACCCCTGCAGTGTGACAAACCGCCCCCTCCCGTGGGGTTTTCGGCACTCAGCCCGCCCGTGTCCGGACCTAGCTAGGGCCATTCCTTGGGTGCCTAACCTAGCCCTCTCAGGCCATGCCCCGAAGGTGCCCTCCAGGTTGGGAACCCCTCGCTCTCTGAGGGCGAGTCCTGCCCAGGAGATCCAGTCACACACCCCCGGTGGGACACTATGCGTGCGTTCCAGCATTTATGTAGCTACGCCCCGCTTGAGAACCGGCCTCTCCCCCAGAAAGGCGTGGCGTGCGATAAGATTTCCTCCCCCCCTCGCCCTCCCTGACTTCTCCACCACAGTAAAACGTGGGCACCTCACAACCTCTAAGTCTGAACCTTCTTGCATCACTGCCCCAGCGCAGGGTCGGGCTCAACGCATGTGACCCGGTGTAGGTATTGCCACATACATCATTGGACAGGAGTTGGAGGTCCACACACTGGAGATCATCTGTATATATGACTACAGACCAGAGAGAAAAAGGGCGGTGGCCAGACCCCAGGTGACTCCTCAGCCCGTCCTCCTTCAGGTCCAGAGTCCAGACCCCAGCCCCCTCCTCCCGACAGCCAAATGTCTGGACTAAAGGCTGCAGGGTCTGGCCCTGGCATACACTTATCGGGTTCGATGCTGCCCCAGCCAGAGGCACAGCAGGTGCTCCCCACTTGGGGTTCCTGGGTGGGCAGGTCCAGGACCCTCACAGCATCCGTAATCTGAGCGGGCTCTGCGAGGCGCAGCAGCATGATGTCATGGCTGTAGTCCTCTTCTGGGAGGCGGGTATGGTTCTTCAGGAAACTCAGGTTGAATTCAGGGTGAGGGAAGCTCTCCCTGATCTGGACAAACTGGGCCGTGTCTTCATGCTCGAACAGGTTGTAGCGACCCAGCCAGAGCTGGTAATTGCTGAGGAGAGAGGGGGCCCCAAGGAATGAGGATAGAGAGGCAGGATAGGGAGAAGAGACCAGGGAGCTGGAGGAGGGTCCCGAAGACAGACAGACACGTGGAGAAATGGGGAGAGAGAGACAGTTGAGAAGGAAAAGAGCTACGAGGAAAAAACCATAAGTGAGACAGAAGGACGTGACAGGTCAGCCAGAGAGGAAGACGAGGAGGGTGAAAAGAGAGAGCACAAAGGGAGAGAGTGAAGACTACAGGCAGTGTGAGGAAGAGAAAGAGCAGAGGGGGAGACGCGGGAGGAGGGGGGGCCTGGGACTGGCTCAGCTGCAGCAGGGGCTGTGGGGCTGGTTCCCAGCAGCGGGTGGCCTGGCCACCAGCCCAAGGTCGGTCCCGTCCCTCCCTGGACCTTCTCCCCCTTCCTCCACCCCCTGCCTACCTTCCTCCTTCCCTTCTCCTCCTCCTTCCTTCGGAGCCCCAACAGGGCACCAGCAGAAACAGCCCTCCGTGTGTACCCCTGGAGGGCATCCTTGTCATACACACACATGTCCGGATAGTCCCTTCCTGTTCTCTGGGGGTCCCTCGCACTCCCGTCCTGGGGGGTGTTCAGCAGCAATGGGGCAGAGACCCAAGGAGAGAGATGGGGCAGAGAGATGAAGAGTGCGACATACAGTGACAGGCATGCAGCAGAGAGACCCAGAGGAGGACAGACACAGGGACACACACAGATACCAGAACAGGAGAGAGTGGGAGATAGAGAAGAGTCACAGTCAGACACCGACAGCACCAGGTGCTGAGAGACACAGAGAGACAGGGCGGGGAGACACAGGAAGATAGTTGTAAGGAGAGACAGAGAGACACAGGCTGTCTGGGAGGGCTTCCCTGGGGTCGTCCCTGCCACTCTCCATGGGACCTAGAGGAGGACCACCTTTGTTTCCCTCAGTTCCCCAGCCTCCCCTGAGGCTAACCCAGGGGCAGTGCCAGAGTGGATACCCCGTCATCCGCAATGCCCTGCCCCCACTTACTCGTTTATGCAGTGGGCAGCGGTGAGCACCCACTCTGGGTGCACCAGGACACCCCCCACACTGGAACTTGCTGTAATGGTACAGAGCTGCCTGCCACGGTTGAGAATTCTTCGTACAATCCCAGCCGCCTATGATCCGGGACTGAACAGGGGGTGCGGCACCTGCAGGGGGTGCTGGGTCAGGGCAGGTGGGGTGTCAGTGGGGCCCGGGGGGCCAGGGCTAGGAGAGGCAGCTGTGCTGTGCATGCGGTTGGAGGGATGTTGGGGCAGGGGAGCAGGACAGGGTTCTGGGGAGAGGGCAGGGATTTTGGGAAGGTTCTGGAATTCTAGAGCCATCCCTGGGGTTGTGGGTTGGTGGTGGGTCCTGGGTGGGGAGAGGATGCTGAGAACAGAGCCAACCACAAGGATCAAGCAGGAGACAAGAAGGCAGCATCTGGAGCAGCATGTGGTGTAGGGATTGGGCAATGTGGGGGAGATTTGGGGTCTTGGGCTGGGGAGCAGATAATTGTGAGTTCTGAGAGGGGAAAAAGGAAGCTAGAAACAGAGAATGTGTGCTCCGAGACAGTGGCTCAAGAGCTGGGTAGAAAGATTTTGGGGGTTCCAAGAATCCCAGGCTGAGGGATTAGTTAGGGTCATGTTGGGCTTTGGGGGTTCTGGAAGATGCAGGGAAGGAGGTCTGAGAGGTCAAGAATAGCATCTGGGCTAAGGAGTCTGTCTGGCTTTGGTCCTTTGATTGGGGCAGGGAGAAGATCCCTTGGGGGCTTGGGCCTTGAACAGGAATGGCTTTGTGAGAGGGGTGGGTCCCTGGAACTGGGGTTGGGGCCAGGACTGGGAGGGGGCTCAGGGGGAGACAGAGCCAGATGGTAGTTCTTCTGGATTGGGTGATTGTCATGCAGATGAGGTTCAGGGTCTGAGGGTAGTGGAAGGATCTGGGGTTCTCTGCGGGGGGGGTAGTCTGGACAGGAATGAAGATGGAGGCATATTGGGGCCAAGCAGCTGTGGGAATGCAGGGAGGACACACTTGATGTGGGGTTTGAGAGTCATGTGCTGGAGTCCGGGTGGGGGAGTGGGGCAGGCCAGCTGGGCTCTGAAGGTATTTGGGTTCCTGGAGGGAAGTCCAGAAAACCAGCGCCAAACTGGAGGGATTCACTTAGGGAAGCCTGGATCCTGGGGAGGAAGGAAATTCTACAAGGAAAGGAATCCGTAGTTTGGGGTTCCGGTGTTGTTCCTCAGGGAGAAGAGGGGGCGATGCTGGATCAGGGTTCAGGGGTAAGACTTGGGAAAGGAAGAGACATTTGTAGAATCCTCATACCAGGACGGGGGCCCCACCTGGAGTCAGGGGCCAGCAAGTCTGTGTGGGGAGAAGCATAGGTGTCTGGTGGGATTTGGGGGTCCTGGGAAGATTTCAAGGGAAGCAGATGCCAGGCAGTGGAAGACCTAGTTGAGAGCTGACAGCTGGGTGGGAAAAGTCACCAGGATGCCAAAGGATTTGCAGACTCAGGTGCCAGAGCCATAGAGAACTAGAAGGTGAGAGGGGGTGATCGGGACTGGGTGCACTCCTTGGAAGAGTTGGAGCCCCCCAAAGAGGGAGACAGAGGTGGCCCAGGCTCTGCCCCTTGGTCAAGTGGCTCAGAGCAGGGTCTGAGTGAAGAAGAGGAGATAGTTCTGGGGGTTCCTGGGAGGGAGCAGGGACTTAGGGCAAGAGTGAGGACTGTGACAACGAGGACAGGCTGGGGTAGGACTTTAAGGGCCTGGGAAAGAGCCTGGGACCTGGGTCTGGGGTGGACTGTGGGAGGAGAAGAGGTCGTGGGGAGGTGAGGGAGCATGAGAGTCAGGCCCATTCCCCCTCCCACATCATCCCCACTGTCTCACCAGTCCCCGCCAGGGACAGGGCAAGGCACAGAACCAGGAACCACATGGTGACCACGGGCAGGCTGGTGGTGAGCTGGGAGCTTGGAAGCCTCCCCAAGGAGTGTTTTAAATCCCTCATCTCCCCCCCCCCCCCGCCCCGCCCCGCCCCACCCTGGGGCTCCGCCCCTGCCCTGCTGGCACCCAGATGCTGGCCAAGGCCCTGCCCCTGCTGCCTGGGGACTGGACACCTACTCCTACCCCAGTGCTATGCAAGGGGCGGGAGAGTGCGCACCTGTTGTTCTGCAGGGTCTGATTATCCTGGAAGCATTCCTGGGGCCTGAGGCCAGACAGGGCAGGGCCTGGAGCTCCTGGGCCCCTGCTCTTGGAGACAGAGCCAGTGAGAGGATGTGGAGGGTGTGAGTGAGGGGGACAAGAAACAGAGCGTGGAGGAATCTCTGACCTCCAATACAAAGCCCTGCATACCGGAACCCCAAGTAAAGTCACACACCCGAAAACCCGGTATATCTTCAAACACCAGCAGTGGGGCTCTGAATCCATCTCCCCGCACCGCTTGGAGCCAGAGTGTAGATTCCCAGCTTCTGCCGCCTCTGAAATGTAAGGCTCAGCTCTCAGAACACCCTGGTTCTTGCACTGCCTGACTCAGGATCTAGGTCCCTTCCTGTTGTTTCTCTCCAGATAATTTCTTAGGGTACCTACCACCACAATCCTAGTGCCCCCAGATCCAGAACGATGAAGTTTCAGTGGTCTCCCTGAATAAGTTCCCTCACATTTCAAAATCCAGAGTTCTTTTTGCCCCCAGGCAATGTTGGAATCCCATTACGCCCTGCCCCCCACTCCATGCTCCCCAGATCTGGATGCTCAAGGTTATATCCTCCAAAGTTCCACGAATACCAGACTGTCTGCCTTCTATGGTCAAGAGCGTCCCCTCCACAGAGACTGATTCAAAATATTTAGGTCACAGGAGCCAGGTTGATGTAGTTCAACTACTCAGCGACCTTGAAAATCACCTTTTGGGGTGATCTCTGTGGAGAATCGGGAACCAGAAATCTGCAGCCTCAATGTTAAATTCAAAGGCACATTCCCTTGGCTCTTCTGTAAAATTAAAGTAGGCCACAGGGTAACCCAGCCTCTGCTGTGTGTCTAAGGGGAGGAGAGCACTGGCCCTTTTGCCTGGCCACCAGGAAGCCTACAGCTAAATATCGAAGAAAATGAAGTCATTCTTGATCATCTAGAGTGTGCTGGGTCCTTTCACTGGGGTCCAGAGATATATTTGCCCAGGGCCAGGCACTATTTGAATCAGTTCATGTGAACTTCCTCATTTGATCCCTTACAACCCCGTGAGGTAAGCAATTTGATGAGCTGTGTTTTATGATGGGGAAATCAGAGCTGAGGGGCATTGGGTCTTTTCCTAAAGGTTACACAGCTGATCCTATGCATATGTGAATGGAGGGAGCCCTCCTTCAAGCCACTTCTCTTCACCGAGGCATCGGGGCAGTGGGTGAAAAGGAACAAGGTACAGAGGCTCTGGGTCCGCTCCCAGTGTCTGGTTCCCACTTCCCTTCATCGCCAGGAGAAAGTCACAGAAACTCCTACAGAGAAACTTGCATCAGCACTCTTGTTATCTCAGTGTTTCAACAGGTGACCTTGAGCACCGGCTCTGGCCTAAGACGGGACAAGCCCTAACATGTGGGCCTTGGACAAATGAGGTCTTGAGGGATGGCTTGATTCTGTCCCTTCTGTCCCAGGTCAGGATGGGGTTGTTGGCCAGCTGTGGGAGCTTGTGCTCAGCCAGAGACACAGTGTCAGGCCCAAATAGTTAGTTCCTCTTCATGGATTCCTTGATCCACTCCAAGTAGCTGCAGACTTTGGTATAGACCCCAGGCTTGGTGGTAGTGTCACAGGGGACGTCACCCCAGGACACAATGCCCTGCAGGACTCCCCTACAGACCAGGGGTCCCCCGGAGTCACCCTGTGTGGAGAAGGGAGAGTTTGAATGGGAAACTTCTGGATCCAGTGTCCCCATCCTTATCCTAATCACCATTGACCATCTCGGTCAAACTCCAATCCCACCCCACCCCACCCCACTGCATGCCATCCCACCCCACCCCAACTCAATATAACCCAATGTAAGGCACACCAATCCAACCCAACCCCGTGCCAACACAATCAATACAACTCGGCCCACCCATGTTCAGTCCTCCCCGTGTAACCCCGACCCAGGCCAGCCCCTACATCTTCCCCATTCAGAGTCAAACCAGACCTACGCCTATCCTCACTGGCAACACAACCAATCCCAGTCATCATGTCTGTCACATCCTAGACAAAATGTACCCTGTCCCCAATTTCACCCAACATATTTTCCATTTAAAATCAAACCAGGGGGTTGAGGGTTTGGGCAGCCTAGGTGGCTCGGCGGTTTAGTGCCGCCTTCAGCCCAGGGCGTGATCCCGGAGACCCAGGATCCAGTCCCACATCAGGCTCCCTGCACGGAGTCTGCTTCTCCCTCTGCGTGTGTCTCTGCCTCTCTCTCTGTCTCTCATGAATAAATGAAATTAAAAAAAAAATCAAACCAGGGCGCGGGGTGGCACAGTTGATTAGCGTCAGATCTTGACTTTGGCTTGGGGTCCTGGGATGGAGCCCCACATCATGCTCCAGGCTCCAGGCTCCATGCTCTCAGCAGAGAGTCTGCTTGACATTCTCTCTCTCTCCCTCTCTCTCTCTGCCCCCTCCTCACCTTCTGCTCTCTCTCTCCTGAAAACAAATAAATCTTAAAAAAAAAAAAATCAAACCAAGCCCATTCCTATCCCTAACTCAAGCTCAGGATGTTGCAAACGGAACAGCACATCATCCACCCCAAACCCAACTCAACCTCATCTTCAGCCTCCCCCTGGCCCCATTCTAACCGCTCTTTCTTCTCCATCCCCAAACCTATGTCTACATCTTCTGTGGCCCAAAGCAAGCACAACCTTACCCCATCCCAACTCCTAAACCATTTCCCCTACCCCGTGGCTCTGACCTCACAGGACTCGGTGCCTCCACCCTCTGCTCCTGCACACAGCATAGAGGCCACCAGGCGCCCTGGGTAGTCCTTGTTACAAGAGGCAGCCGGGATAACACTGATGTTGGCACAATGCAGGGTATCTGGGAGACTCACTGGGGAGGACAGTGGACTTGAGTGAATCTGTATTTTCAGGCCCTTGCCTGCCTCGCCCAAGAGCCCTGGACGGCTAGGGTCCCTGGAGGCCTGACACCCAGCCCCTCCTGTCACGCACCTTGTGAGTCTGTGCTCCCTTTGGTCCCAGGCTTGTGATCAGACACCAGCCCCCAGCCGGACACCACGCAGGCCTCGGCCGGTTGGGGGCAACGCGTGGGCAGCGCCACGGGGCGCACTTGCCGGGAGAGGCGCGCGGGCCGGGTTAGACGTAGCAACATGACGTCGTGGCGATGGCTGTGTGCTTCATAGAGCGGGTGTGGGATGATGCGAGCCAAGGTCCTCAACTGCTCGGGACCATCGCGCTTGCGCAGATTGTGCTCGCCCAGGCGCGCTCTCATGAAGCTGTGCGGGCAGGTGATGATTATCGCAGGTGGAGCGAGGAGGAGGCACAGAGATCAAAGAGTGGGCATGCTGGGGTCCCCCACCCTTTGGGAATCTGGAGATGCCATTCCGCCCCTGCCCGGGGCGCTGAAGCCAGTAGTAGTGGTCGCCTCTGGCCTCTCGGGACCAAGGAGGTGCGGCCACCTGGAACTCAGCCCCTAGGTTCCGGCTCTTTCCTCCTCACAATCCGAGATTCTCTGATCTCTAGACCCTTGGTGCCCCTGAGGACTTTGAGCCCTGCCTTCATACCGGGTTTGGCAGTGGGCTGCAGACAGCACCCAGTGCTCAGAGATGAGGGAAGCACCGCAGTTGAACCGTCCACGCTCAAATAGGGCCACTTGCCAAGTGGGGCTCACACTCTTCGCCTCCCAGGATCTTGTCAGTGTCGTCCTGGACCGCTGGGAGAAGGGCAGAGGAGGATCCCTGCGGACAGAGGCTTTTCCCTGGGTCCCACACCTTTGCGTGCACTCTGCCCATACGATGTATTTTTCATTTGTGCTTTCCTCCAACCTCTGAAGACATCCCTGTCCTTGAATTTTTTAGCCCTGCCTTCTGTTGGCCTTTACAAGTGCTGCTGCTTTGCTCCAGGACTGTCCCCCTGCCCTTGGCCCTTTCCTGTGTACTACGGGATTCTGGGAGAGCACATAGTTGGGAAAGGTTCAGAAGCCAGGAAGTCCCCTGAGGTGAGAAGTGGAGACCGGGACCAGGAAGATGGCCACTTGGAACCAGCCATTCAAGGTCACCAAGCTGTCACAGACCATCAAGTGGATGTGGGCACTCGGTATGTATGACACACAGTCTTGGCTCTAGAGTCAGAACATCTCAGCCAAATGCGCATGTGGCCACACAAGGTCATGGGCAAACCTAGAGGCACAGCCAGTGTTCCAAACTTAGGAACTGATGTGGAGAGCAATTTAAGCTGAAATTCACCTGCATCTCCATGGGTTAGCAGCTTCAGAAATCATCACAGCACAGACCTTCACAGGTATGTATGAATCTGGAGAGTTCAAGCATGAGTATGCGCGTGCACACGCAGACACACAGACACTGATTTGGACCTCAAAGCTCACACCTAAATTTCACACAGGGGACCTGGTTCCCACATGTGGACTGGAGTTGGACACACAGGGCTTTGAAAGCCCACCACACGCAAACACACACACACACACCCAGAGCACCATGCATAAGGCTACCTAAGCAGGGATATTCCAAGGTCATAAGACCATGATCTGGGCAATGGGGGTTATGACCCCTGAAGGTCACAGCAAGACACACAGACACCCACCCTGGGGCAGGAATTTGCACAGCCAGACCAAATGCACATATTCTGCCTACCAGGGTCAGGAACTGGCCAAGGGCCCTGGCAAGGTCAGGGGAATGCGGATGTGGTGGACAGGGGGCTTAAGAAAGCAAGGGTGGGTGGGGTTGTTGTTCGCCAAAGACGGACGGAGGGTGTGAGCTGAACAGCTGGGCATCGAGGCTGCACCCAGCCAGTACCAGCTGGAGGAGGGTGGAGGCCCTGGCTGAGTGCAGCAGGCAGGAGGGAGGCAGGGAGAAGAGAGCACAGAAGGAGCCTCAGGGGAGGCTGACAGCAGGGGGTAGCTTCAAGGAGCCTGCAGAAGTGAGGGTCATGTGGGGCATAATGAAAATCCACCTTCAACTTGTCCAGAGTAGAGGCATCAGGTTACACTTAAATTCTCCATGGGTGGTAGCTGAACATGGTCTGGAGTTTTCCTAGTACCCAGGGTCACCTTGACATAGTGGCCACCTCTCTCCAGCCTCAACCTGCTCCCCTGTCAAATGAAAACAAGTGAACCTGGGTGGCTCAGTGGTTGAGCATCTGCCTTTGGTCAGTTCGTGATCCCGGGGTCCTGAGATGGAGTCCTGCATTGGACTCCCCTCAGGGAGCCTGATTCTCCCTCTGCCTATGTCTCTGCCTCTCTTTATGTATCTCTCATGAATAAATAAATAAATATATTTTTTAAAAAAACAAAAAAAATATTTGGTCCCAAATATTTTTGGGATGCCAAAATAGATACCATGGATGCACCCATCAGTTTATATGTTCTTGCCTTGAATTGTTATATTTTTATACTTTATATTTATTTTTTTAAAGTTTTTTTTTCAACTGATTCATAAGAGAAAGAGATAGAGAAGGAGCAGGGTGGAGGGGTAGAGGGCAAAGCAGACTCCCCACTGAGCAAGAAACCCAATGCAGGACCGGATCCCAGAACCCTGGAATCATGACCTGAGCTGAAGGCAGATCTTCACTGACTAAGCCACCTGGGCACCCACTTTTCCTAACTTTTAAAAAATATTTATTTATTTATTTATTTGAGAGAGAGAGAGAGAGAGAGCACACAAGTGAAGGGGGGCAGGGTAGAGGAAGAGGGAGAGAGAGTCCCAAGCTGACTTTGTGCTGAGCCTGTTGCCTGAGATGGGCTTGATTTCAGGACCTGGAGATTCTGACCTGAGCTGAAACCAGGAGCCAGTCATTCCTCTGACTATGCCACCAGGTGTCCCTCTCCCTCATTTTTTCAAACAGTGTTTTTTTAACAAGATGATTAAAAAAAAATTCAAAAGTCAGGATGTCTGGGTGACTCAGTGGTTAAGCATCTGCCTTTGGCTCAGAGTGTGATCCCGGAGTCCCAGGATTGAGTCCCATATCAGGCTCCCTGCATGTTGTCTGCTTCTCCCTCTGCCTGTATCTCTGCCTCCCTCTGTCTCTCTGTGTGCCTCTCATGAATAAATAAATCAAATCCTAAAAAAAAAAAAAAACAACCCAAAAATGATTTCCAACTCCTTCAGAAACTTTTTGCTTCCTTGTAGGTCTCTGTGTGTTTCTGGTGCTTTTGAGCACTGCAACAGGAGGCTGACCAGAATCTGGATCTAGGGTGCCTGGGTGTGAGTCCTGGCCTAACCACTTGTCAGCTGGGTGATCTTGGGCATAATCTTTAATCTCTTTGTGCTTCAGCTTCCTTGTTTCTAAAATGGTAGTGGTAGTAATCCCTAATCATGCATTGTTTGATGAATTAGCAAGTTAAAATATGTAGAAGACAGGGTGCCTGGGTGGCTCAGTTGGTGAAGCATCTGCCTTGAGCTTGTGTTGTGATCCCAGAATCCTGGGATTCAGCCCCACATTGGGCTCCCTGCTCATCATCCCCTTACTTGTGTTCTTGCTCACTCTGTCACTTTCTCTCTCAAATAAATAAAGAAAATGTTAAAAAACAAAACAACACATAGACAGATTAGAATCATGCCTGGCACGTATCAAACACTACAGCAGAGTTAGCTATTATAAGGATTTTTTTCCCCAGCCAATTGCACCTACCTTCATTTCAGACCTCAAGTAAGTTCATGATACTTCTGCAACACTGTGTGGTATTAATCTTATTTACTTATTTTGGATATCTCTTTCTTGTATACCTCCCGAACTCAGGTTGGTGGATGTACATTATGGAAAAGAATAGAGGCAAAGATCTAGCCCCGGTTCAGGTACTACTGGATCATGGTGCTTAGAGGGTGTCATTAGGGGACTTATCTCTTGCCATGTCTCTGTGAACTTCCTCTGTATTGGGCCCTCAGGCCAGCTATGTCCATGCAGTGGCAATGGGGCCCATCAGCAGCACCCAGATTCTGTTCTCTTTTTGTGAACACCCGGGGAAAAGACAGTAAGTTGTCTTCTGTAGCCTTCAAGCAAGGATCTCAGGATGAGCTCTGATGGGATCAGATTTACTTCCCTGGGATTTCTCACTCTGCTCCACAAAAGTTGCTGTGGTCAGGAAGATGTCATGCTATGACTGGCTGGGTCTAGATCACATGCTTTTCTTACGAGTAGGTGGAGGGGTCATTTCTGTCAGAAGCAGAAGGACAAAAGGTGGGCAGAGAGTTCCTCTGAACAAAGTTAAGTTGCTATTGCCAGAAGAGTGGGAATGGATATGGAAGGTGGGCAAAAAACAACAGTTCAGAACTTCCTCCCATATTTATGATACTGTTTTGGAGCACAATTACCCTGGGGGTATTCCCAAGAGCAGAATAGCAGTGCTTCAGAAGAGCTTGGGGAGACTTTGTACGGCGTTGATATACACTCCCTAGAGGAGTCAGGATTCTCATGACAAGCAACAAACCAATTAAAGCTAGTTTAAGTAGAAAATAGATTTATACAGGATGTTGGGGGAGTTTGCAGAATCTGTGGAAGGCCAGAGAATTGGGCTCCCAGGGACAAGTGATCAGGATCATGCCCAAAAAGCCCCTGGAGGACTGGCTGGTTGGGTGTGACACTGCCGCTTGCCCTGTGCACCCCCATCTCTGGGGCCTGGACTCTACTGGGGAACCCCTTTCTCTGGTGCCCTGGGACCCTGGAGGTAGCTGTGGCCACACCTAGCAGAATAGGGTCCATGCCTACTATTGGAGGCGGATTCCAAGTGTAGTATGGCTCTTTATTGGTAGAGTCTGGTCATGTGCTGAGGTCTTAACTGTATGGGAGGCTGGTTTCCTTCCTGGAAACTGTGGATGCCTGTGTTGGGGAAAATATTCCAAATGTGGACTAGTGTTTAGAGGTGCTGGGAAGACAGAGAGAATAGTGAATGTTCATTTCATTTCCCCTTTGCTCTAAAATGGTAACTTTGTGTGATTTTAAAATTTAAGTTACTTTTATTTGAACAGACACTATATGTATATGGTTCAACATGTGAACAAGTGCAAGTTTCCCTCTAGCATTTCTGTCCACCATCCCACTCATTCCCCTTCCTGGGGACAACTGATGCTACTAAGACATCTTTTAGCTCCTGTGTATTCTTCTAGTCTTATTTTCTGCACATCTGAGAAAATAGCTATGTCTATACACAATATGGCTTTATAAACATCTACAAACACATACATATACACCCATACATATAGCTATGTCTCTATAGATACTGTATATGCTTGACACTTAAAAAACACACAAGACAGTATTACAATTCTCTTTTTAAAAGTAAATCATTTATTCAAGGCTAAGAACATACAATGTTTATGGCTGGCATAGAAACATAACATATAGGTTATGAGGGGTTTTCTTAAGGTGTAGAAATTTGGAATTTTTATGTTCTAATTTGTCCACCTTTGCCTCTGAGACTTTACCAATTACTTTTCAGGATTGGGGAGTTCTTGTCCCTCTAGATTTTTGGTGAAAATTCAATTCTGGTTGCGTGTGTGTGTGTGTGTGTGTGTGTGTGTGTGTGTTAGGGTTTGATTGTGATTCTAGAGTATGGTATGCAGGCAGCATTGAATCCTGTGCTCCTTGCCAACTTATGGAAAGGGTTTGAATTAGTCAGGAGTCTTTCGATCATAAATAATAGGAAATCTAACCTGAAATGGCTTGAGTGAAGAAATTTATGGTCTCACCTAAATGGAAAAGGGTGAAAGTAGGAATGCTTTCAGGCAGGGCTGAATTCAAGAGCCAAGTAATAGCATCAGACATTATTGTCTGTTTCTTGACTAATTGATGTGGCTTCATTCCACATAGTAGTAAGTCAGGATCTAGTTAAGAAAATACATCATTCTAGGGATGCCAGGGTGACTCAGTGTTTGGGCGTCTGCCTTCAGCTCAGGACATGATCCTGGGGTCCCGGGATCGAGTCCCGCATCGGGCTCCCTGCGTGGAGCCTACTTCTCCCTCTGCCTGTGTCTCTGCCCCACCCCTCTCTCTGTGTGTCTCTAATGAATAAATAAATAAAATCTTAAAAATTTTTTTAAAAAAGAAATCATTCTAGATGCTTCAGAGGGTAGTAAAGATAGAGACAGAACAAAGGGAGGTGGTGGTATTAGCAGAGCCCGGAAGCTGGAGCCATCTGGAAGGCATAGACTCATGTAGGATTTGCTTAGAGGTGGCTAGAGTCACAGAAAAAAATAATGTGGCTACTGCTAAAGACACCAGCTGAGGTGGTGGTGATGGTGGTGGTGGCATTAGTGAGAGGGAAATAAAGGCCCTGGCTTGTCCTCTTCTTCCAGAGCCAGTCTTCTGCTGGTGCTGCCCATTAGCCAAGCATACTGCTAAGCTAGTGAGCAAAGGAGGCTCAGAAATGTAGTCCTTGCAATACAGAACAGGCGAGGGTGGGGAATGGATCTGAGAGCAGACGGACAAACAACTGGCAGAACTGCTAACAATGTGGGCCTCAGGTCAGGCAGGAAAAAGAACACAAAAGGTTCTGGCAGAAGTCTTGTATGATCGGGTCCCACGAGTACCCCAAACCCAATATAGTGGCCAGAGCAATGCAATGCACTGATGAGGTGCGAGTGGGGATGGGCATTAAGTCTTATGCCACAAATGTCTACTTCTGACCAAACCACAAGATGGGTTAGTCTCTGGGATGACTTGAATGTCATCTCAACTCTTTCTCCTCTACTCTTGTCTGTGTTCCTTTCTTAGTTTTAATCTATCAGATCTGCTGCCCGCTTCAAACTGGGTCCAGGGCTCAGGCACAGGCTCACAATCCTATAGACTAGGGGAAAAAAGCCCTTAGCCGCTTCAGTTAGAAAAAGTCCCAGGGCAGAGCCTGACTGGTTGGCTTTGCTCATGTACCCATCTTTGGGCCAGTCACCGTGGCCTGGGTTGTGGGGCACTGAAATTGGCACAGCCAGAGTCATATGACTCTTTTTGTGGCCCCAGAAGGCAAGGATATGTCATGAGCAGCTCTCTACCGGGATTCTGTGATTGAACCCCACAGGAATCTTGCTATTCTGTATATATGACTAAGCTTTTACAATCTGGGTAGGTTTCTGGTTATGTGTGAAAGATACACAGTTTGCCAGAAACAAAGCAGATGGAGTCTTAGCTTATTTGGCTGAAGCAGGCTCGCACTGTTCAGAAAGTAGGCAATGTAGGGAAGGGCGAAAAAGACGTAATTATCAGAAGGGGCCAATAACCGAGGCCGAGGCCACAGGTGTCCTACCTGGTGACCACCTATCTGTGCTGGGGCGCTGGTGCCTTGATGCTGTGGGTCTGTGGGGGGGGGGGGGGGACTCGGGAGGAAGAGGCGGGGCCAGGGAGAACTCGAGGCAGGGCAAGGGACCAGGAGAGGGCTGGCCCGAGCGAGGGGAGGCGGCCTCGTGGGAAGAGGCGGGGCCTAGGGCGGTGCTCGGAGTTCCACGCCCACTAGCCCCCGGCCCCCAGGAGCTCTGAACTACTTCAACCACTTGGGCATGTGGAGCCAAGGGACGGCCTTCAAGGAGCGGCGGGTGAGCTATCGTCGGTGGGCCTCGCAGCAGAAGAGCCAGAGACGCGAGTCCGAACAGCCGTCCACCGCGGACCGCAAGCACACGGTGCAGCAGCCCCACGCAGTCACCTCCGCGACTCTCTAAGCAGGCGCACCCGAGCTTCTCAGGATGCTGCCGGTGACCTCAGTCAGGATAGCGGGCCCGCCCCCTCATCGTGGCCACGTGCCGAGATGAGACCTCCCTTCGACGCCCCACTCCCAAAGAACCTGCCTTGCCTTCCGAGGAAAGCCCACCCCTCGAGCTGGGGCCTACCCTTTGCAGCTCTGTTCCCGCCCACTGAAGCCTGAGCTGCCCCCACCCCTGCAGTGTGACACCGCCCCCTCCCGTGGGGTTTCGGCACTCAGCCCGCCCGGTGTCCGGACCTAGCTAGGGCCATTCCTTGGGTGCCTAACCTAGCCCTCTCAGGCCACGCCCCGAAGGTGCCCTCCAGGTTGGGAACCCCTCGCTCTCTGAGGGCGAGTCCTGCCCCAGGAGATCCAGTCACACCCCCGGTGGGACACTATGCGTGCGTTCCAGCATTTAATGTAGCTACGCCCCGCTTGAGAACCGGCCTCTCCCCTAGAAAGGCGTGGCCTGGGATAAGATTTCCTCCCCCCTCGCCCTCCCTGACTTCTCCACCACAGTAAAACGTGGGCACCTCACACCTCTAAGTCTGAACCTTCTTGCATCACTGCCCCAGCGCAGGGTCGGGCTCAACGCATGTGACCCGGTGTAGGTATTGCCACATACATCATTGGACAGGAGTTGGAGGTCCACACACTGGAGATCATCTGGATATATGACTACAGACCAGAGAGAAAAAGGGCGGTGGCCAGACCCCAGGTGACTCCTCAGCCCGTCCTCCCTCAGGTCCAGAGTCCAGACCCCAGCCCCCTCCTCCCGACAGCCAAATGTCTGGACTAAAGGCTGCAGGGTCTGGCCCTGGCATACACTTATCGGGTTCGATGCAGCCCCAGCCAGAGGCACAGCAGGTGCTCCCCACTTGGGGTTCCTGGGTGGGCAGGTCCAGGACCCTCACAGCATCCGTAATCTGAGTGGGCTCTGCGAGGCGCAGCAGCATGAGGTCATGGCTGTAGTCCTCTTCTGGGAGGCGGGTATGGTTCTTCAGGAAACTCAGGTTGAATTCAGGGTGAGGGAAGCTCTCCCTGATCTGGACAAGCTGGGCCGTGTCTTCATGCTCGAACAGGTTGTAGCGACCCAGCCAGAGCTGGTAATTGCTGAGGAGAGAGGGGGCCCCAAGGAATGAGGATAGAGAGGCAGGATAGGGAGAAGAGACCAGGGAGCTGGAGGAGGGTCCCGAAGACAGACAGACACGTGGAGAAATGGGGAGAGAGAGACAGTTGAGAAGGAAAAGAGCTACGAGGAAAAACCATAAGTGAGACAGAAGGACGTGACAGGTCAGCCAGAGAGGAAGACGAGGAGGGTGAAAAGAGAGAGCACAAAGGGAGAGAGTGAAGACTACAGGCAGTGTGAGGAAGAGAAAGAGCAGAGGGGGAGACGCGGGAGGAGGGGGGGCCTGGGACTGGCTCAGCTGCAGCAGGGGCTGTGGGGCTGGTTCCCAGCAGCGGGTGGCCTGGCCACCAGCCCAAGGTCGGTCCCGTCCCTCCCTGGACCTTCTCCCCCTTCCTCCACCCCCTGCCTACCTTCCTCCTTCCCTTCTCTTCCTCCTTCCTTCGGAGCCCCAATAGGGCACCAGCAGAAACAGCCCTCTGTGTGTACCCCTGGAGGGCATCCTTGTCATACACACACATGTCCGGATAGTCCCTTCCTGTTCTCTGGGGGTCCCTCTCACTCCCGTCCTGGGGGGTGTTCAGCAGCAATGGGGCAGAGACCCAAGGAGAGAGATGGGGCAGAGAGATGAAGAGTGCGACATACAGTGACAGGGATGCAGCAGAGGGACCCAGAGGAGGACAGACACAGGGACACACACAGATACCAGAACAGGAGAGAGTGGGAGATAGAGATAAGTCACAGTCAGACACCGACAGCACCAGGTGCTGAGAGACACAGAGAGACAGGGCGGGGAGACACAGGAAGATAGTTGTAAGGAGAGACAGAGAGACACAGGCTGTCTGGGAGGGCTTCCCTGGGGTCGTCCCTGCCACTCTCCATGGGACCTAGAGGAGGACCACCTTTGTTTCCCTCAGTTCCCCAGCCTCCCCTGAGGCTAACCCAGGGGCAGTGCGAGAGTGGATACCCCGTCGTCCGCAATGCCCTGCCCCCACTTACTGTTTATGCAGTGGGCAGCGGTGAGCACCCACTCTGGGTGCACCAGGACACCCCCACACTGGAACTTGCTGTAATGGTACAGAGCTGCCTGCCACGGTTAAGAATTCTTCGTACAATCCCAGCCGCCTATGATCCGGGACTGAACAGGGGGTGCGGCACCTGCAGGGGGTGCTGGGTCAGGGCAGGTGGGGTGGCAGTGGGGCCCGGGAGGCCAGGGCTAGGAGAGGCAGCTGTGCTGTGCATGCGGTTGGAGGGATGTTGGGGCAGGGGAGCAGGACAGGGTTCTGGGGAGAGGGCAGGGATTTGGGGAAGGTTCTGGAATTCTAGAGCCATCCCTGGGGTTGTGGGTTGGTGGTGGGTCCTGGGTGGGGAGAGGATGCTGAGAACAGAGCCAACCACAAGGATCAAGCAGGAGACAAGAAGGCAGCATCTGGAGCAGCATGTGGTGTAGGGATTGGGCAATGTGAGGGAGATTTGGGGTCTTGGGCTGGGGAGCAGATAATTGTGAGTTCTGAGAGGGGAAAAGGAAGCTAGAAACAGAGAATGTGTGCTCCGAGACAGTGGCTCAAGATCTGGGTAGAAAGATTTTGGGGGTTCCAAGAATCCCAGGCTGAGGGATTAGTTAGGGTCATGTTGGGCTTTGGGGGTTCTGGAAGATGCAGGGAAGGAGGTCTGAGAGGTCAAGAATAGCATCTGGGCTAAGGAGTCTGTCTGGCTTTGGTCCTTTGATTGGGGCAGGGAGAAGATCCCTTGGGGGCTTGGGCCTTGAACAGGAATGGCTTTGTGAGAGGGGTGGGTCCCTGGAACTGGGGTTAGGGCCAGGACTGGGAGGGGGCTCAGGGGGAGACAGAGCCAGATGGTAGTTCTTCTGGATTGGGTGATTGTCATGCAGATGAGGTTCAGGGTCTGAGGGTAGTGGAAGGATCTGGGGTTCTCTGCGGGGGGGGGGGGGGGGGGGGGGGGGTAGTCTGGACAGGAATGAAGATGGAGGCATATTGGGGCCAAGCAGCTGTGGGAATGCAGGGAGGACACACTTGATGTGGGGTTTGAGAGTCATGTGCTGGAGTCCGGGTGGGGGAGTGGGGCAGGCCAGCTGGGCTCTGAAGGTATTTGGGTTCCTGGAGGGAAGTCCAGAAAACCAGCGCCAAACTGGAGGGATTCACTTAGGGAAGCCTGGATCCTGGGGAGGAAGGAAATTCTACAAGGAAAGGAATCCGTAGTTTGGGGTTCCGGTGTTGTTCCTCAGGGAGAAGAGGGGGCGATGCTGGATCAGGGTTCAGGGGTAAGACTTGGGAAAGGAAGAGACATTTGTAGAATCCTCATACCAGGACGGGGGCCCCACCTGGAGTCAGGGGCCAGCAAGTCTGTGTGGGGAGAAGCATAGGTGTCTGGTGGGATTTGGGGGTCCTGGGAAGATTTCAAGGGAAGCAGATGCCAGGCAGTGGAAGACCTAGTTGAGAGCTGACAGCTGGGTGGGAAAAGTCACCAGGGTGCCGAAGGATTTGCAGACTCAGGTGCCAGAGCCATAGAGAACTAGAAGGTGAGAGGGGGTGATCGGGACTGGGTGCACTCCTTGGAAGAGTTGGAGCCCCCCAAAGAGGGAGACAGAGGTGGCCCAGGCTCTGCCCCTTTGGTCAAGTGGCTCAGAGCAGGGTCTGAGTGAGGAAGAGGAGATAGTTCTGGGGGTTCCTGGGAGGGAGCAGGGACTTAGGGCAAGAGTGAGGACTGTGACAACGAGGACAGGCTGGGGTAGGACTTTAAGGGCCTGGGAAAGAGCCTGGGACCTGGGTCTGGGGTGGACTGTGGGAGGAGAAGAGGTCGTGGGGAGGTGAGGGAGCATGAGAGTCAGGCCCATTCCCCCTCCCACATCATCCCCACTGTCTCACCAGTCCCCGCCAGGGACAGGGCAAGGCACAGAACCAGGAACCACATGGTGACCACGGGCAGGCTGGTGGTGAGCTGGGAGCTTGGAAGCCTCCCCAAGGAGTGTTTTAAATCCCTCATCTCCCCACCCCCCCCGCCCCGCCCCGCCCCACCCTGGGGCTCCGCCCCTGCCCTGCTGGCACCCAGATGCTGGCCAAGGCCCTGCCCCTGCTGCCTGGGGACTGGACACCTACTCCTACCCCAGTGCTATGCAAGGGGCGGGAGAGTGCGCACCTGTTGTTCTGCAGGGTCTGATTATCCTGGAAGCATTCCTGGGGCCTGAGGCCAGACAGGGCAGGGCCTGGAGCTCCTGGGCCCCTGCTCTTGGAGACAGAGCCAGTGAGAGGATGTGGAGGGTGTGAGTGAGGGGGACAAGAAACAGAGCGTGGAGGAATCTCTGACCTCCAATACAAAGCCCTGCATACCGGAACCCCAAGTAAAGTCACACACCCGAAAACCCGGTATATCTTCAAACACCAGCAGTGGGGCTCTGAATCCCTTCTCCCCGCACCGCTTGGAGCCAGAGTGTAGATTCCCAGCTTCTGCCGCCTCTGAAATGTAAGGCTCAGCTCTCAGAACACCCTGGTTCTTGCACTGCCTGACTCAGGATCTAGGTCCCTTCCTGTTGTTTCTCTCCAGATAATTTCTTAGGGTACCTACCACCACAATCCTAGTGCCCCCAGATCCAGAACGATGAAGTTTCAGTGGTCTCCCTGAATAAGTTCCCTCACATTTCAAAATCCAGAGTTCTTTTTGCCCCCAGGCAATGTTGGAATCCCATTACGCCCTGCCCCCCACTCCATGCTCCCCAGATCTGGATGCTCAAGGTTATATCCTCCAAAGTTCCACGAATACCAGACTGTCTGCCTTCTATGGTCAAGAGCGTCCCCTCCACAGAGACTGATTCAAAATATTTAGGTCACAGGAGCCAGGTTGATGTAGTTCAACACTCAGCGACCTTGAAAATCACCTTTTGGGGTGATCTCTGTGGAGAATCGGGAACCAGAAATCTGCAGCCTCAATGTTAAATTCAAAGGCACATTCCCTTGGCTCTTCTGTAAAATTAAAGTAGGCCACAGGGTAACCCAGCCTCTGCTGTGTGTCTAAGGGGAGGAGAGCACTGGCCCTTTTGCCTGGCCACCAGGAAGCCCATAGCTAAATATCGAAGAAAATGAAGTCATTCTTGATCATCTAGAGTGTGCTGGGTCCTTTCACTGGGGTCCAGAGATATATTTGCCCAGGGCCAGGCACTATTTGAATCAGTTCATGGGAACTTCCTCATTTGATCCCTTACAACCCCGTGAGGTAAGCAATTTGATGAGCTGTGTTTTATGATGGGGAAATCAGAGCTGAGGGGCATTGGGTCTTTTCCTAAAGGTTACACAGCTGATCCTATGCATATGTGAATGGAGGGAGCCCTCCTTCAAGCCACTTCTCTTCACCGAGGCATCGGGGCAGTGGGTGAAAAGGAACAAGGTACAGAGGTTCTGGGTCCGCTCCCAGTGTCTGGTTCCCACTTCCCTTCATCGCCAGGAGAAAGTCACAGAAACTCCTACAGAGAAACTTGCATCAGCACTCTTGTTATCTCAGTGTTTCAACAGGTGACCTTGAGCACTGGCTCTGGCCTAAGACGGGACAAGCCCTAACATGTGGGCCTTGGACAAATGAGGTCTTGAGGGATGGCTTGATTCTGTCCCTTCTGTCCCAGGTCAGGATGGGGTTGTTGGCCAGCTGTGGGAGCTTGTGCTCAGCCAGAGACACAGTGTCAGGCCCAAATAGTTAGTTCCTCTTCATGGTTTCCTTGATCCACTCCAAGTAGCTGCAGACTTTGGTATAGACCCCAGGCTTGGTGGTAGTGTCACAGGGGACGTCACCCCAGGACACAATGCCCTGCAGGACTCCCCTACAGACCAGGGGCCCCCCGGAGTCACCCTGTGTGGAGAAGGGAGAGTTTGAATGGGAAACTTCTGGATCCAGTGTCCCCATCCTTATCCTAATCACCATTGACCATCTCGGTCAAACTCCAATCCCACCCCACCCCACCCCACTGCATGCCATCCCACCCCACCCCAACTCAATATAACCCAATGTAAGGCACACCAATCCAACCCAACCCCGTGCCAACACAATCAATACAACTCGGCCCACCCATGTTCAGTCCTCCCCGTGTAACCCCGACCCAGGCCAGCCCCTACATCTTCCCCATTCAGAGTCAAACCAGACCTACGCCTATCCTCACTGGAAACACAACCAATCCCAGTCATCATGTCTGTCACAACCTAGACAAAATGTACCCTGTCCCCAATTCCACCCAACATATTTTCCATTTAAAATCAAACCAGGGGGTTGAGGGTTTGGGCAGCCTAGGTGGCTCGGCGGTTTAGTGCCGCCTTCAGCCCAGGGCGTGATCCCGGAGACCCAGGATCCAGTCCCACATCAGGCTCCCTGCACGGAGTCTGCTTCTCCCTCTGCGTGTGTCTCTGCCTCTCTCTCTGTCTCTCATGAATAAATGAAATTAAAAAAAAAATCAAACCAGGGCGCGGGGTGGCACAGTTGATTAGCGTCAGATCTTGACTTTGGCTTGGGGTCCTGGGATGGAGCCCCACATCATGCTCCAGGCTCCAGGCTCCATGCTCTCAGCAGAGAGTCTGCTTGACATTCTCTCTCTCTCCCTCTCTCTCTCTGCCCCCTCCTCACCTTCTGCTCTCTCTCTCCTGAAAACAAATAAATCTTAAAAAAAAAAAAAATCAAACCAAGCCCATTCCTATCCCTAACTCAAGCTCAGGATGTTGCAAACGGAACAGCACATCATCCACCCCAAACCCAACTCCACCTCATCTTCAGCCTCCCCCTGGCCCCATTCTAACCGCTCTTTCTTCTCCATCCCCAAACCTATGTCTACATCTTCTGTGGCCCAAAGCAAGCACAACCTTACCCCATCCCAACTCCCAAACCATTTCCCCTACCCCGTGGCTCTGACCTCACAGGACTCGGTGCCTCCACCCTCTGCTCCTGCACACAGCATAGAGGCCACCAGGCGCCCTGGGTAGTCCTTGTTACAAGAGGCGGCCGGGATAACACTGATGTTGGCACAATGCAGGGTATCTGGGAGACTCACTGGGGAGGACAGTGGACTTGAGTGAATCTGTATTTTCAGGCCCTTGCCTGCCTCGCCCAAGAGCCCTGGACGGCTAGGGTCCCTGGAGGCCTGACACCCAGCCCCTCCTGTCACGCACCTTGTGAGTCTGTGCTCCCTTTGGTCCCAGGCTTGTGATCAGACACCAGCCCCCAGCCGGACACCACGCAGGCCTCGGCCGGTTGGGGGCAACGCGTGGGCAGCGCCACGGGGCGCACTTGCCGGGAGAGGCGCGCGGGCCGGGTTAGACGTAGCAACATGACGTCGTGGCGATGGCTGTGTGCTTCATAGAGCGGGTGTGGGATGATGCGAGCCAAGGTCCTCAACTGCTCGGGACCATCGCGCTTGCGCAGATTGTGCTCGCCCAGGCGCGCTCTCATGAAGCTGTGCGGGCAGGTGATGATTATCGCAGGTGGAGCGAGGAGGAGGCACAGAGATCAAAGAGTGGGCATGCTGGGGTCCCCCACCCTTTGGGAATCTGGAGATGCCATTCCGCCCCTGCCCGGGGCGCTGAAGCCAGTAGTAGTGGTCGCCTCTGGCCTCTCGGGACCAAGGAGGTGCGGCCACCTGGAACTCAGCCCCTAGGCTCCGGCTCTTTCCTCCTCACAATCCGAGATTCTCTGATCTCTAGACCCTTGGTGCCCCTGAGGACTTTGAGCCCTGCCTTCATACCGGGTTTGGCAGTGGGCTGCAGACAGCACCCAGTGCTCAGAGATGAGGGAAGCACCGCAGTTGAACCGTCCACGCTCAAATAGGGCCACTTGCCATGGCTGGGAGTGGGGCTCACACTCTTCGCCTCCCAGGATCTTGTCAGTGTCGTCCTGGACCGCTGGGAGAAGGGGCAGAGGAGGATCCCTGGGGACAGAGGCTTTTCCCTGGGTCCCACACCTTTGCGTGCACTCTGCCCATACGATGTATTTTTCATTTGTGCTTTCCTCCAACCTCTGAAGACATCCCTGTCCTTGAATTTTTTAGCCCTGCCTTCTGTTGGCCTTTACAAGTGCTGCTGCTTTGCTCCAGGACTGTCCCCCTGCCCTTGGCCCTTTCCTGTGTACTACGGGATTCTGGGAGAGCACATAGTTGGGAAAGGTTCAGAAGCCAGGAAGTCCCCTGAGGTGAGAAGTGGAGACCGGGACCAGGAAGATGGCCACTTGGAACCAGCCATTCAAGGTCACCAAGCTGTCACAGACCATCAAGTGGATGTGGGCACTCGGTATGTATGACACACAGTCTTGGCTCTAGAGTCAGAACATCTCAGCCAAATGCGCATGTGGCCACACAAGGTCATGGGCAAACCTAGAGGCACAGCCAGTGTTCCAAACTTAGGAACTGATGTGGAGAGCAATTTAAGCTGAAATTCACCTGCATCTCCATGGGTTAGCAGCTTCAGATATCATCACAGCACAGACCTTCATAGGTATGTATGAATCTGGAGAGTTCAAGCATGAGTATGCGCGTGCACACGCAGACACACAGACACTGATTTGGACCTCAAAGCTCACACCTAAATTTCACACAGGGGACCTGGTTCCCACATGTGGACTGGAGTTGGACACACAGGGCTTTGAAAGCCCACCACACGCAAACACACACACACACACCCAGAGCACCACGCATAAGGCTACCTAAGCAGGGATATTTCAAGGTCATAAGACCATGATCCACTACTGGGCAATGGGGGTTATGACCCCTGAAGGTCACAGCAAGACACACAGACACCCACCCTGGGGCAGGAATTTGCACAGCCAGACCAAATGCACATACTCTGCCTACCAGGGTCAGGAACTGGGCCAAAGGCCCTGGCAAGGTCGGGGGAATGTGGACGTGGTGGACAGGGGGCTTAAGAAAGCAAGGGTGGGGTTGTTGTCCTCCAAAGACGGATAGAGGATGTGAGCTGAACAGCTGGGCATCGAGGCTGCACCCAGCCAGTACCAGCTGGCGGAGGGTGGAGGCCCTGGCTGAGTGCAGCAGGCAGGAGGGAGGCAGAGAGGAGACAGTACAGAGGAAGACTGAGGGGAGGCTGACAGCAGGGGGTAGCTTCAGTGCGTCCCCAGCGGTGAGGGTCATGTGGGGGCATAATGAAAATCCACCTTCAACTTGTCCAGAGTAGAGGCATCAGGTTATACTTTTATTCTCCATGGGTGGTAGCTAAACAAGGTCCGGAGTTTTCTGGCACCCAGGTCACCTTGACATAGTGGCCACCTCTCTCCAGCCTCAGCCCGCTCCCCTGTCAAATGAAGCCAGGTGCACCTGGGTGGCTCAGTGTCTGCCTTTGGCTCAGTTCATGGTCCTGGGGTCCTGGAATGGAGTCCCACATGGGGTACTTGCAAGGAGCCTGCTTCTCCCTCTCCTTACGTCTCTGCCCCTCTCTCCGTGCCTCTCATGTATAAATAAATACAATCTTTTTAAAAAAAGTTTTGGAATTGAAGCCAGCAGAGCTCACTCCACAGAGATGTTTTGCGATTAGGTGAGCTCTGGCATTAATCCACACGAGTGCCCTGCATATACCCAACACTCGCTCGCTAACGGGCTCTTGCAGGGCAGTACCCTAGACCCGGTACCTTCTCATACCTTGCATACAGGAACAGATTAATCCTCACAACCCTGGGGGCTTCTGCTTTTACCTCCATGGTCCAGTTGGGGATCCAGAGTGACAAAGATGTTAAGTAACCAGAACACGGTGAGTTGGAATCAAGCCCATGGTTTGTGTTCTTGGCCTCTTAACACTTGTTAAAGACTTAGTATGGGCATTATTTGCATCATGCTATTGAAACCTCGCCATTATTGTCATAGGTGGGTGCTGTCTTCTAGAGAAGGCACTCTGGGTAGGGAGGGGTGAAGTAATTTCCTCAATGTCACATAGCAAGGAAGGGGCATCCCCAGAACTCAAACTCAGGTCTCAGTCACCTCGGGGTTGTTCTTGTTGTCAGGAGCAGCAGGAGGCCCCAGTTGGCATGGGGGCTCTAGAGCAGCCCCAGTTCTCTGACAGCTCCTGGGTGGAGTGATGACCCAGCAGGGAAGGGGTCAGGGAGGAGGGGTTGGGGATGGTAGAAGATTGCAGGTCTGGATTTGCTCCTGATGCATGGAGGGTGGGGGCATTACATTCCTACAGACCCAGACCTGACCTGGGCCCACCTCACCTGCTGCAGTCAGCAAGAAGGAGAAGGTGAGGAGAAGCCACATTGTGGAGCAGGGATGAAGGTTCTGCTGAAGTCTGGGGAGGGGAGAGAGTGAACTGGGGTGAGACTGGACACTTGTGCCCTGCTGGATCCCTCCAGACACAAACTCATCCCACCAGCTACTTGAGAAACTTCTTCCACCATCTTTGCCCCACCCCCACCACAGAGTGCTCTTCCTCCTAGGTTCTCCATCTCCAAGGGTTCTCTTGTTCCTCCAGTTACCAGAACAAACCTTCAGGTGCCCCCACAGACTGTCAGACCCCAGCACCATCCCACTTGCTCCTGGATCTCTCTCCATGCTCGATAGAGGCTCTGACTCAGAATACCCTATCCCAGCCTCCTCTCAGGCCTCCAGGGTGCCCACCTCCCCACCACCGCGTGCTGCCTTCTGCCATCTGTCCATCCAATCAAATTCCCACTCTCCCAGCCTGTTCCCTGAAGGGTCTTTTGTGTCCCACCCAGAGTCGAATGTGTCCCACTCTGCTTACAGCTCTCATGGGTCCCCACCCAGAGTCGATTGTGTCCCACTCTGCTTACAGCTCTCATGGGTCCCCAGCACCCCCAGGATAAAGTCCTAGCTCCCCTGCCTCACTTTCGAGGACATGAGTGTTTTCTCCCCCTCCACCAGCCCCTCTGACAGGGTCTGTCATGACCTTGCCCTTTGAGACGCAGCTGCTTCTCCCACTTTCCTTCCTGTGATTCATGCTTCCATGCCTTTGCTCAGGCTGTTCCTCCTCCAAGGTAAGCCATTCCCTTTAAGGTCCCCTTATTCCTTGAAGCATTTTCTGACCTTCTCCATTCCCAGGGTGTCTGCCTCCCCCACCAGGCTAAGAACTTCCTGTGGGCAGGCCTGGACCAACTGGATACCGCATTCCCCGTGAAGGGTCCAGTCCCAAGCTTTGAGAATGAATTAAAGACTTCCCCTCATTTTCCAAATTCATATTGGCCCTCCAGGGCTCAGCTCCCCCCACCTCTTCTGGGAGGTCCTGAGACCTAAGAGCTATCTTCTCTGGACCTCACTGCCCCTGGTCCACCTCCATCACATTGCAGATCCCCAGGGATGCTCAGGTAGGGTTCTCTCTGGGTCCCCAGCACTGCCCAGCATGGACCTGGCACATGGGACACTGGAGGTGGCGATGGAGGGGGGGGGTGTTGAGCTGAGTTGACCTGAACCTCTGATAACTCCTGACCTTGTCTTTGGCTCTGGTACAAGTAATTTTGGGGACATCCTTCTCCCGATTCACTCCATCCCCTCCCCCCCACCCCCGCAGCTCCTTCTGGCATTTCAGGACATTTTCTTGGTTCAGGTTCAACTTGGGGCCTCAGTAAAGGACACATGGACTTACACAGGTACCCTTGAAACTCTACTCCCTCAGAGCAGTTCACGTCTGCTCCCTGGGACCAGGGCATCCAGTGTCTCCCCTAGACCAGGCCAGACCTGTGTCTCCCTGAGTGTCTTCCCCTACTCCCCCATCCCAGCCTCCACCACCCCAACTCTTGTCTCAAAGATCTCACCCACTCTAGATCCTCCAGCTTCATGTGGTACAGCTTGAATGCCAGAAGAAGGGGATCAGGCACCTGAATACCTGAATTTATAAGCTTCCAGCCCCACCCAGATCTAGGGGATAGGGTGGGGTGGGAGGTGGCTGAGAGTCAGGTTTACAGGCGGGGACGCCTAGGTGGCTACTGGGGTGGGGGACAAGGCCTAATGAGCATTTATTAGGTTGAAGCTTTTGTCTGAGTCTGTAAAAAAGCATTCCTTGCCAGGGATAGTTCCTTGAGGTAGAGGAGGTAGGAGGGCAAGAGCCCTAAATCAGAGATCAACAGATAGGACCAGGAGTCTGGAACCTGCAATTTGGGGTCTGGAGTGTGGAAATTGGATTCTAGAGTCATGCTTCTCATACTTGGAGTAGGGTTCTGAATCTTGGATTCTGGATGTGCATCTGGACCTCCAAATTCTGGATTCTGAACCTTGGATCTCCGATTTTGGACAGCAGGTTCTGGATCTGGATCTCCACTTCCTGATTTTGGGTTCTGGATTCAGATCTCTGATTCTGGATCTGGGTTCCAGGGCCTCCTAACTCTGGAGCCTGGGTATTGGATTCTGGATCTTAGGTTTTGCACTTTCTGTTGTGGATCTCCAACTCTGGACTCTGAGTTTGGAGATCTGGAGTCAGGCACTTATGACCTGAAGTATAGAGCATGGATTTTGGAGTCTGAATTCTAGAGTTTGGGTCTGGAATCTGGATCCTAGAGTCTGATCTTTGAGTGACAGGTCTTAGTCTTGGATTCTAGATCCAGGGCCTTTGAATTTAGAGTCTAGACTAGAAGCCTGGAATTTGGTGTTTGGAATCTAGGACTTGAGGTAAGAAACTTTCACATCTGCTGTGTGAAACCTGTGGCTTGGAGGATGAATGGTAGATTTTGAATTTTGAGTTTTAGGGCCTGGATTCTAGAGTCTGGGTCTAGACTCTTAAAATTTCATGGATTAACTTTGGAGTGTGAAGTCTGGAGTTTCAAATCTGCATTGTGCATTTAAAGGGCTGGACTGGGATCCCTGGGTGGCGCAGCGGTTTGGCGCCTGCCTTTGGCCCAGGGCGCGATCCTGGAGACCCGGGATCGAATCCCACATCGGGCTCCCGGTGCATGGAGCCTGCTTCTCTCTCTACCTATGTCTCTGCCTCTCTCTCTTTCTCTGTGACTATCATAAATAAATAAAAATTAAAAAAAAAAAAAGGGCTGGACTGGGAGATATGAGCCTGAGTTCCATGAATGAATTCCTAGAATCTTCCCTGTTATATGAATTTAGACACTGGGTGACTGGATAGAAGTCCTTAATCTGGATCTTGCAGTCTTGATCATGCATTTTGAGGCTTGTGATCTGGATTCTGCTTTCTCAGAGCTGGAGATCATTATTAAAATGACTCAAAGCTTTGGGAATTTGAAGTTGTCTTCCCATGTCTCAGGACCATAGGAGGGCTCTGAGCAATTTTCTAGAGTCTATCCTGGCTTGTTTAACTAATGAAGAGGCACAGAATGCAGGAGGGAGTGACTTCAGGTCACCCAGTGAAGGCTGGGACCTAGTATAAACATGGGGCATCTGCTTTCAGCTCAGGTCATGGCCCCAGGGTCCTGGGATTGAGTCCCACATCAGGCTCTCAGCAGGGAGCCTGCTTCTCCCTCTGTCTGTGTCTCTGCCTCTCTCTGTATCTCTCATGAATAAATAAATAAAATCTTTTAAAAAAAATTCTGCAGCCCCAGCCTAGACCTGCCCAGATAACATCCAGTCTAGGCCCTGCTCACCCTGTCCCCAGAGCTGAGACCACATACCTGTCCAGTCCCTTCAGAGGAGCAGCAGAGAGATCACAGACCAGTCTTTGGAGTGCTGCTCTTAGAGTGAGCTCAAGTTCATAGAGCTGCTTGTAGCACACTGCCCTGAAGTGAGCACCCAGGAGCAAAGGCAGTTCTGAGTTTGGAATGACCTACTGGGCAGGAGGGGAATGGTGTAGACGGGTAGAATGGGAGCTGGAGGCCTATGAAGGTGGCTGGAGGCTTATGAAGAGAGTCCAGATGTTCACAGACCTGACACCTGGGGCAAGGGGACAGAGGAGGGGACAGTCAGTGAGAGCCAGGAGGCAGGCGGGTCCAGGATTGGGGATGGATGTGTTGGGGGAGGGGACGTTAGGGGCTTGGTGAAAAATTGTGGGCTTGAGTGGGGCTTGGGGAGGTGAAAGGCTGGGGCGCCCACCATGTGTGTGTGGGGACGTGGTGAGTGTAGACATTTCCTTGAAGCTGCTTAGCCGAGAGACTAGGGCCAAAGTTCAGACCATTCTAGGTCTTGTCTGCTCCTCTGTTCACATGCAGTCGCTCAGCATACCCTGGGGGCTCCCTTTAGGGGTATCAGAAGTGGACTCCTTCTCCTTCCCTGCCTCCACCCTGGCCACCCCCATCCTCACTGCACCAGGTCCCCCACCTCTCCTCACCCCTGCGGTCTGACCACACAGACGCTCAAGGGACTTGTGAACACCCACATCAGGCCTTGTCCTGCTTCTGCTGAGCTTTGCCCACAGCCCCTGGGTCCCTCAGGGAACCACAGTTACCTCCCTGTGGCCCCAGGTAAGGCCCCACAAGATGGGTGCCTTTCTTCCCTCTGGTGTCACCTCCCCCTCTCTCCCCTTGCTTGCTGGGCTCCATTCACACTGGCCTCTCTGACATCCTCACAGGCACCCAATCCACCTCCCTTGGGGCCACCACTCCTGCTCTTCTGCATTTCCCCAACCTTCTAATTGGCTCATCCACACCTGAGCAGGTGTGCTCCTCAGCGGCCCCCCCCCCCCGCCTCCCCCCCCCCCCGCCTCCCCCCCACCCCCCCGCCACCAGACCCAGGTGTCCTGAATGCACTGGGCAAAGTGGCTCCGGCATATATTATTTGATGCCCCAGCTCGTGAGGTGGCTTTGGCACAATGCCATATGGTGGAGGAGAGTTGCTGGGGAGGCCGGTGGACTTGGGGTGGACCCATAAGTTCATGTCTGTCTGCCCAGAAGCTGAGGAGTCTAGGTTTCCTGGACTGTGGGCCTCTGGCTCCTCTATAGCGTCTTCCACCTCTTGGTTCCCTGAGGTCCCAGGCTCCTTGTGGGACACCAGGGCTCAGCCAGATGCCATGCAGGAAGCAGCCACAGGGGGCAAGCGTGGGCCACATTATGAGAGGAGGCACCTGACTGCTGCAGCGCTGGGTACTGGCTCCTCGCTGCCAGACCACGTGGAGGTCATGGTGGAGGCTGATGCCTGACTCAGCCCACTCGGCTTTGGGGCATTGCACTTGTGCAGATTCTGCTTGTTCAGGGGCACCTGCCGGGAGGCTTGCAGGCGAGTGTTTACCTGCAAGCGGAGTGAGAAGACAGAAAAGATCAACCCAGAGGGTAGCCTGGAGCCTCTGGCCCTTTGGCAGTGTGGAGATCACTAGACCCTGGAGCCACTGTCCCAGCCTCTGCCTCTCAGCCTCCGTAGAGTTCTAAGCCACACACGGTGGCTCTAGCTGCAGGGTCAGACCCACTGTCTTCTTCCCCTCTCTAACCCAGAAATCCAGAACCCTTTCTTTTACTGCTCACAAGATCCAAGAGTGAGTGCAAGCCCTCCTGTCCTCTTTCCCTCAGGTCCCCAATCCTAGAGTGTTGGCATCCTAGCCGCACTCCTTTGGGACACAGGATTTTTTCATACCTTAATGGCAGTGGGCTGCAGACAGCACCCTGGAAAATAAGGAGCACTGTGGGTAAAGTGTCCAGGTGCATCATGCCTTCCTGATATAATATCTTCTTTTACTAGGAATTGTTTTAGGTGCTGGAGATACAACCAGAAATAATATTCCATGGCATTATTTGACCATCAGGTTGATATTGACCTTCAAATAAATATTTTTAAATATTTATTTATTTATTTATTTGAGAGAGATTGAGGGTGGGGGTGGAGAGAACAGAAGCATGGGGAGCTGCAGGCAGAGGCAGAGGGAAAAGCAGGTTCCCCGCTGAGCAAGGAGCCTGATGTGGAGCTTGATTCCAGGACCTTGAGATCATGACCTGAGCTGAAGGCAGATGCTCAAACCACTGAGCCACCCAGGTGCCTTCACCTTCAAATATTTCTAAAGAATCAATAATGAAAACCAAATTTTGATCAACTATGGTAGAGGAAGGATGGAATAATTTCTCTCTCCTCCAGAAAATACTACGGAACTGTTTGATCTCAGGCAGAGGTAATCAAAGAGTATAGAAACAGAAAGTGTAGGGAAGACACAATATAGAGGCCTTCCTACCAATTAACGAAAATATTGTGCATTTTCTGCATTTTGTGATGAATTTAAACCTGTCATTTGTTGTTACTCTTTTTTCCATGTAGATCTGCAATTTATATTTTGTATTTCTTTTGTCATGAGAATAATCAGGTTCATATCTAAGTTTACACTGGTAATCTTGTATTCTTTTATTGTTATTATTATATTAATATTTATATTTATATTTAGGGGATACTCTCTGACCATTCAGACTCTCTCCTTCTCTCTCTTCTTCCCTCCTTCTCCCCATCCTCTTCCCTCCTCTTTCCTCTTTCTCTCTCTTTCTTTCTCTGGGTTCCTCTCTGTCTCTCTGCCTTTCTGTCTGTTCCCTTCTTTCCTCTGTCTCCCTCCCTCTGCCTAGCTCTGTCTGTTGCAGTCAGAGCTCCTCTGAGTCTCCCTCTCTCTCTTTCTGCCTCTTTGTCTGTAACTCTTCTTCTGTCTGCCTCTGTCTCTGATTTTCCACCCATGACTCCATCCCTTTGCATGTTAACATACCTGCCTTACCTACACACTTTACCATGCCCTGGCACCAATAGGAGAGGCTGACAAAGAGCCCCGGGATTTGGTGGTAAGGAGGGGCCAGGCCCTGAGATCCTGCTAGTTTTCACACCTGGAAGGCAAAAGTCAATATTGAGGGAGGCAGTAACCCTGGGGAGCAAGGCAGAGAGGCAGAGTGCAGAAGGAGGAAGTTGAGAATCAGTTGATGGGTCAGAGTATCAACATCTAGAGGCAGGAGCTGGGTGCTAGAAACTACAAGAGTCTGGAGCCAGAAACTTGGCACCAAGGATCTTGGGTTTGAAACCTGGATTCTGGATTTTGGAACCTCAGGTCTGGAGTTCAGGATCTGGGCCCAGAGTCCAAGTGTGGGAACTTGATTCTGGAATTTGTTATTGGAATCTAAAATCAGAAAATAGGGGTGCCTGGGTGGCTTAGTCAGTTAAATGTGTGCCTTTGGCTCAGGTCATGATCTCAGGGTCATGGGATTGAGCCCATGTGTGCTCAGTAGGGAGCCTGCTTCTCCCTCTCCCTCTGCCTGCCACTCCACTTGCTTGTGCTCTTTCTCTCTCTCATTCTCTGTCAAATAAATAAATAAAAATCTCTAAAAAAATTAGGAAATAGGAGTGAAGGGGTGTCTGGCTGGCTCAGTCAGAAAAGCATGTGACCCTTGATCTCGGGATCCTAAGTTTGAGTTTCACATTAGGTGTACAGATTACTTAAATAAATAAAACTTTTTAAAAAAGGAAAAGAAAATAGGACTATGAAAATGAACTCTACTCTCCAGAGGCTGGGATCTGAGCCTTGGACCTGAAATCCGGATTCCAGAGCAGCAATTCTCAAAGTACAGTTTGTGGAACTCTGAAGGGGCTCATGAGACTGTTACATGGGGTCTTATGAGGTCAAAAACGGGTTTCTTTCTTTCTCTCTTTTTTCTTTTCTTCTTTTTTTTTTTTTTTAAAGTAGGCTACACACCCAGCATCGAGCCCAATGAGGGGCTTGAATGAGAGATATAGTCATATCTGTAGCAGACTATCTCTAGACTATCTCTGAGATGAAGACCTGAGCTGAGATCAAGAGTCAGACTTTAACCAACTAAGCCATCTGGGCACCCCAAAAAACAAATTTTATATTAATCCCAACACATTATTTACCTTTCTCACTCTGACTCTTACAAGTGCACAGTGAATTTTCTGGAGCCTACATGACATGCGATATCACAGCAAATTAAATGCAGGTAGATGGGGAAATCAGTCTGGCTGCTTTCTGTTGAGCCACACATTAAAGAGACTTGCAAAAATGTAAGCCACTGGAGAACCTGGGTGGCTCAGTTGGTCATGATCCCAAAGTCCTGGGATTGAGCCCTGTGTGTGTGTGTGTACGGTCCCTGATCAATGGGAAGTCTGCTTCTCCCTCAGCCTCTGCCCCTCCCCCTGCTTGTGCTCTCTCTCCCTCTCTGTAGCTCACTCACTCTCTCTAAAATAAATAAGTAAAATTTAATAAAAAGTAAAACATTGTCATCTTTCCAATAGTTTTTTTTGTCTCAGAAAATAGTTATTTTTCATTAAAATATGTTATTTATATTAACATGTATCTATAATTGTTGTCTTAAAATGAACCAATGGATAAATATTTTGAAGATGTCTCAGTTTTAATTCCTTTTTTTTTTATTTTATTTTTTTATTTATTTATGATAGTCACAGAGAGAGAGAGAGAGAGAGAGAGAGAGGCAGAGACACAGGCAGAGGGAGAAGCAGGCTCCATGCACCGGGAGCCTGACGTGGGATTCGATCTTGGGTCTCCAGGATCGCGCCCTGGGCCAAAGGCAGGCGCCAAACCGCTGCGCCACCCAGGGATCCCTCAGTTTTAATTCCTAATATGATCAATATTGATAGATAGAATCCATATAACCAAAAAATTATTGAAGGTCCTCAATAAAATTTTAATAATTTTTTAAGTGTGTAAAGGTATCCTAAGATGAAAATCTTTGGAAACCTCATTCTAGCGGTTTACCTGAAGTCTAGAGTGTGAAGAGTATAAGACCCAGAGCATGGATTCTGTCTCTGATTTTCCACCCATGACTCCATCCCTTTGCATGTTAACATACCTGCCTTACCTACACACTTTACCATGCCCTGGCACCAATAGGAGAGGCTGACAAAGAGCCCTGTAGAGGGCTCTACCTACCTACCTTTGGAGGTAGAGTCTGAGGTTTGCCTTCAGTGATGTGGGGCTGGATTCTGGAACACAGATCTGACATGCTGGGCCTGCGCTATGGGGCTTGTTACCTGCCTGCAATTCTGGAATCTCTGGCCTTAAAGGATGTGGAATATGGAGTCTGTGGTCTGAATTCTCATATCTCCAGCAGACTATCTCTAGTCTGTGTTTTGCTTTTGAGAGCCTGTAATCAGAAGCGTGGTATCTACAGTTCCAAGGCACAATCCCGAGGTATGGGGTCACAGATCTGAGTCTAGAATCATGAAGTCTTGAATTCTGGGTTTGGGACCTAGAAGACTGAATTCTGGATTGGGGAGTATGGATTATGGGGACTGGTATGGGAATATGTATTTCAGAATCTATGAAATTCAGAAATCTGGGTTTCAGCTCTACTTTGACCATGATGTATCGATTTAAAACACACAGTTGGATTTGATTAGCTTATATTTGTTTAATATTTTTCTCATGTATATACAAATTGAAATTAGCCTATAGTTTTCTTATACTGTCATTATTCAGACTTCAAAAAATAAACTGAGCTTCAAAAATAAATTGCACCTTCTTGCTTTTTTCCTTCTTTCAAAAGGAACTTGTCTAAGACAAGAATGGTCTGTTCCTTGAGAGTTTGATAACAAGATTTCTCAGGTTATTATTTAAATATCTTAAATGATTATTATCCTTTCAAATTTCATGTTTAACATAGTATATGCAGCATTTTACATTTCTCCAGAAATGTAGAAATTTGCAATTGCTTGGATATATTTGTTTTACTGTTCTTTTATTAGAAAGAACTGTTATAATTTATTTACCCTTTTATTTCCACATTTAAAATTTAATGTTCTTTTGTCTCTATTGTCTTTATTATTCATCTTTTAAAAACATTTTAAAAGATTTTATTCACTTATTTGAGAAAGAGGGAGAGAGAGAGAGAGAGAGAGAGAGAGAGAGAGAGAGAAAGCGAGCTTGAGTAGGGGAAGGAGCAGAGGGAGAAGCAGACTGCCCAATGAGCAGGGAGTCGAGGGGCTGGATCCCAGAATCCTGATTTCATGACCTGAGCCAAAGGCAGACACTTGACTGACTGAGCCACTCAGGCGCCCTAGCTCAATCTTTTTTATGCCTGTGCTTGAAAGTCTTCTGCAACTTCTTATTCCTCAGGCTTCTATCTAAGGCCCTCCAAACTCTGTCTACTGCCTGCCCACAAACCATTATTTTTCATTAATTATCTTTCCCTACTCCCAGTCTTCCTTTTATTTGAAAAACCCTTACCCAGTTTTGACTAGCAGCTCCTGGGGACAGTGACTGCCTTGTTCATGGCTCAGTTTATTGGTGGTTATGATGAAGGAGCAGAGGCAAGCTGAGGACAAAGCACAAGCTGACACCCTGCAACCCCCCCACCTCAGGTCCTGTCCTTGTGCTTTAATGAAACCACCATTTTGCACCAAAGTCATCTCAAGAATTCTTTCTTGGTCATTGGCTCCGGACCTCACCCCATCAAATCTCACCTATATTCCAAAACTACATCAGTTATACTTTCTCCACAGATAGTTGCCAAAGACTAAATGTCAACTTACTCAACTTCTTCTCATTTTTTTCAAGCCCCAACTCAAAAGATACCACTTCGAAGAAGACTACTCTGATTCCTTTATCTGGAACTAACTTCTGCCTCCCAACTCTGTAATCCATTGCTCCTTGTGTTACACTTTCTACCCAACCCCCCTCCCCTTTCTGATAATCTCTACTCGCTCACCTTCAAGAGCATGGGAGAATAGAGAGGCATTCCCACTTTTTCCCATCAAAAAATCGCCAGCTAATCTGATGTCTGCCCTGAATATTTTCCTTTTCTCCTTTGACAAATGACACTGTGCCCCTTTTCCTACAAAAATTTACTCTTTCTGCTTATGTTCTGGAAACTACCCTCCTCTTTTTCTTAAGATTTTGCTCTCTCTCTCTCATATGTCATTTTAATGTTAATTCATCAATCTCTCTCTTTATAGCATAATTAAAAAATATTTTTAGTAGCCTTTATTTTTTAGAACAGTTATAGATTCTCAGCAAAATTGAGTGGAAGGCACAGAGATTTCCCATACACCCCCTACCTCCACACATGTACTACCTCTCCCTTTATTAACTTCCTGCACCAGAAAGGAACATTTATTACAATCAACAAGCTTATGTTGACACATCATTATCACCCAAAGTCCACAGTTTATGTCAGGGTTCATTCTTGATTTTGTACATCCTATGGATTTTGACTTTGGATTCACATTAGTTCATTTTGTCCCACAAGACCCACAGGGGTGAGCAGAGCAACCCAGTGGATTCTGTGCACACAGTGGTTTGTGCCACAGCCGGGAAACCTGAGTTTACAAATCCTCAACCTTATAAGGGACTGCTAGCAAACTTCCCTGACCTTCATCCTGGTCTTTATTATCTTTATTATCTGGACCACAAACATACTTGCTCTGGAGGAACATATTATACTTTCTATTTTGACCACAAACAAATCTGTTGTAAAGAAGGCATTATCTTCATTATCTAGGACAGTAAGAAAACCTATTCTGAAGGCAATAACTATCTTGCAAGGCTGCCTGCTATACAAACATCCTCTAAAAGACAGTCTAAAAAAATAGTGTTAATGCCTTTGCTGAGAAGACATGCAGAAACATAAAAGGCCCATGGAGAATTGTCTCTCAGCACTGTTCAGCCTCAGGACAACCACCAGACACCCACATCATTTTATTATTATTATTTTTAGATTTTATTTATTTATTCATGAGAGACACAGTGAGAGGCAGAGACATAGGCAGAGGGAGAAGCAGGATCCCTGCAGGGAGCCTGATGTGGGACTCGATCCCAGGATTACAACCTGAGCTGAAGGCAGACGTTCAAACACTGAGCCACCCAGGTGACCCGCATTCCATTATTAAATACTATCTAACCCACCCTGGATCCGCCTGCCTAACCAGGATTCTCAGTCTCATTTCTGACTATGTCAGAGATTTGGTCTGACCATATTTGAACACAGACACTGGAACTGAGATGCTTTCCCCCACACGTTGAGCACACTGCCAAACTGGGGAGGAGGGAAAGGCTCAGGATCCTGAAGTGGTGTGGCTGGGGATGAGAAGTTCTGGGTTTGAGTGGGCAAGGATCCCAGACTTCTGGGTTCTAAAGGAGGATGAGGTTGGAGGTCAAAGTCCTGGATGAAGAGGAGTATGGTTTCCCTAGGCTTAGACCCCTGAGGGATGAAGGAGGAGACTGGAAAGGGCTCATTTCTGATGTACTCATGTGGGAATGGCCTAGGGTATTTAAGAATCCTCTCTCCTGAGGAAGGAAGATCTGGAACCTGGCAGTTGAGTTTCGGGTGTGTGTGGCTTAAGACTCCTTGGTCCCATGGGAGCTGGAACCATTGGCTCCGGGGTTGGAAGAAAGGTAATGAGATTCCCAAAGGGTCAAGAGACCAAAAGTTGCCTACTCTTTGAACTTCCCATCTACTCTCACTTCACTTGCAAGTAGATACCCACCTGCATGCTCAGGCCCATGATGATGCGCTTGGGTGAGCACATTCTGTGAGTACTCGGTGGCCCAGCACAACTGTGGTCAGCATCCCACATCCTCCAGCAAAGGTGTTACTAACAAGCATGTAGCCACCACCATGATGTCATGTTCCTGCTACTAGCCTCACCTGTGCACCTCTCCAGTCACATGCCTGCCATGGCATGGCTCATATCTGCCCCTTTGTGTGCATGGGAATTTAGGGGGCCAAAGGTTGTCATGTGCTTGAGAATGGCCAGATTTGGGCCATCTAGGAAGTCTCAAGCACTTCTGGATAGAGTGGATAAGGGCCTGATCTTATGAGTCTGCTCCAAGTCCACATCCTTCCCAGTGAGTCTACCAGATATGCTGCCTTGTACCAACTTCAGCATTATCTCAGCCACATCTCGTAACAAAGACATCCAGGGCAACTGATGATCACACCAGGGTGACGTGCATGTGTGGAACCACAGACTCTTGGAGACACAGACTCCCATGAAGTCAGAGCAGAGAGTGGGCCATGGTGGGGAGGGGAAGAGGGATATGGAAGGTTTTAAGAGTTGGGATGCAACTGGGTTTGGCTTTCGTTGGCCAGAGAAAATGCTATGTATAAGTTTGGAGATGAAATATGACAACCTCTTAGAATGGGCGGTGAGGCTGAAGTTGAGTTAGATATGGAGATAAATTTGTGCTTGGATTGGGTTTGGGAATGACAGTGTTGGGTGGTTTAAGAATGGCATGGGTTAGACTGGGTTTGGAAATGGGTTTGGTTTGCTGTTAGATGGAAAACATGTGAGCATTGAATTGGGAATGGGGATAGGTTTGATTTAGAATGTGAAAAGCATGGAGCAAATGGAGGGTATTATGCTGAGTGAAGTAAGTCAGTCGGAGAAGGACAAACATTATATGTTCTCATTCATTTGGGGAATATAAATAATAGTGAAAGGGAATATAAGGAAAGGGAGAAGAAATGTGTGGGAAATATCAGAAAGGGAGACAGAACGTAAAGACTGCTAACTCTGGGAAACGAACTAGGGGTGGTAGAAGGGGAGGAGGGCGGGGGGTGGGAGTGAATGGGTGACGGGCACTGGGGGTTATTCTGTATGTTAGTAAATTGAACACCAATAAAAAATTAAAAAAAAAAAGAAAAGCATGGAGATAAATTTGAAGTGTGTTGACTGTGACAATAGGTATGGGTTTGATTTGGTTTTAAATAGAGGAAGATGTGGGGATTGGGTTGAGTTAGGTTAAGTTGGGTTGTGTTTGAGATAGGTCAGGTACAGTTGGATTGGATGCTGTTAGATTGGGTTGGGTTGTGTGTGGTGTGATGTGATTGGATTGTGTTATATTCGATTGGGTTTAGTTGAGTCAATTTAAGTTCGGTTGGGTTGAGTTGAGTTAGGTTGGGGACTGTGTTGGATTAGGTTGGACTGGGTTAAGTTGCATTTGTTTTCGTTTGGTTGGGTCTTTTTTTTTTCAACAAATGATAAATATTTATTGAGCATCTATTATGTGCCAGGCACTGTTGTTCTAGGAGCCCCTCCTCCAAAAAAAGGGAAAAAAAAAAACCCAAGACAGGCAGAGAATGCGAATTCTGAGGGAGAGGACAGGGGCAGCTGAGGAAGAGGAAATGGAGAAGCCTGAGGTGATGGTGCTCTGCCTTAAGCCTCCTCTTCGGCCTCCTCACTGAAATCCTCTTCTTCTGTGGTGACATCCTGGTACTGCTGATACTCAGAGACAAGGTCGTTCATGTTGCTTTCAGCTTCGGTGAACTCCATCTCGTCCGTGCCTTCACCTGTGTACCAGTGGAGGAAGGCCTTGCGCCGGAACATGACTGTGAACTGCTCTGAGATGCGCTTGAAGAGCTCCTGGATGGACGTGCTATTTCCAATGAAGGTGACTGCCATCTTGAGGCCACAGGGCAGAGATATTGACATTATTGGGGATCCATTCCATGAAGTAGCTATTCTTCTTTTTTTTTTTTTCTAGTAGCTACTATTCTTGTTTTGCACGTTGAGCATCTGCTAGTCTACCTCCTTTATGGACATCCGCCCACGGAAGACAGAAACCACAGTGAGGTAATGGCCATGGCGGGGGTCACAGGCAGCCATCATGTTCTTGGCATCAAAGACCTGCTGGGTGAGTTCAGGCACAGTGAGGGCCCGATACTGCTGGCTTCCACTGCTGGTCAGAGGTGCAAAGCCAGGCATGAAGAAGTGGAGACACGGGAAGGGCACCATGTTGACTGCCAGCTCGCGGAGGTCAGCATTGAGCTGATCAGGGAAGCGGAGGCAGGTGGTGACACCGATTATGGTGGCTGAAACAAGGTGGTTGAGGTCCCTGTAGGTTGGCGTGGTCAGCTTGAGGGTGCGGAAACATCTGTCGTACAGATGCAATAGGTCTCATCTGTGTTCTCTACCAACTGATGGACAGAATGGGTGGCATTGTAGGGCTCGACCACCATGTCAGACACTTTGGGAGAGGGAACCCCACTGAAGGTGTTCATGATGCGGTCAGGGTACTCTTTTCGGATCTTGCTGATGAGCAGCGTGTCCATGCTGGAGCCCATGCCCCCGCCCAGTGAGTGGGTCAGCTGGAAGCCCTGCGGGCAGTCACAGCTCTCAGCTTCCTTCCACACCACATCCAGGACTGAGTTCACTAGCTCAGCCCCCTCTGTGTAGTGGCCCTTGGCCCAGTTGTTGCCAGCCCCAGACTGCCCCAAACAAGGTTGTCTGGTCTGAATATCTGCCCAAAAGGACCTGAGCGAACAGAGTCCAGGGTCCCGGGTTCTAGATCCACCAAGATAGCACGAGGTATGTATTTGCCACCTGTAGCTTCATTGTAGTACATGGAGATGTGATCCAGCTGCAGGTTGCTGTAACCGTGGTAGGTTCCAGTGGGATCGATGCCGTGTTCATTTTCATTGCTGATGACCTCCCAGAACTTGGCACCGATCTGGTTACCACACTGACCGGCCTGGATGTGCACGATTTCCCTCATTGTTAAAATTTATTTTAATTCATTTTGCTTCCCTCAAAGGTGTGTATTGGGCAGAAAGTGAGATGAGATTTTTTCCTATACTGCTATTCACAGGCTGGAAGGATGGGATGTGTCCAGAGGCTGGGGCAACAAGGTCCGAGCACAGAGACAGGAACGTACTCGGTTGGGTCTGGTATTTATTTATTTATTTATTTATTTATTTATTTATTTATTTATTTATTATTTATTTATTTATTTATTTATTTATTTGGGTCTGGTTTTGATTAAGATTGAGAACAGGGATTAGGATGGTTTAGAGGACTCTGGATCCAGTGGGTTCTCACACAAAAGGAGGCAAACCTCCCTTCATGGTAGGATTTCAGGAAACCCTTGATCTCTGTGAGGGGAGGTCAGTCTGACCCACTATGGCTTAATATATACCTCTATCCAGTCCTTATGGTCTTAAATTGTGGTTATTTGAGTTCACTTATATTTCTCTCACTATACTGGAATTTCTCTGATTTCTCACATAGAAAAAAAAGGGAAGATTTTTTTTTTTTTATCAAATTCTTAAGATGTAGCTGGAGGTGGACCTATGTTAACTGCTCTGGTTACTGAATAGCTGAAATAACCAACTTCTTGGAAATATATGGAATCTTACAGGGTTAATAATGGATGCTGCAAGGTTCTCATTCCTGATTCACTTCTTAAACCTCAAAAGTGTGGTGATTTCCAATACCACTTAATCTTGAATTGCCTGAACTTGGTTCATGAGATCTAAATAGCTCATTGGGGAGAGGGCATTGGATTTTGTGCGAGGATGTTCTTGACTTGGAAGAGCACATCAACAGGGATCATTCCTGGAGCATCAAATGCATAGATCTGGAGAACAAGAAGTGGGGGTCATTGGAACCTCACATTATTTGAAGGACATTGGATTTTGAAATGCTGAATAGCTAAAATAAGTAGTTTTGGGAGACTCCTGGATTTTCGTGGTTAAGGGATCCAAATCCCTAAGCATGTGGACCTCTGGGACTATAGGATTTTATTATGGAAGGGAAAGTAGATTTGGGGAAATAGATTATGGGTGTGAGAGTGCCAGATTCAGGGAGTTCTGAATGCTACAGCTTTGATTTCAAGGACTTGAGATGCTGAGGTGCTGGCAGCTTGGCTCATAGTCTCCTAGGCCAATGGTGCTGATATTTCAGAATACCCTAAGTCCTGGGGTGCAAAGAACTCACTTGGAGTTTAGGCATTTGAATCTTTGTATTGAGGGTCAGTTGTTGTCCAGTCTTCTTTTCCTGTTTACCCTGGGCCTCTCCTCTCTGACTCTGTCCCCTATATCAAGATTCCATGAGTTACAGGCCCTCCCCCATCTGCCCTCATTTCCTGGGAACGCATCCAGGGTGATCTAGTACGTATAGAACAACATGTATTTACTCTCCTGCCCCTTCCACAGCTCTGCGGGTGAGAGGAGGTTGTTCAACTTCCAGCAGCAAATGCAGGGCTTTGGCCACCATCTGGGTGCCAGTGGGGCAAGGGTGGGGCTTTGGGGGGCTGAGGCTTTAAAATCCTTCTCAGAGAGGCTCCCCAGCTCTAAGCTCACTCCCTGCCTCCTTCTGGACACTTCTGTCACCATGTGGTTCCTGGTTCTGTGCCTTGCCCTATTCCTGGCTAGAACTGGTCAGACATAAGGATGGGGGACGCAGAACGGGGAGTGGGCTGTGACTTTCATGCTGCACTCACTTCTTCATAAGTTCTTTCCCTCCCATCCAACACCCTAGCCTATGCCACTTCAATTCATAGTCCACCCCAGAACAGGGTACCAAGCTCTCTTCTATCTCTCCTAGCCCTTCCTCATTGTCACATTCCCCACAGTCCTCACTCCCACTCTAGGTCCCTGCTCTCTTCCAGGAACCCTCAGAACTTTCTACTCTTCCTAGCTAATGCTCTGCTCCTAGTCCCTTTACCAAGAGGACAGATCCTGAGTCATCTCTGTTTCTGTGGAGCTAGAAGTCTTCTGAGGATCTTCTCCAATGTCATTGGTTCCCTGGACCTTGATCATTGATTTGCCTCTTAAGCTGCTAAATCCTATCACAAACATGCAGAACCCCCCAACATAATGGCCAATTCTTCCACAGAACTGATATTCTAAATCTGCATTCTTTACACAATTTTTAAAGCTTAACCCAGTACCTAACCATTTCCTCAGCTTGGGAGCCCTCTTCTATGAGGCTTCATCTCCCAGCCTCAGGCTTTCTTACATGGGGCTCTTATCAGTGCTTTGGGAAATGCTTATTCTCATGGAATCCACACTTCCACCATCTTCTTTCCCTCAGTCAAAGATGCCAAATATCCCAACACAATCAACCCCCATAACTGGAGCCTACTCCAGATGCCATCTTGTTATCTCCTGGCCTGATGTCTGGAGTGAGCTCTGTCTCAGCATGACGTTTTCTCATCCAAGACCACCCAACAGTCCACAATCCTAAGGATGGCTCCAGAATTCCAGAACCTTCCATACCTCTTGCCTATCTCTCTAGACCCTTAGCTCTGCTTCCTTGCCTCCAAGTCCCTCCAACCCTATAGAACAGCTCCATCTCTTAGTCCAGACCCTCCCAGATCCACTCTCTAAAAAAACATTTTAAAAATAAAATGTTAAAAAGAAAGAGCGGAGAGTTGATGTATCCAAGAGGTAGGACATATTTTTTGACATATGGTATATTTCTAATTTGGGAGCTGAAATAAATAGTTCCTGGTGGTCTTTACCATTTTATGTTTCTCCTGAAATAAACTTTTATAGCAATAGGGCTGAGATTTCTGAAATCTAAACCTAGAGTCTTACCCTATGAGTGGCTGAATTACAAAGCAACATGAATTCCCAGTCATCTGGGTGTCTGCTGCTAAGATGAAGGCATGATTGGGAATGAAGAGCATCCGGAAGTCAGAAAGGAGACATATGGGAAGACCCTGATGAAAGGGAGGATAATGTGGAGAGGGTCCAAATAGAGATGTGGTCTGAGCTAGGGACTAGGGGATGGAGAAGATCCAGGGAGCAAGTGTGATGTGGCTGGTGTCTGAAAGTCTATGAGGCACCTGGGGTCTGTCAGGGTACCTCAGGGAATGGTGTACTCTCCCAAGAGGGACAGCACAAGAGGAAGACCATGTTGGGCAGGGGGAGGGACCCAAGTAGTGAAAAAAGTTTTTAAAGCAGAAGATGTGACAAATTTGTGTCTGGAGGGAGCCATGGGGAGAAGGGTCTCGCGTCTCCACTGTTTACAGCTCCCCCCCAAAGTTCATCTCAGTCCTGGTCTGTCCTCCACCATGTGGTTGCACCCAGCAGGTCCCTCTGCCCACCCCCAGCTCCATCTGGCCAGGTGTTGCCTCAGTGCCTAGCTGTTTGTCAAGAACTCTGAAGAGTCTTAAGATTTCACAGACTTGCAAACAAATGTTAGGAGACCAGCTTCATGGGTACTGGCAGAAGACACCAGATCCTGGGTCGGGGCAGAATTTTACTATTCATGGTGCAGCAGGGGGCATGGGCTTGATATTCATATCAGTTCACCTGGTTCCCCAAGTCCCATGAGGGTGATCAGAGGACGATAGGTGGACTCTGTGCACACAGTGGTTTGTGCCACACTTTAGGACCTGAGCTTAGGAATCCTTAATCCTATAAGAGGGCTGCTGGCAAATCTGCCTGAAGTTTGTCCCTGATGGAGATATTATCTTTACAACTCTGAGTTGCAAACAAAATTGCTCTGGAGGGACATATTATACTTACTGTCCTTGGCAGTAAACAGATATTATCTTTTATTAAATCATGGACAGCAAACAAAGGCTTCTCTAAGGGAGATACCATCTTGAAAGTCTGCATGAAGGCCAAACAATCTTGACAGACAGTCCAGAGTGAAAATTTTAATTCCTTTGCTCTGTAGACAGGTGACACCCATGGAGAACTTCTCCCCACATGAGTTGGTTCTCACCCTCTATCTTTCCCTGCCAGAAAGGGAAAGGGAACATTACTCTCTTTTCCTCACGTTCTTCATCCACTACATCTGTATGCTCAGATGCTCACCATCCCCAGACACTTGCCAGACTTCCAGGCCCACTTCCCAACAACAGGGGGAATAATATGGCCGTTTGGTCTGTGTGATCCATGTCAAATCCTGCCCTAGTGTTGTCACCTCTGTGTGTTTGTGTGTGCATGCATGTGTGTTTATGTGGTTTTTACCTTGAGGGGATATAACTATGTTTTCCAGTATAGAGGTTCACAGTCCTTTACCTTGAAAACTCCTTGTTTGGTACTTGTGCATAGTGCAGCTCTGTGTGTGTGTGTTTGTGTGTGTGTGCGTGTGTGTGCATGTGTGTGTGTCTGTCAAGTGTGCAAGGCCCTACTTGTGTCCTAATGCCTGTACGTGGGAACTTTGGCATCATATGTAAAACAGAACAAGAGACCTTGAATATCAATCATCTGACTTGGGGGCTGGTGTAGAGATGGATAAATATGTCCTGCCTGTATCTTCAGCTATGTCTCTGTCATCTTCAATGCCCAGCCCTGTGTTCAGGTACTGCCCTGGAGTCTGATCCACTGGGTCCACACGGGAATGCTTGGTCTCTGGGTTTGTGCCTGCCACCATGTGGGTTAATCCAGCTTTGACCTTGACCATGTGGACCTGGATCTGCATAGATGTCTGACTGTGGCCATATTTGTGTTCACAACATGAATATTCACAAGTATGTTCCCCTAGTAGGGGAACTAGTTCTTGCACCTGAAAGTGCGGGAACCAGGGAGTTCTGGAAGTCAGCTCTTATTTCAGAGATGTGGGAAGTTGGGGAACACAAGCATCTTGGCTCAGAGAGGTGCGGAGATCAGAGAGCTTCAGGGACATAGTGCAAGTATTTGGGGGTCTAATGGGCTTTGGAGTACAAGATCTCTCTTGGGGTGTAGGCATTAGAAGCTTTGTGATAGGCATCATGATTCTCCAGAGCTGCTGATTCTGTCATTCTGGGGCCTCCCCTCCCTGCCCCTGTCATCAAGAGCAAGGCAACAGGGCTATAGGTCCTGTCCCATTTGGCCTCAGACCTTGAAATATATCCAGCATGATCAAGGACCTAGGACAACAGGTGTTTGCTTTTTCATCCCTCCAATAGCCCTGGGGGTGGGGGCTGTCCACACCCAGAAGCAGGGCCAGGCCTTGGCCAGCTTCTGGGTGGCAGCAGAGCAGGGGCGGGGCCCTGGGGGTGTATGTAGGCTTTTAAAGGCTCCCCAGGGTTGCTCTCCAGCTCCTAGCTCACTGTCTGCCAGCTCCCAGCACTCCTGTCACCATGTGGTTCCTGGCCCTGTGCCTGGCAATGTCCCTGGGGTGGACTGGTGAGTAGAGTGGATCTGAGAGAGGGAGAGGGGCACTGACTCTCACGGTGCTCTGACCACCCTCCCCTGCCTCCACAAGACCATCTCCTCCCGCCATCAGGCAGCCTATTCCTCCAGCCCACGGTCAGGCCAGGCAGGGTACCAGGCTCCATTCCCACTGCCACCTCCTACCTGGCCTGACCCAGCAACCCTCTGCAGGTGCCGAACCCCACTTCCAGCCCCGGATCATAGGAGGCAGGGAATGTTTGAAGAATTCTCAGCCCTGGCAGGTGGCTGTGTACCATAATGGTGAATTTGCTTGTGGGGGTGTCCTGGTACATCCAGAGTGGGTGCTCACAGCTGCCCACTGTGCAAACAGGTGAGTATGGACAGAGGGTGTGGTGGGGTTTCTGTGCTCCACAGGAATCAGCAATTGGGCACTGCCTGGGTTTGCTTCAAGGGCGGTACTGAGGGAAAGAAAGATGGTCTTGGTCTGGAGATCATGGAGAGTGGCAGGGACAACCCAGGGAAGACCTGCCAGGACAGCATGTGTCTCTGTCTCCCCTTATAACTGTCTTCCTGTGTCTCCCCGCCCTGTGTCTGTGTCTCTCAGTACCTGGCTCTGTCATGTATCTGACTGTGATTTATCTCTATCTCCCTCTCTTCCCTGTCTTGGTGTCTGTGTGTGTCCCTGTGTGTGTCCTCCTCTGGGTCCCTCTGCTGCATCCCTGTCACTGTATGTCTCACCCTCCATCTCTCTGCCCCATCTATCTCCTTGGGTCTCTGCCCCACACCCTCTGCCCCATTGCTGCCTAGCACCCCCCAGGATGGGAGTGAGGGGGACCCCCAGAGAAGAGGAAGGGACTCTCCTGCCGTGTTTGTGTGTGTGTGTGTGTAGGGGGGCTCTCAGGTGCCCCGCCCCTCCCTCCCAGAAAGGATGCCTTGCAGGGGGACACATGAAAGGGCTGGTTTCAGCTGGTGCCTGGTGGTGGTTCCAGAGGAAGGAGGAGGAGGAAGGGGAAGAGGAAGGTAGGCAGGAGGCTGAATGTCCAGGGAGGGAGGGGGACACAGACCTTTGGCTGGGGGCCAGGCCACCCACTGCTGGGGAGCTAACCCCACAGCCCCTGCTGCAGCTGAATGGGTCCCAGGCTCCCTCCTCTGCTCTGTCATCCCTCCCTTCTCTCTCTCAGGTTGCCCCTACACAAACACTGCCTGTAGTCTTCACTCTCTTCCTTTGTGCTCTTTTTCACTCTCCCCTTCATTGACTCATGCTTTGACCTTGTCATGTCCTTCATCTCTCACTCATCTTTTCTTCATAGCTCTTTATCTTCCTGTCTGTCTCTCTATGGCCGTTTCTCTCTGTCTTCAGGACCCTCCCTCATGCTCCATGGCCATTTATCCCTACCTTTCTCTTCTCTCCTCATTCCTGGGTGTTCCCTCTCTCCCCAGTAATTGTGAGGTCTGGCTGGGTCGCCACAACCTGTCGGAGTCGGAAGATGAAGGCCAGTTAGTCCAAGTCAGAAAAAGCTTCATACATCCACTCTACAAAACGAAGGTCCCTAGAGCCGTCATCCGTCCAGGGGAAGATAGAAGCCATGACCTCATGCTGCTGCACCTGGAAGAGCCCGCCAAGATAACAAAAGCTGTGAGGGTGATGGACCTGCCCAAAAAGGAACCTCCATTGGGGAGTACCTGCTATGTCTCTGGATGGGGCAGCACTGATCCAGAAACGAGTATGCTGGGGCTAGACCATATATCCTGGAGCCCAGACTTGGGTGTAGGGAGGAGGGTGCTGAGGACCTGGACTTCTGGGCCTGAGAGAGGAGGGGGCTGGGGCCTGGGCTCCTGGGTCTGAGGGAGGAGGGCTGAGGAGCCACCTGGGGCTCTGGCCACAGACCTTTTTCTCTCTGGCTTGTAGTTTTTCACCCAGGGAGTCTCCAGTGTGTGGACCTCAAACTCCTGTCCAATAATCAATGTGCAAAAGTATACACTCAAAAGGTGACAAAGTTCATGCTGTGTGCTGGTGTCTTGGAGGGTAAAAAAGATACCTGCAAGGTGAGCCAGGTTTGCTTGCTTGCTTGCTTGCTTTTAAAGATTTTATTTAGGGACATTGGGGTGGCTTAGTGGTTGAGCATCTGCCTTCAGCTCAGGGCGTGGTCCTGGGGTCAGGGATCGAGTCCCGCATCAGGCATCCTGCAGGGAGCCTGCTTCTCCCTCTGCCTATGTCTGCCTCTCTCTCTCTCTCTCTCTCTCTCTCATGAATAAATAAGTAAATAATTTTTTAAGGACTTTTATTTATTTATTCATAAGAGACACACACACACAGAGGCAGAGACACAGGCAGAGGAAGAAGCAGGCTTCCCACAGGGAGCCTGATGTGGGACTCGATTCCAGGATATCAGGATCATGACCTGATCCAAAGGTAGATGCTCAACCACTGAGCCAACCAGGTGCCCCAATGAGCCAATCTTTCACTTCAAGGCCTTGAGGGGAAAGAAAGGAGATGACTATGGTTAATGCTGGAACCTGAATGCTGTTTTATCCCCCTCCTTGTGACTTCTTCAATATACGGTGTTGACCTTATTCTTTTCTTGCTTACCCCTCTTCCAGGGCTCCCTAGGGCCCTAGGGGGAGTGCCTACTCAGAAAAAAAAACTCTGGGAGAGTTAATATCTGAGATGAGCTGTGATGGTGGGAGGTCCCTTAAATGGTCCTGCTCCTCCCTGCTGACCCATCTGTAGGGACTGTCCTTCTGGACTCTGAAGTGCCATGTCTAGTAGCCAGGACTTGAGACACTCTCCTCTGTGTTGGAATTTCCACCTACCTTGTGGGGAGAGGACTCAGGCAATTGCTTCTTTCCCCATCACCGCTATTGCCGTGTGAGATACGCAAGTCCAGGTTTGACAGCTTGGGTTCCCCAGGCAGAATTAGGGCTGGCCTTCCTCACCCTCTGTCTCTATCTCTTTCACTTGCAGGGTGACTCAGGAGGCCCTCTGATATGTGATGGTGAATTGGTAGGTATCACATCATGGGGGGCTACTCCATGTGGCAAGCCTCAAATGCCATCCTTGTATACCAGGGTGATGCCTCATCTGATGTGGATCAAGGACACCATGAAAGCCAACACCTGAATGTCCCTTTCCTACTCTCTACTCCTAGTAAAATTGAGTATACATCAAGTTGTGGAATCATCTGGTCTTTCTGGATACAGGGTACCTGGAAGTTCAGGACCCACCTGGAGGAAGCTAAACTACCCCTGTCTTTCCAACCTGTGTCTGAGGACTGGAGCCAAACATTAGTGGGGGGCAGGGAGGAAGAGGCAGGGACAGGTATGGTCCAGTGGTTCTCAAATAGGGCAGTTTTGCACGCCTTCACCACCACCTAGAATATTGGCAATGTCTGCAGCCATCTCACGTAGGGTTCTGTAGGGACACATAACAAGGTGGATATCCATGTACTGTGTGGTGATGGTGACATGGAAGAGAGATGTGTGTCCACCCGGAGAGAGGGGAGAGTGACATGTGGTCAATGCCATACAAGGAACAGAACTGGGAAGCAGAGCACATCAGACATACACAAGGATGAAACTTAGAATAATCACTTTGTCCTGGGGGCTGTGGGAAGTCCTAGAGAAATTGTGAGTAGAGGAGCAGTAGAGTCAGCATTATGCTGTTGGGGGACAGACTAAGGAAGAGACTGGAGTCCCTGGAAGCTGACTTACTATGGGGGAGGGTATGTTGGAGGTGTCCACAAACACCCTCAGATTCAATGATTTCCTAGAGGATTCGAGGAACTCAGAAAGGCTGTTATACTGTGATTTCTATGGTTTATACAGTGACAGGGTACACATGAAAATCAACAAAGGAAGTAGGCATAGTGATTGAAGTGTACAGAGCTCAGAGACAAACCTGCAGTTGTCTCTGGCAATGGAGTCATATGGACAGCACTTGATTCTGCCAGCAATAATGTGTGACAAGTACAAAGTATTTCTACCCAATGAAACTCATCCAAGCCTTGATGTCCAGAGTTCGTAGTGGGTGTCATTATAATTGGCATAGAGTACCTGTATGACTGACCTTAGCTACTCAGTCTCCAGTCTCTCCAGAGGTCCAAGTGATAGAGCATGGCCCAGGCCCAGGTGTACAAGAACAGGCATTCACCATAAATCATATTGGTAGAATAAGCTACCTGGCATGGTTCAAGACACCAGGTATGTAAGGCACTGCTTGTCAGGCAGAAATTTCCAAGATGTCGGATGTCACCTCCCAGAAGCCACTCAAGGGGCAGTCTTTTCTTTGGACTACGCATGCTTTGAGCACCACAGGCCTGCTGAATTAACCTTTGACTGCACAGTGGGTAGGGAAGGGAGGGATGAGGAAAGCACTTGGAGACGTTGTTTGGATTGGTGATTGAGTGTTTAGTGGAAGCATCCCTAGGTTGGGGAATCCAGAAGTAGGAGCATGTGTGAGGAAAGACACTGGGCTCAAAGGGAACAGAGTGATTGTTTTATTCAGGTCTTCTTCACACTGTTGATAAGGAAGAGATTCCCACGATAAGGTTATGAGGAAACCTGAGCACACCACACACAGCACTGGACAGATGAAATGGTTGGTATTTATTAGCCACATATATTCACAGCCTGGAGAAGGAGGGCACTGGATACAGTGCCCCATGCAGCCCCATGGGGTGACATGGGGATGCCCTCAGGATCAGCAGGAGCAAACAGGGACTGTGGGAGGCAGGCACTGTAGTAATAAGAGGGTGATGTGAACTCTGCTTATCATGGGTAGATGTTATAGACAATAAGTGAAACATACTTCAAAGTGTCACAGGCTGACAAGGAAGTAAAAGCCATTAGGCTGAAGACTTTCTAGAATGAAGCTTGTGAAACCTATGGAGGAGCTGGCCAGGGGATGGTCTTTCCTATTGGGTAGCGGTCATATCTGGTAAGAGCAGGAGATCCTGAGTTTAGACCTTCTGAGGACCTCCCAGTGATAGATATCAAGGCAACACATAATATTGAATCTTGTTTTCAGGGCTTTCATCACATGCACGTGAAGGGATCATTAAAAAAATGTAAAAGTTCATAGATTTTAGATTGAATTAGAAATTAGCCTAATAGGGATGCCTGGATGACTCAGCGATTGAGCATTGAGCGTCTGCCTTCAACCCAGGGCATGATCCTGGAGTCCCGGGATCGGGTCCCACATCTGGCTTCCTGCATGGAGACTGCTTCTCCCTCTGCCTCTGTCTCTGCTTCTCTCTCTGTGCCTCTCATGAATAAATAAATAAAATCTTAAAAAAAGAAATTGGCCTAATAAACCTTGCAGGAAATAAGGTATTAGGTATTTGCAAATGACATATCAGATAAAGGGCTAGTTTCCAAGATCTATAAAGAACTTATTAAACTCAACACCAAAGAAACAAACTATTCAATCATGAAATGGGCAAAAGACATGAAGAGAAATCTCACAGAGGAAGACATAGACATGGCCAACACGCACATGAGAAAATGTTCCGCATCACTTGCCATCAGGGAAATACAAATCAAAACCACAATGAGATACCACCTCACACCAGTGAGAATGGGGAAAATTAACAAGGCAGGAAACCACAAATGTTGGAGAAGATGTGGAGAAAAGGGAACCCTCTTACACTGTTGGTGGGAATGTGAAATGGTGCAGCCACTCTGGAAAACTGTGTGGAGGTTCCTCAAAGAGTTAAAAATAGACCTGCCCTACGACCCAACAATTGCACTGTTGGGGATTTACCCCTAAGATACAGATGCAATGAAACGCCGGGACACCTGCACCCCGATGTTTATAGCAGCAATGTCCACAATAGCCAAACTGTGGAAGGAGCCTCAGTGTCCATCGAAAGATGAATGGATAAAGAAGATGTGGTTTATGTATACAATGGAATATTACTCAGCCATTAGAAATGACAAATACCCACCATTTGCTTCAACGTGGATGGAACTGGAGGGTATTATGTTGAGTGAAATAAGTCAATCGGAGAAGGACAAACTGTGTATGTTCTCATTCATTTGGGGAATATAAATAATAGTGAAAGGGAATATAAGGGAAGGGAGAAGAAATGTGTGGGAAATATCAGAAAGGGAGACAGAACATAAAGACTCCTAACTCTGGGAAACAAACTAGGGGTGGTGGAAGGGGAGGATGGCGGGGGGGGGGGGTGGGGGTGAATCGGTGACGGGCACTGAGAGGGGCACTTGACGGGATGAGCACTGGGTGTTATTCTGTATGTTGGTAAATTGAACACCAATAAAAAATAAATTTATTATTAAAAAAAGGAAATAAGATATTAGGAATATTGCAAAAGAACAAGAAAACATAAAATAAAACCAAAGAGAAATATTAGATAGAAGAAACGTAATCATTGTAAAAAGTGAAAACAATTACAGAAAAGCAGCAGCATGGAATACACAATAATGAAATGATTAGACTGAAGAGACAAAAATGGCTTATTAGACCAGAATGAAGGAGAAGGAAAAAGTTTAAAGTAATGCTAAGAGAGATCAATGCTGGAAGTACAGAAATTGACATTAAGGTCTCAGAAAGAGAGAAAAATAGAAAAGAGGAAATATGTGGGAAAATGTAGTAGAAGGGTGCCTGGGAGCTCAGTGGTTGAGCATCTGCCTTTGGCTCAGGTCATGATCCTGGGGTCCTGAGATGGAGTCCCACATCAGGCTCCCTGCAGGGAGCCTGCTTCTCCCTCTGCCTATGTCTCTGCCTCTCTCTCGGTGTCTCTCATGAATAAATAAAGAAATAAAGTTTTTTTTTTTTTAAAGAAAATGAGGGAGGTAGGGTTTAGAGAATTTAAAATGATTGAACGAGGGGCTCCAGGCTGGCTTAGTCTGTGGAGCGTGGGACCCTCATTTTCAGGGTTGTGTGTGTGATCCCCATGGTAGCTGGAGAGATTGCTTATTTCAAGGAGAATGGAAAAATAAATAGGGGTTAGATTCATCTCAATGAGGAAAGCGTTTAATGAACAAGGATTATGAGTCATGCAAGATAGGGGAAGAGAGAGAGACATAGACACACACAGAGAAAACCAGAGACATGGGGACACAGGGAAGATAGAAGCTGAGTTAGAGATAGAAATGACAAAGAATGAGAGAGAGTAAATAAGACGGCCTGAGACACAGGGAGATGGGACACAGAGGGAAACAGGAAGAGAGCCTCACTCGATGGTTCATATCACAGCTCCTGTTTATTAAGCACCCAGTATATGCCAAGCACTATGCTAGAACTTTGCAGGCTCCAATGAATATTTCCTACTATCCCAAACCATACAGGTAGCAAACTGAATCCAGGGAGGCTGACTCCAGTTCATATACTGCTTACTACAATATCATGGAAAAGTGAAGGGGAAAAAAGACCAGAAAGAGAGAGTTGAAGACATGGATAAATGGACAGAAAGAAGAGGCATGAGGGCAGCATGGAGGGAAAGAGGGAGAATGAGATCATAAACAGAAAGATATTTACAGGAGACACAGAAGAGACCAAACAAACATAGGGCAATGACATGAAAATGAAGAAGAATATCTTTGTAAAGGAGGGCAAGGGAGGGTATTAGCCGTGATGTCAGACACAGTCTTAACGCAAACACATTATGGATTTCATGTCTTGAAATTAAGAACTGTTCATGGAAGGAATCATAGGCTAGATAAGTGAGTAGATGGCAGAATGAAAGGAAAGAGCAATTGTGCCCCCTAACAGATGAGAAATCTGAATATATCAGACAGTTCTGCAGGTGGGCAAGAAATGGATGGCCTGTCTTCTAGAGAAATGAGCATCAGTATGAACAAGTGGTGTACAGAGGGAAAATGAAAGAGCTAACAATCATTTGAGAGATGTTCCAAATCACTAGTAAGATAAATGCAGGGTGACACAGGGATATATCTTCTCACATCTCACAGATTGCCACCCTCAGAAGCTGAGTAACACCAGGAACTGATGGAGGTGTGGCTGTGTGAGAACCTTCCATATGCTGCTAATGAGACTGTGGACGAGGACAGTCATGATAGAGACTAACGTGGAGAACTAGTCAAGCTGAGACAAGAGATGAAAGTGAGAGAAAGAGAGACAGACAGACAGACAGACAGACACATCAGTATCCTTTGGGAGTGGCTCAGGGGTCTTTCCTTGTGTTCCTGCACTTGACTTCTCTCCTGGCTCCTTCACCTGGGTCTGGGATCAGAGCAGCACAAGAGTTTAGCTTAAAAATTAGGGCACCTTGAGTGTATCTGCTGCCATGGAGTCAGGACATACCCAGTCCAAGATGCTCATCAATGTATCCTCATCCTCATCAAGGAAGCAGCAGGCAGGGGCTCAGCCTGGAACTGTACCCAGGAGTCCAGAGGTAACCCCATGAACAGCCTTGTGGTGCATCTACTCGATTTGCTGTTTCCCAGATCCTATGCCTCCATCACTTCCTCCTGGGCTCTGTCCTCTGTGTGTGTCCTCCACTAACTCAGTCTCTCTGTCTTTCTGACTCCATTTCTGACTGTTTCTCTCTGGGTCTCTCGGTCCCCAAGTCCATCTCTCCTCCTCCTTCCTCTAGGTCTGGCTGTGGAGCCGAATGGAGCCAGTGCCCAGCTCTGTCTCTCTCAAGTCTCTGACTTTCTCCAACTTCTTCTACTTCTTTCTCTCTTTCCCTCTCACACTCTGACTTGCTGTCCTCCTACGTTCAATGTCTTTGGGCCATGATTTCAATGTCATTCAGCCCAGCCCCTCCCTGCCCAGTGACTTCCTGGAGGAAGGAGAATGGGGGGATAAGGAGAACTTGTAGAACCTGGACTCAAAGTCCTCAGGTGAGTCCTCATCTTTCTAGCAGGTACTAATATGATGACCATACACAGAATGACTTGGGTCTGGTGCCTGGGTTCTGACCTTCCCATGTTAGAGATAACTGAATGTGTGTGTGTGTGTGCAAATTGGAAAAGTAAAAAAGCCGACACTGTCATGCTCATGAAGTTGAACACATCAGCCACAGAGGGGAACCTCATCTATGAAAACCTCCTGGTGTTTGACCTTTGGGATATCCATTCATGGTCAGATGGATGGGGTCAGATGCTGGAGGGTGACCTCCCATGGGCCTGCCTCTGAACATCTTCTCTCTATTTGCCTTCCCTGACCTCTCTGTTCTGTGTCTCAGACCAGGAACCCCCATTGCTGCAGTGAGTGAATCTCCCATTGGTAACAGAGGAGGACTGAAAGGCAAAGTAAGGCTTGTGTTCATTTCCTGGAGCCACCATAGCCAAGCACCACAGACAGGGTGGCTTTAAACACCAGAAATTTCTCCTGTCATAGTTCTGGTTGCTAAAGGCTGAAGTCAAGTTGCTGGCAAGGCCACGATCCTCTGAAGTTTCCTGGAAAGAATCCTTCCTTGTCTCTTCCTGGCTTTTGGTGTGTTCAGTTCTTATTTAGTATTCCTTGATTTTGACTGCAGATTCTGTTTCCATATAAAGTTTCATTCACAGGTACTGGGGGTTACAATTTACACTTATATTGTTAGGGGGACACAATTCAACCTTGTACACAGATGATGTTGAACATCTTTTTGTTTGCTTGTATGGCATCCATCATTTGTTCTCTATCTTCTTTGGTTAGGTGTCCATTCAGATCTTCTGCTTGTTTGTGAATGGATTGATTTTTTTCTTCTTGTTGAATTTTAAAATTTTTGGAAAGATTTTATTCATTTGGCTCAGAGAGAAAAAGCATGCACAAGCAGAGGGAGCATCAGAGGAGAGGGAGAAATAGGTCATCCTCTGAGCAAGGAGCCCATTGTGGGTCTTGATCCTAGGACCTTGATCCTAGGACCCTAGGATCTGACCAGAGCCCAAGGCAGATGCTTAACTGATTCAGCCACCCAGTTCACCCTATTATTGTTTTATCTTAAGAGTTCTTTGCATATTTTGGATATTTATCAGATATGTGTTTTGCAAATATTTTCTCCCAGTCTGTGGCTTGTCTTTTTATTTCTTGACAGTGTTTTTCAGAGTAGAAGTTTTACTTTTCATAAAGTCCAACTTAACCATGATTTTCTTGGATCATGTTTTGTTGTTGTAACTGAAAACTTATTGCAAACTCCACATCACCTAGGTTTTCTTCTGTATTAGCTTCTAGAGGTTTTATAGTTTTGTTCTACATTTATAGTCCATTCCGCATTAGTTTTTGCAAAAAGGTAAAATCATACTGTGGATTCTTTCTGTTCTTTTTTGGCCTGTGGATATCTAATATGTTTCCACAATAATTGTTAAAAAGACTATGACTTTCAGCATTGAATTGCCATTGCTCCTTTGTAAAAGGTCAGCTGACTATATTTGTGTGGATCTGTGTTTTCATTCTTTATTCTATTCCATTGATCTATTCTCCCACCAACACAACACTGTCTTGATAGTTGTAGCTTTATAGTAAGTCTTGGCACGGTGTCAGTTCTCAAACTTTCTCCTTGTTCTTCTTTTTCTTCTTCAGTATTTTGATGACTGTCCTGGGTCTTTTGCCCTTCCATATAAAGTTGATAATGAGTTTGTCAATATCTATGAAGTAACTTTCTGGGACGTTGATCGGGATTTTCAACAAATAAAATTGGGAAGAACGGGCATCTCAAAATATTGAGTGTCCCTATCCACGAACATGAAATCTCTCTCCATTTATGTAGACCTTCTTTGATTTCCTTCATCAGACTTTGGTAGTTTCCTTATATAGGTCTTACACACATTTTGTTATATTTGTTCCTAAGATCTCATTTTTGTGAGTGCTAATGTAAATGGCTTTGTGTTTTTAATTCCAAATCCCAACTGTTCATTGCTGGTATATAAAAAGACAGTTGACTTATATATATTATCTTTGCATCTTGCAACTGCAAAAATTAATAAAAGGAAACTTAAAATGTAATCTGGAGTCAGAAGTGGGAGCTCTCGTACTCTACCATTTGTCAATTGCAGACGCCAGCAAGAAGAGACATGTCTTACATTTTCAATAGAAAGAAGCCTATGCTTAACTAACCCAGCAGGAAAAAGAAAAATTTTTTCCATTCTGGGCAACAGCCCCACCAGTGAAAGACTGCCACAACTCAGCCAATGAGAAGCCACTAGAGTTCAAACTTCCAGTGGGCTTTTTCTTTATAGCAGCCCCTCCAACTCTTTCCTTTCCTTTATAAAAGAGCATTCCTCCCTTGTGTTCTTTGGACTTGCCGATAGTTTTGCCATTTTTTAATGTCCCAAACTGCAGTTCTCTGGTATTCTGGATAAACCCATCTTTTTTTTTTAATTTATTTTTTATTGGTGTTCAATTTACTAACATACAGAATAACACCCAGTGCCCGTCACCCATTCACTCCCACCCCCCGCCCTCCTCCCCTTCTACCACCCCTAGTTCGTTTCCCAGAGTTAGCAGTCTTTACGTTCTGTCTCCCTTTCTGATATTTCCCACACATTTCTTCTCCCTTCCCTTATATTCCCTTTCACTATTATTTATATTCCCCAAATGAACGAGAACATATAATGTTTGTCCTTCTCCGACTGACTTACTTCACTCAGCATAATACCCTCCAGTTCCATCCACGTTGAAGCAAATGGTGGGTATTTGTCATTTCTAATAGCTGAGTAATATTCCATTGTATACATAAACCACATCTTCTTTTGGATAAACCCATCTTGCTGGTAAAATAACTGACAGTTTTATTTTAGGGTTAACACAAACTTGTTATAATTGTTTATTAATCTCAGGAGGTTTTGTCAAAAGTTTTTGTGATTTTATAGATAGACCATCATGTCATCTGGGAGCAAAGACCATCTTACTTTTTCATCATAATTACTATACCTTTAATTTACTCTTTTTTGGCAGGGGGTCTTACTGCATTAAGTAGGAGTTCCATTATAATGTTGGATAAGCAGTGTGAGAGAAAACACTTTTTTCCTTGTTTGCAGTTACGAGGAGAAAGAATCTAGCTTCTCACTATTAACAAATGTGATCTGTGAGATATTTGTATATGTTCTTTATCAAGTCGAGGGAGTCCCCATGTCTAGGTTTATGCTGTAGACAGTGTTTTGTACCTCAAAGGCAGAAACCAAGCTTATAAATCCACAGTCGTATCATAGGGTTGGCAAGAAATCTGCCCATACTTTGCCAGGAGAGAGATATCATCTTTATTAATCTGAGCTATAAACAGATATGCCCTGGAGCATAATTATTGTTTTGGACAGCAAATAAATCTTTATGAAGGTGGAACATTATCTTTATTAGCTAGGACAAGAAACAGATTTTTTTTTTTCTGGAAGGACATCTTTATTGTCTTGAATAATAAACTGTTCTGAGGGAAATAACTGTCTTGCAAGACTGCTTGCCAGACAAAACTCCCATGTAAGCAAAATATGTTCATGCCATTGCTCAGAAGACATGCAGAAACATGTGAGTCTGTGGAGAATTCTAACCTGACACTGTTTACAACACACTTTCCATCATTTTCTGCAGGATAACCTCATTTATCCTTCCATATATGGCTACTATAATACATCCATGTTTCCCTAGCCTGACCAGGCAGAAGGTGGTCTTTTGATCCGGATATGCAAATCCTGCCCTAAGGCACATGTATATGTGTGTGTGGCTGTGACCTTAAGAATATATCTGTGGACAGTTAAGACATGATACATGTGTGCCTGCGCACACGCGCGCACACACACACACAACACGGGTCTATAGCTAATAAGATCAAAGGAAGTGGGGGAAAGTTGTGAAAAAATAGACAGCAGTTGTAAAACCTAAAGAAATAGTATTGCTTCTGAAAATTAGTGGCTTCTGGAGAAGTTGCAGGAACAGCATATGGAAGTGATATACAAGGAGGCGGGGTAAGATGGCAGAAGAGTAGGATCCCCAAGTCACCTGTCCCCACCAACTTACCTAGATAACTTTCAAATCATCCTGAAAACCTATGAATTAAGCCTGAGATTTAAAAAGAGAACAGCTGGAATGCTACACTGAGAAGAGTTTGCGCTTCTATCAAGTGCAACATGTTTTTAGCCACTCTGCACTGAGCAAAATGACTAGAAGGAAAAACTCACCAAAAAAGAAAGATTCAGAAACATTACTCTCTCCCACAGAGTTACAGGATTTGGATTACAATTCGATGTCAGAAAGCCAATTCAGAAGCACAATTATAAAGCTACTGGTGGCTCTGGAAAAAAGCATAAAGGAATCAAGAGACTTGATGACTGCAGATTTTGATATAATCAGGCCGAAATTAAAAATCAATTAAATGAGATGCAATCCAAACTGGAGGTCCTAACAACGAGGGTTAATGAGGTAGAAGAACGAGTGAGTGACATAGAAGACAACTTGATGGCAAGGAAGGAAGCTGAGGAAAAAAGAGAAAAACAATTAAAAGATCATGAGGAAAGGTTAAATAAATGACAGTCTCAGAAGGAAAAATCTACGTTTAACTGGGGTCCGAGAGTACTGAAAGGGACAGAGGACCAGAAAGTGTATTTGAACAAATCATAGCTGAGAACTTCCCTAATTTGGGGAGGAAAACAGGCATTCAGATCCAGGATATAGAGAGATTCCCCCCACCCCCCCAAAATCAATAAAAACTGTTCAACACTCTGATATTTAATAGTGAAACTTGCAAATTCCAAAGATAAAGAGAAGATCCTTAAAGCAGCAAGAGACAAGAAATCCCTAACCTTTATGGGGTGAAGTATTAGGTTAGCAGCAGACCTCTCCACCGAGACCTAGCAGGCCAGAAAGGGCTGGCAGGATATATTCAGGATCCTGAATGAGAAGAACATGCAGCCAAGAATACTCTACCCAGCAAGACTCTCATTCAGAATAGAAGGAGAGATAAAGAGCTTCCAAGATAGGCCGAAACTGAAAAAATATGTGACCACCAAACCAGCTCTGCAAGAAATATTAAGTGGGACTCTGTAAGAGAAAGAGGAAGTGCAAGGAAACAATCCACAAAAACAGGACTGAATAGGTATTAGGAAGTGATATACAGGTAGAGCAAGGCACAAGGAAATGGTAACAGTGCAGGAAAAGGTTCCTGTCCCGAGGGATTTTCCACTCACTTTCCCAGAGATCCAGGATGGTGACAAGGTCCTGGAAGGTGAGGAGTGTGGGCTCCAGTCCTAGCTCTGGCAAATGGCCTCAACATGTGGCCATTTGGCCGTGTTGCTTTCCTCATCTCCCCATAACATGTGCTGCATGGGACCCACTGCCAAAGGCTGTGTCAATGCAAGGCTTAGGGTCCTAATGAGGCATGACTCGGGAGGTCACAGAACAACAGGATGCTGGATCCGGGGATGGAGACATCTGAGGGTTGGCTCCTGGTGCTGTGGGAAGTAATCTGGAGATGTGGACTCCTAGGTTGGGGAAAAAGATAAGGGACATTTCCCAACTCTCATACTATGTGGAAGAATGTACCAGAGTCATGGGACTGGAGCCTTGGGACTGCAAGGAAGCTGAGAGGCAAGGCATGACTGTGTTGTGACTCTAGGATGTTAAGAGCAGGTAAGTGGAATGCCAGCATCCCTTAGGTTTGAGGGAGCTCAAGTTGCTTACACTTTGCTTTTTGTCTACACTCAACTTGTGCAAAGCCACCTTCCTAAATAGCTCCACATGGGTGCTTGTAGTGAGAATAGTCTTGTATAAAAGCAACTCGAAGGACAACTGTGGGCTGTTGCACGCATCATCCAGCAAGGACTGTGAGACACAGGCCACCACATTGAGGTCATGTTACTGCAACTAACCTCACCTTGGTGAGTGAGTGTGACCTCACCCAGCACTCACACTTCTCAGAGTGCTGCCCACGCCACCCCTTTGTGGGTAGAGTCTGGGTGGCATCTGGCTGAGCCCTGGTGTCTGATAAGGAGCCCAGGACCGCAGGGAGCCATGGTGGAAAGGTGTATGAGAGAGGCTGGATGTCAGCTCTCCATGTATCCTAGGCTCCAAGGCTCCATTGTGGAAGGGCCATGGCCAGAACTTGGATTGGGTTGAAATTAATTGAGTTGGGGTTGTATGGAGTTGGGTTGTATTGAGTTGGGTTGGGTCAGGTGAGATGTTGGTTGGGTTTGTGGATGAAGGTTAGGAATGGGATGCCGTTCTGGATTCAGTAGGTCCTCTCTCAACAGAGTGACTCAGGAGAACCCCTGACTGCATATGGGTTATGAGGTCCCTGGCTGACTATATTCCACTGCTCTTATGGTGTTAAAACAGGTTTATCTATGCCCACTTCTTTTTTTAAATCGCAGTATAGTTAACATGCCATGTTACATTAATTTCAGGTGTACAATGTCCACTTACTTATTTTATTTTTTAAAGGACAAGATTTTATTATTTTTTTAAGTAAGGTGTACCCCCCAATGTGGGGCTCAAACTCACCTGCTGCATGACCTGGAGATCAAGAGTCCCATGCTCTATAAACAGACCCAGCTAGGTGCCCCTCAAGCCCACTTCTTTTTCATTCATAATCTTGAGTGCTTTTCTGGTTATTTGGCTAGGAAAGGGGAAGGATTTTCTATTAAGTTCTTAACACATTTCTTTTTTTTATTATTTTCCTTTTTTTAAATAAATTTATTTTTTATTGGTGTTCAATTTACCAACATACAGAATAACACCCAGTGCTCATCCCGTCAAGTGCCCCCCTCAGTGCCGGTCACCCATTCCCCCCCACCTCCCGCCCTCCTCCCCTTCCACCACCCCTAGTTTGTTTCCCAGAGTTAGGAGTCTTTATGTTCTGTCTCCCTTTCTGATATTTCCCACACATTTCTTCTCCCTTCCCTTATATTCCCTTTCACTATTATTTATATTCCCCAAATGAATGAGAACATACACTGTTTGTCCTTCTCCGATTGACTTACTTCACTCGGCATAACACCCTCCAGTTCCATCCACGTTGAAGCAAATGGTGGGTATTTGTTGTTTCTAATGGCTGAGTAATATTCCATTGTATACATAAACCACATCTTCTTTATCCATTCATCTTTCGATGGACGCCGAGGCTCCTTCCAGTTTGGCTATTGTGGACATTGCTGCTATAAACATCGGGGTGCAGGTGTCCCGGCGTTTCCTTGCATCTGTATCTTTGGGGTAAATCCCCAACAGTGCAATTGCTGGGTCGTAGGGCAGGTCTATTTTTAACTCTTTGAGGAACCTCCACACAGTTTTCCAGAGTGGCTGCACCATTTCACATTCCCACCAATAGTATAAGAGGGTTCCCTTTTCTCCACATCCTCTCCAACATTTGTGGTTTCCTGCCTTGTTAATTTTCCCCATTCTCACTGGTGTGAGGTGGTATCTCATTGTGGTTTTGATTTGTATTTCCCTGATGGCAAGTGATGCAGAGCATTTTCTCATGTGCATGTTGGCCATGTCTATGTCTTCCTCTGAGAGATTTCTCTTCATGTCTTTTGCCCATTTCATGATTGGATTGTTTTCTTAACACATTTCTAATGCTGGACCATCATGACTTGTTCTGGTTTTTGAATAGCCTTGGTAATCAAAATGGTGGAAACCTAGAAAACCTTCCTGTTTTTTCTCTGAGACCCCAAAGGCCAACCTTGAGAGGCATGAATCTAGCTCCTGAGAGCTGCATAGTCTATTGCAGGGAGTACTGGATTTTGCATGAGGACACTCTTGACAGAACATGAGAGAAAGGAGTGGGAAATATCAGAAAGGGAGACAGAACTCTGGGAAACGAACAAGGGGTGGTAGAAAAGGAGGTGGGTGGGGGGTGGGGGTGACAGGCACTGAGGGGGGCACTTGATGGGATGAGCACTGGGTGTTATGCTATATGTTAGCAAATTGAACTCCAATAAAAAATAAATTAATTAATTAAAAAAAATAAAAATAAAGCAGAGGATGTGACAAATTTGTGTCTGGAGGGAGCCATGGGGAGAAGGGTCTCGCGTCTCCACTGTTTACAGCTCTCCCCTAAAGTTCATCTCAGTCCTGGTCTGTCCTCCACCATGTGGCTGCACCCAGCAGGTCCCTCCACCCACCCCCAGCTCCATCTGGCCAGGTGTTGCCTCAGTGCCTAGCTGTTTGTCAAGAACTCTAAAGAGTCTTAAGATTTTACAGACTTGCAAACAAATGTTAGGAGACCAGCTTCATGGGTACTGGCAGAAGACACCAGATCCTGGGTCGGGGCAGAATTTTACTATTCATGGTGCAGCAGGGGGCATAGGCTTCATATTCTGTGGGCGACCATGAACTAGCTGGAGTAACTGAACCAAACCAGGCCCGGACTTGCGTCCCTCATTCACTCAAAAGGCTCAGGAGCCTAAAGGGTGAATAGTTGGTAGACGCTTGAGAAAGGGCTTAAGCAATGGTTCTCAGGGCTTGCTCGTGCGTGATCGCCCACATAACACAATAGATACAACTTATTCTGACGTGGTCATAAATGTAAATAAGGGTCTGTCTGTCCTTGCTGGTCTGTTTACCAAACCTAATATTCCTTTGAAGTATGCACATCTGGAGCAACAAGCTTATCTATTTACCAAGGTCTTCTGCACCGGTGAGTCTGTCTTGCATGCTGAGAAAGGGGAACTTTGGAGACTTTCACAAACCTGCTAAAAATAAACACCTTCTTGGCTTTGTTTTGCTCATGCTATAAAATGTTGTAAAACCTTGAATAAAGCTGGCACTGCTTAGACATCATCCACTGTGTCCCTCCTGTCCCCATCTCTTTACTTTTCTTTTATTTTCCTCATCCCCTTATCCTTAGGACCCTGATCGTGTTGCCACAGCGTGCGCAACAATATTCATATCAGTTCACCTGGTTCCCCAAGTCCCATGAGGGTGATCAGAGGACCATAGGTGGACTCTGTGCACACAGTGGTTTGTGCCACACTTTAGGAACTGAGCTTAGGAATCCTTAATCCTATAAGAGGGCTGCTGGCAAATCTGCCCGAAGTTTGTCCCTGATGGAGATATTATCTTTACAACTCTGAGTTGCAAACAAAATTGCTCTGGAGGGACATATTATACTTACTGTCCTTGGCAGTAAACAGATATTATCTTTTATTAAATCATGGACAGCAAACAAAGGCTTCTCTAAGGGAGATACCATCTTGAAAGTCTGCATGAAGGCCAAACAATCTTGACAGACAGTCCAGAGTGAAAATTTTAATTCCTTTGCTCTGTAGACAGGTGACACCCATGGAGAACTTCTCCCCACATGAGTTGGTTCTCACCCTCTATCTTTCCCTGCCAGAAAGGGACATAGTGCAAGTATTTGAGGGTCTAATGGGCTTTGGAGTACAAGATCTCTCTTGGGGTGTAGGCATTAGAAGCTTTGTGATAGGCATCATGATTCTCCAGAGCTGCTGATTCTGTCATTCTGGGGCCTCCCCTCCCTGCCCCTGTCATCAAGAGCAAGGCAACAGAGCTATAGGTCCTGTCCCATTTGGCCTCAGACCTTGAAATATATCCAGCATGATCAAGGACCTAGGACAACAGGTGTTTGCTTTTTCATCCCTCCAATAGCCCTGGGGGTGGGGGCTGTCCACACCCAGAAGCAGGGCCAGGCCTTGGCCAGCTTCTGGGTGGCAGCAGAGCAGGGGCGGGGCCCTGGGGGTGTATGTAGGCTTTTAAAGGCTCCCCAGGGTTGCTCTCCAGCTCCTAGCTCACTGTCTGCCAGCTCCCAGCACTCCTGTCACCATGTGGTTCCTGGCCCTGTGCCTGGCAATGTCCCTGGGGTGGACTGGTGAGTAGAGTGGATCTGAGAGAGGGAGAGGGGCCCTGACTCTCACGGTGCTCTGACCACCCTCCCCTGCCTCCACAAGACCATCTCCTCCCGCCATCAGGCAGCCTATTCCTCCAGCCCACGGCCAGGTCAGACAGAGTACCAGGTCTTCCTCTCCCACCCCCATCCCAAAGCCTTCCTCACAGCCCTGTCACTGCCACATGGGTCCCTGCTTTCTCTTGTGATCCCCAGGCAGTTTTGCTAGAAGCTCAGCCTGAGGCTATCTCTGTGTTTCACTTTGGGGTTCCCCAACTCTTCCAAGCAGTGTCCCCTTCTCACTGGACCCTGGGACCTCCCCTCTTACCTCCAGTTCTCCAGGGTCCAGTGCTCTGGCTCCTGAGTCCCCAGGTGAACTTTCCCATCCCTGAAGCTCTCTGATCTCCGCACCTCTCTGAGCCAAGATGCTGTGTTCCCCAACTTCCCACATCTCTGAAATAGGAGCTCTGACTTCCAGAACTCCCTGGTTCCCGCACTTTCAGGTGCAAGAACTAGTTCCCCTACTAGGGGAACATACTTGTGAATATTCATGTTGTGAACACAAATATGGCCACAGTCAGACATCTATGCAGACCCAGGTACACATGGTCAAGGTCAAAGCTGGATTAACCCACATGCCACTTAGTGGTGATTCATGGTGGCAGGCACAAACCCAGAGACCAAGCATTCCGGTGTGGACCCAGTGGATCAGACTCCAGGGCAGTACCTGGACACAGGGCTGGGTATTGGGTCCCATGGAGAGTGGCAGGGATAACCCCGGGGAAGCCCTCTCAGGGCAGCCTGTGTCTCTCTGTCTCCCCTTATAACTGTCTTCCTGTGTCTCTCTGCCCTGTCTCTGTGTCTCTCAGAACCTGGCTTTATCATGTGTCTGACTGTGATTTATCTCTATCTCCCTCTTTTTCCTGTCTTGGTGTCTGTGTGTGTCCCTGTGTCTGCCCTCCTCTGGGTCCCTCTGCTGCATCCCTGTCACTGTATGTCTCACCCTCCATCTCTCTGCCCCATCTATCTCCCTGGGTCCCTGCTCCACTCCCTCTCCCCCATTGCTGCTTAGCACCTCCCAGGATGGGAGGTGAACAGAACCTCAGAGAACAGAAGGGATATCTAGCCATGTGTGTGTGTGTGTGTGTGTGTGTGTGTGTGTGTGTGTGTGTGTGAGGGGGCTTCTCAGGTGCCCCACCCCTCCCTCCAGGATAGGGTGTCCTGCAGGGAGACACATAGAATGACTGGTTTCACCTGTTGCCCCATGGGGGCCCAGAGGAAGGAGGAGGAGGGAGGGGAGGAGGAAGGTAGGCAGGAGGCAGAAGATGGAGGAGAAGGTCCAGGGAGGAAGGTGGACACTGGCCTTGGGCTGGGAACCAGGCCCACAGCCCCCACTGCAGCTGAGTGGTCCCAGGCCCCCTCCCCACTCTGTCCTCCCTCCCTGTTCTTTCTCAGGCTCCCCCCTCCCGCCCCCCCGCCAGGGTCTGTATTCTTCACTCTCTCCCTTCGCTTCTTGTCTCTGTCTCACTGGACCTCCACTGCTCTTACTCTTCCCTGTTCCTTCCCTCCTGCTCCTTCCAGGGACCCTTTCTCAGGACTGCTGCCTTTTCCCTTCCACTCCTGCCCCTGTAGGCTCCTTCTGGCTCACTGTTCTCCCCTCTGCCTCATCCCTTTTCCTGTTTCAAGCTCTTTCTTTTTCACTGCTTCTTAGTCTCTGGATCTGTCCTTCATGCTGTCATGATCTTTTGTTTTCCCAAGGTCTCTATTTTTCCATGACTAATTCTTTCCTGCAGCCTCTCTCTCCATGCTTACTTACTTCATGTTGCTCCCTGGCCGCGTCTCCCTATCCCACTCCTCTCTCATTCCCTGGGGCCCCCTCTCTCCCCAGATATTATCAGCTCTGGCTGGTTCACCACAACCTGTTCGACCATGAAGATACTACCCAGTTATTTGAGGATGTTACAAGCTTCCCTCACCCTAAATTCAGCCTGAGTCTCCCGAAGAACCATACTCGCCTCCCGGAAGAGGACTATAGCCATGACCTCGTGCTGCTGCGCCTCGCAGAGCCCGCTCAGATTACAGATGCTGTGAGGGTCCCGGACCTGCCCCCCAGGAACCCCAAGTGGGGAGCACCTGCTATGCCTCTGGCTGGGGCCAGACCCTGCAGCCTGGAGCCCAGACATTTGGGAGTCAGGAGGAAGGGGCTGGGAACTGGGCACCTGGTTCTGGGGAACCTCCTTCTGAGGAGCTTCTGAGGAGCCACCTGGGGTCTGGTCACAGCTCTTTTTTCCTCCTGCTCCTAGCCACATACATTGGCAATTTCCAGTGTGCAGACCTCAAACTCCTACCCAAAGATGTATGTGCCAAGGCCTGTTCCCAGAAGATGACAGATCAAATGTTGTGCGCTGAGCCTTTGGAGACCATCAGTGACAGCTGTCTGGTGAGTCAGCCCCTCCCCCTCAGTCACCTGAGCTGGTGGAGGGGACCCAGCTTCAGTGCAGGGGGTGTGGGGTTAACCAGGCATCTGTCCCAGTGCTGCCTGGGTGTAGCCCCACCCCCACAGTGCCTGCATTCTGCCCTTTTCCACATCTGGATCCAGGTACCACCTGCCCCTCAGTCTCCCACATCACAGTTCACCTCCCCCTCCATGCAGCACATACTTACTGAACATTTACTATGCCAACTCCTGGGAAGACAGCAGTGACCAACAGAGAACAGCCCCCCTCACAGAGGCTCCCCACCTCTCCCTGCCCCCATGTGAAGGGACACAGATGGACACAACGACTGTGACACAGAAGTGATAGTGCATGTCAGGAGGTGCTGGTGCCCTGGGGCAGGAGGAGACCTAGCAGGGCAGGGACAGATAGCCCAGTGATGAGGGAGAAGACAGGAAGGAGGTGGGACTGAGTGAACACCTGCAGCAGGTGAATGTGTGTGTGTGTGTGGGAAGAGCAAAGGAAGAGCAGGTGCTGTGGCTCTGAAGGAAGTGGGCCAGGTGGCATGCCTGATGCGGGATGTGAGGGTATCAGTGACGCCAGTGTGGATGGAGCCCAATGAGCAAGGGGAGAGAGTGGGAGGTGATGCCAGAGGGAAGAAGGGCACCCATCCTGTGGGGCTTCACCTGGGGCAAAAGGGAGGTAACTGTGGTTCCTCTGAGGGACACAGGGGCTGTGGGCAAAGCTAGGCAGAAGCAGGACAAGGTCTGATGTGGGTGTTCACAGGTCCCTTGGGCATCTGTGTGGTCAGATCGCAGGGGTGAGGAGAGGTGGGGGGCATGGTGTGGATTGAGGACAGGGGTGGCGAGGGTGGAGGCAGGGATGGGTCCCCACTTCTGATACCCCTAAAGGGAGCCCATAGGGTTTGCTGAGCGACTGAGAGTGAAGAGAGAGGCAGACAAGACTTAGAATGATCTGAACTTTGTCCCTAGTCTCTCAGGTGAGCAGCTTTGTGATCTTTCTTTTCCTCTCCCCTTTGTGCTGCAGGGTAACTCGGGCAGCCCACTTATCTGTGATGGGATGCTTCAAGGAATCACATCCTGGGGCCAGATCCCATGTGGCAGCCCCAGTATGCCTGCTGTCTACACCAAATTGACTCCACTACCTGCAGTGGATCAGAGACATTATGTCAGTGAACAACTGAATGCCTCTGATCTTCTCCTCCTCAGTCAATAGAATACACATCAAATTCTGGCATCATTGAGCCTTTCTGGATACAGAGCACCTGGGAGTTAGGGACCTGCTTGGCATGTGTCCTAAAGTGTGGAGTCAGAGGCAGAGACTGAGACCAGTGGTTTTCAAATGGGGGTGTCCCTCCCACTTCCAGCAGACATTAGGCAATGTCTGGAGACATCTTCTCACACAGGTTCCGCAGGGATGCACTTATGGTGGGGGTGGCCATGGTCCTGTGGGAAGGAGGGTGTCCACCCTCCCAGGGTCGGTAGTGACATATGGCAGATGCTCCGCATGTGGCACTGAGCAGAGTCAGAAGGGCAAAGCAGATGTATGCACACCAAGGATGAAGTTTAAAACACAGCCAGAAGTAAAAAAGTGTGAACACACGATGAGTCATGGAGCATAACAGCCTTACACAAATTACAGTATGAACCCACAATACTCATTCTGCAGAACACAGTCAAGTAACGACACCCAATGAAAACACTAGAAGGGGTGCCTGTGGGGAGTGGGGAGTGGGAGTGCATCATGAGGATGAGGGAAGCTTTTTATCTTGATGAAGTCCCAATAATTCATTTTTGCTTTTGTTTCTCTTGCCTTCATGGATGTATCTTGCAAGAAGTTGCTATGGCCAAGTTCAAAAAGGGTGTTGCCTGTGTTCTCCTCTAGGATTTTGATGGAATCTTGTCTCACATTTAGATCTTTCATCCATTTTGAGTTAATCTTTGTGTATGGTGAAAGAGAGTGGTCTAGTTTCATTCTTCTGCATGTGGATGTCCAATTTTCCCAACACCACTTATTGAAGAGACTGTCTTTTTTTCCAGTGGATAGTCTATCCTGCTTTGTCGAATATTAGTTGACCATAAAGTTGAGGGTCCAATTCTGCATTCTCTATTCTGTTCCATTGATCTATGTGTCTGTTTTTGTGCCAGTACCACACTGTCTTGATGACCACAGCTTTGTAGTACAACCTGAAATCTGGCATTGTGATGCCCCCAGCTATGGTTTTCTTTTTTAAAATTCCCCTGGCTATTCGGGGTCTTTTCTGATTCTACACAAATCTTAAGATGATTTGTTCCAACTCTCTGAAGAAAGTCCATGGTATTTTGATAGGGATTGCATTGAATGTGTAAATTGCCCTCAGTAGCATGGACATTTTCACAATATTAATTCTTCCAATTCATGAGCATGGAATATTTTTCCATCTCTTTTTGTCTTCCCCAATTTCTTTCAGAAGTGTTCTGGAGTTTGTAGGGTATAGATCTTTTACCTCTTTGGTTAGGTTTATTCCTAGGTATCTTATGCTTTTGGGTGAAATTGTAAATGGGATTGACTCCTTAATTTCTCTTTCTTCAGTCTCATTGTTAGTGTATAGAAATGCCACTGATTTCTGGGCATTGATTTTGTATCCTGCCACACTGCCAAATTGCTGTATGAGTTCTAGCAATCTTGGGGTGGAGTCTTTTGGGTTTTCTATGTACAGTATCATGTCATCTGCGAAGAGGGAGAGTTTGACTGCACAGCAAAAGAAACAGTCAACAAAACTAAAAGACAACCTACAGAATGGGAGAAGATATTTGCAAATGACATATCAGATAAAGGGCTAGTATCCAAGATCTATAAAGAACTTATTAAACTCAACACTCAAGAAAAAAACAATCCAATCATGAAATGGGCAAAAGACATGAACAGAAATTTCACCAAAGAAGACATAGACATGGCCAACACGCACATGAGAAAATGCTCCGCATCACTTGCCATCAGGGAAATACAAATCAAAACCACAATGAGATACCACCTCATACCAGTGAGAATGGGGAAAGTTAACAAGACAGGAGACAACAAATGTTGCAGAGGATGTGGAGAAAGGGGAACCCTCTTGCACTCTTGGTGGGAATGTGAACTGGTGCAGCCACTCTGGAAAACTGTGTGGAGGTTCCTCAAAGAGTTAAAAATAGATCTGCCCTACCACCCAGCAATTGTACTGCTGGGGATTTACCCCAAAGATACAGCTTCAGTGAAATGCAGGGACACCTTCACCCTGATGTTTATAGCAGCAATGTCCACAATAGCCAAACTGTGGAAGGAGCCTCGGTGTCCACCAAAAATAATGGATATAGAAGATGTGGTCTATGTATACAATGGAATATTACTTAGCCATTAGAAAAGACAAATACCCACCATTTGCTTCAATGTGGATGGAACTGGAGGGTATTATGTTGAGTGAAATAAGTCAATTGGAAAAGGACAAACATTATATGGTCTCATTCATTTGGGGAATACAAAAAATAGTGAAAGGGAATAAAGGGGAAAGGAGAGGAAATGAGTGGGAAATATCAGAGAGGGAGACAGAACATGAGAGATCCCTAACTCTGGGAAACGAACAAGGGGTAGTGGAAGGGGAGGTGGGCGGGGGGTTGGGGTAACTGGGTGATGGGCACTGAGGGGGGCACTTGACGGGATGAGCACTGGGTGTTATGCTAACTGTTGGCAAATTGAACTCCAATAAAAAAAAATAAAGAATGAGGACGAGGAAATCATTAGTTGTTAGTCGAAGGTGTGAGTCAATGAATTGAATGTAAACACAGTGAAGGGGCTTGTCATGGATGCTGTCAAGGGTCTATGAACCAAGGAATACAGTTACCTCAGCCCCCTGCCCATGAGGCCCCCAAAAGAGAGTGAATCAAGAGGGAATTGTGTGACAGACTCCTTGGACACCACTGCAGGACGGTTGGGCTGCCGTCTCGGGACAGGATCCAGGCTCAGAGACGCACACTGGGGACAGAGCTGTTAGGGAGAGACTCCCATCCCGTCTCTAACCCTCTCCAACTTCTGGGAGACCCCTTTCCAGAGCTGAGGAAAAGCACTTCCTCTTCTACGTAGGCCCCACCCCAGAGAGGAAACCCTGCCCCCAAAGCCCCGCCCCACGCCCGCCCCTGCCCCCAGCCCTACACTTCGCTCCAAGAGGTAGGAGCAGTGGAGTCCCTCCCGCTGCAACACCGCCACCTTCCAGGGTGGTCTACACTCCGTACCATTAGTGCTGGGGCTTTGGGCGGCCCTGGACTCCTGGAGGCGGGGCCAGAGCTCAGGGGGTGGGGTCAAGGACCAAGGAAAGTTCAGGAAGGTGAGGCCTGGACACTGTCTCCCATCAAGAAAGTTATACGTTGGAACCCCTCTTTTGCAAATCTGTCCCTCCACCCCTCGCCTCTCCCCACCCTGACACAACAGTTGAAAAACCTGCCTGCGTGCACACAGCATCTCACATTCACACGCTTTCCCTCCCCAAGAGGAATCTCTCTGCCTATGCAAGAGTCCTGAGGATGGCTCCTACTCTACGGAGTCCTCAGCTGAGTGTGAGGCCCTTAGCTCAGGTCTGTCCACCCTCCTTCTCTCTAGGCTCTTCCACTATCTCCCAGGATATCTGGGGGGGGGGGGAGGGCTGCAGAAAGGGCTCCTGCCTCATCCTCAGCCCTGAGATTTTAGCTCTGAGATGAGAAGCCTAGAGACCTAGAGCCAGGAATGCAAGACAGCTGGGAGGAAAAGACAGAGAAAGTGTCTGGAAGAGTGGCAGCAGAGGGAAAATGGCCCAACAGTGACCAAAACAATAAAATAAAATAAATTTTAAAAAAATCAGAGAAACACAGTGAGGCTCAGAAACATAGAGATTCAGAAAGAAAGACAGAAGGTTAAGGCAAGAGTGTCAGAGCGGGGCCGAATCAGGTGATGGAGACACAGAGAGGGACAGGAGAGCTGATGGATGCTGTGTCTGGAGGATACAGAGATGAAGCAGAGACAGAGGGAGAGAGAAATTACCAGGCCGAGATATAGACTCCGACTCCCAGATGGAGAGACAGAGACCTCAGAGACCTGGAAGGTGACATGGGAGCCAGAGAGGCAGGACATAGACTCCCGTGTCACTCACTCACTCACTCACCGGGCTGATCTGGGCTGGGCTGGACTCCAATCTGCCACTGCTTCCTGGAGCCACCCAGAACCTTATAGGCTCCTCTCTGTGGACTTTCCCACCCCTATGGCTGGTGGACACAAGCCTCGGGGGTCAGATGCTGCCTTCTTCCAGTCCACAACCCCTCCACCCACCATCAGGGTGTTTAGAGTTTGGGGTGGGAACAGGCACTTTTAGGGTGGCTTCTGACCCAGAGCCCCAGGAGGCTCTTACCTCCAGCTAGCACCAGATCTTCATTTCCGGAGGTCTCCCCACCTCAGTCTTCTTTGTTTACATTTATTGGAAATTTTGTTTTAAGGATTTTATTTATTCATGAGAGACAGAGAGGGAGGCAGAGACACAGGCAGAGGGAGAAGCAGGGTCTTTGTAGGGAGCCCAATGCAGGACTCGATTCCAGGACCCTGGGATCACGCCCTGAGCCAAAGGCAAACACTCAGCCGCTCAACTGCTGAGCCACCCAGGCAGTCCTTATCTTACTTTTAAATTACCATTTGTCTTGCTTCTTCTATGTTTCATGCCTTTTGGGATCATATGATTTTGTGGGGGTTTTTCCTTTCTACTTCTCTGGACTTAATATATGCTATTTTTACTCATTAGTGGTTACACTTTATATTTTATACTATGACATATTTTTCTTGTCATGCAATTCAAAATATTTTCTAACTTCCAGTATGGTTTCTTGTTTGAGCTGTGGGTTGTTTAGAAGCGTATTTCAAAATTCAAAACATGCAGGGATTTTCTGCATAATCATTTTGTCATGATTTCTGGCATAATTACTTGTGGTCAGACAACATACTCTGTATGTTACATATAAACTTTGAAGTTTGTTAAGACTGGCTTCATAGCTCAGTATCTGTTCACTTTTTGTAAATGCTGTATGAAGTTTTTTATTGAGGTATAATTTTTTATTGAGGTATATACAGTGTAACAGACAGGCGTCAAGTGCACAGTTCAATGAGTTTTAACGAATGCATCACCCCTGTAACCCACACTCCTGTCAAGTTCTAGAGAATTTCCATCACCTCAGAAAGTTCCCTTACAACACCTCCCATTGCTTCCACATCTACTCCTCCTTCCCATGCCATGATTAGTTTTGTCTGTTCTAGAATTTCATATATAAAAGGAATCATACAGTGTGTAATATTTTGTGCCTGGCTTCTTTCACTCAGTGTAATGATTTTGAGATGTGCCTACATTGTTGGGTATATCAACAGTTCATTTCTTTTTATTATTAAGTAGCATTCCATTGAATGAATATGTCATGGTTTGTCCATGCACCCTTTATGAACATTTGGGTTTTTTCCAATTTGAGCGATTGGGAGGAAAGCTTCTATGGGCATTCTTGGAAAGTCTGTTGTTGTTTTTTTTTTTGTTTTCATTGCTCTTACATAACTACCTAGGAGTAGACCTCCTGGTTATGGGGTAGATGCATGCTCATCTTTCTCAGAAACTGCCAAACTGTTTTTGCAAAGCAGTTGTACCATTTACATCCCCTCCGCAATGTATGAGTTACAGCGGCTCTACATGTTAATCAACATTCGGTGCTGCAATTCTTTTTAAGTTTAGCCATTCTGATAGATGCACATTTTGGAAAGATTGTATATTCTTCACGTACTGGGTGCAATGTTCTATATATAGCCATTAAATAGAATTTGTAAATCCTATTGTTCAGGTCATCTATGTCCTTATTCACCTTGTTCATTTTCTTTCTTTCTTTCTTTCTTTTCTTTCGAGGGTGAGAAGGGCAGGGATTGAGGCCTGACAGGGAATTAGGAGTAGTTTCGTCGCTTTCGTTCTTTTTTTCTTTCTTTCTTTCTTTCTTTCTTTCTTTCTTTCTTTCTTTCTTTCTTTCTTTCTTTTTCTTTCCCTTCCCTTCCCTCCCTCCCTTCCTTCCTTCCTTCCTTCCTTCCTTCCTTCCTTCCTTCCTTCCTTCCTTCCTTTTTCATTGTAAGTAGGTTCCATGCCCAATGTGAGGCTTGAACTGAGATCAAGAGTTGCATGTTTTACCGACTGAGCCGGCCAAGCCCCTCTGTTGTATTATTTTCTTTAAAAAAAAATGTTATTTATTTGTTCATGAGAGACACACAGAGAGAGGCAGAGACACAGGCAGAGGGAGAGGCAGACTCCCTGTGGGGAGCCTGATGCGGGACTCAATCCCAGGACCCTGGGATCATGACCTGAGCCAAAGGCAGAGGCTCAACCACTGAGCCACCCAGGTGCCCCTGTTCTATTACTTTGTAAGAGGCATCTTTAAATCCTCTTCTGTGAGTGGAGGTTTGTTTATTTCACTTTTAGTTATTTTACTCCTTACTTTATACATTTTGAGGAATACCTCCAGATTCCCAAATAATACATTTATTAATATATTCTTGAATAGATATTCTTAGCTGTATGTTCTTATGAATACAATTTATCAGTGAAAAGTATGAGAACAATTCCAAATATTTTTGGACCCTCAGTCTCCCTGCATCTCTGCCCTCCATTTCCCTATGTCTCTGTGACTCTTCCCAACATACTCCAGTTACAGCAGGAGGGTTCTGAGGCAGATTCAAATGAAAAATTCTTCAAATGCATTTAAGAAAACAAAACCAAAACAGGTTAAGCAAAGCAAAATAAACCAAGCAAGAAACCCTCATTAACTTGCCATTTGCCAACTTGACTTTTTTTTGAAACTGGACAATATCCACAGAATCAATTTCTCTTAATCTGTCAAGCATATCTTCTCCCCTGGGAATCCAGTGACCCTCCTGGGGGAAACTATTTGCTGGAATCCTTTGAATGGGAATAGAAGCAAGGAAGACAGTTCAAACAGAGCCTGTGCTTCTCTTGGATTTTATTTCTGGGCTTAAGAGAAGGGGACAAAAAAAGATGAAAAACCAATCTTCTCTGCCCCTGGTAAGGCCAGGTCAATTTTGTGTCGCAAGGGGGCACTGTGTACAGGAAAAGATTCTCGGTGGGATTGGATTCTTGGGGCTGAGGGAGGAGGGGATTGGGGGTCTAGACTCCTGGGTCCTAGGGAGGAAAGCACTGCAACCCCAGGTTCCTGAATCCTTTCCACCAACATATATTGGGGGGCTCATTTTCTTGGGTCCAAGTCCTAGGAATTAACTGTCCTGGATGGTTTTCTGTATCCAGTCCTTGAACTTGCAGAGGTTGGTGTAAACGCCTGGCACGTGTGGTAGGCCACACTGGGCTTGTCCAAAAGACACGAGGCCCTGCAGGGACCCGTTGCAGACCAGGGGGCCCCCAGAGTCACCCTGTTGTTGGAGAGAGAGACAGAATCCAAAACACAGAGAGGTGGAGACAGATTGAGATCAGAAAGGAACCAAAAGACACCAAGAGACAAAGACAGGGAAATAAAAGATAACAACATACACCTTCCAGAACTCTGACTGGTCCCTTTCAGAGTGAGCCTTGACTCTAGGGAGTTCTGCACTCCTCTTTCCTCTCTCTCTCTTTTTTTTAAAGACTTGATTTATTTGTGAGAGAGAGAGAGAGAGAGAGAGAGGCAGAGACAGGCTCCATGCAGGGAGTGGATCCGGGACTCGATCCTGGGACCCCAGGATCACGCCCCAGGCCAAAAGCAGGCGCTAAACCACAGAGTCACCCAGGTGTCCCTACACTCTTCTTTCCCAACAGCTGCTTGGTTCTCCTGGGTTTGTTATTCTCTCTTGCTCTATCTCCTCCCTGTGGCTTCTTTGTCTCTGACTCCCAGAGTCTTTGTACCTCTCTGCATGGCTTTGTATATTCTATCCCCCCTCATTTCTCTTTCTGTTTCATCTCTACCAGTCTATTTCTCCCTGAGGTACTTCTTTTTTTTTTTTTTAAAGATTTTATTTATTTATTCATGAGAGACACACAGAGAGAGGCAGCCTCGGTGCACGGAGCCTGATGTGGGACTTGATCCCGAATCCTGGGATCACTCCCTGAGCCAAAGGCAGGCGCTCAACTGCTGAGCCACCCAGGCGTCCCTCCCTGAGGTATTTCTGTGTATGTGCTCCTGTCTATTCCTCTGTTTCTCCATCTCTCTCTCCCCATGTCTGTTTCTCCCTGAGTGTCCCTCTCTCCCTTCTCTACCTCCCTCCTCCCTCTCCCCATTCCCATCTCTCACGTGGCAAGAGTCCTTTCGGTCCTGTCCTCCGCCTGCGCAGAACATGCTGGGGTGGTACACAGGGGCATAGAAGGCATTGCAGGTCTCCTCGGGCACCACCGAGATATTCACGCACTGGAGCACTTGGGGCTGCCTGCCTGAGACACAGAGCTCTGGGTCAGCGCCTCTGGCTGGGAGGAGAACCCTGTAGGGAGGGTGGACGCACTCATACTTGGGAGCTCACCATCTATCAGCTGACCCCAGCCAGAAACAAGGCAAGAATCCCCAGCGGTCGGGCACTGGGAGGCGATGCTGATGTTCTGGATGGTGTCAGACTCGGACACCGATTCTTTCAACTTGATGAGCATGAGGTCGTTGGCGACAAAGGGTTTGTTGTACTCTGGGTGCTGTATGGAGAGGTCAGTCTCCATCATCCGGCTGCCTGGCTCCTGGTTGGGCTCAAGACTGTGCAGTCCCAGCCCGATGGTGTAGGAGCTGAGGACCACCGGGCACTGGTTAGTTTTGTGGCAACTACATCGCTATCTACATTGTCACCCTCAACCTCAACCCCGTCTCCACCCACTTACCCCAACTCCATCCGCCTCGCTAAACGCGACACTAAGAGCTACCTAACCAGGATCTCAAATCCTCCTCATTTGCACAATCAGCAATTCAGCGACAAAAACTTGTCTTAATCCACTCAGGACTCAGCAACTGAGCTGGGATTTCGACCCTGGGCTGAGGCTTTGCAAAGCAACAGCTTCCGCTTCGTCTGCAGTCTCGCTGCACAGAGGTTCCACTCTTAGCCCGAGATTAGGCCCCTCCGCACAGCTAACGTTACCTCCAGGTCCCCCCCACTCGGGCCGGGCCCCAAGCCCCGCCTCCGCCCCCACCCTGCCCAGCACTCACTTCTGGAAACAGTGTGCGGCTGACAGCACCCATTGCGGATGCACCAGAACGCCCCCGCAGAAAAACTCGTCTTCCGTGAACAGTGCCGCCTGCCAGGGCTGTGAGTGCGGGCTGCAGTCCTCGCCGTTGATGATGTGGCTGCCGCCACCCGAGGCCAGGGATCCTGAGGGCGGATCGGGGCTGGGGGCGGGCTCCGGGTGGAACCAGGGCTCCGGGTGGAACCTGGGCTCCGGGGGGCGTGGCCACGGGCTAGGGGCATGGCTAGGGCTTCAAGGGTGCAGGCGGGACTGGGGCTGGTCTCAGGGTGGAGCCGAGGCTCCAAGGAGCAGGCTTCGATCCGTGCAGGGGAGAGGGACAGGCTAGGGGGCAGGATCAAAAAGCAGGACTAGGGCTCCTAAGGGCGGGGTCGCAGCGCACCGGGCGCGGCCAGTGCTTCAGGGGCGAGGCTATGGTGCAGGCGCGTGACCGGGGCCCCATGGGTGGGGTCAGGGATCCCGAGGGCAGAGTCAGGGCTCCTAGGGGCGGTGTCAGGAATGCAGAGGTAGTCTCAGGAGGTGGCACCAGGCCTCCTGGAGGCGGGGTGTTGATGCAGGGAGTTCAGGGACCAACTTTCTTGGGGTGGGATGGGAGTCCGGAAGCGGGGATCAGAATAAGGAGAGGGGAGTTGCAGCTTTGAGGCCGCCACATCCAACTCCAAGACCCACATGCAATCCCTCTCCGTCTGTCTCCCTCCCTCCTCCCATCAGTGCGCGCGCGCGCGCGGCACACACACACACACACACACACGCGCGCGCGCGCACACACACACACGCAACACGCCAGGTTCGTGCACTATCCGAGCCACAATCCCCCAGAACAGACAGAAACCCTCCAACAGGGTGCAGAGACAAGAGTGACACCCCAGATGCTCAAGGACATCCCCACCTTCAGTGGCCCTCCGAGTTACGCCTTCCCCAGCTCAGCCTTCTCCACAGTCGCACCAGCAACAAGCTGGCTCACCGAGAAACCCCATCATATCCGCCCGTGACATGGGCCCCTGGGGGTCCCTGGATCAGAGACTCCGGAGGTAGGCACATATTCCCAGCAATGGGTGACCAGAAGCACCATCTTCCTGCCAGCGGCACCCTGGGTTCCCGAGGCCCTCACAGCATTATCCTTCCTTCCCCCCCCCATTACCCCCCGGGGGGGTTTCAAGGCACAGACGGTCAGAATTCTTCATCGGGAACGCACTGACTCACCGGTTCGACTACACAGCCCATCACCCTGTCACACACAGAGGTGTGCAAAGCTACACACAGTACACAGTACACACACACACACACAGTACACCAGCAGCACACACACAAACTCTCTGTGATACGAGGAATCACATATGTTTAACCAGAGAGCATCAGTCACATGGTACTGTCATGCAGGCAGCTTTAGTCATACCTGGGAGGACCCTGATTCATGCCTGCACAGCCACAAATACTGTGCCCTCAGGCACAGACAGTCACACACACACACTCAGATACCTGTGACACCAAGGATGAGGTACCCCAGGAAACAGCCCCAGGGGCTTCCTGCTGTGGTCATCACGTCAGCGCCTGGACACGAAGGTCAGTTTCTGATGAGTCTGGGGGACCTACAGCCCAAATCTATCTGTTTCTGTCTCTCTTTCTGTCCCCGTAGGGTATCATTGGTCAGACAAGGACCTGTGCCACACCTGCTCCCACTAATAGACACATCATAGGTCTGAGATCCTGGCCCAGAGCCTCAGAACCTGGAGAGATTTAGAGAGGGAGAGAGGAAGGGAGAGAGAGAGAGAAATAGAAAGAGAATTCTGCAGAGAGGAAGGGATGGAGGAATTGTCCTTCTATGTCTCAGCTGGGAGATGGGAGAGTAGGAGCATGGAGGTCGGAGGGAACTGAGAAGGAGCACTTGCAAGAGATAATCAGAGACAGTCTGAGAACCAGAGTCATGGAGAGAGACATTCAGAGAAACAGACTAGGGCAGCCAGGGAGAGAAATGAAGAGACACCCTTAACTAGAAAGAGAGTGAGAGAGTGAGAGAGACCTCTTTGGAGGGGAGACACAGAGACACAGGGTCACCAGGCTGAGAAGATTCACAGTGACAGGGGCTTGTAGGGAGACTGCACTCTTAGGGACGGTGGGCGGGGTAGGGACCACAGGGGCACTCACCTGGCTGCCTCTGGGCTCTGGGATCCTGCGCTGGGCTGCGCTCTCACTGGCTGTTTCCTGCAGGGGCCCCTGTGGGACTTATAAGCATCCCCAGCTGGGCCGGCCTGCCCCCGGGGACACATTCCTGGGGTCAGGTGCTGCATGTTTCCAGCTCAGCATTCATGGGGCTGCCCTGGTGCCAGGCTACCGTCAGGGGGCCAGAGGTGCTAGAAGCAGTGACCCAGCAAGGATATCCTGGAATTAGGGTCCCACTTGTTTCTTGGTTTTCTCTCTCTGTCATGTTCTTAGTCTCTCTTGCTCTCTTTCACTTTCTTTTTTTTTTAAATATTTATGTATTTATTTATTTGAGAGAAAGAGAGCACAGAGGGAGAGGGAGAAGCAGACTCCTGCTGACTAGGGAGCCTGAGATGGGGCTCAATCCCAGGACACCAAGATCATGACTGGAGCTGAAGGCAGATGCTTAACCATTTGAGCTACCCAAGCGCCCATGTTCTCTTTCATCTTCTCTCTCTTATTTTCTCTCTTACTAAATCTCTCCCATTCTCCCTCCCTCCCTCCCTCTGTCTCCCTACTGTGCTTCCCCAGCAAACCTTCCTGGGTTCAAATCCAGACTGCGTCATGGTCTACCTGTGGAACCTTGGGGTCACTGCATCTCTCTTAGCCTCCATTTTCCCATCTGTGAAATTGGGGAACCATAGTTATTCACTCCTCAGATACATCCAAAGAGATAATGCAGGGAAAGTGCTTTGGCACAGTGTTGGGCATGTAGTAGGTGCCCAGTGAGTGGGAGCAAGATGAAGCCCTTGCTCAGTGAGGAGCAATTGTGTACCTGCCACCCTCTGAGCTCTGCTGTCTGCCATGGAGATGCAGGAAGGAACAAGCAAATTCCAGCACTCATTAAGCTCTCATCCTAGTAGGGGAGACAAACAGAAAAACTGAAAGGAAATATCTGAGAGTCACCTGTGTGCAGAGAACACGGGCAATGGTAGAATGACTGGGGCAGCGGGCTTTCAGCAGATAAGGGGGTGATTGGGGAGCCAGAGGAGGGGCTATTTAGGTTGACAGCCAGCATGCCATGTGAGCCTTGCAGAAATAAAGAGAGAACTTGATGTGTGCAAGGCCGAATAAGGAGAAGGAACAGAGCAGATTGTGCAGGAGTTTAAGGGCTGGGGAAGATGTTTGGGGTTTATTTTAAGTGCAATGGATTTTAAGCATAGGAATAGAGGGAGTGACATGATTTCATATACTTTTAAGAGACATCTTGCGTGGAGAATGGCTGTAGGGTGAGAGGGGAGCAGAGACAAGCACGGAGGTGGGGTGATGCTGTGGTCCCAGGAGAAGAGGAATGAACAGACAGATGCAGGGCTCATTTTGGAGGTAGAGTCAATATACTCACCAAGGGGTGGAGAGTGGAGAGGGAGGGGAGGTGAGAATGGTGCCTCTGAGGATTGGTCTGACCATTTGTGGTGCCATTTGTGGAGGTGGGCAAGGAGATGTGGCGGCAAGGTGGAGGTGGGGATGCCAGTCCGGAGCCAAGTGGTTGGACGCATGGGCAGGCAGAGGTGCAGGCAGAGGTCAGCACTGTTGAAGAGCAGTAGGGAGTCACAGGGGAGAGGTGGTGTTTAGAGCCATGGGGTTGGGTGAGATCACCTAAGGAGCAGGTGTGGACGGCTTTGATGAGGGGTTGGGTGGCAGATGACCGTGATGATGAAGCATGAATGTCTGTGCTTCTCTCTGCCTCTCTCTGGCCTTGTCTGTTTCTCTGACCCCCTCTCTTTCTGTGTCTCTCTCTTAGTACCTGTCTGGTTCTCTAGCCCTGTCTCCATTTGTCTGCCTGCATTCAGTCTCCTGGTGGCACACAGACCTCCACCCCTGCCCTGGTCCTGGAACCAATAGCCTGACCACAAGGACAGAGGAGGCTGAGAGGAGGGTAGGGACAGGTCGGCAGGAAGTGGTGTGGTGCAGAGTGGGCTCAGGTCCCATAGCCACCCAGACGTGACTAAGGTCTGGTGGGTTGCAGGAGGCAGGTTAGGGCCAGTGCTGAGGCCCAGGGCTGGGCAACTGAAAGAAAAGAGAAGAAAGGAGACATCATATCCTTCTGTCCCTGTTTTGTGGCCTTTCCTATGCCCTGTCGTGCTTGAGGTCACGTAGAAGTGACCCACTTATTTGGGGGTGGACAGAGACAGAGACAAAGAGAGACAGATGAGCAGAGAGAAAGTTGCAGAGCTGAGTAGATGGAGAGGAACAGAGACAGGGAGAGAGAATAGGGGAAAGAGATAAAGGCAGAGGGAAACAGAGACTAGAAGACCAGAGACCAAAAATGAGACAGAGACAGATAGATCGAGTCACAGATGGAGAAATTATCATGCATCCTGGAAGTCATTTTATTTTATTTTATTATTATTTTTTTTTGGAAGTCATTTTAAAAACAGGGACAAAAGGGAGTGTGAATTTCTCCCAGCGTGACCCACCCCAGCCCCCGGGGTGAATTCTGAATAAGTGGCACCCCATTCACAAGTCCCCTCTGATTCTGCAGCAGGCACAGCAGCCCACCTGCAGGATGCCCTGGCAGCACCTCCAAACATAATTCAGACCTCGCAGGTCCCCCACCTCGGCTCCTCTCTCCCGGTCCAGACCCTTTCCACCTCATGCCAACTTCAATCTATTCCTAGAGGGATGTGGCTCCTGTCAGATGCCCCCCAACCCTGTCTCATGTAATAATGAAATCGACATTGGGGCAGATTATATCACCTGAAGAGAAGTGAAGCGTTTTCCTTCTTTACTAAGAGCAATGGGGGATTCGGTAGGGAAAGCCCCACAAATCCTCATGTGGGCATCTTCCTTCTCTGTTCCTAACTTAGGGAAGAGAGAGGCCAGCAGTGAGCAGGGGCAATCCTGGGGTCTGTCTGGAATGGGAGAGAATGGAGAGAGGGAGTTTTATTGGGGACGAAGAGCAGTAGCTTGCTCCAGCCTGGGGGAGCCACAGAAAATGTCCTGGCTGCATGTACCAAGGGAGGAAAGCTGTGGGCTGTGGGAACCACCATAGGGAGCATCTCCCAGCTCTTCTGCAGCAGGAGGGTTTGGGAGAGACCTCAGCAAATATCAAAGGAGCAGAAGTTGAGATGGTGCCCCCCGTGCACCAAAGGCCTGGACATTCCCCTATTTTTCTAGCACCAGCCAAGTTGAGTTATCTGTTACAGATTTGCAGAAGAGGATGGGAGACCCTGGAAGTGGCTGAGACATTTCCTGTCAGGCAGATTTAGGTCTGCTTCATCCAATACAGTAACCACCATGGGTGGCTACTAAGCACTTGAAACATGGCAAGTGTGGTAGAGGCACCGGCTTTTAACTTTTATTCAATTTTAACTAATTCAAATGTAAACATTGAAACATGATTCAGTATTGAAAAAGTTTTGAGTACATTTGGAACAATCTGTGTACATGAATCTACATTTTTCAAGTCAAAGTTTTATAGACTCTGCATAGAGATCAATTCTTGTTTTTTAAGATTTTATTTATTTATTTGAGAGAGAGAGAGAGAGGACAAGCAGAGGGAGCAGCAGAGAGTGGGAGAAGTAGAAGTAGATTCTCCACTGAGCAGGGAGCCCGACGTGGAACTCGATCCCAGGACCCCAGGATCATGACCTGAGCCAAAGGCAGATGCTTAACCAACTGAGCCACCCAGGTGACCTGAGATCAGTTATTTCTGATGAAAATTTAGCATTTGGATGCGGATGCTGCTGTAGGTGTAAAATATCCACTAGGTCTTGAAGACTTGGTATAAAAGGATGTAAACTATCTTATTAATTTTATACTGCTTACATGTTGAAATGATCATCATTTGGATATGTTGGGTTAAAATAAAAATAATACTAAAATTAATGTTTCACTTGCTTCCCCCCTCCTCCTTTTTTTGAATGTGGCTGCTAGAAAGTTTTAAATCACATATTTGGCTCATTGTTGCAAATTCAGCTGCCAATTTGTTAATTAAAAGTAGATTCCTCAGGATCCCTGGGTGGCTCAGTGGTTTAGCGCCTGCCTTTGGCCCAGGGTGTGATCCTGGAGTCCTGGGATTGAGTCACGCATCGGGCTCCCTGCATGGGGCCTGCTTCTTCCTTTGCCTGTGTCTCTGCCTCTCTCTCTCTCTCTGTCTGTCTCTCATGAATAAATAAATAAAATCTTTAAGAAAAAGGTAGATTCCTCTTGGGATGTCCGGGTGGCTCAGTTGGTTGAACATCCCACTCTTGATTTTGGCTCCGGTCGTGATCTCAGGGTTGTTGGATGGAGTTCTGAGTCAGGCTCTGCATCATGCTCAGTGAGGAGTTTGCTTGAGATTCTCTCCCTCTCCCTTTGTCCCTTCCTCTGCTTGTGTGGTGTAGGCTCACTCTCTCAAATCAATCAATCAATCAATCAATCAATCAATCAAAAATCTTTAAAAGTAGATTTCTCTCTTCAGGGGGAAAGTCATGGTTTATATTTCCAATCTGAAAGGGGGGTGGCTTATGACTTCTGGGCCCTTAAAAGGCACATGTTGTTTTCTGTGGCAGAAAAACTCTGGTTATGGAGAAAAATTCGTTGTACTTCCCTGGCTCATTTTGGCAGGCAACTGATGCATGGCCCATTGACCTAATCATAGGCTGCAGGCACATCTGGCCTGCTTCGCGGAGTTTGGGCATCTTGAAAACTTGTGGTAAGAATACCTACCGTGAGATTTACCCTCTTAACACATTTTTAAGTGTGCGCTACGGTATTGCTATCCTAGGCACTCGGCCAGACAGCAGATCTCCAGCACTTAATCATCTTGCGTGGGCGAAACTTTATACTTGTTGAATAGCAATGTCCCATTTTCCCTTATGCCCAATCCCTTGGCAACTACCGTTCCCCTCTCTGGTTCTATGTGTTTGATTATTTTATTTATTTTTCAGATTTTATTCTTTTTTTTTTTTTTTTTTAATTTTTTTATTTATTTATGATAGTCACACAAAGAGAGAGAGAGAGAGAGGCAGAGACACAGGCAGAGGGAGAAGCAGGCTCCATGCACCGGGAGCCCGACGTGGGATTCGATCCTGGGTCTCCAGGATCGTGCCCCGGGCCAAAGGCAGGCGCTAAACCGCTGCGCCACCCAGGGATCCCTCAGATTTTATTCTTAAAGTAATCCCTATACCCACCGTGGGGCTTGAATTCACAATCCCAAGATCAAGAGTCACATGCTCCACCAAATGAGCCAGCCAGGCATCCTCTGCTTGACTGTACTGTTTTATTTTATTTTACTTTAACCATGTAGATTGGATTTTATCATTCAGAGCTGCAGAAACATTAAAATGAATGTAGGTAAGAAGAGCCTATGCAAGGGTTTGCTTTTCATTTCAAAGTTCCACGAGAAACTAACATAAAATAGGCAGTTACAAATTTGCAGAAGCCACAAATGGAAGCAATCACCCATATATAAAACATCTAGAAATTTGCTAGCTATTTTAATATCCCAATGAAGAATCTGAAAAATATTCTTCACTAGGAACATATGAAATCCACTCTTAAACAAAAAGTCTTATCCAAGTGTGTGCGTTGATGGTTAGATAGCCCATTTTTTATAAGTGTAATCATGCAGTATTTCTGGGACTGGCTTATTTCACCTTAGCACAACGTCCCTCAGGTTCGTGCATGTTGTCACACATGGCAGGATTTCCTTTTTAAAGGCTGAATAGTATTCTATTGTGTGGATATGGTACCTTTTCTTTTCTTTCTTTCTTTCTTTTTTTTTTTTTGGTACCTTTTCTTTATCCATTCACTTGTTGATGGACACATGGGTTGTTTCTACACACAAATAAACATCTCTTGGAGACTCTGATTTCAGGTCCTTTAATAAATAATCAAAAGTGAGATTGCTGATCATACAGTAATTCTACTTTTAATTTTTTGAGAAACTGCCACACTGTTTCCCATAGCAGTAATACCATTTATGTTCCCACCAACAGTGAACAAGTGGTCCAATGTCTCCACATCCCTACCAACCCTTCTTACCTCTGTTTTTGTTTTTGTCTTTGTTTTCATAATTGCCATCCTCACAGGTATGAAGTGATATCTCCCTATGATTTTGATCTCCATTTCTTGATGAAACATTGATCATTGTTTCATATACCTGGAGGTCATTTCTATGTCTTCTTTGGAGAAATGTCTATTCAGGTCCTTTGCCCATTTTTAAATCAGGTTATTTGTTTTTTGTGTGTTTTTGTTTTTGTTTTTTTTGGTTTTTGCTTGTTTGTTCCTGCTATTGAATTAAAGGAGTTCCTTATGTAGTTTGTATATTAAGCCCTTATCCGTTGTATGGTCTACCAGTATTTACTCAAACTCCATAGGTCACCTGTCACTGGGCATGGTTCCCTTTGCTGGGTGGAACATTTTAGTTTGATGTGATTCCACTTGTCTATTATTTGCTTCTGTTGCCTATGGTTTTGGTGTCATAGTCAAGAAATCGTTGCCAAGATCAATGTCATGAAGATTCTTCCCCCCCTATTTTCTTCCAGGATTTGGATGGTTTCAGGTCTTCTGTTTAAACCTTTAATCCACTTTGAGTTGATTTTTGTGTAGTGTGTAAGATAGGGATCCAATTTCATTCCTTTGCATGTGGATATTCAGTTTTCCCCCCACCGTTTGTCAGAAAGGCTGTCCTTTCCCCATTGTGTGTTTTGTGTGTCACCTTTCTAAGATCAGTTGACCACATATATGTGAGTTTATGTGCTCTTGATTATGGGCTCTTGATTCCGGGCATTTTTTTTAACAGGCCACCAGCATTGATGGATCAGGAGATTTCAAGCTTCTCTTGAAGAATCAATATCACGTTTGCATTCCCACGGACATAATCCATCATCAGCAGGCTGAGTGGCCACTATCCTAGGGGCAGCCTGCGGGTTTCCTGGCCCACACCCAGAGGCTTCCCTCATTTACATTACCTGCCTGACCCTAGGAGGCAGCAGAGTTCATGACCCCAGTGGGGAAAAAGAGAGAACACATGGATACAGACTCAGACATAGAGAGATCAGAGGAAAGCAAGCCGCAGAAAACAGTAATGGTCATACACTGAAATCATAATCATACAGCATCTACATATAGACCTACTTATAGATTATACAAACAGTTCTTTTTTAATATTTTATTTATTTATTTGAGAGAGAGAAGATAGAGACAGAGCGTGAGTAAGTAATGGGGAGGAGGCAGAGGGAGAGGCAGAAGCAGACTCCTTGCTGAGCAAAGAGCCCAAGAGGGGCTCGATCCCAGGACCCCAGGATCCCAGGACTCCAGGATCATGACCTAAGCTGAAGGCAGACACTTAACCGCTGGGCCACCCAGGCGCCCCCAGACAATTCTTACTTTGTTCCAGGCACTATTCTAGGTTCCTCACAAGTGTTAATTGGTGTAACGTCCTTAACGTCCTATGAAATAGGAACTATTATCACCCCTACTGTATAGATGAGAAAAATAAAGCACAGAGAAGCTAAGAGCCATTTGTGGTGGTAGAGCTGGGATCCAAACTCTCATTGGCATACAACCCCAATGTGTGTGCCTAACCACTAGGCAACACTGCCCCCTTGTGGAGCCAGACACACATACAAGGAGAGTTAGAGGGTGTGGGGGTAAGGGACAAAGGAGGAGCCCCAAGTTCTGCAAGGTGAGCCTCAGCATCCGGTGCTGGTGCTAGACAGGGAACAGAGGTGCCGGTGTACCCCAGGTGGTGGCAGGAGGAGGTGGCCACCTGGGCCTTGTCCTTGGTCCTGATCTTGGGTCTCTCAGGTTCTAAAGGGAAGGATTGAGAGTGTGGCATCTGGGGTCAGACCTACTTCAGTGAGACACTGGGCAAGAGATGGAATATTTCTGCCCCAGCGTTCAGCCACTGTTATCTCCAAGTATTGCCACCAATTTAATGATTTAATAAGTCAGAGAAATTGGGGCCCCTGTGTGGCTCATTTGGTTAAGCATTGGACTCTTGATTTTAGCTCACGTCATGATCTCCGGGTCATGAGATTGAGCCCCTCAGTGGGCTCTGCAATCAGTGAGGAGTCTGCTTGAGATTCTCTCTTCCTCTGCCCCTCCCCCTCAAATAAATAAATAAATCTTTTATTTTTAAAAAAGATTTTATTTATTTGACAGAGAGAGGGAGCACAAACAGGGGGAACAGCAGGCAGAGGGAGAGGGAGAATCAGGCTCTCCCCTGAGCAGGGAGCCTGATGTGGAGCTCGATCCTAGGACCCTGGGATCATGACCAGAGCTGAAGGCAGACATTTAACCTACTGAGCCACCCAGGCATCCAATAAATAAATCTTTTTAAAAAAATAAGTTGGAGAAATTATCATCATATCTCTGTTTTTTCTTGGGTCATGGTGACCCTGGTTGTCTTCCAGAACCATCTCCTCTATGCACCAGGATATCCAAGTAATGATCATGATAAGAATAATAGTAATGATATAATAAAGAGCTCACATGCATCAAGCAATTGTAGTCACTATTTTACTTGTGTTGTTGTACTTAATCTTCTGGGATAAAATCAGGAACCTGTCTTAAAAAAAACAGAGAAATAAAGAACTAGATTTTCTCATTATAAAAAGAAGTAACTTTTTTCTCAGTAAAATCCTCATTGGCTAGATTTGTTAGGGTGGCAGTGGAGGTGAAAATAAAGTACTTTTTTGTTTTTGCTTACTCAAGGAGGAAATGTTAAGACTATGGGCTAACATATGCTGAGCACATGGTCTGAAGAATTTTTAAGGGTTTTGCATGGATTAACTTTCTTATTTTTAAAAATTCTTTTAAAAGATTTATTTATTTATTTATGAGAGAGAGAGGGGGAGAGAGAGAGAGAGAAGGGGGGGAAGGGCAGAGGGAGAGGGATAGGGAGAGGGGGAATTTCAAGCAGACTCCCCAATGAGCACCAAACCTGATGTGGGACTCAATGTCACAATACTAGATCATGACCTGAGCCAAAATCAAGAGTTGGTGCTCAACCCACTGAGCCACCCAGGCACCCGCAGATTTACCTTTTTCTATTTCCATAAACTTTGCTGTCGTTGCTGTCCTCACTATAAACAGAGGAAATTGAGGCCAAGGGCCATTAAAATCATTTTCCAAGGCCACACAGTGAGAAGTAAACTGGGTTTGGGGCACCTGGGTGGCTCAGTCGTTAAGTGTCCAACTCTTGATTTCAGTTCAGGTCATGATCTCAGGGTCATGACATTGAGGTCCCTCCCATCCCCCCTACCCTTAGCCCCCTCAAGCTCCATGCTGGACATGGAGCCTGCTTAGGATTCTCTCTCTCCCTTTTCCTTTGCCCCTCCCCTCCTCTCTCTTTAAAAAGAAAAAGAAATAGCGAAGTTAGAACCCAGAGAGACTTGCATGAGAATCTGTGTGTGTGTGATGTAAAACATCATTTCTACTTAATTTTTTGAATAGGTGCTATTTCCATATGGCACGAAAATAAAGTATGTTTGTTGAAAAGGTATCGAGTGCTAAATCATGACCATATCCCTTCCCTTTCTTCAACTAGAGTATGTTACTTGGGTCATTTTCAAAGGTTTTGTTGCACATAACAGGCAAAGGCAAGGTTGTGTTCTTATTTTTCTCTTGTCTTTAACCACCGGGCTGGGCTCCTAGCAAAGTAAGGCGTCTCCTGGTGTTCAGGACACTTGGTTCATTCTTTTTCCTGTTATAAGCAAGGAAGACCTGCAATGCCTGGGTAGTTTCAAGGTTTGTGAAACACTGTTTAGATGATTACATAAGTTATAAAACAATGACTGATGTGAAATTTACAGATGAATCATAATTGTATCTGTGGCTATAAAGCTTTCTGCTGGGAAGTCTTTCAGTCTGGGAGAATTTAGTGGAAGGCATTTCTTCCCTCTTCTCAAGGGGCCTTGCTATTCATTTTGTGCAGCTTAGAGCTGGCTAGAAAAGAAATTGAAAAGAGAGCAAATGAAAGGTGCACACAGGGAGATCTGGGGCCATGATGACTACTGTTCATTGAACACTTCCAGGGGTGCCAGGTGCAGTTTTTAGCATGATGCTTCATTTTGAAGTAATTCAAGAGTCACAGGGAGTCGCAAAGGAGTGCAGAGAATTCTCACATAGCCCACAGCCAGTTTCCATCAATCATATCACTCATAACCACAGTACTTCATCAAAAAACCTGACTTTGCTACAACAGTAAGTGAGGCACAGATCTTATTTGAATTTCATCATTTTTACACTTCTTTCTCTGTCTCTGACTCTCCCATCACTACCATGAGGATACACAATTGTTGCATCACCCGGAAGAAAGTGTCTTGTGTTATCCGTGAGGGACCACACCCTTCTCCACCCTCAAGTCCTGACAACCATGGTCTGTTCTCCATCACTATAATTCTGTGACTTTGAGAATGTTATATAAATGGGATCATAGAATATGTAATGCTCTGAAATTGGGGTTTCCCCCAATCATCATAATGCCCTGGAGATCCGTCCAGCTTATTACATGTATCAATTGTTTGTTCCTTTTATAAGCATTAAAAAAATACTTTGTGTATATCCAATCGGTACTTTCACAAAAGCCTGAAAGTCATAGGTTCTTTTTTTGTTTTTTAAGATTTTTACTTATTCATTTGGGTTTTTTAATTTTTTTTTTTTACTTATGAACTTATTCATTTCAAAGACAAAGAGAGACAAAGGGATCATAAACAGGAGGAGAGGCAGAGGGAGAGGGAGAAGCAGACTCCCCGGTGAGCTGGGAGCCTGTCTGTGGCTCAGTCCCTGGACCTGGAGATCATGACCAGAGCTGAAGGCAGACACTTAACCATCTGAGCCACCCAAGAGCCCCTGAAGGTTGTAGGTTCTGTTAATATTTTTATTTGCAGAAGGGAAAACCAAGGGCAGAGAAATGAAGTAACTTGTCCAAGGACACATAGCAAGTAAGTGGTAGAGCTGAGATTTAAACCAGGTAACCTGACTCCAGAGATGCTCATAGAAACAAAACAAAACAAAACAAAACACCCACACATGTACTTAGTACTAATGAAACTTGATACCTTCTTTTCCTTTTTCTATAATCAAATCCAACTTATGGATATATATATTTAAAAGGATTGAGAGCAGGATCTGAAAAAGATATTTGCACATACATGTTCACAGCAGCATTATGGACAACAGCCAGAAGGCAAAAACAGCTCATCGATGGATGAATGGATAAACAAAATGTGATGTACCCATAAAATGGATATTATTCAGCCTTTAAAAAGGATATCCTCTCACATGCTACAACACAGATGAACCTTAAGATGTTATGTGAAGTGAGATAAGCCAGTCACAAAAAGACAAGCACTGTGTGATACTTCTTATAGGAGGTATCTAAAATAGTTAAATTCAGACAAAATAGAACAGTGGTTTCAGGGTGGAGGGCACCAAGAAGAGGGGGAATGAGGAGTTAAAATATACAATGGGTACAGAGTTTCAGCTTTGTGAGATGTAAAAGTTCTGGAGACAATGTGAATGAACAACAATATAAATGAACACTACTGAACTGTACTCTTAAAAATGAATAAGATGGAAAAATGGATAAGATGGTGGATTTCATGTTCTGTGTTTTCCCCAACCATTAAAAGTAAAATATTAAAAAAAGTCTTCCCTAATGCTTGAGTTGGTTACAAAGTTTGTGATACACCACTTAGTCAATTGCATAAGTTATAAAACAATGACTAAGTGTGAAAATTAGTAATGACTCCCTTAATGTTATCAGTGGAGGTAAATGATACAGCCCTGAAGCTCCCCTGGCTTATTTCTTAAGGTACATTGTTTTAAGAAGCTATTAAAACTCATCACAGACTCCTAATTGTGGAGATGAATAGTTTCACTCTTCTTTATCTACTGCCCCAGAGGAGTGCTGGGTTGAGTGATTTCCCGACAATTTTTTTCTTGAAACACAAACACAAACACAAAGCCTTGTTGAGCATTATGTTTCATTACCCTTGAAACAATCCCTTTGAGGGGGATCCCTGGGTGGCTCGGCGGTTTAGCGCCTGCCTTTGGTCCAGGGCGCGATCCTGGAGTCCTGGAATCGAGTCCACGTCGGGCTCCTGGCATGGAGCCTGCTTCTCCCTCTGCCTGTGTCTCTGCCTCTCTCTCTCTCTCTGTGTGTATGTCTATCATAAATAAATAAATAAATCTTAAAAAAAAAGAAACAATCCCTTTGAGATTGTACTATTCTGGCAATTTCGTGCACATCCAATTCATAGCAGAGCTAGGGTTAGGACTGTTAGGCTGTGTAATTTTACTGTTCTGCTCTCCTGCCTCATGGAGGACAATGTCAACATTGGTTTTTTTCTGTTTCTCTGGATGATGAGATCATGGTGGTGGTGTGGGGTTTGGGGGATTATTTCTTTCATTTGTATAATTCAGTGTTCCTCAGAGTAACTGGTCAGTCTCTGACACTCACATAACTCCACGCTTAAAGATGCACTGAGTTCAGGGCCAAGATCATAGTGAACTGCCTCTTCATTCTGTACCATTTCTAGGGGTCTCTGGGATAACACCAGCACTGAATGTTCTGCTCTCTTTTGCTCCCAAGGAAATAGAACTATGATAAGCTCAAAATGGTCTAATCCAGCCTAAAGAGCAAGGAAAGAAAACCTAAACCCATGGGGTGCCTGGGTGGCTCAGTCAGTGAAGCATGCAACTTTTGATCTTAGGGTCATAAGTTTGAGTCCCACGTTGGGGGCAGAGTTTATTTGATTAAAAAAATTAAATATATATATATATATATATATATATATATATATATATATATATATTCCAATCAGCTATGAAGGCTTGAAGAAAAACAGCAGCAGCTACACAACAACGACAATTTTACCTGGTGGAACAAGGTCCTGGTTAAGCTGAGTGTAATTCACACATAATAGCTTATTCTCACAGAATAACTCCTGGTTGGTTTATTTGCTCCAATCTTCACATGATCATATGTTTATTATGATCATCCATGAAATAGGAACCATTAGTGAAGACGATGTTACGCAAACTTTGTTGACATGTTTCTTCCAGATAAACTATAGCTGTTAGAGTGACAGTTTTAGAATATTTTGTGTTTTCTGAAAGTTAAGAGCTATGTAGCAAGCAAGTGAAGAGAGTTTCAAAATCATCAGTAATTCGAGAAACTCAAGGTTTGATCCACAGGGTATTATTTTACACCGATTAGATTGCAGTGGAAGTGGGGTCATGTTATGCAGCAGCAGTAACCCTAAGTCCAGGGATCCTCAGGTTCTGTTCATGGAATGTGGAGGACAAAGCCATCCAAGAGAGTGACCTGGGTCCTCTCCATCAAATTAATCGTAAGCCCACGCTATCACCCAGAAGATCCACTCCTGGGTTTAGATTCTGTTTTAGTCTATTGCTAGGTAGCAATTCACCCCAAATTTGTCAGCTTAGCACAACAAACTTTACAAAAATCTCACAGTTTCTGAGGATCAGGAATCTAGGAGCAGCTGCTGGGTCTCTCTCTAGATTATAGTTAAGATGTCAACCAGGGCTGCAGTCACCTGAAGGTTCCACTGATGGAACTTCACCTGAAGGTTCTACTGAAGGTCTACTTCCTGGATGGCTCACTCCAGTGGTTGCTGGCTGGAGGCTTCAGTTCTTCACCATTTGAATTTCACCATGTGGGCTATGGAGTATCCTCCCAACATGGCATTAAATTCCCCCAGAGCAAGGGAGGGGAAGAGGGGGTGAGAGCGAGGGAGGGAGGATGTGCCTTTTATCACTAAGTAACATACATTATCACTTCTGCCACATTCTGTTCATGAGAAGTGAGTCAGTAAGTCCAACCTACACTCAGAGAAGAATTCAGATCCAACCTTTGGAGAGAAGAAGGTCGAGAATTTGTGGATGTATTTTGAATCTCCACAGATCCCAAAGAAATTCTCACATTGATTCTAAGGGGACACAAACAAAGCACTGTTCACGGAAGTGAGGAGCTGGAGGTGACCTCTGTCTCCATCCCTGTGGTGATGGATGATAGGTTGTGCTGAGTGCCCCCCAAGGGGAACTCTGCACCAGTTAAAAACAGCAGATCAGGTGTATATATATCAATTATAGATGGATCATAAGAGCACAGTCTTGAGTGAAAAAAAATTAAGGTATGATTTGGGGCATAACCCATGTAATTTACATGCATTAAAAACATATGCACAAGGGATGCCTGGTTGGCTTAGTTGCTGGATTGTGTGACTCTTGATCTTAGAGTTGTGGGTTCAAGCCCTACATTGGGTGTAGAGATTACTTAAAAATAAAATCTTAAAAAAGAAAGCATATGCAAAAAAACCGAAAATCCCTACACATTTTGTAAATGTGTACTAAATAGAACTTGGCTGGTCTCTGTTCCCTGTTCTTGGGAAGTAAACTCTAAACTTTTGGAGTGATAGAAGTGTCTTTGTTATATAAGGCAGGTCTCTAAAGCCAAAAAGACCAACCATGTGTTTCGAATGTTGGGCTTTTGGGCCACTTGATATCAGCCTAGGGAGGAAAGAGGACTGGGATGCCTGGGTGGCTGGGTGGTTGAGCGTCTCCTTTCGGCCGGGAGTGATCCTGGGGTCCTGGGATTGAGTCCCACATTGGGCTCCCTGTGGGGAGCCTGCTTCTCCCTCTGCTTATGTTTCTGCCTTTCTGTCTGTGTCTTTTATGAGTAAATAAATTATATATATATATTTCTATTATATATATAATAGAAAGAGGACTGGACTGAGTTCAATCACATGGCCAATGATTCAATCAATCATGATCAATCACATGTCTATAATGAGACCCCAATAAAAACCCTGAAATTCAAAGTTCTGATGAGCTTCCTCGTTGTCGACACACTGATGTGCTGGGAGGGTGACAAATTCTGAAGACAGAGATGTTTGGGATCTTCCTAGATCTTATTTTATATACATCTTTGCATTGGCCTGATTTCTATATTATATTTATAATAAAGCTATAATCATGAGTATAGCACCTTCCTGAGTTCTGTGAGTTGGTCTAACAAAATATTGAACCTGAAGAGGTAGTGGAAACCCTCAAACGTGTAGTGAGGTGGCCTGTCAATCACACCTACGTAATGTAGCTGGATAAAAACTCTGCGTGCCAAAGTTTAAGTGAACATCCCTAGCTGGCAATACTGTTTGGCAGCTGTCACATTCTGAGGCTGGGACGCTAACATGTCCCTGAGGATGAGGAATGCTTCACATTTGGGTGTAGAGATTACTTCACACAAAAGCCCTCCACTTCATTCTATGCATGTCTTCTAATTTCTGTCTATTTGCTATAATAAAACTGTAATTGTGAGGATGGTGCTTTCCTGAGTTACGTGACTGTGATTTACTAAACCCAAGGGAGTCTGTGGGAGACACCAAATTTGTAGCTAGCTGGTCTCAAGTGGGGGTGACACTGAAGGCTCCCAAAACTGCAGCTGGTATCTGAAACAAGAGCAATCTTGTGAAGAAATGTGTCCTTAGATTCAGCAGTTTGGCACACTCATGGTAAGAAGAAACACACAAAAACACAAAGATATGAATGAAACATAAGAGGATGGTTACCTGTGGGAAAACTCATAAAACCAGGAGTTGGGGGGAAAGAGGGTTTAACATAATAAGCATGCACCAAAAACCTCAGTAATCAAGAGTAGATCCTATTTTAATACAATATTTAAAAAAAATCAAAATTAATGCAACAATCTGTGATGAACTGAATACCAAGATTTAAAATAAAGACAGCATCCACCGGGACTGGGATTAGGGCGAGGTATGAATATGAATCATGCTGGGCAGAGTCAGATCCCTGTGTGGACTTGTTTGTGTTCATTTTTACTTTTTAAAATATTGTTTGTCTTGATTTCTGAGGTTTTTGGCTACTCCTTAAATTTTGCTCTTGAGGCAAAATACCTCATTTGCCTCTAGTTCTAGAGCAGAGTAAAAAGGGAGTAAGAACAGGGGATGGAGGGGGGATAGATCAAAAAACATTATATAACAAAACAAGATAGTGTAATAAAACAAGAGAAGCCTTGTTAATAATGTGTCAGCAAATGTGCCTTATGATGAACACAACTCCTCTTATCATTGATCTAAATGAAATACAAAACACAAACCACGCTCGATAGAGAATATTGAGTTTGCTCTACAATCCAAGAGAATTTGACTCACTGATTTATGGACCCACTTGGTTTACTCAATGTGTGTGGCTAGGAAAAGTTCTTTATCAGGATTTTTCATCTTTGCATTTTTTTCTTTGTCCTCCTCTTCCTCCTTCTTCTTCTTTGCAAGTGAAACAAAGAAAGATTATAGATAATTTTTTTTTTAAAGCAAACACTCTCTTTTTAAGTTCCCCAAAGGGCTCCTCCAACTCAGGCCTCATCTGAGGCATGGAGCAGAGGAGCGCTGCCTGACTGGGCTGGAAGTAGGAAACTAACAGGGGACAGACCATGTCAGCCTCTGAAGGCTCTGGTGACAAGTTTGGGCTTTATCCTAAAAGTAGTGGGAAGCCATCAATGTTGTCTTGAAACAGAAAAGGTCTTGAAACAGAAACTTCAGCCAAGTTCTCCCCTGGTCTCCATGAATAGTTCTAGCCCTGCCATCTACACCACCTTAGAATCCTTTGTTACCTGAAGGGATACACTTTTTTATTTCCACACAAAATGCTGGCCCAGGCAGTCCCTACTGTAGGAAGCTTATCGATCCCGGGGTTTGCCAAAAAGGGTCACCTTCCAAGTAAGGACTTCAGCCTTGAACTTTCAGCATGCTGGCTCCTGAAAGCCCCTCCAGGTCTCCCGCCCCCTTCTGGGTGAAATGCTTGCTCCACTTTCCTCTTCCCTGTCATATCTCTCCTCTCCACCTTTACTTCCTAAAGACCCTCCCAGGGACCCTCAGTTCTTCTCACTATTAAGCTGAATGGTCCATCCCCACCACCAAACTCCACCACAAGTCCTACCTAGCTTGATAGTCTCTGCCCCTGACCTGCAGAATAGAGAGCGTCTCCTTCCTGTAAACACTGTCAACCCTCCTCTGTTTTCTGTGGGAGAACAGATGGGGGGCAGAGCAGGGCAAATGCAAATGCAGAGACTAGTGCAGGGAAGCAGAGAGGGTATTTGCAACAGTCCAGTGCACCTGCATTGGCCGCACATCCTGGAGCATCCGTCACCGCTACGACTCCCTCCCTCGCTGCTTCTGGTCTGTGGTCTGAGTTACATCCTAGAGAAGCCTCTCCTGACCAGCCAGTGGGAAATAACACCTCCACCCCCACCGCCAGCCCTTTCTGTCCTCTTACCGTGCTTGCTTTATTCACCTTCATAGCATTCAATGTCCCCATGGATATATTACATACTTATTCATGGTTGTCTTTCTCCTCCAGGAAAAAAACAAGCTACAGAAAAAGAAACTTTCTCTGGCTTATTCAGTGCTATGATCTGGAAACCTAGAACAGTGCTCGGAACATAGTAGGTGCTAAGTAAGTGTTTGTTGAATGAATGAATGCCCATGGGAGAAAGGAGAGCAGCTCCGGCTAAGGCGGTGGCAATCAAGATGGAGAAGAAATTATTTACTGCCACTCAACTAGACACATGTCTGATTTCCCTTCAACACTTATGAACATTTTCAAACACAGCAAAGTTAAGAGATTTACAGCAAATACCCATATACCTGATACCTACATCCCACCATTCACAATTTGCTATACTTGCTTTATCACATATCTGTTGATTTTCCATGCACCCACGCACCCAGCCAGCCAGCCATCCACCCATCCATCTACCCACCCACCAACCCACCCATCCATTCACTCGTTTATCTATCTATCTATCTATCTATCCATCCATCCATCTTATTTTTTAAAAAGATTTTATTTATTTATTCATGAGAGACACACAGAGGCAGAGACATAAGCAGAGGGAGAAGCAGGCTCTCTGTGGGGAGTCTGATGTGGGACTCAATCCCAGGACCCTGGTATCACGACCTGAGCCAAAGGCAGATGCTCAACCACTGAGCCACCCAGGCATCCCCCCATCTTATTTTTGATGCATTTTATAGTAGGCCACAGGCCTTAGTATACTTCATCATAAACTCTTGAACTCATGTGTCATGTACTACAACTCAAACTTAATGTTTCTTTTCTAAGGTAAAATTCACATACAATGAAATGCACAAAACATAAGCTGTACTTTTCAGTGAGTTTTGGCCACTACACACACCAAAACCCTCGGAGAGAACAGAACATTCACTATCACCCAGCAAGCTTCTTCACATCAGTTCTGGCTATCCCAGCCTCCACCCCAAGAGGCAAGCATCATTCTGATATCTCTCCACCATAGAGTAGCTTTGCTTGTTCTAGAATTTCCTATAAATGGAGACGTAAGTGTACTCTTCATGTAAGATTTTTTTCATTTTGAGTTCCCTCATGCAGCAGCAATTTGTTCCTTGTGATTGCTGTTGCATATCCCATTGTTTGAACATGCCACAGTTGGTTTATCCTTTCTCCTGTTGATGAACATCAGGGTCGCTTCCAGTTTGGGGCTATTACAAGTAAAGCTTCTAGGAACATTTGTGTAAAAGTCTTTGTGTGGATATGTGCTTTCATATATCCTGGAGAAATACCTAGCAGTGGGGCTGCTAGGCACAGAGTAGATCATGTATTGTAAGAAGCTCCCTGACCTCTCTCCAAAGTGCTTATGCCATTTTACACCACCAGCAACAATGGGTGGGAGTTCTGGTTGCTCTAGGTCTCTGCTACATTTGGGACTTTGGGGATTTAAAACATTGTTTTAGCCAGTCTGGTGGGTGTGTAGTAGTGTCTCATTGCAGTTTTAAGTTGCATTTCTCTTGTGACAAAAGATGTTGAGCATCTTTTCATGTGCTTGTTGGTTGTTTGTATATCTTTGGTTGTAAAGTAGATCTATGTTTAATTTCTTCCTCTCAAGGAAAGGGTTCTTGAGATATTCTAATACCTTTATCTGGCTTACAAAGAAGATTAATCTTCCCATGTGTAGTAGTTTCCTAGGGCTGCTGTAACAATGTTCCACAGACTGCGGGGCTGAAAACAACAGAAATTATTCTCTCACGGTTCTGGAGACCAGAAGCCCAAGATCAGCGTGAGAGCAGAGCTGTGCTCCCTCTGGGACTCTAGATAGAATCTTTCCTTGCCTCTTCCAGCTTCTGACAATGGCTGTCAATCCTTGGCATTCCTTGGCTTGCGGCTGCATCACCCCAATCTCTGCCTCTGTCTTCACATGACCTTCTTCCCTGTGTGTATGTCTTTGCGTTGTCTTCCCTCTTCTTATAAAGACACCAGTCATATTGTATTAAGAATCCACCCTACTCTAATATGACCTCATGATAACTAATTACATCTGCAATGACCCTATTTTCAAATAAGGCTACACTCTGAAGTCCCAGGGATGAGAATCTCAGCATATCTTTTTGGGGGACACAACCCATAACACTATGGATTCAGTAGTCTGCCCAGCCTCTGTCTCAGACACAGCGGTGCATTCTGAAAACGGTAGAACATTTTTTGAGCACCAACTCTGCAGCAGGCACCGTGCATGTGGTGCAGTTGTGATCTCAGTGTTACAGGTAAGAGTGTGAACTATCCACCGCTCAGAGAGATCAAGTAATTCGCCCAAGGTTCCAGAGTTAAGCAGTCCGGAAACTGGCACCAAGTTCACGGCTTTCCGGGGTCAGGTCTTCAACTGGCCTCCAGGTGGCGCCCTAGAGCAAGTGGTGGATTCTCACACCTCAGGTTTAAAATTCCTTCTTCCTGGGGACTTTCGGGGCTCATCTCAAACTCAAAAGTGCACACGAATCAACAGCGGATCTTGTTAAGATGCAACTCCTGATTCATTTGGTCTGGGAAGGGGGTGGTGGCAAGAATTTACACTTTCTAACAAGTTCTCATGAGATGCTGATGTGGCACAATGGCTCTCTTTGCACCTGTGCAGGCTGCTCAAGGAGCTCCAGGACAATGGTAATCATGGTCATAATACTCACAGAATGGGACGCCTGGGTGGCTCAGCGGTTGAGTGTAGTCTTCGGCTCAGGGTGTGGTCCCGGAGTCCCCAGATCAAGTCCCACATCCGGCTCCCTGCATGGAACTTGCTTCTCCCTCTGCCTGTGTCTCTGACTCTCTCTCTCTCTCTCTCTCTCTCATAAATAAATAAAATCTTTTTAAAAAATAATACTCACAGAAACAACTACTTTTACACACCCATTCAGTGCCAGGCTCTTTGCCCTCACCTTTATGTGCATTCTCTCCTTTAATACTCAGAATTGGAAAGAGACACAGATTTGAACCCAGCCTGCCTGTTCTTTAGTATAGGAGGGAGTCTCTTTGCTTGTGAGGAACGAATGTGGGTCTCAGACCAGAGCCTGAGGGAAAGGAGCTGGGGGCTCTGGAGGTCTGGCTGCAAAGCCTAGAGGTAGAGTAGGGGGAACTTAGGCATCTGGAAGATGGGGGGAGAGTGAGATTAAGGGTATCTATCTATCTATCTATCTATCTATCTAATCTATCTTCCTATCTATCCTACTCTCTCCATCTCCAGTAGGCCCTCCTTCAGAACCTTTCTCTATGATTCTCTTTCACTTTCCCTCTTTCCAAAGCTCCAAGTCTCTTTACATCTGACTTGTCTTTAAATGTCTTCTGCTCTCTTTCTATAAAGCTCAATCTCTTCCCCTCCCCTGCCCCATCCACTCCTTTCTTCCCTCTTCCCACTGCCATAGTCAAAGCTCCCTGGCTTTGGCCCAGTGCCCTGTGTTTTCTTCTGTTGGCTAGAGCAGAGTGTGGTTTCAGGCATCGGCTCAGGCCTCCTAGTCCCTTGATTCATATCCCAGTTCCCACATGTACCAGCTGTAGAAACTGAGCCAACTTGGATACCCCTCAGCTTCCTGACTTGTTGAGGGCCACCCTCCTGAAGTTGCTGTCACAATTGGGAGAGATGAGGCATGCAATGAATGCAGCAAGGTGTTAGGCACTCAATAAATGGTTGCTGTCATCATCATCATCATCATGATTACTAATAAAAGGTAACCCACAGCCAGCCTCTCTGTAGCCAACAATTAGATGCTTATCTGGTGTGTGGAATGCATGGGGAAGATCCTCCCACTGACAAAATTGGAGCCACTCCCTGACCTCAGTTTTTAGCCAGGATCAACCACCCCAAGAGTGAGGGCACCAGGTGGAGGACACACCAACTTTCCAAACCACACCTGATGACAGTTTTCGACCTGAGTTGCAGCCTCTCTGAGGTCCTGAGCCAATTCTGTGTATTTCAAAGGAGTGTGGAATCAAGCAAGAATTAGCCACAGTTGGGTTAGATTAAGTGTCTGATTTATAATTCTGGGATACAGAATAGTATCAGAAGGTGCCCAACAGTGATCGGGGACGCACAAAATGCACACAGCTTTCCTAGGCTCGCAGAGGGGCTCAGCCTCTGGACACTGTTTATGTAAGATGTGGCTTCACAATTCAACAAGCTTATTTTTTTATTAGACCTTTAGACCTTGAGTGCAGAGGTTCAACGTCAAATGCATCATTATCATCACTGGTTTATATAGAATCCTTCTTTTCTCTCTCCTTCCTTCCCTCCCTCCCTCTGTCCTTGCCTTCCTTCCTTTCTTCCTTCTTTTCCCCTCTTCCCACCCTCCCTCAGTCTTACAAAATTCATAGTGTGGTTCTTATGGCCTGTAATTTTAATTTATGTAATTGGGGTTGGATTATATCTCATTCTCTTCTAATTCACTTTTCAAACAGCACTCTTTTGAAGACCCAACCATGTTGCTGTGTTCACAGTTCTGCCCTGTTGCACTGAACTCCATGATGGGGGTCACACATTTAGTCAACAATCCCCCTAGGGATGGACACATGGTGGTTGCCAACTCCCAGCCACCAAAAAGAACTCTACAAGGCACATTGTGTCCCCTTGTGAGTGTGGAAGAATTTCTTTGGGATGTATAGCCAGGAGAGAAATTACTTAGTCATAAGGTACATATATACTTAATTTAATGAAATAGTGCTTGATCCTTCCTCAGGACTGGAGACCCCACGCTAACCCCAGTAGCTCTTGAACATTCAGGGATGCCTGTACATCTGACAACACTAGATATTACGCATCCTAATTTTCTCCAGCTTAATTGGTGTAAAGTGGCATCTCATTGTTATTGAAATTTACATCTCTTTGATAATGAATGAGTTTAAACATCCCCTCATATGCATGAGAGTTTTTGGATTCTCCTGCAAATTGCCTGTTCATATCCTTTACCCATTCCTCCCTCCCCCAAAGGTGCCTATTTATTTATTTATTTATTTATTTATTTATTTATTTATCTTAAAATATTTTATTTATTTATTTGAGACAGAGAGCTAGTGAGGGAGAGCATGAGCAAGGAGGAGAGGGAGAAGTGGCTCCTTGTAGGAGCCTGACATGGGGCTCTATCCCTGGATCCTGGGATCATGACCTGAGCTCAAGGCAGATGCCCTACCAACTGAGCCACCCAGGTGCCTCCAATTTTTTTCTTACTAATTCACAGGTGCTTCCTGCATATCATAGGTATTAGTCCCTTGTACATTATGAATGTCATAAATAATTTCTCCCATTCTGATAAATGTTATAATGGTCCGTTTTACTCTCCTTTTAATTTTGATATAATCAAACTAATGAATGTTCTGTTCTATGATCTGTGCTTTTGAAGTCTTAAGAAGTTGTTCTCTGTCACAGAGATTTGAAGATTATCTCCTTGATTTTCTTCTGTTTACTTTGTAAGTTTATCTTTCACATCCGGAGTCCACCTTTGTGTGTGGTGTTAGATAGAAATCTAAGTATATTATTCTCTGCACAGAGAGCCAGTTTTCCTGACACCACTTACTAAGTTTACCATCTTCCCCTCTATTAATTTGGGTTGCTACTTTATCATATTTTATAGCTCCCCATATATTATATAATATTATATTGAATGCTGTACTCTCTGAGCCATTTGTCTATTCTTGTGCTAATACTACACTTTTAAAAACTACATTATTTTGTTTTGCAGCCTGTCTTAATATCTGGTAGGGCAAGAGGCTTATTTCTTACACCACCAGAGGCCTGTTCTCACCACTTACATCACCATGCAGGAAATGCACTGGTCGTTTACACCCTTAACAGGAACCATTTGCAGACATCTGTTCCCTCCTGGTTCTGGAGCCAGTCTTCATACTGAATAAAAGCACATCCTCATCCAGGAACAGAAAGTCAAACCTGCCCAGTAAAATCTGCACAACATCTTAGCTCTGTTTTTGTTCCTAGAAACTTCACTTCTTCTTATCAGCATACCTGAAACCAACTATAGTAGCCCAGATGCTGGAGGTTTTGTTCTTTCTGTTTCATGCCCAGGATGTTGGGAGTGTGTGCCTGAAGCAGGGATTTACGCAATCACCAAGAGAGCAGGCTTCTCTTTGCTTCTTGCACCCCCATCTTTGTCTTGTGCCTTTTATCCTTAGAGTGCAAAGTGGTTGGTCCACTTCCAGGCACCCCCATTCCAGGTGGGAAGAGGGTAAGTTCCAAACATAATGCCTACCCTTTTATCAGCAGAACAAAAATTTCCCAGAGAAACCCAGCCACTAGGTTTCGGCTTACATCTTATGCTTAGAACTAGATCAATGGACACCCACATGGAGGGCGAACATCTTTATCCAGGTTACCTGCCACCCTGAGCAATAGTTGGGTTTGTGTGGTAATCAGCAACTACATCTCAATTTTGCCCAGGCTGCCCTGCACTGAGTCAGACGAGATCACAACGTGTCAACATATCTATCTCTGCCCCTGGCCTACACACCTTCCTTCTGATCTCTTGCTCACCCTTGAGCCTAAACATGACCCAGGATACTTCCAGGCTCTGCCACAGGAGGAAGAAGTATAAGGATTGGGGGGTTGGAGGGGCAGTGTCAAGCACACTGCTTCTCCTAAACTTTTCACTATAGCTTTGGCAGATGTTAGATCAGCATATTGCCTTTATTTATTTATTTTTAAAAACGTATACAGTTTTTAAAAAGATTTTATTCATTTATTCATGAAAGACACACAGAGAGAAGGAGAGACATAGGCAGAGGGAGAAGCAGGGTCCTCGCAAAGAGCTTGATGCAGGACTCGATCCTGGGACCTCAGGATCACACCCTGAGCCCAAGGCAGATGCTCAACTGCCGAGCCACCCAGGTGTCCCAGCATATTGCCTTTAAAATTGTTGAAGAAACTACCCAATGTCTATCTATGGTACTAATGAGAAGGGGACGTTTACAACTAACTATAAACAAAAATCTAGATGAAGCACACAGATATAATACTGAGCAAAACAAGTCAAACACAAGATAATTCTCTGTGTGATTTTATTTATATACATTTAATATATTTCCACAAATCGATATAAATACATTTAAAGTTATTCATACAAAGTTTATAAATGGACGAAACTGAAGGATGGTGATAAAAATCAGGAAAGTCACTACACTTGGCAGGGGCAGTGACTGTAGGGGAACCCCTAGAAGATCTTCTGGAAAGTTTGTCATATTCTGCTGCCCCATCTGGGTGCTGGTTACAAGACAGTCATCTGTTTTGTGAAAATTCATTGGGTTTATAATATTTATAATAAAGACTCATTTCTGTTTGTATATTATTCTTTACTGAAAAGTTAATTTAAAATATTGCTAAAAGACAGGATGCCTGCGTGGCTCAGCGGTTGAGCATCTGCCTTTGGCTCGGGGCATGGTCCAGGAGTCCCAGGATCAAGTTCCACATCGGGCTTCCTGCATAGAGCCTGCTTCTCCCTCTGCCTCTGTCTCTTCCTCTCTCTCTATGTCTTTCATGAGTGAATGAATAAAATCTTTAAAAAAATTGCTAAAAGGATGTCTATTACAGACACCCTTAGCTGTTTACCTACCATCCATTTTTCCCTTCTTTGATGAGAGAATCTTCATCTTATTCAGGGAGCAGTCCCTTTGGTCAAGCTTACAAGACTCAGGGGACTTTCTTTTTTTCCTTTTTTTTTTTTTTAAAGATTTTATTTATTTATTTATTTATGAGCGATACAGAGAAAGGGAGAGACACAGGCAGAGGGAGAAGCAGGCTCCCTGTGGGGAACCCAATGCGGGACTCAGTCCCAGGACCTCGGGATCATGACCTGAGCCAAAGGCAGAGGCTCAACCACTGAGCCGCTCAGGCACCCCTCACAGGAATTTCTGATCTCAATCTCAGAAAATGAACCTTGATTGGTGCAAATCAACAATGTTAATCCATTTTCCTTGGCCTGTGATTAGTTTAGGAGAGAACATGTGGCCCAATTCTGACCAATAATAATGAAGGGAATTCTGCTGGGGCTGTTCCTGAGAAAGGGTCATCCTTCTCTAAAAGATATTCACTACAATCTTTAATCTTGAGGATGAGGAACCCACACTAAGGAGAACCAAGAGAAGCAGAGAGAAGTGAAACTGGAGCCCTGACATCCTTTGCCTGGAGCTTCCCTTACCTGTATTTCTTGGCATGCAAAGTGAAAACCTATTTGAAACAGTATTAATATTCTTGTGTTGCCAAAAGCAGATGGACTAACAGAGTCATTTTGGAAAATATACTTGATTGCCCCTCAGCTAGCATTCTGCTCTGTTCTAGATATTTTTCCCTTAATTTTCTAACTTTGAACTATCTCTACCACCTGTAATTGTGTCAGGGTTATTTGTCCCTATCTTAAACCACATTACCCATCTTGTACTTGCTTATAGAGAGCAGTTGGAGCTGGGCTAAGTCCACACCTATCACAGCATACTAGATGTTAATCCTAGATTGGTAACAGCTGACATGGAGAGATGAGAGATGAATCCTTGGGGAGGTCAATGACCCCAAACCTGGCACCCCAACCTTTGTAGAATGTCCCCCCAAATTGTTGTGAGGAGTTGTAAATTCCTGAGCACAAGGGAGGTAGTTATCCAACAAGCCATTTCTCATCCCCTCTTCCCTCTGGACAGAGACTGTACCCCGCAATAGAGATTGAAAGTGCCAGAAAATTTTTTCCAGCTTCTCTTGCAGCAACAGACATTAGGACTCTCTTCCATTGAGACCCAAAGAGAAGTCTGCAGAGGTGTGTGTGTGTGTGTGTGTGTGTGTGTGTGTGTGTGAAAGAAAAGGAGAGGGGGAGAGAAATGGGGGTTAGAGAGGGATTCTGGAGAAGGACTTTCTCTCCCTATGAAGAGATCTTTGCTAGGAGAAGGTCTCCTTCCTGCCTTTTATCATGTTTACATGAGGCTGTGATGGCTGGAACTGTGGCAGCCATCTTATACCTGCCAGGTTAAAGCCTGAAGAAAAAAATTGGACATATTTTCTTCCCCTTGCTAAAATGTAAGCTGAAAGAAGGAAGAGATTTTTAAATGTTTGTTAATTACTCTATCCCAAGTGATTAGACTATTACATGGCTTAGTATATCATCATTGAGTTCATGAAGGAATGCAGAGGGTGTTAGAGAAGAAAGATGGAAAGAATCTGGACCCTGAGTGACATCACACTGACCATGTAACTGTTCTCACTTTGAGTTTCTTTTTATGTGAAATACTAAAAGTCCTTATTATGTAAGTCACTTTTAATTTGGTGTTTTGTTACTTATGAAATTCCCTAATATAATTCCTTTTCTAGAATATTCCATTTCCGGGGCATCTGGCTGGCTCAGTCAATAGAGCATGCGACACTTGATCTTAGGGTTGTGACTTCAAGCCCCATATTGGGACTAGAACTTACTTAAAAAGAAAATGATCCATTTCCAAGGTATTTCCTGGAGTGACTTTCTGTGTCCACTCCTGACCACCAGGAATACATTATTTCAGGGGTTGAGCCCACATGTGAAGATCATTACATTGCAATCTTCCCATTTTATGGATGGAAAAACTGAGCTCCAGAAATAGCATGACTGAGAAATCTCTCTGTCCTGTTCCATTGACTCCCATGTGCATAGCCTTCTCGAGGGCAGTGCTTTGCTCACTGCTGCTGGTGAAGGGGTGATGGGGGGGATTCACGCTGTACTATGTGCCCTCCCCTCTCTGGCCATGGCTGATGTACCCAGAGTCAGCACCTGACCCACAGGCAGCCAACACCAGTAACTGGAACTAGTTATCAGGGTGAGGCTATGGTAGGCCACATGCCACCCAAATCTGAGAAGGAAGTAGAAGATGCCCTTTGGAGAAAATGAGAAGAGGGAGACATGAAAGAAAGATCACCGGAGGAAAGTGAACAAGATCCCACAGGCAGCTAGCTGCTCCTGGGCTGTCATCTGACTGTCCCAAGTCTTGGATATTCTTTTGATAACTGACCCTTCATTTTCTACTCTGGCCAATAAGAAGCTCCATTGATTGTGTCCTTCACAAACAGGTGAATGATCTTCTTACACAGGAATCAGATCATGTTGCCCTCTGGCTAAAAACATCCAAAGGCTTCCCAATCTCATAGGGAAAACCAAGAGGTTCCAGGTACATTGGTCCTCTTTCTGTTCTTGGGAAATGCCCAGCCTGTCCCCATATCAGAGCCTTTGCCTTGTCCTTCTGTCTGGAACACTGAACCCCCCCAAAATTCACTGGGCTAGCTACTTATCATTGTGTAGGACTCCGCCCAAATGCCACCTCCTCCCAGAGGCCCTTCATGTTAGTTTCTGCTAAAACAAATTATCACACTTGATATCTTAAAATAACATCAATTTACTCTCTTATTGTTCTGGAGGACGGAAGTCTGAAATGTCATGCTGGGCTAAAATAAAGACATAGACAGGCAGGGCTGAAGTCCTTCTGGAGGCTGGGAGGGAGAATCCATTCCTGTGCCTTTTCCAGCTCCTGGAGACCACCCACATTCCTTCCGCCCCTTCCTTCATCTTCAAAACCAGCTTAGCAGCATCTTCCAATCTCTCTCTCATGCTCATTGCTCACCCCCCACCCCCACAACTTCTTCTTCTAAGGACCCTTGGAATTATAATGGTTTCACCTAGAAAATCCAGGATCATCTCTTCATCTCAAGATCCTTAATCACACCTGTGAAGTCTCATTGCCATATAAAGCCACAAATTCCCAGGTTCCGGGATTAGGCTGCAGACATCTTGTGGATGCAGGTGAGTTGTTATATCGCCCTCCTGCACCCTCCTTGACCATCCAATATAAATAGGTCCGCTCCTCCCAAAGGTCCTCTTTCCACTTGCTCTGTGCTCATTTTATTTACATCGCAAGTAATGTATTCATCTATCTCTTTACTGTCTGTCTTCCCCTAGGAGAAAAGGAGCTCTGTGAGGCAGGATATTGTTCTGTTTTGCCTGTTGTAGTATCTCAGCATCTGGAAACTTCCTGCCACAAAATACTCAATCAGTATTTGTGAAAAAAATGCAAAGCAGCCTGGATGGATTTTTGTTTCTTGCAACTGAAATAGTCCCAAAGAGCAAACATAGTGGTACAGAAGGGGAAAGTGACTTGTTCCTGGCTGCCTGGCCATTCAGTGAGTGGGGGACACCGCACACAGAGCCCACTTCTCCTCAGATGCTTTATTTCTGAGACCAAATTTGGGGAACAGCTGCAGGGCAAGGACAGCCTCTGGGTCTAAAGAATGAAGCATGGGGGACACTGAAGGGCAGCCCTCACCTTGGTCATTCTGGGAAACTGCCTCTAAGGCCTGACTGGAAAGACAGGGTAAGCCCAGGTTTGGGGAATGGGGAGACCGATTCCAGGAGACGAGGAGGGGCTGGAGAGATTAACAACCCCAACACCCTCAGTAAGGAGCAGGGTCTGGAGACAGTGTCACGGTCCCTTCAGGAGTGAGGGACCACAGATCGTGGGGCCACACCAGAATGCCAGGTCCCGGGATGCCTCATGAGTTCGACTGGATGGTGTCCTTGATCCACTTAGTGAATTGGCACAGGTTGGTGTAGACGCCGGGTCTGTTGGGCTGGGCACAGGGAAAGTCTCCCCAGGACACGAGGCCCTGTAGGGAGCCATTGCAGACCACAGGGCCACCTGAATCACCCTGCAGAGGAAAAAGGAGCCCATCCCCAGTGATGTGGGGAGGTGGAGGGAGGGAGACACACAGGGAAGAGACAGAGATGCAGAGGTGGAAAAAGTAGAGAGGTGAAGAGACACAAAGACAAGGAAGGAGACACAGATAAAACAGAGACACACAGAGAGGAATGTTAACATTTCCCTGTAAGTCCCACCTTTAGAAGTTCTGTTTGTCCTCTCCACCCAGTGCCATATTTTCTCTATGTGTCTCCCTCAGTGCATCTCCCTGTCCCTATTTGCTTTCTCTCTTTCAGCCTTTGAACACCATATTTTTCTGACTAAGCATGCTTGGCATGGCTTCCTTTCCCTTCCTCATCCTTTGGCTGCCCCTGACACCGGTCCATCTTGTACCTTTGCAGAGAGGCAGCTCTCTGCCCCTGAAGGATGAGGCTTTCCCATCTTGGGCACCACTGACATTGGGGCCAGATCATTCTTTGCTGTGGCGGCCATCTTGTGCCCTGTCAGATGTTCAGCAGCATCCTTGACCTCTATACATTAGATGCCAGTCACCCCCTTCATCCCCCAGGTAGAGCTGTGACAACCAAAACTATCATCAGGCATTATCATATGTCCCCTGGGGTGGGGGGACAGTTTGAGAACTGCTTCTTTGGGTTGCCTGTCCTCAACTCCCGCAAATCCTACAGTTACTCTCCTATAATACTACTCACCACTCTTTTTTTTTTTTAAGATTTTATTTATTTACTCATGAGAGATGCAGAGACGTAGGTAGAGGGAGAAGCAGGCTCCTTGTGGGGAGCCTGATGTGGGACTCAATCCCAGGACCCCAGGATCAGGACAGGAGCCAAAGGCAGATGCCCAACCACAGAGCCACCCAGGCATCCCTACTACTCACCACTCTTTACTGTGATTTCTTATGTATGTTTATACAAAATACTGGTATCAGTTATAAAGAAACCCAGAGCCTGGTTTCTTTCCCCAACAGCAGACACTGTTTCAAGGCAAAAGACCCAGGCGGCCTGAATCTCTAAATTTCAACTTTCTTGCAGCTTAATTCTTCTCATTATATTTTCTGTAATATCCTTGCAGAGTTTTCTTTGAGATGCAGTTAGTTAACTGCTCTGAGCTTGGCTCCTTGTCTGTAAAATAGAGCTAATAATCATGGCTAAGTGACGGACACCTTGGTGGCTCAGATGGTTGAGCATCTGCCTTTGACTCGGGTCATGATCTTCAGGTCCTGGAATGGAGCCCTGCATCAGGCTCCCTGTTCAGTGGGGAGTCTGCTCCCCACTCACCCCTTCTCATGTCTCTCTCTCTCTCTCAAATGAATAAATAAAATATTAAAAAAACATAATGGCGGGCGGCCTGGGTGGCTCAGCGGTTTAGTGCCGCCTTCGACCCAGGGCGTGATCCTGGAGACCTGGGATCGAGGCCCACGTTGGGCTCCCTGTGTGGAGCCTGCTTCTCCCTCTGCCTGTCTCTCTCTCTCCCTCTCTCTCTCTCTCTGTGTCTCATGAATAAATAAATAAAATCTTAAAAAAAAAACCATAATGGCTAAGTGAGTTAATGAGCTGATGTGTGGGAACCACATAAAGCAGAGTCCCACATTATATTATCATAGGATTAGTGTTGTTACTACTTTTTGCTCTGAGTGGCCTCACCCTGACCACAAACTGGTATGAAAAGCCACTTGAGGTCTGCAAAATGAAAAACAAGGTGCTAAGCTTGGCTCCAGAAAAGCTAAGTGGTTTTAAATGCTGACATTTGAGGGGCGCCCGGTTGGCTCAGTCAGTGGACTGCATGACTCTCAATTGTAAATTCGAACCCCATGTTGGGGGTAGAGATTACTTAAAATAATCTTAAAAATACTGACATTTGAATTAGATATGCTTTCTTCTGATAAAAATCCCTCTGGCTCCTCCTCTATCCAGATATGTGTTTCCATATTAAGTGAGAACAGAGATGACGCTGGGAAGTTGCTGTAATTTTCAGGCTTGTAAAATATGGGGAGAGGCACCTTTCCCCAGCCATCAGAAATGGACAGGAGTGCTCTCTAAGGCCCCAGCTTACTTACTAATTCCCAATATTACTGAAGTGTATGTACATCCTGCCAGCAGAAAGTGCCTTCCTTTACCTCCTTCTAGAACCCTTGAAAACCTGAATACAGGGAAGGGTTTTGATTCCTGCAACAGTTTAATTTTAAGTTCTGTCATCCTCAACAGATAGAGCTTCCATGAGGACGTAGAGGAGCTCTGTATTGGGAATTAACTGGCCCCTACCCATCTCTTCAGGCTCAACTCTTACTGCACCACTCCCCTTACTCCCCTAAACATTCTGTTTTTTTTCTGTCCTTTGGACCAGCCAAACTCCTTCCTGCAGTAGGGCCTTTGCACATGCTTTTCTTTTCCTTAATCTGTGCAAGGCTGGCTCCTTTGTGTCATTCAGTCTCTACCCACCTCTTTGAGGAGGCCCTTCCAACCACCCTTTTGAATATTGCCTCTCATCACTCACTATCATAAAACTATGTTTTATTGTCTACATAGCTCTTATATTCTCTGAAATTATCCTATTATGCATTTTATTCACCATTGGGTTTTTAAAAATAATTTTATTTTTTATTTTATTTTAACTATTCTCCATACCCAGTGTGGGACTTGAACTCACAACCCCGAGATCAAGAGTCATGCACTCTTCCAATTGAGCCAGCCAGGCACCCCTGACAATTTTTTTTTTTTTTTTACCATTTTTGCCCTGCCAGCCATTCCAACGAGTTTGCAATCAAGTCTCTGTATTAAACATTCTTTTTTCAAATACCTAGCAAAGGTTTTTATTTTCCTTCCTCAAGACAGTGTATTAGCATTTGTCAGAAAACTTTCATACTGTAGGCTTTGTGATGACAAGATACTTAACTGCCATCTGCTTGAAATTTACTAAAATAGGGATGCCTGGGTGGTTTAGCAGTTGAGCATCTGCCTTCGGCTCAGGGCGTGATCCCGGAGCCCCGGGATCGAGTGCCGCATCAGGCTCCTTGCATGGAGCCTGCTTCTCCCTCTGCCTGTGTCTCTGCCTCTCTCTCTCTCTCTCTCTCTCTCTCTGTGTGTGTCTCATAAATAAATAAATAAATAAATAAATAAATAAATAAATTCTTTAAAAAAAAGAAATTTGCTAAAATAAATAGACCAAACTGTGATGTCTATTACATGAAGAGTGCCTCCTTAGCGGTGATATCTGTATACAGTGCACAACCTGCCCAACCATATAAAGCAGACTTGATTTCTCCCTCTAGACCAGTGCTGTCTAGTATGGTAGCCACTAGTCACATGGGGCTGTTGAGCACTTGAAACAAGGCTAGCCCAAATTGAGATATGCCGTCATGTGATGCACACTTCCACAGACTTACTATTAAAAAAAAAGAATGTAAAATATTTCATTTATAATTGTTTTATATTGACTACATTTTGAAATCAAACTACTTAGGATACATGGAGTTAAATAGAATTTTTTATTAAAACAGCTAACTTTACCTGTTTCTTTTTTTTTTTAATTTTTATTTATTTATTTATGATAGTCACAGAGAGAGAGAGAGGCAGAGACACAGGCAGAGGGAGAAGCAGGCTCCATGCACCGGGAGCCCGACATGGGATTCGATCCCGGGTCTCCAGGATCGCGCCCTGGGCCAAAGGCAGGCGCCATACCGCTGCACCACCCAGGGATCCCTACCTGTTTCTTTTTCGCTTTTTAAAATGTAGCTACCAGAAAATTTAAAATGACATGTATGATTCATGTTGTATTTCTATGGGACAGGGCTGAGTTCTCAGCACTTAGCAAGGTTTCGGGTTACACAGTTGGTGCTCAGTGTGAATCTGCTGAAGGAATGCAGAAGTCCTGAGCCTTACCTGGCAGGAATCTCTGCCCGCCTCGTCGCCAGCACAGAACATAGTGGAATCTATCTGTCTGGGATAGGCCTTTCTGCACCGGTCGTCACTTAGCACAGTGATGTTCAAGCACTGGAGGACCTTGGGGAATTGTACTGTCAGAAACACACAAAGCAGGGCCACTGTGAGCAACAGAGAAGGATGGGGAGAGGCAGTGCTCAGAGGCAGAGAGGGGGAGAAGGCAGACATGGGTGGGCATCAAGAGGGACCTGGACTCTCACCGTTGGGGCTGTTGGTTGTTCCCCAACCAGATACCATGCAGCTGGTCCCAGCAGATGGACACTTTGAGGAGATGTTGATGGGCTTAACTCTCTGAGTCTCACGGATCTTTCTGTTCAGTTTGATGAGCATGAGGTCATTAGAGTGTCCAGGATGGGAATAGCCAGGATGGGGGATGGATTTGATCCCTTTGAACAACTGTTGCCCAGCTTCATAAACAGGTGACAGGGAATGGTGGCCGAGACGGATTCTGAAAAATCTAAAGAAGATGGTGCAGATTTACCTGATTCCTATGCTCATATCCAGTGCCGAGCACATCTCAAATCTAGTTTCAACCCCAATTCCACCCCATCCAATCCCCAACCTGAATCCTTTCCCCACACAGAAACCACCACATCCATATTCCCAAACTTTTTTTTCTAAAGATTTTATTTATTTATTCATGAGAATACACAGAGAGGAGAGAGAGAAGCAGAGACACAGGCAGAGGGAAAAGCAGGCTCCACGCAGGGAGCCCGCAGGGAGTCTCCAGGATCACACCCCGGGCTGAAGGCAGCGCTAAACGGCTGAGCCACCGGCGCTGCCCTGTATTCCCAAACTTTGATCTAACCACCTCAACCTCAAATCCAACCACCTCCAACCCCTCATAACTCTAATTCCAACCCCATCCTCAATCCTACATCCATTCCTGCCTCCAGCCCTATTTCATCCCAATTCATTTCCTCCCATCTCCAATTCTCCTAATGGCATCTCCCTTCCAAATCATCAGCACGTGCATGCCCAGCCCCAAATCCAACCCATTCCCATCCCTGAACCTCACTCTAATTTTTCACCCACCCTCAAACCATCAACACACCAATTCCCAACTCCAAATATAGCCATCTCTAGTCCCATCGGTAAGGCTAACCCTAACTTCATCTTCAACCCCACAGCTATTTCCAATCCCAACACCATTTTCATCTCCACCCTACTCCACCCCAAACTAAAGCCACTCTGAATCACATCTCCATTCCAAACCACTCAACATATGTACCCCTCACCCCAAATCCAATGCATCTCTAACTCCCACCCGCTACCACAATTCTCTCCCCAGCCTAACCCCAGCACACCCAATCCACCCCAACTCCATTCTTAATCTCAGGCTAACTGTACCCATTTCTCATCCGTGCTGCCTCCTCCCCCCAGGTCCTTCCTCCAGGCCCCTCCCCCCAGGCCTCCTCCCCTCCAGGCCCCCTGTCCTCCAGAGCCCCCCACCCCGCCCCTGCCATGTGCAGCCCTGCTCTTGTAGCCCCACTCACGGTTTCCGGCAGTGGGCCGCTGTGAGCAGCCACTGAGGATTCACCAGCACGGCCCCACAGTAGAGCTTGTTGGGCCCCAGCAACAGCGCACCCTGCCACGGCTGGGCATTTTTCTCGCAGTCGGTTCCATTCACGATGCGACTGCTGCTCCCCTCGTCTGCCCTGGTGTCCTCCTGGTCCCCAGCTCCAATGTCCCGGGTGCTTTCAGAGGGGCCAGTGTCAGAGGGGTTGTCGCAGGAGGTAACATCATTTGCAAGAACAGGCTCTGGGGGCAGAAAGCGGGCTGGGCTCGGAATCGAGGCGGAGCCTGGGCTCAGTGGGTGGGTCTTAGATCCAAGAGGTAGGACCCGGCAGAAGTCTGACCTCCAGAAGGGCTCCTATATTGAGGGGAATAGGGCTGGAGCTTTAGGGGTGGAGTCTGGAGTTGGAGGGTGAAGCCTTTGAGGATTGCTAAGGCTTAGAACTCAGGAAAAGATCTGGTCCAGGATCAGGTGGTTTACAGGATTCGGCTGCACCTCAAGGTTCCTGGGAGTGGCTAGAGCTCAGTGGACGAGGCCTGGGAGGGGAAAGTAGGACAATCCCAGGGGCGGAGCCAAGGCTCAGGGGGTGGAGCCTGGGTTGGCCAGGAGACCAGAGCTTTCATGGTGGGACCTCTCAGCTCAAGAAGTGGGGTCAGGCCTCAGTGAATGAGGTCAGGGTTGGAGGGGGTAGTTGGAGAGGCCAGGGTCACATGGGGAGATTGAGTCTATCAAGAGCCCTGACTTCGGGCAAGGAGGTAGGGGTTGGGTTCTGGAGCTGCAGATGGGGAGAGCCATGGAGGAGGGGGCCTGGCTTGCGGGAGGTGGGGGCGGCAGCCCAAGCGGACCCTGACTGTGGATAGTCTGGGCTAGCGGTGCGGGTGAGGAAAGAGGGCCAAGTCAGAGCCCGTGGGTGGAAGGAGAGTTGGGGGAACAGAAGCAGAAAAGTGCTCAGCTAGAGGGGCCCGGTGGTGCTGGCAACAGAGAGCAGAACTGATTTTTTGGAATTCTCAAACACAAATGTACCTCCTGGATCCTCCTAGCAATACCCTCCCCTCTACAGACGGACACAGATACCCTACTCCATCACCAGTCCCCCATAGTCTGTCTACTGATTCATATTCTTGCCAATGACCCAGAGATGCCAGGCGCTGGCACTGCCTTCACACTTTCCGCACATACTCCAGGAAACACGCACACAACTACTATCACAGATAAGCACACACACAGTTGCATGAGAGACACACATCGTCTCCCCCGGGGTAGCTACAGGCACAGCTCCGTCTCATGGTGCACAGGCTTGCTGTGTGCACACAGTTGGTGGCAGCCTCACAAGATCTCATGCAGGCACGCAGTGTCTCAGTAACATGTACGCATGTATGCATATACGTAGAGACCACCACATGCACTTCTGCGTGCAGGCACACTGGCATGGCGACAATATTATACTAAGTAAACCCCACATGGCAGAGTGCAAATGACCTGGCATCATACACCTTCACAGAATCACTGCCTCATAGTGACAGCCACTTCAGCACACCCAATCCCTTAAGGCAGGGATGGAAACTCCACCCACACAGCAGCACCACCACACAGACAGTCCCCAATAAACATGCAGTCACAATCACCGGTACATAGAACCTCAAGAGGTCACACAGCTCAGATAGAGCCACACGTAGTCTCGCACTCAGCCACAATCACACAACGGTAAACCGTTACCTGCAAGCACCTAGCCATACATTTTCACGGTAACAAGCACTTCTGTTACATGCAATCTGGTGACACAGGGACAGTCATGCACAGCCACACACATAGTGTGCATTTGTCCACACAGATATTGAGCCACACATGATCTTAAGTGCACACACACCCAGTCACACAATCACACACACAGCCTCCAAGGTAGTACATCTGTTACGGGCAGTCCCTTGATATGAGGAAAGTCAGCCCCCGCCTTCGTCACCCCCCCCAACAGTGACAGGCACCCAGCCACACACACTGCCTGAACATGAATACGGACACCAATTCATAGTCACCCAGTCCTGGAGCCATACTCAATCACACAGAGTCCCCCAGTCACCCACAGCCCCATGCATAGTTAACCGACAGGCACATACAGGGGTTCTGGTTACCTGTCACCCCCAGAATCAGGGCTGTAATCAGGGCACTGACCATCCACATCCAGGGGTGTCCTGCTGTAGCCATGGCCACTGTACCTTATGGAGAGGACAGAGGGCAGGGAGGTGCAGGTGATTCTGGGAGCCCTTACCCCACCTCCCTTCCTTTTCTGCCCCATTTCCCAGCTCAGGCAGGAACTACAGGGACACTGACCCCCAACCCAGAGACTATATAGACTTCAGAGGAGCAGACATCCAGCCCCCTCCATTGGGTAAGGAAGGAGGATAAAAAGAGGGAGTAGGGGTGCATCCAAGACACAGACACCTCTCCCTCCCTGTCCTCTTCCCCAAGCCTCACCTGCTATGTCCCCCAAGTAGGGGGTGGGGAACCCGCTCCCAGCTCAGCCACAGACTTCTCAGGCCTGTGCCGTCCTGCAGCCACCTCCTCCTCAGCTCCCGGCACTCAGCCTGGGTTATAACCACCCACTGATCCCCGGGGCGCATTCCCAGGTAGTGAGGTGCCCTGCCAGGCCTCAGTAATCACTCCTCCTGCCTCCCCCCACCTCCACCCCAAGAGCACCCCCCCCACCCAGTTCCGAAGGCCAATCCCTGCTTCCCTGGCCCAGGCAGCTGAATGGGGAGGGGTCTCCGCAGGGCTGGCCTATCCTGCCCTGAATCCTCTGCCCCTTAGCCTCGAGCTCACACTTCTCACCAGTTCTGGGTGCTCTTCTAGGTACTTAGGATTTTTCTTTATTTTCTGTGTGTTCTTCACTCATTCTCCCTCTCTCTGACTCGCCTTATCATCTTCACAATTTTGTCTCTGTTTTTTCAAGCATTTACAGGCTTCCTTCTCTGTTTTTGCTTTCCTCTGAATCTTTCCAAGCCTCTCTCGACATAAAGCACCCACCAAGTATCTCCTCACCCTCTGCCTTAGGATTGCTATCTCTTTCCCTGTGTCTCAACCCCGTCTATTTCTGTCCCTCACTTTCTATTTTCCTGTGTCTCTAACCCTTGCCTTTATCTGTGTCTCTTGATTCTCTCTCTCTTTCTAATGATTCTGAGTGGTGCATATGCCAAACACACCTTAGAATTCTGGTCTTATTTTTCTTTACTTCCTTCTGCTTTTTTCTTTTTTACAGCATTGAAGTGGAATCAAGGTGCAAAAAACTGCAGATTTACTGTGTAGGACTTGATGAGTTCTGACATGCATATGCCTGACCATCACCACCGATAGTGAGCATATCCATCGCTCCCTTTATGTGTCTATGATTCTCCAGCTGTGTCTCTCTATACCTCAGGGTCTTTCTTGTGTTTTTCCTTCTCTGTTACCTCTCTTTCCTTTGTGACTCTATCTTTCTCAATATCCCTCTGTCTCTGCCTCTGCACCTGCACAATTCTATCCTTCTGTCCCTCCCCCTACCCCTTGTCACCAGATCCAAGTATCTGTATCTCTGCATGTTTGTGTCCCTCTGTCTCCTTGCCTTGCATTTGGGGTAGAGAAGACTTGAGCCACATGGCCCAAGGGATCCTTCATCTCTCCTCCTGCCCTTCACCTTGAGGCTAGGACCACAGGGCAGAAAGGGGCAGGCATCCAGTCCAGGGGCCCCCTGCAGAGGGCTTGGTTGGGCTGGTGCAGCCAGGCGTGGGTGACAGGGTTGGGCCAGGCCACCTGTTGATGGGGAAAGAGGCCAAGAGGCCAGGATAGGGGGTGGGTGGCTCCTAGTCCTTTAGGAAATGGGGCACTGGGTGGGGATCCCAAAAGGTGGCTTCTCTCTCACCAGTCCTGAGCCATCTGGAGCTGCCTCTCCTGACCTCTTCATTCCAGTTATTCTTTCTATCTGGCCCTGACTCTCTGAATCCATTTCGAGCTGTGTCACCAAATTCCTGACCCAATGGGTTGTAAGAGCCAAATACTCAACACCTATCTACTGGGCACCCACTATGTGCCAGACTGAGGTCCACCTGTGAACAAAATGGACAAGGACTCCCAGAGATCCTGCCATCCTTGTGGAACTCACATTCCTTGAGGGCAGAACTGAGCTGTATTGCTCACTTCTGTTAAGCTGGCACCTGTTGAACAGAGGTTTTAGAGCCCTTGAGGCTGGTTTCAGTGTGTGTGGGGGGGACTGTTCTGAGGTTTATTTTGAGTAATGCAATTCATATCGAACACTGAAGTGTGACAAATCCAGCAACCCACTTTTTAATCTTTCTGGCTTACAACCTTTTTCATTCTAGACATGCCTCTCTATTCTAGATAGGTCTTTACAATAATGTTTGGTCTCATTTACAAACTAAGTTAATTAAGTGTGTTCAAACATTTTAAACTATATTTTTAGGGCACCTAGGTAGCTTGGTGGGTGAAGCATCTGCCTCTGCCTCAGGGCATGTCCCAGGGTCCTGGGATGGAGCCTCGCATTAGGCTCTCTATCTCTGTTGCTATCTCTTTCTCTCAAATAAATAAACAAAATCTTAAAAAAATAAACTACATTTTTAAAAAAGATTTTATTTATTTATTCATGAGAGACATGGGGTGGGGGGCAGAGACATAGGCAGAAGGAGAAGCAGGCTCCATGCAGGGAGCCCAATATGGGACTCGATCTGGGACTCCAGGATCAGGCCCTGGCCAGAAGGCAGGTGCTAAACTGCTGAGCCACCCAGGCATCCCTAAACTACATTTTTAAAACCAACACATTCAATCTCTTCTGGGAGCCCTTCAATTTTTAAACAAACCTCCCAGAACATTTAGGAAAATGTATACATCTAGGTATAGTACACTTGTAAATATGATCGACATGATAGTCTTTCAAGTATCCAGCACTGGATATAAATTTGGTATGACTCCAACTTCAAAATCACAGACAAATGACTCATTTCAAGCTGTAGTCAGAATATCGTCCCTATAACAGGTAAAATTCTTAGACATACAAGCAGCTTAACATGTAGAGATTCTGCTTCAAGAGAAGATTCACGTGAAGCCGTTTAAAAAAAAAGATTTTAAGGAGAATTTTAATTTTTAAAATTTTAAAGAAGATTTTATTTATTTATTTATGAGAGACACAGAGAGAGGCAGAGACATAGGCAGATGGAGAAGCAGACTTCCTGCTGAACAGGGAGGCTGACTCCTGGTTCAGATTCCAGGACCCTGAGATCTTGACCTGAGCTGAAGGCAGACACTTAACCAACTGAGCCCCACAGGTACCCCTCATGTTAAGACTTTAAACACATCTATGCTCAGCTTGAGAACGTACCAGAATTGAGAGAACGCTAACCCTACAGCAGAGCATTCAAGGAACTGAAACTCTGGCACCAAAGCCCAGGAATTCAAATTCCAGCTTGGCCACCTACTCTCTCTGAAACTTTGGGCAAATCATGGAGCCTCTCTGTGTCTCTGTTTCCCTGTCTGTAGCATTGGAACAATAAAGATACTTAGTTCATAGGTTTGCTATGAAGATTAAATGAATTAATATATAAAGCCCTTAGACCAGCACCTGGCATACACTAAGTTAAGTGTTTGTTATTCATAGTATCCATTAAAGAAGATAATGCTCTCTTAATTAACTCAAGTTGATTTTGCTCTGGACATTCATTGACTGGTTCCTCCAGGTGACTCTGGTGCATTTCATGGCCCTATTAATCATCCACAACTTTGAAGGGACTGGTCAAGGTGGACCCAGTCCATTCACGTGACTTAATATTTCCACATACACATAAAAATCAGCCACTCCCTGCCATCACGTGATTTGATCAACTTTCACCTTGTTTTGGTTCTTAAGACATGTGTGCTTTATCCAAATCTGAAGACCTTTGCAATGGAGGAAGTTGGTTCTTTTTTTTTTTTAATTATTTTTTTTATTGGAGTTCAATTTGCCAACATACAGCAAAACATCCAGTGCTCATCCCACCAAGTGCCCCCCTCAGTGCCCATCACCCAGTCACCCCAACCCCCCGTCCACCTCCCCTTCCACTACCCCTTGTTTGTTTCCCAGAGTTAGAAATCTCTCATGTTCTGTCTCCCTCTCTGATATTTCCCACTCATTTTCTCTCCTTTCCCCTTTATTCCCTTTCACTATTTTTTATATTCCCCAAATGAATGAGACCATATAATGTTTGTCCTTTTCCAATTGACTTATTTCACTCAACATAATACCCTCCAGTTCCATCCACATCGAAGCAAATGGTGGGTATTTGTTGTTTCTAATGGCTGAGGAATATTCCATTGTATACATATACCACATCTTCTTTATCTTTAAAGATATCTTCTTTATTCATCTTTCGATGGACACCGAGGCTCCTTACACAAGTTTGACTATTGTGGACATTGCTGCTATAAACATGGGGGTGCAGGTGTCCTGCCATTTCACTGCATCTGCATCTTTGGGGTAAATCCCCAGCAGTGCAATTGCTGGGTCGTAGGGCAGATTATTTTTAACTCTTTGAGGAACCTCCACACAGTTTTCCAGAGTGGCTGCACCAGTTCACATTCCCACCAAGAGTGCAAGAGGGTTCCCCTTTCTCCACATCCTCTCCAACATTTGTTGTCTCCTGTCTTGTTAACTTTCCCCATTCTCACTGGTGTGAGGTGGTATCTCATTGTGGTTTTGATTTGTTTTTCCCTGATGGCAAGTGATGCGGAGCAATTTCTCATGTGCGTGTTGGCCATGTCTATGTCTTCTTTGGTGAAATTTCTGTTCATTTCTTTTGCCCATTTCATGATTGGATTGTTTGTTTCTTTGCTGTTGAGTTTAAGAAGTTCTTTATAGATTTGGATACTAGCCCTTTATCTGTCATTTGCAAAAAAAAAAAAAAAAAATTTCTCTTGCTGTGCAGAAGCTTTTTATCTTGATGAAGTCCCAATAACTTGGTTCTTTTCAAATACTCCCTCTGAGGTGCCTGAGTGGCTCAGTCGATTAAGCATCTGCTATTGACTCAGGTCATGATCTTGGGGTCCTGGGATGGAGCCCCGCAATGCATGGATCCCCTCATCAGGCTTTTGCAGGGTTCCCTGCTCAGTGGGGAGTCTGCTTCTTCCTCTCCCCTATCCTCTCCCCCTGCTGTTGCTTTCTCTCACTTATTCTTTCTCTCAAATAAATAAATAAAATATTTAAAAAAATAAAATACTCCCTCTGTCTTCGGGCCACATAACACTCCCATTGTAGAATAGCACACAATTGACTGAATATCTCCTATGATCCAGTTGCTCTGTTTAATATCTGATTTCATTCTACACTGTGCTGGGCAAAAATAAGGTTGCAATAAGTATCGAAACAAATGAATTGTTGTCTCTGATTCTCCCTCTGTTCCTAAATATTTCTCTGCTCCCAAATCCAGCCCTCATATAGGACTTCCTTTCCCTCATTCTCTCTCTCTGAGAGCCCCTAACATGGAGGACACCTGGCTTAGCAGTTATTTGCCTTCTTCACAGATGATGAGGTGGAGATTGTAAGAAGAGAATGGTTCTCTGGAGACAGGGACAGGCCTGGCACGTGGGGATAGAGGTGTGTATGTCAGTTAGGGGTCGTGCGTGATGCTCATTGGTGGGAGGAGCCCAGAAAGCATGCAGAACCCTAGGACCTTGTCAGGTCCCAGAAGCTGGGCCTGTGTGCTCCCCTCACTTCTCTGGGGGAACTCCAGTCTCTCCTCCTCCCTGTTCATTGCTGTGCCCTGAAATGGACTGCAGCAAGATCTGACCCTGTTGTTTTCTCAAGGCCCTCAGGATTGAGGTCAAGTGTTGTTTTCTGGCACTCAAAGTCAGCACCATGTTCCACTGACCTACAGTTCCGGCCATGCCACCCACTTCTCCCACCTCAAATCCGCGCTCCACCATCATAGATGATTCTCCATCTCTAGGGCATGCCAGGTGTTCTCACACCACCAGGACTTTCTACAGGTCGTTCCCTCTATGAGAACGCCATCCACCCAACCCTCTCCATACAGTCATCTCATATGCAGCCTCCTTCTCCAGACCACCCAGCCCCAGCTCAGCCATCTTTTCTCCCTGCACTGTCACTTCTGCCTCCTCCCTGACTTCTGGTCTCTCCCCTCTGGTCCATCCCATACAAGGTCCCAGTGCTGCTCTTGCTCACAAGCCTTCCATGGCTCCCCACTGCCCTCAGGAAAAAGTCTTATCCTTTCAACCTGGAGTCTGAGGTCCTTTGGGATCTGGCCCGTGCTCTGCTCTCCCATCTTCTATCCCACCCTCTACCCATACACAGTGTGGTCTCCCCATCCTCTCCCTCCACTTCTTTCACTGCTACAGAAGGAGTTAAGGGGAGAGAGCCACCATGAAGGCCAGTACAGGATGGAGTACTCACTGGTGTCTTCCTGGAAGGAAGAAAAAATGAAATTGAGCTGTAAAAGAGAACTCCAGAATATCTGGAATTTGGAGAGGCAGAAGTGGGATAAAAGCAAAAAGCAATGCTAATAATAAAATCCACACTTTATTGCTCAAGCAAGTGTGCCAGGCACTGTTGTATGTGTTTCACATGTTGGAAATATTGAATCCTCCCAATAACAATCACTGCCCTATGAGTAATATACTATTGTTATCCTTAATTTATAGATTAAAGAATCTACACAGTCAAGGGAGGTACTTGCCCAGGATACACAGGGCCAGCAAGAGGCAGAGTTGGGATTCCAACTCAGGTTTTGCCAGACTTGTAACCATTCCTCTGTAGGAAGAAGTAGAGCCCATGGAATAACCAAGGTGGGAGAGACGCTTGAAAGGGGTTTTCCTGTATTCTCTTAGTGGTGGGGGTAAGACCTTAGCCCATGTCCCCACTCGTCCCCAGTGATGCAAGAATGGGGCTGGGGTATAATTAGGGTGAATTTGTACTATCATGTCACTGCTTTTATTAAGCATTAAGGGTTGGATCTGGGCAGGTGGAGGGAAGGCAAAGTCTTGATCAGGTATATTCTGGAGCCAGCAAGTGGGGGCCACAGGTCAAGAGTTGGATGTCACATGTCAGGGTTAGTTGGCCTGAATGGTTTTTCTGATCCAGTGGCCATATCTGCAGACATCAGTGTAGACTCCTGGCTTCTCCTTGGATCCACAGGGAACATTACCCCATGACACAAGGCCTCGGAGACGGTCTCCACACACGAGTGGGCCCCCAGAATCCCCCTGTGGGAAAGTGGGAGATAATCAGATAAAGAAACAGAGAGAGAGAGAGAGAGAGAGAGAGAGAGTGACAGGGCTGCCTGGCTGGCTCAGTGGTGGAGTATGTGACTCTTGACCTTGGGATCGTGAGTTTGAGACCCATGTTGAGTGTAGAAATAACTTAAAAATAGCATATTTTAAAAAAGAAAGCAAGAAAGACAGGGAGACAGAAGGTCACAGAGACATGTAGAGAGGGAGAAGGAGAGACACTCAGAGATGGATAGACTTAGGGACAGACAGACACACAAAGTCACAAACAGGAAAATAGAGACAGTCTGAGGGAAACTCAGAAACAGGTAGAAACAGAGAGAACACTGTGACCCAGAGAGGCATCAAGAGAAGAAAATAGAAAGAATAAAGGCTAAGTACAAGAACTGAGAGCTCTTGGGCTCCCTGCTTATCCAGAAGTCTGCTCTTCACTCTCCCTCTACCGCTCCCCCTGCTTGTGCTCTCTCACTTGCTCTCTCTCTCTCTCTGTCTAATTAGTAAAATCTTTAAAAAAAAAAATAACAGAGACTGAGAAGTGTGGAGAGAAGCAGAGGCACAGAGTGAGGGGGAGACAGAGAAAGAGAGAAAAAGAGACCTAAAAAGAGGAAGAACCTCCAGGTACAAGATAAGTGAATACCAGGGATTTAATGCACAGTCAACACTGCTGTGGGATAACTAGGAGTGTTGTTAAGATAGGATATCCTAAGAGCTTGGGGATCCCTGGGTGACTCAGTGGTTTAGCACTTGCCTTTGGCTCAGGTCATGATTCTGGGGTCCTGAGATCAAGCTCTGCATCGGGCTCCCTGTATGGAGCCTGCCTCTCCCTCTGCCTGTATCTCTGCCTCTCTCTCTCTCTCTCTCTCTCCCTCTCACGAATAAATAAATAAAATACTTTATTTTTAAAGATTTTATTTAAAAAATAAATAAAGGCAGAGACATAGATAAAAAAGGATATCCTAAGGGCTCTTATCGCAAAGGACAAAAATCTTTCTTTTCTGTTCCTTTTAAGATTTTATTTATTTAGGGATCCCTGGGTGGCACAGAGGTTTAGCACCTGCCTTTGGCCCAGGGCGCGATCCTGGAGACCCGGGATCGAATCCCACGTCGGGCTCCAGGTGCATGGAGCCTGCTTCTCCCTCTGCCTATGTCTCTGCCTCTCTCTCTCTGTGTGACTATCATAAATAAGTAAAAATTTAAAAAAAGATTTTATTTATTTATTTATTTATTTATTTATTTATTTATTTATTTATTTTTTAAGAGAGAGTGAGAGAGCATGCACACAAGTAGAGCTAGCAGCAGAGGGAGAAGGAGAAGCAGGCTCCCCGCTGAGTAGAGAACCTGACATGGGACCCAATCCCAGGACCCTGGAATCGTGACCTGAGCCAAAGGCAGATGCTTAAACAACAGCCATCCAGAAGCACCTTTGCTTTGTTTTGCTTTGCTTTGCTCTGCATGATGGGTGCTAACTGACCATGGCAATCATTCCACAGGACGTGGAACATCACACTGTACACCTGAAACTTCTACACTGATGCATGTATGCTGACTGCATCTCAACAAAACTGGGGAGAGAAAAGACAGCTTAGGTATTGAGGTTTGTCTGCTAGCCCTTTTGTCATGTCTGACTTGCTGTGTATCACTGTCCCTAGCTCTGTCTCTTCAGAGACCTCAAAGCACTGGAGTAAATTTTGGCATAAATAGGAGCAACAACAACAAAAACTTCAAGTTACAGGAGGCATTTGGGAGTGGGGACAGAGCCCTGTCTCTCCCCAGCTGCGGTCCACCGGCCTCCAGAGCTTGGCCATGTCCAAACAGGACAGTCCTCTGTTTGAGGAAGGACAGACCCCTCACACCACCTGCTTCCTTACTGTGTCTCTCTGGTTCTTAATCTCTATCTCCATCCTTGTCTCTGTGTTTCCTGTCTCTGCTGGCTGCCTTTATACCTCTGCCTGTTCCTGGCTGTGTCTCTAAGTGTCCAACTGAGACTCTCTCCCTGGGATCCTCTCCCAGCATGTCTCCCTAAAACTCTATTTCGGTCTGTCTCTGTCGGCTCTGTAACTGGAAGGTCCCGGTGACCTCACCTGGCAGGAGTCCTTCCCGTACTTCTCATCTCCCGCACACACCATGTTCTGGGTGATCTGGCTAGGGTAGGCACGCTCACACTCCTCACGGGGCACCAGGTGGATGTATGCACACTGGATGGTGTTAGGGAAATCACCTGCAGAGAGAGATGAGCCAGGCTTACTTCACAGCCTGTCCTCCGCATGTCCTCCCCAGTGAGCTCTCTCCCCTATTGGTCCCTATATCCCATTGGTTTCCTTCTTCCTATTTGTCTTTCATTCATAAAAATCCATTTCCATTGGCCCTGGCTCCCAATTGGTCCCTCTTTACATCATTCTTTCCTCCCATTGGCCTGTCTTCCTCATTAATTGCCCCATCTCCATTAGTCCTCATTTCTTACTGCTTTTCCCTTTCTCTTAGGACCTGCCTCTACTTGTGTCTTTCACTGGTCTCACCTTCTTCAGTACTTCCAGCTCACCTCTAGACTCTCTTCTGTTAGTCCCTCCTCCACCCTTTCATCCATGGTTGGACCCCTCTTTCCCACCGGCTCATCCTGATGGGCTAACACATGACCATTGGTCCTCTCCTAACTAGTCCCTTTTCCCCTTCATTGGCTCTCCCTTCTTACTGGCCCTTAAGCCAGAGGTGCACCCCCCACATTGGTCCTTTCCTAAATGAACCGCCCTCCCCCCTAGGTTCTCTCTTCCTATTGGCCATTCATTCAATGGCCCACCTTCCTTTTTTGGCCCTTCACTCACCGGCCCAATTACCTTCCACGGTTCCTGCTGACCTATGGGACTTGTTCCTCCCCCAGTCCTTCCTTTAGTGCCTCCCCTTGACCACTGACCCTTCCCTTAGTTGGCTCCTCCCAATTATCACTCTCTACTCCCAACTGCACTTTCATTTCATATCTTTCAGGGGGCTGTCCTGCTTTATTGATCTCTCTTTTTCCATTAGTCCCTCCTCCACTATCTCTTCTTGATCATTTTTGCATCCCGATTGGTCCCTTTCGATCATTGGCCTCCTTCTGGATTAGAATCTCCCCACTGACCCTCCCCCTTCATCAATCCTTCATCTCACAGCCTCTCTTTCCATACCATTCACTCATGGGTTTATTTTCTCCACTGGCTGTTCACTCATTCACACAACTCCCATACTTGCCTCCCCTCCCCACTGACACACCTCCCCATTGGTCCTCACCATTAGCCCACCTCCTGCATAGCCTATCACCCATTGGCCTGCTTCCTTGTCACCCTGCCACTACTGACCATCTGCTGTCTTGCCCCATCCTAGGATGTGGCAGCTTGAGTGGTTGGCTGAGCAGTCTTGCTCCAGGGAGAGAGGCTGGATGCGTTCAGAGAATTTGGCAGGTCGAGCCAGGCGCAACAGCATGATGTCCTGGTCGTGAGTGGCAGCATTGTAGCCAGGGTGGGCCACAGCCCGGACAACAGAGCTCTGCTCCTGGAAACTCTCCCTTTGCTGAAGGTTGTGCTTCCCCAGGTAGACTTGAAGATTCCTGGGAAAGAGGAGGGCTCGGTCTTACCTGGAGTCCATGGCTGCAGCCAAGACTTCAGAAGGGGCTGTGATGGGAGATGGCAGTGGCTTGGTGCACCACGAACCATCTGGCCTGTACCCCTCACAATCTTCCCAGCTCAGAAAAGGACAATTTCATCCTTTCCGAATAACCTTGGAGACTATTGTTGACTCTCTTTATTTCATGCCTCACATCCAAGCAGCCCAGAAATCCTTTTAGCTCTCCAAAGTATATCCAGGATATGACCGTTTCTCACCTCCCCCACCGCCATCATCTCTTACTGGAACAATGGCAGTAGCTATCCCACTTGACTCCTTGTTTCTGTGTTTGCCCCTCCACAAAACAGCCAGAGAAATTTTAACAACATAATATATCTCACCTCCTCTTGTCCCTTCTCTGCTCAGAATCCTCCCATGACTCCCATCTCATTCAGAGTAAAGGCTGAAGTTTTCACCCTGACCCACAAAGTCCTGCATATTCTGCCCCCATCACTTCTCAAATATCACCTCCTCCCACTCTCTCCCTCTCTCCTTCTGCTCCAGCCACACTGGCTTCCTTGCCTTTCTTTGAACACAACAGTCATCCTCTCACCCCATGGCCTTTGCACTGGTTGTTCCTGCTGCCAGCAACTCTTTCCCCTACATATCCGCATGGCTTCCTCCCTCACCTCCTTCAGATGTCACCTTCTCAGTGAGGCCTTCCCTGATGATCCAATTAAAATGCAAATAGCTACCCTGACAGGCAAGTCCTATCTCTCTTTCCTGCTTTCTTTGCCACCCAGAACCTACCATCACCATCTGATATACTATATATGTATTGTTAAATATTTACTTTTTTGTCTCTCCTCCTACCATAGCAGCACTGTCCAATAGAACTTCTTCAGTCATGCTGCAGTTTGATATGGTGGCCACTAGACATAGGCCTCTACTGAGCACTTGATACGTGCTCCTGGATTTGTCATCTCATTGCATTTTTCTTTTTTCTTTTCTTTTATTTATTTATTTTTATTTTTTATGATAGTCACACACAGAGAGAGAGAGAGGCAGAGACATAGGCAGAGGGAGAAGCAGGCTCCATGCACCGGGAGCCCGATGTGGGATTCGATCCCGGGTCTCCAGGATCGCGCCCTGGGCCAAAGGCAGGCACCAAATCGCTGCGCCACCCAGAGATCCCTCATTGCATTTTTCTTATTGTGAATTTAATTGGCCATTTGTGGCTACCACATGGGTGGCACAGCTCTAGAATATCAAGATGGGAATTTTGTTTTGTTCAGATACAGCGTCCTCACTGCCTATACCTGTGTCTATCGTATTTATGATAGATATCCAACAAATATTTGTGAAATGGATCAAAAGAGTCACTCTCTCGCTCAAAATTCTCCCTTGGCTCCTCATTACTTTTGTTTTGTTTTGTTTTGTTTTATTTTCCCCATTACTTTTTTTTAATTTATTTTTTATTGGTGTTCAATTTACTAACATACCGAATAATCCCCAGTGCCCGTCACCCATTCAGTCCCACCCCCCGCCCTCCTCCCCTTCTACCACCCCTAGTTCGTTTCCCAGAGTTAGCAGTCTTTACGTTCTGTCTCCCTTTCTGATATTTCCCACACATTTCTTCTCCCTTCCCTTCTATTCCCTTTCACTATTATTTATATTCCCCAAATGAATGAGAACATATAATGTTTGTCCTTCTCCGACTGACTTACTTCACTCAGCCCCATTACTTTTTAATGAAACTCATTCCACCATCTTCTGCCCCACTGTAACTTTCTTAGAACACTCCAGACTATTTCAAACTCAGGGACTTTGTCCTTGCATTTCTTCTGCCCTCAACGCTTGTCCCCCTTCTTCATTTGTCTACTCTTTCTCATTTTCAATGCCTCAGCTTGAACTTCATCTCATCAGAAGGTCTTTCCTGATACCCTCTTCCATCTAAAGTAGGTACTTCTCTGTTCTTTTCTCTCAGGGAGCCATCCCTCTTCTTTTCCTTCACTGGACTTAGGGTAATTTGTAATTACATGATTTTTCAAGGGCTTGTTAGTTAAATAACTATCATTCTGTGCCTTACTGCTTCTGTGTTCCTAAGGGCATAGACTCTGCATTTCTCTCATCCACTGCTGAATCCCCACTGCCCAGCTCAAATCTGGCACTTAGCAGATGCTTTGATCAACGTGCGCCAATGGATGAATGAGAATGGTGGGAGCAATGCCAGGTCTCCCTGAGGGTGGGGGAGACCATCCTGAGGGTATTTGTTGAGTCCATAACCTTGCGTGATTAGACCCCTCTCCTCCCCCCACAGTAGGGAGTGGCACCTGTTAGCTTCCAAACACTTGAGTTGCCACTTACTACTTCTCTGAGCCTCAATGTCCTCATCTGCAAAATGGGGCAAGGAGTCTCTTATTGTGGAGTTTCCAGGAAACATATATAAACTGCTTAACTCAGCACCTGGCTGGTAGTTAGTGTTGAACAAAATGGCAACTGTTAATTGAACTAGTGATCATTAGTGCCCTGAGGATTTGTCCTGGTCCCTCTATGCTTTTCTACCTATGCCCACTTTCTGGATGATCTCATCCCGTCCTGTGTTTAAATACCACTTATTTGTGGATGATCCCTTCGTGTTTACCTCCAGGTCTGACTTCTCTCCTGAGCACCAGCAGCCTACCCTCATGCTTCTTGGACACCTCCCTGGTATCTCAGGCTCACCTTGGCTAGAGCAAAATGTGACACTCCTCTGCCCATATCCAAACTGGTTCTATTTCCCTCTCCCACCATCTCAGAGAGACACAACAGAATATCCACTTGTTCGAGTCCTATACCTGCAGGTCAGCCCTGCCTCTTCCATCCCATACCACCAAGTCCTGCTGGTCTCAAAATACCTCCAAAAGTTTTCAACTATCCTCTACCCCCTGGTCCAAGCCATCATCCCGTCATTCTAGGTCATTCATTCCCCCTTGCCCAGCCCACTTTCCACATGGTGGCCAGGGTGCTCTTAAAAATGTAAATCAGATCTGCTGCTTCCCTGACTGAAATTCTCCAGTGTCTTCCTCCTTCACTTAGAATGAGATCCATTGCTGCATCGCTGCCTGCAGGCCCTGCACCATCTGATTCCCCAGTTAGAAGGTCAGTTCATAAAAGCAACAGTTTTGCTTTTCTTCACCGCTATATCCTCCCGGCCCCAGACAGTGCCTGACACTTATTTAGTGCTCATTTAAGTACTGCCCAGATGAACCTGGTTATCAGATGGCCTTGTGCTGGGACAGGGGGTTGTATGTATCACTTCCTGCCTGAAATCTGCAAGATGCCCCCCAGGGGTCTCATTGCAACCACTCCTCACTCATGTGACATGGAGACTCACGGTTTTTTGCAATGGGCAGCAGTGAGAACCCACAGCGGGTGAATGAGGACCCCTCCACAGAGCAAGTGGCCTGACGTGTAGAGGGCAGCTTGGTAGGGGTGAGACGTCTGCTCACAGGGTCCACCATGCAGCACCTTATTCTGCTCCTCCGCCCAGGCTGAGAAAGGAAGGGTCTGAGTCAGGGACGAGCTCTGGAGACACCAGGAGGATCCCCCACGGTGGACCCCAATACTGTCCCAGTGGTCCAGGTCATCTCCATCCCACCCCCACCCTCAAATTCTTCCCCACCTTCCAGACCAACTTCTACCTCCTTCCTGTCTGCACCCCCATCGCTAACCTAGCCCCTCACTTTTGCCTCACTCCAAGCACCCCCTGCCTCCACACGTGTGTGAATCCCCATCCCCAATTCCAAACTCTCCCACCAGCAGCGCCCCCCCAAACCACCCAGTCACATCCTCTTTCTTCCCACCTGCAGCCATCAGGATCACTGCCACAATTAGCGTCTTCATGCCCATTCCTGAGAAGGGAAACCAAATGCTCCTCAGTGCCTGTCTCAGACCCCCTCAAGGCCCCTCCTTCATCCCTCCTTCCCCAGCCTCCATGATCTCCTGACCCCTAACCTCTATCTCTCCCCTGGTCTCTTGTCACTCTAACCTTATCTTCCATCCTCAGGTCCCATGAAGGCAGGTTGAGTAAGAACCCAAAACCACATGTGGTCGTCTGCAGCTCACAGTGCAATTCTCAATAAGTCTCTTATTTCTCTGGGCTCTAGTGTGCCTGCCTGCCAGCAGGAGGGGGTGGCCCAGGAGGGGCTCTGAGCTTCTTCCCTACCCATGGGGTTTTTCTTCTGCACCTTGGCTCTGAGCCCACTCTGTCGCTCACCTCATACCTGGAGGTTCTAGGGTGCAGTGTGATCTTACCTGCTGGGAGCTGGCTGCCTGGGGGCCCAGAGGACTCCTGGACGAGGGGTTCTTGGGTTGAGGCAGGCACAGCACGTGTCACAGGCAGACTGACAGAGAAGCACAGAGTCAGAAATGCAGGGAGTTATGGGGAGAGATGGGACCCAGAAAGCAGAGAGGATGCCCAGGAGCCAGAGCCAGAGACACAGACAGCAGAGGATGTATGGGCTGTGGGGCCCAGGCCAGACGGACACCTGGGCTTCCTGGCCTCCTTGGAAGAGGCTGTTCCTGCCCCCAGACACTCCTGGTGCTTCCTTTTAACCCCTGTCTCCCCAGGTTCCTGAGGCAGGAGGCTGCCCCACCCTTTCCTCCTCACCCAGACCTCCCACACACATTCCTTGCATCCCCATGTCCCCGTGGCTCTGCTCCTGATGACCCCTGACCGGGCTTCCCAGGAGGTGAGCACCAGGCCCTGAGAGCATTGGGGGCCTGGACTCCAAAGTCTGAGGGAGGATGGGGCTAGGGGGCCTGGACTCCAGGGTCTGAGGCAGGAGGGGAGAGGGCCTAAAATTCTAGACCTTCAGCAAAAGGGCCTGGGCATCTGCACTTTCGAGTCTAAATGAGGAAAGATGGGTGCTAGTTCTCAGTCAGTAGGCTTCTCTAGGTCCTTGAGCAAGAAGGTGTCTGAGAACCCAAAAGCCAACACCCAGGGGAGTAAATAGTTCCCCCGGCCTGCAGGAATCCCCCCACCTCTGTCTGTGAGCACTCTAGCCCTGCAGACCCTCACTCCTGGGTCTGCTGCCTGCAGGCACTAAGAACCCGGCCGCTTGGGTCAGTGGAGTTGGGGTGATTCACGCACCTGCCCGTAAGTCCCTCTGTGGGCGCTGACGACCTCCGTGTCCCCACTGTAGACAGCAGCCAGTGAGAAAGCATGTGTCACCCAGCTGGCACCCGCCCCTGCCCTGGGCTGGGGCGCTGTGGGGAAAGGGGCCTCAAACAATCGGGCTTTGTCCGCCCCCAGCACCCAGTGCCATGCTCCCAGCAGCTCCATTTCTCAACCTCTCTTCCGGGCAGGCGGGCGCCTGCGTCAATAGCTTTCCTTTGTCCCTGTATGACAGTCCTGCTGCTGTACTTTGATGGCCCACCCACATCTGCCCGGATATCAGGACGTTTGACCTTCCTGGTTCCCCTGCTCCAAGCCTGCCCACCTCTGCAGTCTCGCTGTCCACCTGTCTTCCTGGCCATGGTGGGGGTGTCTCCACGCCCATCTCTCTCTCTCTCTCTCTCTCTCTCTCTCTCTCTCTCTCTCTCTCTCTCTCTCTTTTTCTCGTGTTTTCTTGTGTTCTTCTCAGGCTCTACTTGTGTCTCTGTCCCTCTGTCTCTTTCCCTATCTTTTTCTCTGTATCTCTCTCTCTGTCTTTCTCCCAAATCTCCGAGTCTCTGTGGACATTCTCTACATTTTGGTCTGCTTATCCTCCCCTGGCCTCCCCTTCATTTTCAGGAGAGGAGCGTGCCTCTGCTCAGAAGTGAATTAGCTCCCTGGAGAGCTGGGGAGGATGATGTGGGGGAGCAGTGGGGAAGCCAGTGGGACATGGACGGGTTTCCGATGAGATTCAGCATGTAGGGAGAGACTTGGAAATAAGCAGGAATGCAAGAAAACTTGAGAGCGATTTGCAAGTGTGAAATGGGGGCTCCAGCAGCTCTGGAGGGACCCAGGGGGATTTGAGGAGGTGCCCGTAAGGTTGGGCGCAGTGTTGGGTGTCAATCAGGAGAAGCAGGGCAAGAAGGTCTGGTGTATGGTGGCCAGGTGTATGGAGGGAGATGAGGATGGATGTGATGGTTGTGGGGCATGAGGAGAATGCAAGGAAGTCACTGGACAGAAGGACAATTGATATTGGTAATGTCCACCTCAGCACCAGCTTGGGCCTGGCACTGGGGGATGCAAATCAGTATTTGGCATTCCACATGCTCTTGGGCTGCTGCCCTGCCCCCAACTCCCCCCAGGCCCTTCACACTCACTGCCCTACTGAACTAGGCACCTTCTCAGAACTCATCATCTTCCCAGACACCAGGCTGGGTCTCTTGCAGCCCGGCCCATGACCTCCTTTCTCTGTAGGTCCCCTCCTCTCTGTCCCCATGACCCTAAACGTGGCTCAGACCCACTCCTCTCCCACATGACCATCATCCTGGGCTCTTCTCCCTCCTCTGTAGCCCTCACCTGACCCCAGAGGGGTCTTTCCGCACCTGGAGCTGCTCTTCTCTTGCTCATAGCCCTGCCCTGGCTACCCTCTCACCCCTGAGACAAAGTCCCAGCCCCTCAGCCAGCTGTTGGAAGACCTTCAGCATCCGCAGCATCACTGGTCAAAAGAAATATATTGCCAAGTACACATGCACTGTTAAAATTCTAGTAGCCACAATTTTTTTAAAATAGTAAAAAGATGGGATGCCCGGGGGGCTCAGTCAGTCAAGCATCTGACTTGTGATCTCAGCTCAGTTCTCGATCTCAGGGTTGTGAGTTCAAGCTCCATGTTGAGCCTCCATGCTGGGTATGGAGCCTACTTAAAAAAAATAATAATAGGGGCACTTGGGTGCCTCAGTGGTTGAGCATCTGCCTTCGGCTCAGGTCGTAATCTTGGGGTCCTGGGATAGAGTCAGCTTCGGGCTCCCTGCAGGAAACCTGCTTCTTCCTCTGCCTGTGTCTCTGCCTCTCTCTCTCTCTCTGTGTGTGCCTCTCATGAATAAATAAATAAAATCTTTTAAAAATAATAAAAATAGCAAAAAGAGTTAGGAGTTCATTTTAGTATTTCATGTAGCCCAATATATCCAAAATTGCAATGTGAAATTAAAATAAGAACATTTCATTTACTTTTAAATTATTATTATTATTTAAAGATTTTATTTATTAATCTGAAAGAGAGAAAAACACGAGCAGTTAGAACTGCAGAGGGAGAGGGAGAAGCAGGCTCCCCATGGAGCAGGGAGCCTGATGCAGGGCTCGATCCCAGGACTCTGGACTCATCACCCAGGCGCCCTAAGATAAGTCACCCAGGCGCCCTAAGATAAGAACGTTTTAAAGATAGTTTGTCTTCTTATTTTTTGCATAGTGTTTAGAGCCCGATGTGTCTTCCACTTATAGCACATCTCACTTGGAACTTTCCACATTTCACAAATCAGGAGCCACCATGGTGAGCGGCTGCCACATTGCATGCCCCGCTCTGCCCATGGGTCTTGTGCTCCAGCCGTGAAGATTGCTCTCTCTTATCTCTAAGCCTCATCCATGCTATTCCCCCTATTCAAATGCTCTTCTCACCTTCTCCTGACCACAACGTGTCCTTCGAGTCTTTGCTTAGACATTGTCTCCTTCTGGAAGCCTTCCCTTGAACACCATCCAACTTTTTACCCCCTGCAGTTGGGTTAGTCACTCTCTCATCTAGGTTCCCAGAGCAGGTGCATCCCTGAAGTCACCCTGGATCGTGAACATTTGGATTCACATCTGTCTTGGCCACTGGACCGTGAGCTCCTTGAGGGCAGGCACTGAAGCTGACTCACCCCTGTGTGCCCTCACGGGACCTAACCCAGAGGAAGCCTTAGGAAATGTTGACCAAATGACTAAATGTCTTCATTACACCCACTCCCATTTTATGAAAAAGAAAACTGAGACTCAGAGAAGGAAGTTAATTGCTTAACATCCAACACCCAGGAAATGGTGGGACCTTTTGGATTGGAAGTCAGCTTCCATGGAGGTGGACATGGCCCGTCTTTCGGTGCTCCCACCAGATGTCTCTTAGCACAACAGATGATTGGAGAGTTTGGGAGGAGTTGAGAACCTGGTAGGAAAAGAAGGATGTGATAGGTGGTGGAGAACTCCACCTCTAAGAACCTCTAAGAGAGAGAATGAAGTCCCCATCTGCAGATATTTGCCAGTGACCTTTATGGTTTTGCCCTCCTATGTGCCACACATTATTATTTCTGGAATATTTTCCCCAAAATTGACATGTTCCACAAAAGTCTTCAATAAAGAAAATGTACTATAAGAAAACTTGGTGAGGGACGCCTGGTTGCTCAGTGGTTGAGCATCTGCGTTCGGCTCAGGGAATGATCCCAGGATCCTGGGATTGAGTCCCACATAGGGGTCCCTGCAGGGAGCCTGCTTCTCTCTCTGCCTCTCTGTGTCTCTCATAAATAAATAAATAAATAAATAAATGCATAAATAAATAAATAAAATCTTTAGGGACGCCTGGGTGGCTCAGCAGTTGAGCACCTGCCTTTGGCTCAGGGCGCGATCCCAGATTCCCCGGTTCAAGTCCCACATCAGGCTCCTTGCATGGAGCCTGCTTCTCTGCCTGTGTCTCTGCCTCTCTCTGTGTGTCTCTCTCATGAATAAATGAATAAAATCTTTAAAATAAATAAATAAATAATAAATAAAATCTTTAAAAAAGAAAACTTTGTGAAGAGTGCCTGGGTGGCTCAAACAGTAGTGTCTGCTTTCAGCTCAGGTCATGCTTTTGGGGTCTTAGGGTCAAGCCCTGTGTCAGGCTCCCTGCTCAGTGAGAGGAGTCTGGAGTCTGCTTCTCCCTCTCCCTCTGCCCCTCCTACCGTTCATAATCTCTCTCTCAAATAAAATAAATAAATAACTAAATAAATAAATAAATAAATAAATAAATAAATAAATAAAATCTTAATAAAAAGAAAACATTTTGTGAAAGTGTAAGTGGGCAAAAGTACCGGAAATCACAGACAATAAAAACATATGCTCACTAAAGGCTTATCAGGCAATGTTCTAGCACTTTCTGAGTATTAAATTTATTTAATCTTCATAACAGACTTGGGAAGTAGTTGTTATTTCTCTCACTTCAAGGATGGAGGAAGGGAGATGGGGAAGTAATGTGCAAATAGCTTACAAGCACCTGAACTGGGGCAGAAATCTAAAAATAAGTGTCTGATACTATGTTGTGCTGTCTGCCCAAAGAGAAAGGAAGTTATTTTTAAAAATCCAACAAAAGTGCTATCTCAGGGCGCCTGGATGGCTCAGTTCGCTGAGCATCCTACTTTTGGTTTTGGCTCAGGTCATGATCTCAGGATCATCAGCCTCTGTGCTCAGTGGGGAGTTTGCCTGAGATTCTCTCTCCTCTCCCTCTGCCCCTCCTCCTCCCTCAAATAAATAAATAAGTCTTAAAAAAAAAAGAGTACTATCTCAAGTCATTGCAAACCAACCCACCTCCAGACTTTATACAGGAACTGCCAAGAGGCAGGGCCAGGTATCTCCAGTCTGACTTAGTACAACTGCAATGTTTCATTCCTTTTTCAAACTTTAGATTGAATATTGAGGGGGAAGATTGGATTTTCCAGGGATTTTCATGGAGATGGGTGGCCAAAAACCCTTAACATACCTGAAGCTTGACACTGATCCAGAGGCACGAGGGGCCAGGGGTCTGGACATCTGAGTCTGAGAGGGGAGGTGCTGGAGGCAGGGGTGGCTTAGGTCTGAGGGAGGAGGAGCTGGAGGTCTAGACCTCTGTGTTTTGTACTAGGAAGAGGCTTAGCCTCCTGTGAGCAGGAAGTTGATGGCTGCATGATTTCTGCAATATGGGGAAGGGTGGAGGTGTAAGGGGGGGCAGTGGCTAGGAGAGACTTGCTAGGGAGATGAGATGGGGAGAGGAAGGATCTGGAGGACATTAGCTGAGAATTCTAGGGGAGAAACTGGAAAGACAGGCAGGAGGTTGAGCCCTGGGCTGGAGAGGAACCCTCTGTCAGCAGCGTCTGAGGTGTGACTGCCCAGGGAGTCTTTGATGGCAGAAGGCCAAGGGCATGGCCAGACTTTGAGTCACAGGGACTCCTCCCTCCTCCCTTCCAGATGTCCCTTCTCTGCCTTTTTTGAGAATAGTAGCCCACCAACCCAGATTCCCATCTCCCTCTTCCTCTGGCACACAGGATGCTGGTTGCTCACTCTGGGTGGGCTCCCCTGGGACCCTGGTGTCCTATCTACCTGCCAGCCCTATCTTTTCTGAAAACATCCCTCTTTCCTGATTTTCCATCTTTGAAATACTCAGGAATACTTTCACACCCTTTTTCACTGCCAGTGAAGCAGGCTTATTCTCTCCTCCCTCCATCCTTCCTTATTCCCTCTGGACCTTCTCTTCCTCTCTCCAACTCATTTTACAGATAAAGAAAACTGAAATCTGCGAAATGGATAGAAACAGGTCACTAAGCAGGGGGCAGAGCCAGGGCTCAAAATCAGATGTCTCTCCCTCTCTTAAGGGTTCCTCCTCTGAAGTTTTAGATCTTCAGAGCTTTTCCACCTTTGTTTTAAAGTTACAAAAGTGCACATCTAAAGAAATATAAATGAAAGAGGTACCCATGACTACCACCGCATGCAGTTTAGTACATGGCTTTTCATACTTTATTCTGCAAATGTTTCATTTTACACAGCTAGAGTCAAACATACGTTTGTATCTTTCTTTTTTCATGTTCCATCATATAGCACATTCTTGCATAACGCTAACAATTCTGCAAGGTTATTATCCTTAATAGCTTCCTAATATCCTTGTCCCCAAACAAGCCTATTGTTATGTAAACAATACACTAATTTGGGACATGTTCAGTGTTTCCACTGTTTTGCTATGATAAATAATGTGAAGAATTCAAACCTTGCTCCGCACTTTGGATTTTGTGTGTGAGTAATATCTTCCTCAACTAGAATCACAGAGTCAACAGCAGTAAATAAAGATCTCAATCCACCTTGCCAAACTGCCTTCCATAAAAATGGCATGATTCAGTTCCACTGGTTGAGAGTGCTGGTCTCACTGTGTCTACCAGCACTGAGACTTTTGTGTTTCATGTCAGTTTTAGGTCTTTGGTTACTTGATAGGTTTACACATGTGGCCTATTGTCGAGGCTTTAATATGTCTTTGAGGAAAAGGTAAAGTCAAATTGACTACAGTTCATAACATCCTTATTTCTGTGAATTTCTTGTTGAGGGTGTATGGATGGAAAGATGGGAGGTATGCAGAGATTAGCGATGCTTTCTCATGGTCTCTTTTATCCAGTTGGTGTACTTGCAGACTTGGGTATAGACACCTGGGTCATTGGGTTGGCCACAAGGGAAAGTTCCCCAGGACACCAGGCCTTGCAGGGCACCTTTGCACATCAGTGGTCCCCCTGAGTCACCCTGGAGAAGAAAGAGCAGACTAGCTTTAGTTTCAGAGAAACCACCACTGACATGTCCACGGTTTGCAGTTCCCACATCTTTGTTCTGTCCAACCATGGACTTCAATCCTGGTCAATGTGAAGAGACTCATGGTCTCTGAGGACCAATGGGAGAGCAGGAATTAGTGCTATCATGGAGAGAACAAATCGATTCTCTGAAGGCATTGGCTTGAGCCCCAGCCAGTGGGACCAATCACTGGGAAGGGTTGGAGCTTCCAGGGAGTCCGAGCCCCATTTACTTTCTGCCTTTGAGGACCTGCACCATGCCAGAGGAAGAAGGAGTGTTACCTCCAGAGAATGGGTGCATGCCCCTTGAGCAAGAAAGGGGGACAGAGTGGCCCTGGAAAGCAGAAGCAGGACCAGTGACATAATTCAAAGACTTCAGTGCAAAATAAATATGTGGCCTCCTTGTTCAAAACTTATTAAAAGATTCAAGATAGCAAAAGAAGTGTGTTAAACCAAGTGTGGGACTCTCCCGACTGTGTGAAGCCCTGTGCCGTTGCACAGTTTGCATACTCATGAAGCCAGCCCTCACTAGGGAACAAGGGGACCCCTCCACCCATTCTCTAGGACATACATCTCTGTCCCACCCACCCTATCTCTAACACACACCATCTCACTTCTTCTGAAAGCTGAAGGTGCAGATGTGAGCAAAGAGAGTGGGGTACTGAAAGAAGGATGGAGAGAAGAAGGCAGAAGGAGGAAGAGGACAGAGAAGCAGAAATGTAGAGGGTGGGGAAGGAGCAGAGATGGACACAGGTAGAGACAGGGGCAAACAGAGAGAGAGAGATCCCACAGAGAGAGAGGAAGACCATGTCATTCAGATACAGAGAGGAGGTTAAAGAGATGGGGAAGGGGTAATAAAGAGGAAGGGCGAGATAGTTTCTTCCCAAAATCAAGACTGGGATAAGGTGGAGGGGACATTAGTTCCAGGCACAAAGTCTCAATAATGGCAATAAATAGTATTCTAATGTAGAGCTTGAAAAAAATAAAATTTAGTATGAAAAAGTTCATGATGAACATGTATCCCAACTTTAGATAAAGACAGTGTCAGTAGAACACTGCGCTGCACCATTACTGTAGCCCAAGGCAAATGAACAATTCAGTAAGGCTGATGGCTCTTTGTTGAAAATTCTGATACTTTGTTCATCATGGACTTTTTGCATGGGCCTTAATTTTTAAAAATGTTGCATTAGTAGAATATGATTTATCTTGGCACCCACTTGAAGTTTGGGCTTGAAGCCAGTGCCTTACTCACCTTCTGCCTGTCCCAACCCCATCTTTCTCACTGCCATTCTGCCCCATTGCCAGGGCCGTGCTGCCTCCTGGGCTCCCACTACTGCCCCAGGCAGAGGACAGGGTAGAGAGAGCTTAGGAGAACAGGACTTGGAGGTGAGATGGGGTACAAGGCAATGCTCAGCAACAGGGTCAGGTGCACAGACACTGGATGGAGGGAAAGACAGGGGTACTCAGTTGGGGATGGGTGGAATCTCACATTGCAGGCGTTGGTCTTGGAGTTGGGGATGCCAGCACACAACATGGATTTTCCCAGAAGGTCCTTGTAAACCTTCTTGCAGTCCTGGGAGGAGATGAGCTTGACATCTGTGCACATGAGCTTTGATGGAAAGGTCACTGGTGGGGAGAAGGGTGGTCAGTCAGAGGCCTGGGCCTGTGGCCCCCTGAGTGTTGATGGAGAGAGGAAAAGCCTTGAACCCCTAAGGAAGAGGGGGCTGGAGGCTTTCAAGTCACGAAATGGGGTCTGACTCCCGGACTCCTGGTTTCCAGGGGCTGAGGGAGGAGTCGGGAGCCAGGGCTCTGGGGTCCTGGAGGCAGCTCACCATCGGGGCTGGTGGTGGTACCCCAGCCAGAAACGGTGCATGTGGTCCCAGGGGGTTCACAGCGGGAGGGCAGGTTGACTTTCTTCACTCTCGATGATAACCTGGCTTGTTTACTTAGCTTCACAAGCATGAGGTCATTAACGTGGGTCTGAGTGGAATAGCCAGGGTGGCGGAATGACCTCGTGGCCCGAATCTTCTGGGCTCTCTTATCACTCAGCTGATCGCTGCCCATGTGCACGTTGTATTCACTGGGGGAAGAGCATGACACTCAGAGAGAAACGCTATGATTGGCAGAAAGGACAGGGACTCCAGGGAGGGTGACAGAGTCCCAGAGAGGGGGCAATAGAGACCAGAGAGAGAGGGGACAGAGACCCCGAAAGAGAGCTTCAGTGTCCCTGCCACATACCTCATCATGCAGTGGGCGGCAGTGAGCACCCACTGCTCATTGAGCAGCACACCTCCACAGTGGAGTTGAGTGCCCTTGAGCAGGGCCACCTGCCAGGGGTGGGAGCCTCTTGTACATGGGACTCCTTCAATAATCTTCTCTCCACTCTTGTCACCTTGGGCTGGATAGAGAGACATAGAGGAAAACATGGGTAACAAGCATTAAGGGAGCTGAAGAAGAAGTCGATGGATTTAGAGGGAAAGATGGAAAGAGAGAGAGACTGAGAAATGCAGAGGCAGAAACAGGGAACAGTGCAGAGAAAGCAGGACATGGAGGTGAAGAGAGATGGAGGGAGCCTGCTCATAAACCGGGGAAGAACATCTTGTCTGGAGGCAAGCTGATAGGAGCAACACTGAGTGCTGGAGATGGCCCGGAGGGCACAGAGACCCCAGGAGTCAGAAAGAAGCAGGAAGATAGGGAGCAGGAGGTACAAGAGTCTTGTCCTCCATGGGAGGAAGCTGCTGCAGGAGGAAGGTCCTGACCCAGGAAGTCCTTGGAGAATGGGGGCTCTGGCAAGGGTCAGTGGAGACAGAAGGCCCCAGGATGAGGTCAGATCTCCCAGTCCAGCCCTCACCTTCTTGTCCAGCAGATCCCAGGACTAAGGACAGTAGTAGGATCTGTAGGGGCAAGAGAAGGGATCCTGCCATGGTGGCCACTCTGAGCCTCTCCCGGGGCTGCCAGGCAGAGCAAGGGTCTCTTCTGCTGAGCTGAGAAGGACAAAGAGTTCGAGAAACAGGAGTCCAAGGCCCCAGATTCCTCCAGCACACCCAGGGATCTGGGCCCCAGCCCTTCCTACCTCAGACCCAAGGAGTCCAAATCCCAGCTCCTCCCCAACTCATACCCAGGAGGCCAAGCCTCCAAACCTCCCTTCCCCTTGGGACTCAGGAATCTAGTTCCCATCCCTCCTCACAGGCAAGTCTAGATCCTCGGTTCCTTTTTTTCCCCTAACAGATCCCAAATTCCAGACCTCCAACCCCTTATCTCTCAGAACCAGGATTCTAAGCACCCCCTCCCCTTAGAAGCAGGAGTCAGCTTCTACCCGAAATGAGGCCTCTTCTCACCTCCGGAGGGTCTGATGAGATCTCGGCTTCAGTCTCGGTTGGGATACTAACGTGTCCAGCCCTGTGCAGGGCGGCCCTCTTATACCACCCCCGCCCCCGCGCCCGCCCCCAGGGCCCTGGGGTGCAGGCGGAGCCGGCTCTGGGACGCCCCCATCCTGTGTTCGCACTTATCTCAAGCCCTGAGGCCCCTAAAGCAATTGGCCACACTCAATTCTTTCTCCACCCTCCCTCTCCAGGCCAGGGTCGGGCGGTACCCAGCTAGTTCGCCCCGCCCATTCTGGCCCTAAATCCTGGGTGGCTCCTGCAGGAGAGACCAGGTGTTGGCTCTGAGGGGGTTGGCTGGAGCAGGAGTCAAGGAACTGCCCAGCTCAGGGAATGGCCTCCTCTGGGGCCATTTTCTTGTCCTCATTCTAATTCTGACCAGCTTGTGGAAATTTGTCCAGGCTGGATCCTGATGATGTCTTTGAACCTGAACCCACTCCCAGCTCTGATATAGGGATATAAATTAAAAAGAGAGTGCTTTCTCTAATCCCACTCTACTAAATGCTCACTGTTACCAATTCAGCCGGAGTTCTCATATTATACACAGATTTCTATCATATTATGTATTTGTAACAAAATACTCTGTACTTAAGCATTATGTGATATAACTTCTTTTTTCTCTGTAAAATACCTTGAACAATTTTTCCTCTCAGTATATTTAGATAATTTCCTTCTCCTTCCTAAGGGTTGCATAGTACTCTATTCTGTGGTTGAACCATGATTTACATAATGCGTTTCAAATTTGGTGTATATTTGGATAGTTTTCATTGTAATAATGCAGCAATGAACTTCTTTGTACATTCATCTTTGCTCCTGTGTTCGTTCAAATATTCACTGAGCATCTACTCTGCCAGAAACTGTTTTGCTCCTGGGGACACAGTGGTCAACAAAGTAGACAAAAATTCCTTCACAGAGGCTCTCTTAGTGAGTGAAGACAATGAATACAAAAATAAGTACATAAAATATATTGTCTGTTAGGTGATGGTAAGTGCCATGGACAATAATAAAAGTGGAAAGAGGGATAGGGAGTTATTGGTTCCCTCCACTCTCAGAGATCGCTGGGATTATTATACCCTGGAACGATGATTGGAAAGACTCCACGTGAAGGTGACATTTGAGCAAAATCTTGAAGGATGTGATGAATGGATCCATGTAGCTACTTGTTGGTTGTGGGTTCCAGGCAGAGCAAATGGGGAGGTGAATTAGGCAAGGGGTGTGACTAGAATTTTCAGGGAAAGACAGGGAAGACATTTTGAGTGGAGCTGAATGAGCAAGAGAGACAAGATCAGGCTGTGAGATTAGATCCATAACAGGACTCAAATGATATAGAATCTTGAAGACCAATGTAGGACTTTGGCTTTCACTTTGAGTAAAATGTGACATTGTCTGATTTTTACTTGAAGGCAAATTCCTAAAAGTGGAATTAACCTAACTTCTAAGTCAGACCTCCAAAATGTAATTGGTTCTTCAGCTATCAGCCCAAATCTTATCTCAAAGCTGACCCTAGTCAGTTCTACCTTTGTCCCCTAATATGACCCATAATAGGCATTATTTTTACCTACCCAAGCATTCACTCTTTCTGCCTTTCTAAGAGCACCCTGATTTCTCTTGGATAATCTTTTGTCCTTATCATGACTATAAGCTTTACTGCACCAAATGTGAAACCTTTATTCTGCTTGCCAGTGACTGGTATAGAAATGGACATGAGGGGCAGCCCAGGTGGCTCAGCGGTTTAGCGCCACCTTCACCCCAGGGTGTGATCCTGGAGACCCGGGATCGAGCCCCACATCGGGCTCCCTGCATGGAACCTGCTTCTCCCTCTGCCTGTGTCTCTGCCTCTCTCTCTCTCTCTCTCTCTCTCTGTGTCTCACATGAATAAATAAAAATCTTAAAAAAAAAAAAAGGAAATGGACATGAGAGGCCATCCTGGCCAATAAGGAGAGAGAGGAAGATCATTGGGTCACTTCTAGGAAACACTCTTGTCTTGTTTTCAAAAGACACCTGAAGAGTTCTCTTTTATTCTGCCAGATGATGTCCCTGATATAAATTATGGAACTGTGGCAGCCCTCCTGGAACCATGGAGCAAAGTGGCTGATAGGTCACACCAGAACAGTGAGGAAGGCCAAACAGAGAGATGGAGATAACTGGGGCCTTTGGTAATGTCTTTGAACCAGTGAATTAACCAACTATGGTGCCTCTTCATCTTGTGACTTCTTCGGGTTTCCTACGTGATTTGGAGTGTTTGGTTCCTAGAGCCAAAATCTTCCTTACTCAGATTTCAACATTAAATTCAAATCTGATCCTAAACCACGAATCCAAACCCAATTCTTTTTTTTTTTTTTTAAGATTTTACTTATTTGACTGCGACAGAGAGAGAGAGAGAGAGAGAGAGAGAGAGAGAGAGGGAGAGAACACAAGCAGGGGGAGGGGCAGGCAGAGGGAGAGAGAGAAACTGGCTCCCTGCTCAGCAGAGAGCCTAATGTGGGACTCCATCCCAGGGCTCTGGGACCATGACCCAAGCTGAAGGCAGACACTTAACCGTTTAATCAATTGAACCACCCAGGTGCCCCTCCTAACTTGAATCTGTCTCTTGAAGCCACAGTAACCAACAAATCACTCCTGCCTCCAATCCAACTAGAGAAGTACTCTTTCCAGCCCTCCTCCCACAGTCTTTCCGATCCAATCCTTTATACACTTAAATACATATTGAACACCAGCTATATACCAAGCTGAGCTAGATACTGAGGATACAATGGTGCACAGACCTGGACAGAGTCCCTTCTCTCAAAGAGCTGATAGTCTGGTGTAAAAGAAATATAACTAATTCATAAACAAATGTAAAATTACAAGTATAATGTGTGCTCTTAAGGATAGGCACTGGGAATTATGAAAACACTTCCTAGAGATTTTGACCCAGGAAGTGGCAATAAGTTAAGAGTTGAAAAAGCAGTAAACATTAACTAGAATAAAATTGGAGGAGACTGGAGAGCACATCATTTAGAGGAAACTGCATGTGCAAAGATCCTGGATTATGGATGGAGCTCAGGGACCGGGGGTTGGTTGGAACCAGTCATGGTGAGTTTGACTTTATCCCGTGGACGATTGTGAACCACTTAGACTCTAGTCAGAAGAATGACATAACAAGATTTTTTTTTTCATAACAAGATTTGTATTTGCAAAATATGACTCTAGCTGCTATATGAAGGATGGATTTTAAGGGGATGTGGACCCATAGGAAGACCATTGCTACGGTCCAGATGAGAGATGATAGTAACTTAGATAAGGTCATTTAGAAGGTGGAAATGGCAGTAAGTGGATGGATTCAATATGTGCTTAGGAAAGAGAATCAACAGAACTTGGGGCTAGATTAAATGGAGGATGTGGTGAGGGAGTCAGATGTTAAGACTTCAGGGTCTCGGGACGCCTGGGTGACTCAGCAGTTGGGCGCCTACCTTCAGCTCGGGGCATGATCCCAGGGTCCAGGATTGAGTCCTGCATCGGGCTCCTTGCAGGGATCCTTATTCTCCCTCTGCCTGTGTCTCTGCCTCTCTCTCTCTCTTTGTCTCTCATGAAAAAATAAATAAAAATCTAAAAAAAAAAAAAAAAGACTTCAGCTTCTCTTGCTCAATGGATGGTGGTGCCATTCATTGAGAAGGTCTGGTCTGATATGATCAAGTGCTCATAAGAAGGTGAGAAATACCTCAGTCTCTGGCTTCAAGCATAATTCTAACTCCAGTTATCATTGTGACACTGTTCTCAACACCAATCTTGACACAAACCTGAATCTTAACCTGAAACCTCAACTCATACCCAAACTCATACCCTCAAATATGCTTTAACCCTTGTCCAATTCTAATTTATACCTCAACTTGGAACCTAGTTCCTGACAAGTCCCTGATTCCAAATGCCAACTTGAGGTATGACTCACACCTCAACCAAGCTTAAACTTTGACCCAAACCCTGAATCCCTAACCATAAACCAAACTTAATCTTGACCAAAACTGAATGTCACCATAATCTCAGTCCCAAGTCTGAACCATACACAACTCAAACTATAGTGTTCATCTCAAACTGTAGTAATCTTCTAGGAAGTCCACACTGACATCCTCCCTATGAACTCATCCCCAACTCGCATCAATCCTAACACTCTTACTCCAATTCTAGCCCTATCTTGCCTCCAACCCAATTTATTTTTTTAAAATATTTTATTTATTTATTCATGAGAGACACACACACAGAGAGAGAGAGAGGCAGAGACACAGGCAGAGGGAGAAAAGAAGCAGGCTCCATGCAGGGAGCCCGATGTGGGACTCGATCCTGGGACTCCAGGATCACGCCCTGGGCCGAAGGCAGGTGCTAAACCACTGAGCCACCCAGGGATCCCCTCCAACCCAATTTCTACTTGAAATTCCATATTCACTTCCATGTTGGACTCTTTCCCTATCCCATCTTCATTTTCCCAACTCCACACACCACCTTGACCCTTTGTTTCACACAAACTATAAAATAAAAGTCTACCGACTGACACCATACTAACATTAACCCCATACCGACTAAATTCAAGTAAGTCCCCAAAATTTCTGAGACACTCTCATCAAATCCAAAATGAGACCACAGAACTTGGACTTCTGACCCCACCAAGTCCACAGGAGGACTCTGGCCTTGAGAGGTGTCAACTTTCCTGACTTGGGCTCCCAAATCAAGTGGGGTAGACCCCAGGCCACTCATAGCCCTGTGAGTCAGTAATCTGTATCTTTCCCTCTCAGCCTCCTTAGGAGAGGAATTTTGGCAAGACTTCCAATTTATTATCTACTGCCCAAATCTTTATCCCTGGATTCTTTCTTCAGCCCCCTGCCTCATCAGCATTCTGTCAGAAAGAGAAAGGGAACTATGCTCCTCCGGAGCCCTGATGCTCATTCTTACAAGCCCAGAACTTCTCCTCTGCTGTGCTCTGCATATCTGTTTTTCTGTGTTCTTAATTATTTAATCTGATTTTGTTGCTAAACACTGGTCTTCATGAGCAGAAAGAATGAGTCTGGTGTTCATTGGTGTTTTCTTTAACACCCAGCCCAGACCAGGGAACGTAGGGAGGTACTTTAATAAATACTAGTTTGCAAACCACTGTCATTCACAGATTTGCCAACTCTAGACTCAGTCTTTCCTTGATCCCTGCACCAATCAGCCATGGGGTGTGAGAGAAAGAACTTGGCCTCACAAGTCATACCAATCCAGGTGTGAATCCTAATTGCTTGCCCTGTGATTTCAGGTAATTGACTTAATTTTTCTGAGGCTCACTTTGCCCATATTTATTTTTTTTAAGATTTTATTTATTTATTCATGAGAACACAGAGAGAGAGAGAGAGGCAGAGAGAGGAGCAGGCTCCATGCAGGGAGCCCGATGTGGGACTCAACCCTGGGTCTCCAGGATCATGCCCTGGGCTGAAGACGGCGCTAAACCGCTGAGCCACCCAGGCTGCCCTTTGCCCATCTTTAAAGTGGGGGAGTGAAAAATTTACTTCTTGGGCAGCCCAAGTGGTTCAGTGGTTTAGTGCCGACTTCAGCCCAGGGCCTGATCCTGGGGACCCGGGATCGAGTCCCGCATCAGGCTCCCTACATGGAGCCTGCTTTTCCCCCTACCTTTCTCTCTCTCTCTGTGTATCTCGTGAATAAATAAAATAAAATCTTAAGAAAATAAAAAAAATAAAAATTTACTTCTTAAAGTAAATGGGAGAATAAGATAAAATTATGAAAAGAAAGGGGATGTGCACATAATATTAGCTCCCTCACCCCATCATTCAGAATGACACAGCTTCCATTTCTTGTATACGTGCTGTGTGATGTGTCAGGAGTTTCTCAGAACTCATCTCTATTCTTCACATGAGTCTGAGTGAGGACTGTCTTCCCCATTATATAGATGAAGGTTATAAAATGGAGGTTTAAAAGAGGTTAGATTACTGGAGCAAAGTCATATAGCTAAGGAGTCAGAAGAGGCAGAATTCAGATGCTGAGTATTGCCCATGGTATCACGGTTATACAGATTCCCACTCTCAGAAGAAAAGTTTCCTGAGACCCTGTCACACACCCTTGAAGTCTCATATGGCTCAGAATGGACTTGGAACCCTATGGGTCTATTAATGATACACACCCCCACATTGGTGAGACCACCAAATCCCAGCCCTCCTGTTCTCTTTGGGTTATCAACAGCACCTGTTCTGAAGTCCCACACAGATACCCAGCCTCATACCTCCCTCGCCCTCAAACCTGCATCCTGAACCTTTGCTTGATGACTCATCCTCCAGCTCATGATCACACCTGAGAATTGGCATCTGGTTATCCTGCCAGCTGTGCCTTGCCCTGAGGGATCCTGGACACTGTGACCCTGGAACCTCCTGACTCAGCCCCTTGGGTTCTGAAGGCCCATTGTTTCCGACTTCCCACTTCTTCTGGGAAGCTCCTCTTTCATTTCACATAGTTCTGGTGAAAATGTCAATCATAGTTTTCCAAACCTTCCCATCTACACACCCAACCACTGGGATGGATGTATGACCCAGGCCAAGCCAACAAGAACTTTCTTTGCTTCCTTCCTAACAACAAGGATTGAGCCAAGGAGTGGGTTCAGTTCAAACTGAACTAATCAGAGTTCTTCCCTGGGAGTAATATTAAGATGCCAGGAGAATGGAGATCTTTGTTTCTGCTGTATTTGCTTAATTAGGTGTGTCAGTAGCTGCTATGTTCCCTCCATCTGAAAAAAATCCATCTATAGAGGCTAGAATGAGATCCACAGGAGATGGAAAGAAATTAAGCAGAGATGAGAAACAACTAACACACCCCAGAAAGAAAAACAGAGGCAGAGAGAAGTAAGCAAAGTGACAGAGAAAGTGTCACACACACACACACACACACACACACACACAGAGACTAAGAGCAAGAGCATGTGTGAGAGAGATGATTGGCTTAAGTCACCATTTCAACTACTTGAAACTCTGGTACCCGTGTCACATCCTCTGACATCATGAACCATCCCCATAGCTTTCCTAGCCACCTAAGCCAACCATTCACTCTTGTACATAAGTGCTCTTGTACATAAGTTCTAACTGGGACTCCAGCATTGCTATCCAAAATCTCCCTAAGTGGATCTTTCCAGCTTTTGTCCATGCCTGGTGTTCCAATTTCCTCCCAAACTCCACAGTCCACCATCCTACTCATGAATTTCTGGTTGACCCTGGACAAGTCTCTTCCCCTCCTTGATCTCAGCCATGCCTCTCCTTAATACTATAAATCAATCTTCAAATGTTCTCTGGTTTTGTTTCATTGAGGACATTTAAATATCACCTGGATATCAGGTGATATTAAGGAATTATTATCTCTGTAAGGTGTGATAATGTAAGGTGCTTATGTTTTAAAATAATCTATATTTTATAGCTGGAGTTGGCAAACTTTTCTCAAAAAGAGCCAAATAGTGTTTAGTTTAGGCTTTGCAGATCATGAGAGAAAATTGAGGACTTTATGTAGGTACTTATAACAAGAGGGAAAACTGGAAAATAAATTTCCAATTTTAATTGATGAAATCCAAAATATAGTAATAATCATTTGTTACCATTTTTTGTCATATAGGTCTATTAATGAGTAAAATGGAATTCTTTTTGAGGGATAATATTTTCTTAAATAGAGCTTGATGCTCCCTGTCATCAAATCAAGTAATAAAGTCTATTTTTAGCTCTTGAGAGCAATTGGCTTTAGTTTGCCATACCGTTTTATTTATTTTTTTATTTTTTGTTAAGATTTATTTATTCATGGGGAACACACACACACACACACACAGAGAGAGAGAGAGAGTGAGAGAGAGAGGCAGACACACAGGCAGAGGGAGAAGCAGGCTCACCACAAGGAGCCCGATGAGCCCGATGCGGGACTCCATCCCCGACCCTAGGATCATGCCCTGAGCCAAAGGCAGACACTCAACCACTAAGCCACCCAGGCGTCCTGCCATACCCTGTTTTAGAAACATATAACAAAACATTTAAGAACAATATGATGGTCAGCATTCTTTTCAAAATATTCCGTCATTAGGGAAGTGTGTAGTATAGGTGAAAGCAATGATTTTGACTGAGTTGGATGGTGGTATACCAGCATTCCTATAGCATTTTACAAATGCTTAAAATTGTTCATAATAAAAAATTCTAAAAGATTCTTTATTTTTTTTAAATTTTTATTTATTTATGATACTCACAGAGAGAGAGAGAGAGAGAGAGAGAGAGAGAGGCAGAGACACAGGCAGAGGGAGAAGCAGGCTCCATGCACTGGGAGCCCGATGTGGGATTCGATCCCGGGTCTCCAGGATCGCGCCCTGGGCCAAAGGCAGGCGCTAAACCGCTGTGCCACCCAGGGATCCCAAGAATCTTTATTTTTTAAAAATATTTTATTTATTCATGAGAGACACAGAGTGAGAGGCAGAGATATAGGCAGAGGGAGAAGCGGGCTCCCTGTGGAGAGCCTAATGCAGGACTAGATCCCAGGACCCCAGGATCACAACCGGAGCCAAAGGCAGATGGTCAACCACTGAGCCACGTGGGTGCCCCTAAAATAATTCTTTAGACTGAGATGATCCTTGAGTATCACCTCCAGAAATGCATCCCTGGCTCCAGGAATTTACTGTCAGTCATGAAAGACTTCCTCAGGATTTCTTGTAATCTAGACTTTCACAGAGGAGGGAGGTTGATGCAAGCGAGAAGCATCCCACACACCCACAGGGTTGGTGGAGAACTGCCCCATCCAACCGCTGGGACCGAGAACCATCTCCTGTCGGAATGCCAACTATCCACTGATTGGATGGGACTGGTCACCTGACCAGAATGCAGCCAAACCATTGGCCACTCAGTAGCCTATCATATGGCTGGCTGAAGGAGGAAAGTTGACCTGGACCAATTGGATTCTCTTGCATGAGAATATAATCTGGGAAATTCTGGAACTGTGAAGCTGTTGGTGGTAGATGAAGGTGAGTTCAGAGGTTGTGAAGTAAGAAGAGAGACTGGAGCAGTGCATGAGGGAGCCAACATTATGAAAATGCAGAAGCAAGGATGCCTGGGTGGCTGAGTCAATTAACCATCTACCTTTAGCTCAGGTCATGATCTCAGGGTCTTGGGATGAGCCCCACACATGGCTCCCTGCTGAGGAGGCAATCTGCTTGTTCCTCTCCCTCTGCCCTTCCCCCTACTTGTGTGTGCTCTTTCTCTCTCAGATAAATAAATGAAATCTTTAAAAAGAAAAGAAAAGAAAAGAAAATTCAGCAGCATGAAGAAGAGAAAGCATCAGAGAGTCAAATAAATGAGTTAAAATGTTGGTAGCAAGAAAGGAATGAAACATAGGTGAAGAGAGATGAGATAGAGGGGAGCCAGTGCCCATCCTGTTGCAATTTATAATAACCACCTTCTCCACACACATCTTTCCCAAGACAACTTACATTGAGCCTCTACTCTAATGAAAACTCCCCCAAATCTCTTTTCCTGTGCACTTAAGTATGGACACCTGCAATGAAGTGACTCATTTCCTTCTACCACAGCAGAAAAGCTCTAAGCTGTGAGAAAGATCTGTTTCTCCCAAGGAAAAAGAATCTGTCTCTAAGAGTTTTGGGGGCTGTCAATGTTCTATTTCTTCATCTGGGTGGTGGTTCCATGGGTGCATGTTTAAGCTGTTCAAGTATTTCCTGCACCCTACTTTACATATCTTATAGTGGGGGAGGGGAACTCTCCTCTCAAAGCTTAGGAACACTTTAGCTAGGATGCCTGGCTGGCTCAGTGGTTGAGCATCTACCTTCGGCTCAGGGCGTGATCTTGAGGTCCTGGGTTCGAGTCTTGTATCAGGCTCCCTGCAGAGAGCCTGCTTCTCCCTCTGCCTATGTCTCTGCCTCTGTGTGTGTATGTTTGTTTCTCATGAATAAATAAACGAAGTCTTAAAAAAAAAAAAAAGAAATGTTTGAGCTGCTCAGAAAAATTAAACAGAAGTTCTTTCAAATCTGTCTTTTGCAGGCCAGCCCATTGGATATTTGGAAATCCTTGTGCGGGGCAGCCCAGGTGGCTCAGCGGTTTAGCGCCTGCCTTCAACCCAGGGTGTGATCCTGGAGATCCGGGATCGAGTTCCCACGTCGGGCTCCCTGCATGGGGCCTGCTTCTCCCTCTGCCTGTATCTTTGCCCCCCCCTCTCTCTCTGTGTCTCTCATGAATAAATAAATATTATTTTAAAAAAGGAAATCCTTGTGTGTCTTCTCCCTTGAAATTAACCTCCCATTCCTCCCAGCCCTTCCAGAAAAAAAGGGGGTCACTCCAAGCAGCGGTGATAGCCAGAGTGGCCATGGGAGTCCTAGTCTCTATAGACCCCATCAAACCTCCCAGAAAGGTGCAGACCCCAGTCCTTCCATCCCTCCCAGCAGGGCCAAAATACAGACAGGCAAGGAGCCAGGCTGAGTTGTGAGTTTATTGAAGGGGGTCCAAAGCTTGTCCTAGCATCAACCCCTGCCTCCTATGGTCTTCTTGATCCAGTCCAAGTAGCGGCAAATGTTGGTGTAGACACCAGGTCTCTCAGGCCGCCCACAGGGGTCTGATCCCCAGGATGTGATGCCCTGCAGAACACCACCACACACCAGCGGACCCCCGGAATCTCCCTGGATGGGGAGAGTAGAATACTTTCACCTAAGATGCCTGGTGATACCAGTAGTTAGTATTAGTTCTATAGCATGTTGTTTCCCTCTAACCAATAGGGATAAGAGCATTGTACCCTAGGGCCAGTGGCGAGAGAGAGGGATTGGGCTTCATGTACTGGGACACAGACCAGATGTCCTAGGGAAATGAATGAAATCCTGACCAAGGAGAGAAGAGAATGGTGTCTCAAAGGTCCAATCCAGAAAGAAGACAGTGAGGATTACATGGAGGGAAGTGAGCTGTTGTTCCTTTCCTAGCTAATGGTGAAAAGATCTTTGAATCCAGTTACTAAATATATGAGGAAGAAGCAGAGTTCCTGTGGACATGCACACACACACACACACACACACACGCACGCAAGGGACAATGGCAGGAGTCTTTTGGGAAGATATCATTGTCTCTATGAAACAGGAACCATCCCAAGAGATTAGATTTCATGGGACAACACTGATAGAGATGACTTCACTCCTAGCCAATGGGGAAGAAAGCATTGAAGCATTGTCTTCAGGGACCAATCATTAGCAAAGCAGGTAGGGCTTCCATGAGGAGGGGAAAAGCCGGGGGAACCCTGAGGACCCAAATTGCAGTCAATAAGAAAGAGGATGTTATATCTATGGCAAATCCCAAGATTTGTCATCTTGGGTATGGGGAGCTCATCAAAGGACCATTAAAGTCAATGGTGCCATTTCCTGGCCAGTTGGCAAGAGAGCATTACTCCCCAAGGGACCAATCATAGGAGAAGGCAGCTGTACTAGGGAACCCAGTCAGGTCCCAAAGAAAAGTGGTTGACTACCTGGTCAGTGATAGAATCAGCACAAATTCCCGAACTAGTGCTGAGGAGGGGAGCAGGGAGCTTGCGTACCCTCAGAGTCTCTCCCTCATGGATATCTCCTTTTACCCCCTTACCCCTGCCCCTCTATGCACCCCATCCTGAAGACAAGGGTTCCCAGGAAAATGATAGCAACAATTCAACGTTCCTGATCCCTGTGCAGTGTGACCTGTAGGGAGAGTGTGACCTTCTCTGAACATGCTTTCCACTCTAGAGATAAGGGTAACCTCTCTGGATACTAACTTTTTGAGGTCACACTGCTGCTAAATCTTGAGCCGCTATGGAGAGTGAGGGACAAGAGAAGAAGGGAATTTTAGAAGTCACTCACCTGGCATGAGTCGGCCCCATTGCTGTCGCCTGCACAAATCATACCATCTGTAACTTCCCCAGGGTAGACATCCTTACACTTCTTCTGGGGAAAGATTTCTACTTCTGCACAGTTGAGGGTGTCAGGAAAATTCTCTGAGGGGGAAGAGGTTGTAAGTTCCCAGAGAGAGCAACCATTTTCCCCTCAGTCCCTTCCTGTCTGGATATACCCTCCCTTCTGTGCATCTATGGCTGCACAAAAGAGTTTGCTGACACATTTCACAGGACACATCACTTCTCACCACATTGAAAAAAAGCCATGGCCACTGCTGTTTCCTTTCCAACATCTAGAGAAGTGCTGTTGGACTCTCTACCTTGTTTCTTGCCCAGTCATTTTCAAATTAAGGATCAGGTGACTGGAAGATGTGGAGGTGTCCCTTTGTGACTCCTCTGATCCTGTCTCTCCAATCTTCCCAACCCCAGACCACCAGGTCCCCAATTTCAGCTAAATCCTACTTCTCCCAAAAGTCACCGCATCTTAGACATCTTAGACACCACCATCTTAGAAACCTTCCCTGACCATTCTAATGAAGATATCATGCCTCCATCACTCCTTATCCTCTTATTCTCCATGATATTTCATATAGCACTTACCCTTACCTAATAATTCATTTTATATGTGTTTATTTATTGTCTACTTTCCCCACCTAGCATGCAACTCCAGAGGACAGAGACTTCACAGTACAGCAGCTGGGGCATACCAGATGCTCACAAATAAATATTGAATTAATTACTAAAACCAGAATTTATCATGTAATGTACACCACAGTGAATAAAGTCAGTTATATTGTTACAACTTTGTATGGTGACAGATGGTAACAAGACTTATTGTGGTGATCAGTTTGCAGTGTATGCATATTGGACAAATGTCTGATCATTATATTTACACACAAAACTAAGAGAATGTTGTGGCCAATTATACTTCAATAAAAAAGAAAGAAAATGGAATTAATCTTTCTTATTAACCTTTGAGCAATAGACTTGAGGGGAAAAAACTTCTATCTGGCACCTCTGTGTACCAGAAGCTGTATACTCACAATCTCATTGATTGTGAGAAGTCTGAACTCACAATAGCTATTTGAAAGAGAGTTACAGGGACACCTGGGTGGCTCAGTTCCTTAAACATCTGACTGTTGATTTGGGCTCAGGTCGTGGTTTCGGGTCATGGGATCGAGCCCCAAGTGGGTCTCTGAGCTGAGTGTGGAGCCTGCTCGAGATTCTCTCTCTCCCTCTCCCTTTGCCCCTCCTCTTGCTCTCTCTATCTCTATTTCTCAGATAAACATGTAAATCTTTTTATAAAAAAGAAAGAAGGATATGTTCATTCATTCCATCATTCATGCATCCATGCATTCATTCCACAAATGTTCATCAAATACCTACAGTATACCAGGAACCATCCTGAGCCCTTATGGAGCTTAAAAATCTATTACCTATTACCTAAAATCTATTATCTAATCTTAAAAATCTATCATTTTGCAGATAAGGAAAATGAGGCCAAGAGATGCGAAGGGACTTGCACAGAGGAGAGGGCAGAGCCATGGTTTGAACTGACCAGACTGAATCATAAGCAGGTGGATTTCCACTGCATGCTATTGTCCCCTTAGAAGTAGGAGTCAGACAGATAAGGGTCTGAATCCTCCTTTGCTTGGAAAATCCTGGATTTATTGGTAAATCACGTCTCTCTCTGAGCTGAGCCTCAATTCTCTCACTGTGAACTAAGGTGAGGGGGTGCCTAGACTCTAAAGTCCCAAAAGGGGGACTTCAATGGAGGTCCAGATTGAGGAGGGAGCTGGAGACCTACACTGAGGGTCTTGGGGGAGGAAGCGACTGGACGACTTCTGGTGTGAAGGAAGAGAGTCCCTGGCACCAGGAATCATGGTTCAAGAGGGAGAAGATGCTTAGGAACGTATTTTCTGGGGCCACTTGGAGCCTATATATCCTAAGTCTGTTAAGAAGATTATAGGAAATCCTGTACAACGAAAGATCTCATAACATGGTGCTCTCCATGGGGCGCCTGGGTGGCTCAGTCCATTAAGCGTCTGCCTTTGGCTCAGGTCATGATCCCAGGGTCCTGTAATCGAGGCTCAAGTCAGGCTCCCTGCTCAGCAGGGAGTTTGCTTCTCTCTCCCTCTGGCCCTGCCCACCTCATGCTCTCCCTCTCACGCTCTTAAATAAATAAATAAATAAATAAATAAATAAATAAATAAAATCTTAAAGCAGCAAAACAAAACAGTGTTCTCCACCGTGAAGGAAGCATGCATCCTTTTCTCTCTCTCTCCCTTCCTCTCTCTGTCTCTCTCTCTCTGTCTCTCTCTTTCTTTTTAAGCTGGGTGTGGAGCCCAACATGTGGCCTGAACTCACGACCCTGAGATCAAGACCCTGCGATCAAAACCTGAACTGAGACCAAGAGTTGGATACTGGGATCCCTGGGTGGCGCAGCGGTTTGGCGCCTGCCTTTGGCCCGGGGCGCGGTCCTGGAGACCCGGGATCGGGTCCCGCGTCGGGCTCCCGGTGCATGGAGCCTGCTTCTCCCTCTGTCTGTGTCTCTGCCTCTCTCTCTCTCTCTCTCTCTCTCTCTCTGTGACTATCATGGGTGAATTAAAGTTAAAAAGAGTTAAAAAAAAAAAACTTTAAAAAAAAAAAAAAAAAAAGAGTTGGATACTCAACCGATGGAGCCACCAGGTGCCCCAAAGTAGCATGCATTCTTTCATCCACTCATTTAGCCATCCTTTTTTTGGGAAACTCGTTTAACAATCTGCTATTTTGCTTTCTATCTCCCACCACTCCTGTTAATATTCTGGCCTTCAGATTTTCCAATATGGGCCACCTGTGAATCTCAATTTCACAATCACTGTCCTTTCTCTATCTTCTTCTGAAGGCAAAGCTTTGCCAATGGCTTGAGGTCCACTGGGCCAGCCAGCTCCTCCTCTCCGTCCTACTACCTCGGGGGCTGGTGACGGTGCCCCAGCCTGAGATGGTGCACTTCTGGCCAACTTCAGGGCAGTGATCCGCCAGGTTGATGGGCTTCACTTGGGGCCCCAGGGATGCCCGACCACGTAGTCGGATGAGCATGAGATCATGACTGTGGTCCTCATTGCTCCCGTTGTAGCAGGGGTGTGGGATGGACTGAGCCACAGCCATTTCTTGCTCTGAACTGTCTTTATTCTTCAGGCTGTGATCCCCCAGGCGTACTGTGTACTTCCTGCAATGGTGGAGAGTAGTTTGGGATCCAGGCAGGAGTCTGGGACCCCAGTCCCCACCTCCCTCAGCCCTCTTCTTTCAGAGGGTCAATCTTTAGCTCTCTCCTTTCCCCCTATCCCCAGGCCCCAGTCCACCTCTGCCTCAGACATCCACTCACCTTTTTTTACAGTGGGCTGCTGTGAGGACCCAGTTGTCTTCAATGAGGACCCCCCCACAGAGCAGCCGGACGCCCTGGAACAAAGCTGTCTGCCAAGGCTGCGAATGGGCCTCACACTCCTGGCCGCCGAGCACCTTGGACTCCTGTGCCCTCAAGTGTCCTGCAGCAGGAGGGAGAGGGTTTGGATTGCCACCCCCTGGGGCAGTGCAGAGGCCAGGAAGACCCACTGTGGGTTCAGACACACAGCCTGCCTCCGCACATCTCCATACTGGGATTGTGAGGCTCCCAGCTTGCACAGGCTGCCACACAGGTGCACACATATCCGCTCATTGAAGCCTGTGAGTCACACAGAGTCACACACCCGAGCATGCTTCCACATGCTCCCACATGCATCCACATGCTCTGTATACTGTGCATATCAGCACCCCTCAGCAAGCAGCCCTGCCGCCTTGGTGTGCTCGTGCAATATGCAGCATAACCTGACACACTCCTACCGACTGCCATGTGTGCATGCCTCCATCCACCCCCAGTAAAGTCCAAAGAAGTTCTCACATGTGTTTGCATGTTTCATATCCCCCCGCATGCCATCACAAGCACCTGACACAGCATTCCCGCAGGCTCCTGCCAGGCCCCCCTTACCTGCCCAGGCTTCCAACAGCAAGAGCAGGAACATCCAGGTCCAGACTACAGCAGGTGGGGGATGTCCCATGGTGGGGTCTGGGAGAGGGAGAAGGCAGGGCTGAGAAATGAAAAGGGAGGAGCCCTAAGTCCTAGGAGAAACTTGAAGGAAGGGAACAGAGCATCTGGAGCCATTCTTCTGGGTCCTGCAGGAGGAAGGACCTGGGAAACCAGCTTCTTAGGTCTGAGGAGGAAAGGGAGCACAACCCAGATTTCTCAGTCTGAGGAGAGGAGGTGGGGACTGGATTCCTACATTCACAGGAATGGGAGAATTAGGGTACCAGATTCCTGGGGATCTGAAGGAAGAGGGAACTGGGAGTTGAGATTCCTAAGTTTTGGGGAAGAGGGGCCCGGGAGCCAGATGCCTGTATCTGAGAACTTTGGCATCTCACCTTGCAGAATCCGGGGGGCGGGGTCACCGACTGATTCAGACCCAGAAGAAGAGGCCCCAGTGCTGCAGCTCTGCCTGCCTGGTACTAGGTTCTGGACGCTTTTAACTGGGAATCCCCGCCTCCCGCTCCGCCTCCTTTGGTGCCGGCAGAGCATCTGGGAACTGGAGCCCTGTGCATGAGTGAGGAGGGCCTGAGGAGCTGAGGGAAATCTTGAGGGAGGGGTGGTTGGGACCTGGAACTCCTCATGCTTGGGTCTGAAACAGAAAGAGCCAGGCTCCAGACAACTGGCTCCGAGGAAAAAGAGGGCTAAGGACCTGGACTCAGGATCCAGGGATGGTAGGGATTGGGGGGTCTGAACTCCCGGGTTTGTGGGAGAAGGAAACTGGAACCCCGAATCCTGGATGAGACTGGAGGGGGCTGGGGACCTGGACTCTAGGTCTGGAGGAAGGGTCTGGGATTCTAGACTGTAAGTCTGAGGGAAGAGGGACTGGGGGCCCAGACCTGAATTGAGGGAAGGGAGGTTAAAGTCTGGACTCCTGGACCTGGGAGGGGAAGGAATGAGGTTCTGGACTCCTGAGTCTGACCGCATAGGGGGCTAGGGATCCGCACTTCTGGGTCTGAGAGGGGAGGGGGAACGGGCCTGAAGTTTTGGCCTGGATTCTTAAGCCTTTTTAGGAGTGGCTGGAGCCTGGGTTCTTGTGGGAGCAGGGGGCTGCTGCCACTAACTGGGAATGGAAGAAAGGTGAGTCTTCCGAGGGCGGATCGGGCCCGCCCGCTGCCCCCTGAGAGGCCTGGGATCTGGGAAGGCAGGTTTGGGAGGCACCGTGACCTGATTTCCCCTTTCCCTGGGGGCAACGGGACCAGCCCAAGCAGAACCCAGCGGCCTTGCTGCAATAGGACTGATGGAGGGATCCCTGGGTGGCGCAGCGGTTTGGCGCCTGCCTTTGGCCTAGGGCGCGATCCTGGAGACCCGGGATCAAATCCCACATCGGGCTCCCGGTGCCTGGAGCCTGCTTCTCCCTCTGCCTATGTCTCTGCCTCTCTCTCTGTGTGACTATCATAAATAAATAAAAATTTTTAAAAAAGGACTGATGGAGACAGACTTTAGGCAGGACCCAGGAGGGGTTTAAGGGAAATTCCCGTCCGGTGGCGGTTTCCTGTCTGCCCCACCGCCGCCCACGCGTTGCCCTTCCTTCACCCCACAACACAGGCAGAAGGAAAGCGCGGCTCCGCTCGTTTATTGTAAAATCATTCATTGAATCTAAATGAATTGAGACCCTTCTCCAGCTTGTCTCAGTCGGGTCCCCGCCAGGATTCAAACACCCAGGGGCGCGGGCACGAGGTGGGGAGCCCGACGGTGCATCGGTGGCTCACATGGCAAGCTGCAGCGCCCCTGATGTCATGGGGGTGAGATTTCCCATGAGGGGGCGTGGCCACGGGGGTGGGGCCCGGAGGGGAAGCCTCATTGGGCGAAGTTCCGAGGGGCGGGACTGTCTGCTGGAGAGGCTCCTGGAGCGGAGCTGCAGGTGAAGCTGTTCGGCTGGGATGGTACCAGCTGCGATGACGTCACAGAGGCGGGGCTACAGGGGCGAGGAGGTGTCTCCCCGCTGCTTTCCCACCCGGAGGGCCCTCAGGGCGCGGAGCCTGAATATTCAGAGCGCGTCTCCGGGCCGCTGAGGCCACGCGCCAAGACCTCTGAGGCCGGAGCCCTGCAGTACCCCGCTACCCTGCGCCCGCCCTCCTCTCTTGGTCGCCCAAGGCACGAGGGCTCAGTTGTCCTCCATGGTCTTTCGGATCCAGTCCACGTAGTGGCACACGCTGGTATACACGGCTGGGCGCCGGGGTCTGGAGCAGGGCTCGGCACCCCCAGACACCACACCAGCCAGGGTCCCGTTGCAAACCAGGGGGCCCCCAGAGTCACCCTGTGCGCAGCAGAAGAGCAAAGAAACTATTAAACAAGTGTACTCGTGATATGACACTGGCCACTTCCTCCCAGGAAGCGCCCAGTTTCCTCCTCTCCAGACACTTTGGCGTCCAGGTAGTCAGTCCCTCCTCCCTCAGACCCAGGAGTAAGAGCTCACAGCCCTCACCTCACCCCTGCACTTAGCACTCTGGGATCCTAGTCCCCTCTTCCCCCAGGATTTATTTATTTATTTGTTTGTTTATTTGTTTATTTATTTATATTTTTTTTTACATTTTGACCCAACGTTTATTGTCCTTTTACAACATGTCATTTTTGGTTTAGAAACTGCTTGTGATTAGTTTTCCAACATTAACACAAAAGCATGTAAAATAAAATCAACCTACTCTCTATATAAACACCCAGCAACTGTGGCCCTTCGTCCTACTGCCCAGGTTGGGTAGAGGGAAGAAGGGAGGGCTTGGACAGCACTGAGTGAAGTTCAGATGCTTTATTGTGTTCCCCCAGGATTTAATGTCTGTACTCCCAGTCTTCTCCTCCTTTAGAACCTAGAGTCTGGGCCTCCAGTACCCTTTAAATTCAGGAATCTGACTGAGGCCCCATCCTTTCCCAGAACCTAAGTGTCCCAGGTCCCTCCTTGCTTTCATCCAGAAATCCTGGGTCCTCAATTCCTTAATTCCCTAGGACCCAGGAATCCAGCAGGATACCCATTCCCCTCCTCCCCAGAGTAGGTCTCACCTGGCAGGAGCCTCGGCCCCCCTCCCAGAGGCCGGCACAGAGCATCCCATCCGAGATGTGGCCTGGATAAGCCCGATGGCAGAGTTTGTGTTCCAGGATGCTGATGTTGGCACACTGTAGCGTGAGTGGGTACTGCACTGTTGGCAAAAGGGGCCCACCCATAGAGGATCAACAGCTGTGCCCATCACACTCAGCAGCCCCTCCACCCAGACCCTTCCCTAAGAAGGACCCACGGAGACACAGCAGAAGACTCTCAAAGATAGAAACGAGAGACAGTGACAAAGAGAATTATAGGGTGAAAGAGAAATAGATGTTTGAGGAGGGAGAGAGACCCACAGAGAGAGAGAGAGAAACAGAAATAGAGCCCATGACAGGAGATAGACCCCTTAAGAGGAAAGAGATTCTTACGTGCAGGAATGAAGAGAGAGGAACAGGCCCAGATATGCCAAGGGAGAAGGCAATGAGAAAGGGAGGAGGCATTTGTGGTCATTGACAGAGACAGAGATAAAGACTTAAGAGATAGTAGCTACAGACAGGGAGACACAGCATGTATAATATAGATATGGATATAGATATGCATATGCCCACTTATATAATCTAGGGGCACAGATTCAGATGGGCTTGACAGGCAAATAGAAGTGGGTGGAAGGGACCTGTGCAGACACAGCAGCCAGTGGGGGGGGGGCACTGTAGGGGCCCAGAGAACCCATGTCTGAGCTGAAGGCAGCAGCCTCCACTGATCCTGCCCAATGGTAGCTATTTGGGGAATGTGGGTCTGGCGTTGCCAGTTCTTTTTCCCAGCAAACTAAGAAATTTGGCTTTTCTGTAAAATCTCCCAAGCTCAGACTATTTTTTCAAGGCGTTTTGAAAATGAAGACGGATGTGGGAGGCTAAATATGGCTAATGGGTTGCTGATTTGTGACTCTGAGAGAGAGGCCTCATTTCAACTCCATGATGTGTATATTTTCATATTTAAACATCTCTGAAATCAGGGAGTGTCTTCCAGCAAATGGTGTCATACAAGGATTAATGGGAACTTTTTCCCCCTGTTCTTATTGGTTGTAAATAATGATGCATCTTAAAATTTATAGCATCTTCATTTTTTCTCTTTCTATCATCTATCTATCTATCTATCTATCTATCTATCTATCTATCTATCTATATCTATCCATCACCTATCATTTATTTATCTATCTACCTCAGAGATGAAAAGGCAGAGACAGAGAAATGGGGGGATTCAGACTCTCAGCCTGAGACACAAGGGATTGAGTTGTGGACAAGGCTGTACCCTTAGGACTGGACACGGCCCCCCAGCCTGAGATGAGACATTGGGTGCCTGGGGAGACGCAGGTCTGGCTGAGGTTGAGGGGCTGCACAGCAGGTCCCAGGTATGCCTTCCTGGGCAGACGGATCAGCATGATGTCATCACTATGGTCATGAGCCCTGAGATCCTTGTTGAACCCAGGGTGGGGGAAGAAATCCGTGGCCCGGAACAGTTGCTCTGGACCCTCCCATTGCCAGAGGTGGTGCTCCCCGAGGCGGACCCACAGATACCTGTTGGGACAGGCTTCAGAGGTCAATCAGGCTGTCCAACAAGGTGATACGTGCTTCAGAGGCCACACACTGTCTCTGGGCCCCCATCATTTCTGTATGACCCAGAGTGCTGTGTGATTTTAAGCAAGGCACACATCCTCTCTGGGCCCCAGTTTCTCACTCCTTCCATTTGTCTGCCTCTACCTTTGTAGCTCTCCCCTAAAAGCTTACACCCCTTCCTAGTCCCATACCAAGTAAGCCACCTTCCTTCCTGCCCCACCTGGAGCCTTGGTGGTGACCTAGGTCCCCTGGAACTGTGTAGGCACACAGGAGCTCCACCCACCACACAACAACAGCCCCACCCCCTGTCCCCACAGGTCTGGTGGCTTCTGTGGGGAGTGGCTCTGTGTGTGGGGTGTGTGTGTGTGTGTGTGTGTGTGTGTATGCATGGAGGGGGATGGGAAATGGAAAATCCTCAAGGTGGGGGTCATCCATGGCCTCAGGCTTTTCTTGTCAGCCTATCCCTCACCCTCAGTGCATGTCTTCCTGAGGCCTGACCTCAATCTTTCAGTCTATTTGTTCTGCTCTGGGTCCCTGCCCTGGACAGCTGCAGACTCTCTGGGGGGTGTACATGCCCATGCCTTGGTCTCTAACCTCTGATCTTAGGGACCAGGATTATGACTGTAAATTCAGGATTTGAGGAGTATGAGACGTTACTTCCATCTCTGTCACCTCATTGCCTGGACTCTGTGTCTGGAAAACCAGTCTCCCCTAACTCAGCTCATCCCCAAGCCTGAATCTTTTCTACTTCCACATCTTTGCTTCTCTCCTTAGCCTTTGGGGCTGAGATCTCCTGAGCCGAAAGAGGCATTATCATGGAGCAGTGCATGATGGGAAATTCCCACACAGCATTGTGTACTTCATTCAGCACCTGTACTTCATTCCTGGAGGGAAGAATATCAGAACAGGATGGACTGCCCCTTTCTTGAGGTAATATAGAAAGGATTTCTGCATCAGCTAGATTCTAATATTCTATTAGAATGTCCAGTATCTAAGATTCTAGAAATCTAAGATACTAACACTCTAGGAACCCACGATTCTAGAATTCTATGTTCTAGAATGTCATGAAACCAATATTCTAACATTCTAGATTTCTCTAGATCAAAGGTCTGGGGTTTTAAAATTATCTGAATGAGACAAGGATTTAAAGAGCCTAGAATTCAAGTATTCTGGGACTATAAAATGAATTTCATCAATCTATAATTCTATAATTTTATGATTTTAGAAATTTAAGAATCTAGGGTTCAAATAATTTGAGGCTCCAGAACTCTCTCAAAATTCTCTCAATTAAAACTTTGGGTATTTTAAGAGTCTGGAATGATAGCATTCTAGACTAGGATGTTTAATTCACTAGATTCTAGACTTTTATGAATCTAAGCTTTTAGAATTCTATTGATGTAAGATTCTAGAATTCTGCAAGTCACAGTATTCTAGGATACTGTGAATCAAAGATTCTAGGACCATGAGCTTTTATAGTCAATGAACCTAGCTAGAATATTGAATCTGGGGTTGTGCTATCCCATACGACTGAGCCCTTGAAATGTGACTAGTCCAAGTTGAGACATGTCATTTTGTGTAAAATGCATATCTAATTTCAAAAGTGTAGTATTTTTAAGAAGACTAAACTATACCATTCATAAGTATTGAAAAATGCATTGGATATTGATACACTATTTTGACCATGTCAAGTTAAGTCTATTATTAAAATTAACGTTAATCATTTCTTTTTCACTATTTGTAATATGTCTACTAGGAAATCTAAGCCTAGCTATGTGGCTGGAGTTACATACCCACATACAGCCACAGGGCAGTGCTGCGCTAGACTCCTCAGATTCTACCAGAACCTGAGTCTCCGATTCTAGAATTCACTGAAACTAATGTAAAATCTCATGGATCTGAGATTTTAGGAGTCCATGACTCTGGATTTTTCTGGGTCATAGGCTTTTAAGAGCTTTTAATTGTAGATCCTAATAGATTATTCAGGACCCTAGAATTTGGAGAGTCAACTCTAATTCTAATAGTCGAACTTTTGGGAACAAAAATGAAGGCTAAATCCTTCCCAACTGCAGCTCCCTCCCTCCTCTACCAAAAGCCCCTCAGCCCCCTCACCTCCAGCCCCGCCCCAGTGGTGCCCCGGTCACTTACGGCTTGTGGCAGTGGGCAGCTGTGAGCAGCCAGCGGTCACTGATGAGGGAAGCCCCACAGAAGAGACGGGTGAGGTAGAAGAGCCCGGCCTGCCAGGGCTGCGAGTTGGGGCGGCATTCCTCAGCCCCAATGGCTCGGGTGTCTGCCCAGCCATGCCCTGGGGTTGGGTGGAGGCAGAGGGGTCAATGGTGAGCACGATGGGAGGGCTGGGGGAGAGGTACTGAGATGCCTAGTAAGAAGGAGTGGAAGCCTGCAAGCTTCCTTCAAGGGCAAGCTGCCTGGTGGGCCTCCTGGGACCATGGAGGCGCAGCAGGATGGACTACAGGAGCCTCACCTGCCAGGAGAGAAAGCAGAGCACAGAAGAATCCCAGCCTCATGGCCTTGGGGTGCCTGGGTCTTGAGCATACGTTCAGGCGAGCAGTCCCTCTTGAAGGTAAGCCATGCCAGCTCCTTCCTCCTCTCTGGGGCCGCCCCTGTGATTAATCTGGGTTGGGAAATGTCCCAGGGGGAGGGGGAAGCCCTGAGGCCTTGACTGGGGGCCTTGAGAATGGAGGCATGCAGGGGGACCCCCCTGCAGGATGAGCTGGTGGCCTGCTGGGCAAGGTTTGGGCTGAATGGGGAGGAGCCCTAGGATGTGGAGTATTCCTGGGATCTCCAGAGAAGGGAACCCTCATTCCCAGGATCTTGGGAGGCAGGACCTGGATACAGGATATTCTGTGGTCTGGAGGAGGAAGAGAGAGAGAAAAATGATCCCTGAGGCTGGGTCCTGAGGTGGAAGCAAATTTATCTTGAATGAAGTTGTGGTGAGCTGGGACCAGGGTCCCAGGCAGGCTAGAGGGAGATGCAGGAGGACTCCCCAGAAAGCAGGTGAGGGTTGGGAGAAAGAACAGAGACTCAGTAGAAATAAGGCGGGCAGGATGAGGCAAGGCAGAGAGAGAGAGAAAATTTAAAAAGAGAGGACAGAGATACAGAAGGATCCAGGGTGAGAGAAGGAAAGAGAGAGACAGACTGAGCAAGGCAGAGACCACAAAGGGCCATACACGTGCACACACCCTACAGAGCCCTCCTTGCTCTGGGCATCTGGGCCCCTTCTCGCAGGGACAAAGGCTTCTCCTAGAAGATTGAGGAAATATGGTCCTAACTGGATTAACTCACTCTCATCATAAACTACCCTACCCCCATCTTCATATTCCTACCACCTAAGACCCACATGCCCAACCTGCCTGGAACGAAACACTTTGCTTTTCTCTTAATACCACCAGATCTTGGCTAAGTCCTGAGAACGTTGCCCATTTTTTCATCTCCCCCCTCCCACTATCCTTCCTACCTGCCTCTCTCCCTATCTTTCCTCCTTATCAGGTGGGCAGCCCCTGCAGGGCCAAACCCCAAGTCTGATTCATCTCTGTGTCCCCAGAATCATCTATTCAGGGCTGAGCTCTTGGGAGGCCTCAGGAAATGTTAATTAAATGAGTGAATGCCTTTCTCCATAGTCTTCTTTTCCTGGTAAACTCCTACTCATCCTTCAAGAGTCAACCTAAATGTCCCCCACCCCCAAGTCTTCTCTGATTTCTTTTTCTTTTTTAAGATTTTATTTATTTATTCGAGAGAGAGAGAGAGAGAGAGAGAGAGAGGCAGAGACACAGGCAGAGGGAGAAGCAGAAGCAGGTTCCATGCAGGGAGCCCAACATGGGACTCGATCCTGGGTCTCCAGGATCACGCCCTGGGCTGAAGGCAGATGCCAAACCGCTGAGCCACCCAGGCTGCCCATCTTCTCTGATTTCTTAAGGAACAGTACATCTTTTCTTCCCTGAGCTCTCGCAGACTCCCCCACTTTCTGTTGTAGTAAGCCTGATTATCACTCTGGATCTGGGCTCCCCTTGGATGCATCACTTGGTGTAGTGGTTTAGAGCATAGATTCTGGAACTGGACCACCTAGATCCAAATCTCAATGCTGGCAATTTTTAGGTGTGTTACCTTGGGCGAGTCACTGCACTTCTCTCAGTTGGCCCATCTATTAAGTAATAATAATCCAGGTTGAGGGGTGATTGAGTGAATTAGCCCATGTGAAGCACTTAAAACAGCGCCTGGCACATGGTAAGCATTCAACAAATGTAATAAGTCTCCATCTCCTATAGAGTCCTGCACTGCTCCCATTATAATACACATCACTCGTGGTTGTAGGGTGTCTTACTCTCTCTCCAATCAGGGAGGTCCATCCTTGAAACCAGAGACTGAAGAGCCACTATGTGTTAAGCACCATACTAACTGTTTTCGGTAACACCTTAATAGCTACCTTTTTAAAAATTGTACTTATTTTTTTTAAGTAGGCTCTATACCTAGCATGGCACTTTACACAGGGCTTGCACTCATGACCATGAGATCAAGACCTGAGCTGAGACCAAGAGTCTGATGCCCAACCAACTGAGCCATCCAGGTGCCCTATGATAGCTACCTTTATTGGCCATACTCTGTGCCTGGCAGGTAAGCATTTCATATATATGATCTCATTTAATCCTTGGAAGGGTCTATTCAATCTCTATTCCACAGAGGGGAAAACTGAAAGAGAGCATTCCAGTAATTTTCTCAAGGTCACAAAGTAAGTGACAGAAATACATTTCCTTCTCTACCTATTACACTCTTACTTACCCTTTTAAACCCCATGCAAATGTCCCCTGATCTGAGAAGACTTCCCTGACTCTGGAAAGAGTGCATGGCCTCTCCTGAGGGCACCCTGTGCCTCTTTCTGGTACAGCGCTGATCAGTTTGTGTTGTTTATCCAACGATGCATTGAGTGGCTTCTGTGTGCCAGGCACTATGCCAGGTGCTTAAAATCACAGTGAATAAATCAAAGCCTCTGCTTCCATGGACTGAGTCCGGAGAGAGAGGGGACAGATCATTATGCAGTAAACAAATAAATGTGGTCATTTCAGCTCTAACAAGTGCTGCAAAAGAAATAAACTAAGCGAAGGATTGTTGTCCAGGTGAGGGCAGAGGACCCCTTTAGCTAGGGCAAACCTGGAAGACCTCTTTGAGGAGGTGACCTTTGAGTAGAAACCTGAATGAGTAGAAACCTGAATGACAAGAATGGAAATCTTGCCTGTCCCCCTGACCTGACTAGCAGCTCCTTGAGGGTAGAGTTCGAGCTGATTCATCTCCAGGACCTAGAGTAGAACATGACTCAGTAAACACTTGTAGCGTGATGACTAAAGGAACGGGTGATTTGCCTTTAAAAACGAATCGAGTTCCCACCTTCTTCACTCTGAGTCTCCCATGACAAACTCAGCTGATATGCCTGATTGGCGCTTCCTGGGTGTGCTAATGGGGGCAGAGGAAGGGAGCTGGAGAGGCTCTGTGCTGGAAGCTGTGTGCCAGTCTTCTGTGGGCTTCGTGAGGGCAGGGACCTTGATATGGTCACCACAAGGGTCCCAGTGCCCAGCATCAGGCCTGTAATCTAATAGGGGCTCAGTAAATTGGCGTTTGAAAGGGGAAACAAGGACAACCAGTGCTGGATAGAACATTTCTGTTGTGCATAGGTTCACCTGATGTTACATCTCCAGAGTCCAGGCTAAGTGGAGACACCCAAACATCTGTTAGCTCTGCCTGGATTCTGTGTAGAATACCACCAGGGTAGGAATATTTACATGGAGACACTTTCAGGGTGAAGAAAAGAGCCCTTCTCCTTCTAAATTTTCAGAGCAAGATTTCCAAGCCAGTTTGGGATAGGGTGGGGATGGCAATGGATTGGGAGTTGTGGACATTGAGTCAGAGGAAGACAATGACGATACAATGGAGCTGGGACTGGAGCTTGTGATTGGTGAGGGGATGGAGAGGGATCTAATAAAAAAAAAAAATTCCCCTAAATCTCAGAGGACTTCTTTACATGGACTTAGCAACTAAAGCAGGAAGAGTCCCTCTGGTCTTAGAGGCTGAGATGGATCCGGGGTGAGGTCCCTTAGGGTCCAGTGGCCCCAGGAAGGCAAAGAAGGTACCAGATGACTCAAGAGTAGCCCAGCTCCTGCTGGGACAGGAGGAACTAGTGTTGGGTGGACACAGATGTGGGAAACAGTGGGAGGGAGGAAGGAAGTGGTTAAGGGGCACTTCATGGAACGTGAGAGGAGGGAGAGGAATGTGATTCTCCCATCAGCCCTGAGATGGGCATTGCAGATGATTAGAGCAAGGGGGCTTGGGATTTGGGGCTACCCCTGTGCTTTTCTCCCCAGGACACAGGGTCACATATGTTCGTTCTCACCAGGACCTGTTCACAGATCATGACCACAGGTAAAATTTAGTCAGGGATCACCAACCCCTGCATTAATGCTTTACTGATAATTACCATAGCAACCTACACACTCATTTCATATGATCATCTCCGCATAATGCATCTATGAGGTAGGCACTTCATTGTCCCCATTTTCCAGGTGAGGAAATAGGGGCCCCAAGAGGGTACTTAGCTTACAGGAGGTCACACAGCAGGGAGTGGTAGAGGGAGGCAGGTTGAGTGCGTGACAACTTCTCTGAGAGACTGGGTGACCACCAGCTTCCTTGCTTCTTTTGAATAAAACTTTGTCCCACTTATGGCTTCAAAGTGTGCAGAGAGCAGCAATAGGCAGGGGGAGGTAGTTTGAGGAGAGGAGAGATGTTTGAGGGTGTGGATGGGCAGCAAAGGTTCAAATAGGGCAGGGGGAGAGTTCAGCCCCTGCAACTTCAGAGGAAGTAGCAAGAAGGCAGCTGGTGGTGTCCGCGGCCTCTGGGTCAGTTGGAGCGTATGGTTTTCTCTATCCAGGAGTTGTATTTGCAGATCTGAGTGTAGACAGCTGGATGCTGAGCAGAGCCGCAGGGGTAAACACCCCATGACAGGATACCCTGCAGGGTCTCATCACAGACCAGAGGGCCACCAGAGTCACTCTGGGGGGAGGAAGGAGATCAAGTAAATACAACAATCCAAAGAAAAATAAATTTAAAAAATACACCAATCTAATGGCTGCCACTTGGGGGTCTGGGATAGTGATAAGGAAGGGATCTGGGTGGGATTTGGAAGGGATTTGGCTAAAGATGAGGTTGGGGCGGGGTTGGGATTAAGTATGAGCTTGGGTTGGGATTGGGCTGGTTTGGGGGTTGTGGACATCAGATAGGGGGATGCAAACGAGGATGTGCTGGAGCTGATACTATAGCTTGTGGCAGATGAGGGGATGGAGACAAATGGAGAGATAGGGATGGGGTGGGGGCTTAGGAATGGCCTAAAGATGGGAATGCAGTTGAGGAGAGGGTGGGAAGTGGGTAAGGCCTGGCACAAACAGGTGGAGCCAAGGACCTAGAGTCAAACATGGGGATGACATTGGGGTAGGGATGGGATAGTGTTGGACATGGGGTGATGCTGGGCTGCGGTTGGGGACAGGGATGGGGCCTTCTGATTTCTCATAACTTCCTTATCCTGGCTCCCATGAGTCAGACACCCTCCCTGGCCAGTCCCTACCTGGCAGGGGTCCTGACCCTGGTCCAGTCCTGCACACATCATGTTGTTGGTGACCACACCAGGGTAGAAGACCTCGCACTCTTTAGGGCTCAAGACAGTGACCCTGGAGCAACTCAGGCCCTTGTTGTATTTCACTAATGGGAGGAAACAGTAGGTAAACCCATTGCCAGCCCCCAATCTTCCAGGACCTGGGAATCCATGCCCCCAATTCCCTCCTCCCTCAGACCCAGAAGTCCTGGCCCTCCAGGTATTTCCCAGGATACAGGCCTCAGGGCCCCAGCTCTTGCCTCTCCGGGTAGCTGTGGTGCCCCAGCCAGCAACCTGGCACTCATCTCCAGGCTGGGCACAGCGGTAGGGCAGGCGCAGGGTCTGGATGCGAGGCCCCAGCACAGCAGGCCTGGCCAGCTTTAGCAGCATGAGGTCATGCTCGTCTGTCCGCCTGGGCAGGATGGGGCCCGAGCCATGGTGGTACTTGGGGTGGATAATGGGGTGAATAGTCCGGCGGAGCTGCTCGCCCTGAAGAAGGAGCAGGTGGTCGTCCCCTATGCGAGCCCACAGAGGCCTAGGGAGGGAAGAGATATATGGGGGTAAAGCCTTCTTAGGGATTGGGACCAGACTCTGGGTCCCTGGGTGGGAGGGTACTGGTAGCAGGGTAGGAGCTTGGACTCCTGGGTCTGAGGGAGGAGTGGAGGAGGATCTGAGTTCTTGAGGGAAGTATGATTAGGGGTTTGGGTCTCTGAGTTCTGCAAGAATTGAGGGCTGGGGGCCCATCTGGGTAAGCTGCCGCTTCCCTCCTGCCTCAGTGGGGAATCGAGGTGGACAGTTTCCTTACTTCTAAATGCCTGACCACAGCGGACCTTGGCTTCTGTCTGTTGCATTCAACTATCTACACTTCAATGGAGCCCAAGGAGTATCAGCAAGACGGGGGTGGTGGAAGGGCCCAGAAACGCTTAGAAGGACCACACCGCCCCCTGGCGGCCACAGCACAACCCCACCTCTCCTCCTAAGGAAAGTCCTCCAGAACTGACTCCCACCCACTTGGGGTCAAGTGCCCCAGCCCTTCCCGCCCCCTCCCCCGGGCCTGCCTGCACAGCCCCTCCGTGGCTGCCCCGAGGAGTTCCCCCTACTTGCTGTTCCCGCAGTGCGCGGCCGTGAGCACCCAACTCTTGTCCACCAGGACGCCCGCGCAGTGGAACGAGAGGCCATTGAAGAGGGACACCTGCCAGGGCTGCGAACCGCGCGCGCACGGAGCGCCGGAGACCACAAGGTCCAAGCCCGTGTCGTTTCTGGGGAGCAGCACTGCCTCTGCGACTGGAGACAGCAAAGGGGCGGCGATCAGAGCACGCAGGGCAAGGGCTGGGTTTAGGGCTGGAGCTGGGGGGGCGGGGGGCGGGGGCCAGAACCAGAGAAGCAGGAGGAGGGGTTGGTGGAAATTGGGGATCCTGCAGGAACCGAATGGAAGAGGGAGGAGAAGGACGGTGGTAAAGGGGAAGGAGGCAGGAACGGAGCGGTCTAGAGCGAGGAGCGCGAACTGGGTGGATCTGGGGGGACCGGGACAGAGCGCAGCAGGAATGGAGCGCGACGGGGCCACCAGGGGGCGATAGAAGGCGGCGGAGCCTGGGGAGCGGGGCCGCGAGCCGCGCGGCTGGTGCGGAGCCGGCCGAGGGGCGGGGGCCCCAAGCTGTAAGGCAAGCTCGGGGAGAACTGGAAGGAGCAAGAAGGGGGCGAGAACAGGATGGGGCAGAGAGAGGGGACGGGGTTAGGAAGGGGCTGGGAAAGGAAGCCGGGAGGAGGAAAGAGTAGGGACCCAGGCGGGGGGCGGGGGGCAGGACCCCCTGGAGCGGAGCTCGGAGAGGGGCGGGTCTGACTTAGGGGCGAGCCTCCTCCGGCTGGGCGGGTGGGTCCCGCGGCCCCCAGGGGAGGAGTGGTGCGCGGGGGTTCGTGCTAAGAGCACAGTCTCCCAGGGACCTCCCGCCAAGCCCTGTCCCCCGCCTCACCCCAGAGTTGCGTCACGAGCAGCGGCAGCAGCAGCCTCGCCAAAGCCCGCGCGCCGGAGGCGGTGCACAGGTGTAGGTGCGGGGGTCTCATGGCCTGGACCGGGGCTGGGGGGCGAGGGCGGGTTAAAGAGAAGCCCGGTCAGAGACACCCCCACCCCCACCCCCACCCCACCGCGCCCGTCCGCCGGGCCTGAGCCAACCCAGCCCGCGGGGACCCGCTTAACCTGAGACGCAGGGGCGGACGGGCGATTCCGGCCCGAATACCAGAGATGGGCACAATTAGCCTAACGACGCCCCTCGTGGCCTCCTCCTGACCTCCCTACACCCGGGCTTTCCCCGGCTGCCCACTGCCCAGCAGGATTTGGGGTTCGCCCTCCTCCACAGATGGGGCGGGGGTCCGAGGCTCAGAGGCGCTTGTCATAGATGGGGAAACTGAGGCTCAAACAGAGCTGCCCGCCACCCAAAGGTCCCCACCCATGCTCTCGCGACCCTTCCCTACTAGGGTGAAGTGCATCCCACCTCACCTGGGAGTCGCTGCTGGGAAAGAGGGAGAAGACCCAGAAGTGCCTCTGCCCCACCGAGTGGGCTGCCCGACTCCTCTGCCCCGGGACCCCTGGCCTGGCCTTCCCTTTTAACCTCAAAGAGCCCGGAAATTCCCCCACCCTTGCCCCCAGGGATTCACTCCCTCCCTTTCCCTCTCCCTAATTATGCCGTGGGTGAGGCTGGCACCCAACCTGGGCCCCAGATTCCTGCTCTGGGAGGGGCCCCGGGAATACAGGCTTCTTCTGGAGCCCCAAACACCCTTTTTGGAGCTGGATTCCATGGGGATTCCCCAGGTCTCCTGTTCCAAGAAGTCTTCTCAGGTGAGGAGAGACGATGCCATGTCCCCGGGGAAGCTTCAGGGTCTCAGATAGTGTGGAGGGAGGTGATTGTGACCAAGAGACAGAGGAAGATAAACAGGAAATCAGACCTAGTGCCTGAGAAAAGCCAGAAGGCTGGCTCAGAGAGAAAAAAGCAGAAAGATAAGATGGCTATATGGAAGGAGAGGGTCGTAGGCACATACTGAGGCGCACGGAGACAGAAAGGGAGCAGAGAACGAGGCAGAGTCCCAGAGCCAGCGCAAAGCTCTGTGCGGGGCTCACTCCCTCAGCCGGAGAAGTGGGTTCACTGTGTATTCCAGGGACCTGTGCCCCTCTTCCTCCTGCTGGGGGGTAGGGGGGTACTGCCCCTTACATCCATGTGTGGTCACATCACATCCTCCCTGCCACCTGTGTGTCTTCAGATGACACACAGGCCCATGAGTCACAGGAGGCCAAGGCCACAGAGGAGCGTCAATATCACCTGGACCAACTCCCTCCTTCCAGGTGAGGAATCCAGGCTCAGAGAAGGCAGTGACTCACAGAAGGCCACACAGCAAATCTACCTAACAACCAGGATGCCTCAGTTCCAGCTCTGGGCTTTTAACTCCTCATGCCAATGACCTCCACTGAAAGGTGAGCAGAACGTCAAAAAAGATCCTGAGTTCTGGACTGTTTGTCAAGCATTTTCTCCAGTGGGAACTGAGTCAACTCCAGAGGTTGTCCGGCTCGGCGCTACCCAACTGAACTCTCTCCAACGGTGGCAATGCCCTCTATGCGCTGGTCAGTACAGCAGCCATATCTGGCTACAGAGCATCTGATAACGTGGCGACTGTGACTGAAAAATTACTTTTGTGATTTCGGGTCATTTCCATTTAAACGGCCCCTGGTGGCCAGTAGCTGTCCTCCTGGCCAGGACAGATCTGGAGGAAGTACTTGGCATGGACATTGGAAAGAAAAACAGCGATAGCTCCTTTTCATAGGTCTTAATTATGTACACGCTGACTTACCTATTGTGCTATCATTCTTTTACCTGCACGATTTTACAGATAAGAAAACCGAGTTTCCATCAAGGCAGTTTCGCTCGGTAGTTAGGAAAGCACCTTGCTTTAAAAAAAAGAAAAAGAAAAAGAAAAAGAAAAGAAAAGAAAAGAAAAGAAAAGAAAAGAAAAGAAAAGAAAAGAAAAGAAAAGAAAAGAAAAGACCCTGCTTTAGATTCTTTGCTCTGCTCCTTACTGGCTGTGTGACTGTGAGCAAGCGACTTGTTTCTCTTGCCCAGTTTCCTCATCTGCAAAATGGGCATAATAATGCCACTTAATCCTTGTGACAATTAAGTTAGTTGATATGTTTAAAAGCCCTTGGACCAGGGCCTGGCATATAGTAAGCATTCCAAAGATTCATTTGTTCAGTAAGTATTTATTGAAACCTTGGGGTGAGTGCCAGGAGCTGTCTTTGGGGCTGGGGATACAAAAGGGAACCAAACAACTATTATCTCTCCCAGAATCACAAGTCAGTACAAGGAAGGATTTGACCCCCGAGCCTCACTAATTCTAAACCCTAGGTTGATTATTAAGCTGCACCGTCTCTCATGGTCAAGGAGGCTGAAAAGAAAATACATAAAGGCGACCTCGCTCAGGCTTGACTATTAGAATGAACAAGAGCCATGTTGCCAAGTAGGGATTAGGGGGGTGTTGGGCTGGTCCCGGCTAATTATTTTCCATAGTCTTCCGGATCCAATCTACGTATTTGCAGACCTTGGTATAGACACCAGGCTTTCTGGTGACAGCACATGGATCCTGGCCCCAGGAGATAATGCCTTGAAGAGACCCGTCACAGACCAGAGGGCCCCCAGAGTCACCCTGGGCATGGAGAGAGAGACAACCAGTCAGAAAGGAGCAGTGGCCATGGGAGAGGGGCAGGGTTGAGCACTGTGTCGGGTAGGAGATGGGGATTGGGTTAGGAGTGGGGTGAAGATTAAGGATGGGGTTGGTGAGATGACTAGGGGTGAAGTTGGAGCTATGGGTGGCAGTAAAGATGGGGTCAGGGTTGATTGGAGGATGATTGGGGCTGGAAATAAGGGTGGGAATGTGGATGGAGCTGGAGATCCCGTGGAGGTTAAAAACGGGAACCAGGGGTGGACATGGAGTTGGGATTGCAGGGGGAGACGGAGTTAGGGTTGGGAATGAGACTGTGGACATTGATAAAGAGACGGTTGAGGTGAGAGATGGGAGTGAGGCTGTGGCAGGAGACCCAGGCCCTGCCCCCTGACCTGGCAGGAGTCCTTTCCCGATTCCAGAACACTGGCACACACCATGGTGTTTGTGATGTTGCCAGGGTAGGCCTTCTCACACTCCTCGTGGTTAATGATGGTGATGTTGGCACATCGCAAGGTGTGGGGCAGTTGCACTGTGGAAACGGCACAAAGGGGTATGGAAAACGAAGAGCCCCTGGTCCCCTTCCCCACATGCAGTACCTCCTCTGTACCCACACTGTGGCCAGTCCCCGTCCTTCTTGCTTGACACCAACTCATCTCTCTCCTTGTAGCCATAGCACCAGGAATGCTAGCGAGTAAATTTATTATGCCAGCTGTTCTATATATACTATCTCTGATGCAGCCCTGGTAGGTGGGTGTGATTAGCCTCATTTTATAGAGAAGAAAACCTAGGTTCAGAGAGGTGAAGCCAGGTGCCTGCAGTCCTACAATTAGTAGGCTATGGATCTGGCACATTGTGTCTGACTCTGACACCCAGACTTTTGTCTCTACCCTCCCCAGCTCTCTTCCCCTCTTCTCTTTGATTAATCCCACCCCTGACACGCCCCAGGGAGCTTCCTCTCCTACTCTTGTGCTCTGGGACTCTCCCCTTTGAAGATCCTCTGGTTCCCTCTGTTCTTCCACAACCGTGATCACCCGCCCCCCCCTCCTCCGCGCCCCCCTCTGGAGCCCCTACACTGGGGGCTGGATGTGGAGCCCCAGCCCGAAACGAGGCAGCGGGTGCCAGGGGTGACACAGTGTGATGACAGGGTGAGTGGTCGCACAGCCCAGGTGATGAAGGCTGCTCTGGTCATCTTCACCAGCATGATGTCATTGCGGTGGTCTTTGTTGGGGAGGCTATTGTTGAAGTCTGGGTGGGGGAAGGACTCGGTGGCCGATAGGGTCTGCTCGCACCCATCCCGCCGCTGGAGGTTGTGCTCCCCCAGATGAACTACATATCGGCTGAGGTGGGAGAGATGGCGGTCAGAGATGGAAGGTGGGGGAGAGGCAGGAGAGGGGAGGGATAGGGAGAGACATGGGGAAGGGGTGAGTGCACCTGAGAGGACAGAGGAATATAGCTCCACTTCTGACCTCATCCTCATTTCCCACTGAAGCCTCCTTTCCAACTATATCCCCATCCCAGCACCCAACCCCCTTCCCAGCACCATCCCAGTTCCCATGCCTTCCATCCATCCTTCCATCCTGGCTCCTTGTCCATCATCCATGCTACCCGGCCCATGCCCATCTCAGACCCTGTCATATTCTCCCCATCCCCAAGCCCCTCTCCATCCATCTCTCCATCTCCAGCCCCCTGCTGGCCCGCCCCAGCCCCCGCACCCACGGCTTGCGGCAGTGAGCTGCTGTCAGGAGCCATTTGGGAGCGATGAGGGTTGCCCCACAGAGCAGCCGTGTCTTCTGGAACAGAGCCACCTGCCAGGGCTGGGAATGAGGAGAGCACTCATACCCCTTGATGATCCTGGTCTCTGCCCTTACATGCCCTGGAGGGAAGTGAGGGCAAAAGAGGGGGCTCAGGCATAAGAGGACTCCCAGATGTGGGGGTAGGGAGAACAGAGGAGTGGGTGGCCCAGGCCCTAGCCTGGTGTCCCACTGGGATGCACTGTCTGGATGGACCGGATATTAAATGATTGAAATCTTTCTGTACTGGTTGCTCAGTGGCTACTGTGCTGTGCTGTTTGTGTCTTCTGCCCCACTGGGGCTGCCCTGGCCCCTCCCCTGGGACCCTCCTTGACCTCTCCCCTTTGTAACATCTAAAGGGATTATGCTTGGCCCAGCAAGGGGCATTCAGGACTTCATTATGGCTCATATATCCATTTAGATGCCCTATGGGTTAGCCCTATGGGTTGTTCTATATTTTCAGCATTGGCCCAGTCAATATCTAGGCATAGAGGGTTGAGGGATCATAGAGACTGGAAAGGGAGGCTCCTGCCCCCCGCCATCCCCCACCATACCTGTCACCAGAGCAAACATGATTAATCGAAGAATCATCATGGCCTGGAGAGGGGAGGGGCAGGCTCCAGGTTCTTCTGGAAACAAGAAGGGACAAGGGGCCTTGATCACTTTATGGGGCGACTAGGGAGGGACTGGTTCATGCCCTCTCCTCCCTTCCTGGCCTGCTCCGGCTCCCCCGCAGAGAGAAACAACAGGGTTTTCACAACGTCCCAGCCTCCAAACCTTTAAAATAAATCTATGGTATCAAGGTGACCTTGGGGGGGAGCTGATCTTGGCTAAAAGCTTCTTGTAAGTAGCCAAGGAGGATGTGGCAGATGCTGGGAGGGGCTTTGACTGGGGCAAGTCATTGGCTGGCCCTGTTTCAAGTCAGCCAGCGTACCTGCACCTGCGAGATGCATTTGGGAGCATGTTTTCCCTCTTGCCCACCTGAGACCCAGCCAGGCCCCAGCAGCTTGGGGCAGGAGAGCAAAGGGAACCAGTGCCACCCAGCATCCACCCCAGGGTGATATGGGCCCTATGAGGGCTGCCTGGGGTGCGGTAGGGGGTTCAGCCTGGGACGGTGCTCAGACCCTGTCCTTCTGAATCCCTGCCCCTTTGAAGGACAGCCAGATATAACTGGGTGGGGCTGACCAGGAGAAGGGTCTATGCCCTCAGCTGCCCTGGCCAGCAGTGGGGGAGGGGTGGGGGTGGAGGGCTGGATTCAGCTATCAGAGCGGGGATCAGAGGTCACTGAAGTTGGGGACAGCCAGTCGGAGAGACAGAGAGACAGAGAAGCAGAGGGCACCCACCCCAGCTGAGAAGGATAGAGCAGAAGGTACAGAGATAGAGGAGGCCTGGCTCACCCCAGGAGTGCAGGCTCCTGAAAGAGGGTCTTCCCTTCCCTCCCGACTCACGCACCCACGGGCTTTGGGACGGGGACTCTGGGTGCCCACTGGTGGCACTGGCAGCTGCCGCGGTGTGGCTCAGAGGCAGATTGGGTCAGAGCATCAGGCACCAGGCAGGTGCAGGATGGCCTGGATGACTGGGCCTCCTGGCCCTGCCTTACTGCCCTGGGGGTGGGGTGTGTGTGCCTGCCCACCGCCTGCCTGCTTCTGTCACCTCCCCAAGCCCCTCTTCTCTCTGTTTCTCCCTCTACGCCCTGCATCCTTCCCCGTCAGGCTGTCTGTCAGTCTGTGAGTCTGTCTCTTCATCTCTGTCGGTTGCTGCCTCTCTTGAATGCTGCGTGTCATGTTTCTCTTTGCCTCCCTATGCCTGTGCCTTTCTCTCTCTCTGTCTCTGTCTCTCTCTCTCTCTCTCTCTCCTCCCCCTCCCTCCCTCCCTCTCTCTCTCCCTCTCCCTCCTCCTCCATATCTCTTTCTGCAGGACTGCTTTAAAACTTTATCTTTCTTTGTGTCTCTCTGTCTCTGCCTCCGTCCACCTCTCTCTCTCTCTCTCTCTCTCTCTCTCTCTCTCTCTCTCTCTCCCCACCTGGATCTCCCAGCCTCTGTGTCTCTCCTGTCCCTGCTCCTCCCTCCCCACAGACCAAGCCCAGGTGGGCCTCTGACCTTCTCTGGGCCCTCCCTTCTCCATTCCAAGGAGGGGGGAAACTGGGGCGTCACAGAGGTGGGGCTGCTGCCAGCCGAAGGGGCAGGACGGGAGGGTGGGGGAGGCAGGTTGGGGCCTGTGGGAGTCAAGGCTCAGGAGAGGGAGTCAGCCCTCTTGCAAGGCCCCAACCCCTTGTGCTCCTCTGGGGCTTCCCTTCTGCCACACTTCCCTCCACCCCCCTCTCCTGCCTCTGCCTCCCAGGAACCCTGGGGCCCCCCAAATCCAGCTGTGGCACTTACTCGCTGTGAGACTTAGGTCCGATGACTTCCGAGTCTGAGCCACCTCAATTTCCTGTCTGCCGATCCCTCTATCTCCGGGCCTGCTTGTTATCAGTGAGATCTTCCTGCCTCCCTGTCTTGCCCTCCTCTCTCCCCTAACCAGAAGTGGGGCAAGATGACTGGGTATGGGCTCCTAAGGCAGCCAGCCCTGGCCTCAAACCCCGGCTCTGCCTCTTCCTACCACAGTGACGTGAGCCAAGGAACTCCACCCCGCTGAGGCTCAGTTTCTTCATCTGCGAGATGGGGGGACAGCCCTGCCTTGGGGTGGTTGGGATGAGGACTCCACGGGAGCCAAATGTAGCAGACTCCCAGCAGGAAGATTCCCACACCATCACCATCACCCCTCACTCTCACACCCCCTAGCTCCCCTCCCATTCACTGAGGAGAAGCTCCCTTTGCACCTCCTGGATGGCGGTGAAGACAGAACCCAAGGGATGGGCAGGACTATTTTAAGACCTAGGCTGTGTCCTCCTGCTTTCCAAGGCTACACCCCACCTTCTATCATTACAGACGTATTAAAATGAACCCACATCCCACATTAAATATAATGTGTGCTCCACAACTCCAGCAAAGCGAAGTCAGAATTGGCTAGGTGGAAGAGTGTTACATTTTATAGATATTTAATTTGATGGTCATGAATTTTGATTTTTTCAATTTTCATTTGGTATTTCGGGGCCAGTAATATTTCCCCCCTCAGGTCTTTCATGAGCATGGTTCCTAGAGTGCTGGATGGAGGGGGAAGAAATGGCCCTCATTTTTATTGTTATGAGTAACTTTCTCCACCCCATTGCTGTGTGACCCCCTAAGGGAAAACCCTCGCCCTCTGTGATCTCTATTTCTACACCTGTGAGTAGGAGAACTGATGAGCTTCCCTCCTGCGTCCACCAGCACTAGGATATCAAATAGACAAACATCGTTCCTTCCAGTTATATTTATTCGGATAGTCAGACATTCCTCCCTCCCCCGACCACGGGACCTAGAAGCGCTGGCTGGAGGGGGAGTTCTGGGAGGAAGATCCCCAGCCCAAGAAGAGTGGGAGCCAGGGGTGATAACGGAAGAGGTGTTGATGCTCGGAGGGTTCAGTCAGTGTAGCCCCCAAGCTGAGGGGTGGAAGGTGGAGGTGGAGGGAGCACGTTAGTTGTTCCTCATGACCATCCGGATCCAGTCCACATATTTGCAAATATTGGTGTAGACTCCCGGGATGCCTTTTTGGCCACAAGGCTCCACGGTCCCCCAGGACACCAGACCCTGAAGGACGTTTCCGCACACCAGGGGCCCCCCAGAGTCGCCCTGGAATACAGAAGGAGAAGGAGCACCGAATGAATACGGGAGAAATCCTGTTCTCATTTTCCTTTCCCCGATCCCCAAGCCCATCGCCAGGCCTTGAAGACGGTGGCTCCGACCAAGCCGGGTTATCAGAGAGTAGAGCATTGCTGAGTTCCCACGTTCCTGGCACAGCGATGACTGACCAATAGAGAAGAACACACTGTTCCTGGGGGGCCAATCCCAGGGAAGGCCGGGCCCCATAAAGGGGCAGGGCAGGGGGCTCTCAAGGACATTGGCTGGAGCTCTGGCCAATGAGCGAAGAGAGTGTCTTCAATGACCAATCTCGGGGAAGGAGGTGGGGAACCGTGAGAGTCCTGTAGAGGATGACTGGCTGGGACCCTGACCAATGAGGGAAAGAGCACAACCACTAGTGGCCAATCCCAGCAAAGGAAGGCGGGATCTATAAACATTCTCTCAGGCCCCGAGGCTGGAGCCTTGGCCAGTCAGGTGGGGCAGCCTCCAACCCGGAGGACCTAAGAGAGCAAGGTAGCAGAATTCAAGGGCAGGAGAGTCCACCAGCCTCCTTTCCTGCCTCCATCCTAGATCCTCTCACTCTTGCCTGGGCCAGCATCAATTGGAGGACATATGGAGAGAGACAACCGGTTACACGCCTCAATTCCAAATCCTTGCCAGCTCTTTACCTTCCCCCATCTTCTCTTCGTCTCTTCCTCTTCCTCTCCTGTGCCCCTCCCATCTTTCCTTCTCTGTTCTCTCCCTCCCTCCCACCCCTCCTTCTCTCTGCCCTCCTTCCATCACCTGGGTCTCCCTGCCTTATCCTGCGCCTCCCCTTCTTTCTGACCACATCTCTCTCTCCCTCATCCTCCCTGCTCTGTCTCCTACTTCCAGCCTGGGTGACCAGGCACTGACTGCGTCCACTCACCTGGCAGGCATCCGCCCCTTCGGTGCCGCTGGCACACACCATGTTGTCCGTGATTCTCCCTGGGAACACAGCCCGGCAGGCAGCACTGGAAACAATGGAGACATTGAGGCACTGGAGCAGGTCCGGAAATGGGTCTGGAATGGAAGATAGAAGCCACAGCGTTCCCCAAAGCTCCCTATTTGGGAGCCACCTCCCCCCACTCAAGGAAGCAAGTATAAGTCTATACCCTGCCCTTTTCCTGTGACCCCCCACTACAATCTGCAAACTTCTAAATTTCAGATTTATGACCTCATTTCATAGTGACCCTTGCCCCAGTTCATTGACCCAGTCTCCTGACCTTTAACCTATGACTCTGAGTGCCATAACTCGAGACATTCTTTGTCTCTCCAACCTCAGAAGCAATGAATCTGGACCCACTTTTATTCTTAAATTCCAGATGCTCTGACCTTTAACCTTCAGTCTTATACTTAGATCGCAACTTGACTTCAAGTTAAGGTCCCTCTCTGTCTCCAGACCCCACATTTCTTGTCTTCTCTTAAGCTTTCTTTTTTTTTTTCTCTTAAACTTTCAAACTCAGCTATAAACCATTGGTCCCAACTCCAAAGTGACTTATAATCCCTGTTTATTTGACCCCGGACTCCATGACCCCTAACCTCTAGGGCTTCAAATCCCAGACCAGTGATCCCTGATTGAATCCTAGTTTCCACACTTAGATTATGGCCAGCTTGTGCAACATCTGGATCCCATGTCCTCAACTCTACAGTGACCTCTAACACCAGAGTCCATGACCCCTGACTCCAAGATCCTATCTCTATATGCCCTTTGCTACAGTTTGATGGCCCCTGCCATTGCTCTGGCTTCTAACCACATCCCTGACCCATGACTTCTGGCTTTGTACCCAACCCCTTAACTACTTTGAATCCCAAGACCCCTGGTCCACCATGATCTCTGACCCCAAACCACAATCCTCATGTTTGACTCTTGATCCATCCTTCCGCTGAAATGGCATGACTCCTGATCTCTCACCCTACACCCCAGACTTTGCCCATCCTGAACCCTGACCCCGATGCCCCCTTACTCCAGAGTTGATTGGTGATGCCCCAGCCTGAGATCTGGCATTTGGTGCCAGCCACTGCACAGGTGGTGGGCAGGGGAAGGGGCTGGATGCTGCGAGTCAAGGGGACGGGGGTGCCCAGTCGCAGGAGCCGGATGTCATTGTCATGGCTGTGCTGGGCTCCCTGGTAACTGGGGTGGGTCATGGAGAAGCCACTTCGCCGAATCTTCTCCGTCCAGTCCAGCCTGCTGAGGCTATGCTCCCCCAGGCGCACCCAGTACCTGCTGGGGGTCAAGGTGGCTCAGCGAGGGTGGGGTGGGCCCCTGGCTCCCAGGCCCCACAGCCTCTCTCTGCTGCTCTGCACCTCCATGGCCGTCCTCACTTTCTGACAAGCTTGCTCTATCTCTCTCCATCTCTCATCTCTTTCACCATCTTTCCACTTCCCCTGTTTGCCTCCTTCTCCTCCTGAGCCCCTGCATCCCTGTCCCTTTCTGATTCTCTTCACTGAGGCAGGGACATCCATCTGTCATGCTCCCTGCTCTGTTCCCACCACCTAGAGGCTGCCTGGGCTGTCAGTGGAAGCAAAGAGTGAGTCATGAGACAACTCTCTCTGTTCTTTCCCTGAATCAATCCATTCTTTGTGCCTGAAATTCCTTTTGAAAAAAAGCTCAGAGTTTCAGACCTAGAAATCCCGGTCTCCTCATTTTGTAGATGGGATCGCTGAGGCCCAGAGAGATTGCCCAGGTTGGGTCAGGGAAAGCCTGAGTGGTGACTGAGGTCATATGGGAAGGAAGGGGAACATGAGGGAATGGGAACAAGTAGGTGGGCAGGTGCCAGGACCCTTCCCGCCCTCCACTCCACCCACCCCACCTAGCCCCAGCCCAGGCCCATTGTTGAGGAAGTCCTATTTCTTGTCTAAACTATTTCTTGTCTAACCTCTTGCTGCAGGACCATCTCCTCACTCCTTGGCACCTCCCTCTTCTGAACCTCTACCCTGAGGGCTCCTCTCCCATCACCCTTCCTTTGCCTACCCCTGGAAGGAACCACCCAGACAGGGACTTACCTGCCACTGCAGTGAGCAGCTGTGAGGACCCACCTGCGGTCAATGAGGACCCCCCCACAGCGCAGGTTGGCGCCCTCAAACAGCCCCACCTGCCAAGGCTGTGAGTGACGGGCACACTCCTTGCCTTTGACAATCTTCTCTGTGGCCGGTTGGCTGAGCCCTGAGGACAGGGGTGTGGGCCAGAGGGATGGGGTCAGAGATCTAGAGATTGGGGATCAGAGATAGGAAGAGAGATGCAGAGATGAAGACAGAGAGAGGAAGAGAAAGGTTAAAAAACAGAGAGATGCTTAAAGAAAGGAGGGAGACAGAGACAGAGATTCACAGATAGAGAGAAGAGAGAGGGCATAGTGACAGGAAGAAACAGAGTAGAGATTGATCAATATTCAGGGGGACAGAGGTGGCAGGGCCCCGAGACCCAGAGGTGAGTGGAGGCACAGAGGCAGCCTCCTACCCTCTTCAGTGCCAGGCTGGGGACCAGACCTGGAAGGAAGTTAGGGCCTCCTGTTGGGGAGAAAGGGACCCCCCCACCCCGGGGAACTCACCAGTAACACAGAAGAGCAACAGGATGCTGGAACCCAGGGTGACCCACCTCCAGGTCCTGGGAAATGTGGGGGAATCTCAGAGATGGCCCTTTTCCTGCCAACCTACCCCTCCTGCCAGCAACTCCAAGAGGACGACAGGATGCCTGCCCATTCCCCTCTCTGTCCACCTTGGGTGTCACCCCATTGGTGATCATCTGCCCCCTCCTCACCTTGTCCCTCTGCCTGCTGGGTCCTCCATGTGGTTGTCACAATTTCAGACTGTCTGTCTCTGCTCTCTCTGTCCACTACCTGCCTTCCTGTCATCCACCCACCACTCTGCTAGTCAGCTCTCCCACTGTCCACCTGGCTTCTCAGCCACCTGTCATGCTGCCCCACCTGTCCCCCTCCTTCTGTCTGTTTGCCCCAGACCGGCAGCTGACACAGCTTTTAACTCTCTTTGTCCCAGCCCATGCAATTTCCGGGTTGAGGGAAGAGGACCAGGAAGACATGGGGTGGGGCACCCTCTAATCCTGTAGAAACTCTTCTCAGCTAATGGCACCTAATTGAGCTTTACAATGAAAGGGGGGAGGGGGCGGGGGAGAGCCCTGGATGGTTGTGGGGGAAAGATTCAACCCCACTCTTTCTCCCTTCCTCTCCAAGCCAGCACCCGAGACCCGTGACTCAATGTGATCTGGGAACTGGGTTCTAATCCCGTTTCCCGGTGAAGAAGGCTCAGGGAGGGTGGGGCACCAACACTAGGCCCCTCCCCACCCTGTGCAGAAAGTGGGCAAGAGGGTGAGTGGCTAAGAGCTCAGAACAGTGCAAGAGAGAGGCTGAGAAAGCCAGAGCAGAGAGAGCCCAGACAGAGAAGAGAAGGAAGAGATTTCAAAATAGGGCATCAGGAAGAGACTGAAGACATTTCCAAACGAGTTCCCCTGGAGTTGATCCTAACTGAATCTTCTAAAGGCACAGTCCACCTTGTTCTCCACCAAGAAGCCCGCTCTTCCTATCTGCACATGGTCGATTTATCTAATTCCATGAAACTTTGTGGGGTTCTTTTCCTTACATGAAGGCCTCCACTGAGAAAGGGACAGGCGACTGAGAGAGAACCAGGGACAAGACAGTCTGTGCTTTCTTCAGCTTTTGATTCATTTTGAGATACGAGCTAACTCAACACCTCTCTATTTCTGGATAGCTGGGGGCTCTGCTTTATTGAGGTGCAATTTGCATGTCATAAAATTCACCCTCAGCTCCATTCCAGAGCTGCCATCTGGAACACACACCAGCACTGCCGGTTCCCATGGCTTTTCAGGAGAAGCTGGAAATTCAGATTTATGGTAGGACATTTCCTGATTTTAAAATATTGGCAGGGCACCTGACTGGCTCAGTCAATAGAGCATGTGTGACTCTTGATCTCAGGGGTTGTAAGTTAAACCCTACACTGGGTGTAGAGATTACTTAAAAACAATAAGAAAACTTTAAAATAAAATCAAATATTGGTAAACAACAACAACAAACAACTATGGGCCCCACCTCTCTCTCTCGACTTCTTTCTGACTCTACTTTTTAAAAATGCTTTATTTTTTAATGATTTCATTTATTTGAGAGAGAGAGATAGTGAGTGAAAGAGAGCATGAGTATGGGGGGAGGGAGAAGCAGACTCCCCCCTGAGCAGGGAGCCCCATGAGGGCCTTGATTCCAGGACTATGGAATCACAACCTGAGCCGAAGGTAGACGCTTAATCTACTGAGCTACCCAGGTGCGCCTCTGCCTCTACTTTTTAAAAGTAAAACTCATATAACATAAAATTTAGCACTTGAACCATTTTCAAGTCCACAATTCAGTGAATTCCACCACACTCAAAATACTCTGCAACCATCACCACAATCTAATTCCAGGACATTTTCTTCACCTCCCAGAAGAGACTCTATACCCATTTGACTGAGGTCCATCACATGAGGAATGGTAAATAAAATATGGTCTATCCACACTACAGAGCACTTATTCAGCCAGAAAAAGGAGTGTAGCACAGACACCTACAGTATAGATGAATTTTGCAAACAATACGCTAGGTGAAAGAAGACAGTCACAAAGGCCACATGTTGTATGGTCCCATGTTTGGTGCAAACATCCAAAACAGGCATCTCCATAGGGACAAAAGCAGATTGGTGGTGCTGGGGCTGCAGGGAGTGGGGAGTGGCAACCTAGTGGTTCTCTTTTGACATACAGACTGGCAGCTTGTGGCTCCTGGAAAAAGCAAATCCCTTCTTTTGTAGCTGGAGGCTTAAAAAGGGCATGGACTGGCTCACAGCCTCCGGCCCTCAGGGAAAGCTCTGAGCACTTTTGCCACCCTCCCTGCCTGCCCCCCCACCCCTCACCCCTGCCGAGAGCTCCCTGAGCTCTCAAGTCTCAAGCTCCTGTGCTCTACTCATGGGCATCATTGCAAGCTCAATATGCAGTCTGTTCCCTAGAGAGAACCCAGCCACCCCAACACCCGGGACAAGGGCCCCCAGCATGGAGACCATCACAGATGTGGAAACTGAAGCAGGACTAGATTAAAGTCACTCGCCCACAGCCAGGCAGCTGGCAAGTGGCAGAACCAGAGTTTGAACCCAAGCAGGGTGGCGAACCCTGCTGGTTGGTGAACCCAACCAGCCAAGCAGGCTGGCTCCAGAGCCTATATCATTAATCATCGTCCAGAGATATGAATGAACAAATGAATGGCTAACTGAATGAGTGCAGGGGTGAACGGAGGAAGACATGAATGTCCCTACAGGTTTCAAAGAAGAAGGCTAGGGATCCCTGGGTGGCGCAGTGGTTTAGTGCCTGCCTTTGGCCCAGGGCGTGATCCTGGAGACCCGGGATCAAATCCCATGTTGGGCTCCAGATGCATGGAGCCTGCTTCTCCCTCTGCCTATGTCTCTGCCTCTCTTTCTCTCTCACTGTGTGACTATCATAAATAAAATAAAATAAAATAAAATAAAATAAAATAAAATAAAATAAAATAAAATAAAATAGACAAAGAAGAAGGCTAGCTTTTGGAATCCTAAGCCAAAACCTCAGCTCATGCCAGGACTCACTGGGGACCATCAGGCTTTGGATCAACCTTAGATTGTTCAACCGAACAGTGGGGTTGGGAGGCAGCTCCTTGTCTGCACACCACTTCCTCAAACGAGGCACAAAAGATGGGTACATGGAGACACTCTCAAAATTGCCCTTCCCAGTTTCTTTCTGAAGAAGAAATTTTCAAAGCTGAAATCTTTAAATCTTTTTTTTCTCAGCTGTAAAGAACTATCTGCTATAACTTGGGGCTGTTCTTTTTCTTTTGTCTCTCTCTCTCTACACCTCTCTCTCTCTCTCTCCCTCTCTCTCTCTTACTCTCTCTCCTATTTCTCTGTCCCATTCATTCACTCATGCATTCACTCAACAAACATTTTTGAGATGTCCTGTGTGCCTGACCCTCTGTCAGATGACACTGCAACCACAGAGCTACACCAGAACCAGCACCCCCCCACCCCGAGCCTGCCCTTTTTCTTCTCCATGCTTCCCAACTAGACTTATCCATGAAGATCTACTCACCGCTTGGCCCCCACAGCTGTGGTCTTTGGGGTCTCCAGAGACTTCCATGTTGAGCAACCCCGTGGTCTCCTGGTCCTCCCCTTCCTCAGCCTTCAGGCAGCCTTCTACGTGGACTGCTGCTCCCTCCTTCATGCATTTCTGGTTTCTCTCCCACTTTCTGTCTCTCTTACTTATAAATAGGACTTTTTTTTCCTCCCCTGGTGCCTTTACAAACAAGGGCGTTCCCAGGGCCAGTCCTAAGCCTTGTCCTCTGCACTGACTGCATACACAGGACAGTTTCACTTGTCATCTGGGGCAGGATGGCTCTTAAGAGTTTCTCCCTGACTTCAGGTCTCTGTGTTGTACAGCCTCCTGGATGATCCAAACCCAGCTCCCTGACTGTCCCACCAATCTGCTCTCAGACCCTACTTGCTCCATCTTATGGCTCCACAACTCAACTGGTCCTCTGGTCTGGACCCTTGGGACACTGATTCTCCCTAGGACCCAGTGTCCCTTCCTTCCTCCTGAGTCATCCTGTCCCAAGACTGCTGCCAACCCCAGCTGCTCCTTTGCCCAGAAATGCTGCTCTGCAGCCATTGGTGTCTTGCATGCCCCTGGGCCCCCATCATTGTGACCCCTAGGAGCTCGGCATCTCCCCCTTCCTCCTGCCCCAGCTTTCCATCTCAGGGGGGCTCACCACCAGCCCATTCACTAAGCTGAACTCATGCTCTCCTCCTTCCCCTTCCTCAGCCCTCCCTCATCCCACTCTCTCCAACCCCAGCTCAGGCCCCAACCCCTCCTCTCTGGACCATCACTCTAGCCTCCTACCTGGATTCCCTGTCTCCAGGCTCACCAAGCCCTCCTCTCCAGACAGACCCCATAGGGGTCTTTCTACATCCAACCTGTTCCTTCTTTTCTGCCACAGCCCTCCCATGGCTCCCTGGATTATATATGGCTTCCATCCATGGTTCCCAGCACAGAGCTTTAACATCCCTTGGAATTTCCTGAGTGGTGGAGGTGAGGAGCACCTTGTGTTATTCATAATAAGCTGCTTTAAAACAAATAATAGAGCAGCCCCGGTGGCTTAGCGGTTTAGCACACCGCCTTTGGCCCAGGGGGTGATCCTGGAGACCCAGGATCGAGTCCCACATCGGGCTCCCTGAATGGAGTCTGCTTTTCTCTCTGCCTGTCTCTCTCTCTCTAATAAATAAATAAATAAATAAATAAATAATAAATAATAAATCACCCAGGGGGTGATCCTGGAGACCCAGGATCGAGTCCCACATCGGGCTCCCTGAATGGAGTCTGCTTTTCTCTCTGCCTGTCTCTCTCTCTCTAATAAATAAATAAATAATAAATAAATAAATTAATTAATTAATAATAAATAAAATAATTATTTATTTATTTTTAAATAAAATCTTTAAAAAATTATTTAAAAAATAATAAAGGTTTTATCCTTTTTTTAGATTTTAATTATTTATTTGAGAGAGAGAGATAGCAAGAGAAAGCGTGAGAAGAGGTGAGAGGGAGAAGCAGACTCCCCACTGAGCAGGGAGCCGGATGCAGGGCTCCATCCCAGGACCCTGAGATCATGACCTGAGCGGAAGGCAGATGCTTAACCCACTGAGCCCAGGTGCCCTAAGGTTTGTTTTATTTGTTTGTTTGTTTGTTTGTTTGAGAGAGAGAGAGAGAGACAGAGTGTGTGTGTGTGTGCACATAGGGGTGCAGAAACACAAGCCAGGGAAGGGAGAGGGACAAGAGCCTGCCCAGCGCATGACCTTAAGACTCTGAGATCATGACTTGAGCAGAAATTTGCTTTTAATACTACCAGGATTGGTGCTACTGAGGCAACTCTTAAAGGAAAATGGAGTCTGGTAGCCAGGAGAACTAACAGCAGGAGCGTGATTAGAGGGTTGGAACTTTCAACCCCACCCCTGGGCTGGGGAGAGGCACACAGATAGGTCTGGGCACAGACATGCTACCTGAGGCCACTTGATGGAAGCCCCCAACCCCACACCTCTGTTCCTCGATGCCAACTATGGAAGGTTCTGACTTGGGTCAATTAAGTCTACAACAGATACAACAGATCAAGGGATCCCTGAGTGGCTGGGTGGCTCAGCGGTTCAGTGCCTGCCTTCGGCCCAGGGCGTGATCCTAGAGTCCCGGGATCGAGTCCCACATCAGGCTCCCTGCATGGAGCCTGCTTCTGCTTCTCTCTGTCTCTCTCTCTGTCTCTCTCTCATGAATAAATAAATAAAATCTTTAAAAAAATATATACAACAGATCTGTACAGCAGATACAGATCTCAGCAAATGCAGTGCCAAGCAGCACAGCTTAAAATGCATGTTTGCCTGCAGGCAGCAGGGCCAGTGAACAGAACAGCATGATGAGAAAGACCACGTGGTGATGGTTATCTAGACTCCTGTTCACAGTAACAATTGTGGTCACCCCACAGAGGCAGGAGGGACCCTTTTGTGTGTGTGTGGCATGTCAGTCTTGACACGTGGGCCAACTTTCAGATACAGGAGCCTACCCTGTTTCTCTGGGGTGGCCACAACATTATCCTTCCTTATCTCTCCTCCTAATCTGGGCCACCCCCACCCCTACCCTCCCACAACCTCTGCTTCTCTTATCATTGAACCCATTGGGATGGAAGCTTGGGTTTATATGCCCATTGCCACTGTGATACTGTGACTTATGATAAGAAGTATGTTTTGGGGGATCCCTGGGTGGCGCAGCGGTTTAGCGCCTGCCTTTGGCCCAGGGCGCGATCCTGGAGACCCGGGATCGAATCCCACGTCGGGCTCCCGGTGCATGGAGCCTGCTTCTCCCTCTGCCTATGTCTCTGCCTCTCTCTCTCTCTCTCTCTGTGACTACCATAAATAAATTAAAAAAAAAAAAAAAAAGAAGAAGTATGTTTTGGCAGCCCTGGTGGCTCAGCGGTTTAGTGCCACCTTCAGCCCAGGGCCTGATCCTGGAGACCCAGGATCGAGTCCCACGTTGGGCTCCTGGCATGGAGCCTGCTTCTCCCTCTGCCTGTGTCTCTGCCTCTCTCTCTCTCTCTCTCTGTGTGTGTGTGTGTGTCTCTCATGAATAAATAAATAAAATCTTTTTTTTTAAAAGTATGTTTTTGGTCTTAATTCCATTCTTGGAACAGAGCTCCTAAAACTCCTGGAATTTCCTAAGAAAGCAATCAAGGTGTGTTTTGTCATGTGAATGAGTGATTTTCTTGGAAATCATCTAAGAATGGGAGGGGAAAGTCACTAGACGTGGAATCAATCACATTGACTCATTGTCAATGGACAATGAGTTAATCAGTTGAGCCACAGCACCCAAAAGGATGGGGGTTCAGAGTTTTCAGGTTGGTGAGTGAGTGTGGAGAGAATGGTGCACCCAGACAGGGCAGGGCAAGGAAGCTCTGTACCCCTTCCCACATATCTTGCCCTACGCATCTCTTCCACCTGGCTGTTCCTTTTACAGTAAACCAGTAATCATATAAGTAAAATGTTTCTTTGAGTTCTGTGAGCCGCTCTGACAAATTAATCAAACCCAAGGAGACAGTTGTGGAACCCTCAAATCTTTTTTTTTTTTTTTTTTTGGAACCTTCAAATCTATATAGCACTTGGCCAGAAGCAGAGGTCAACACTTGAACTTGACATTGTCATCAGAAGAGGGGGGCAGCCTTGCAGGATGGAGCCCTTAACCTGCTCAATCTGACACTACTTCCAGGTAGACAGTGTAGTTAACCTGAATTGTGGGAGAATTGCCTGATGGTGTTGGGGAACCCCACCCCCACACATTGGGACTGGGTGCGGGGACCAATACCTCTATTAGGCTAGGAAGTCCAGCCTAGTCCCTCATAAAAGGTCTCCCAGTAGGGTAAGTGGCTGAGCTTGGCATGGACCCTTCAGACTAAAGGGGAGACTAGCCTAAGTCTACGACCTGGCATCTCACTACCCGGGGCCTTGGGAGGGTAAAAAGAAAGGCTTGATGTGCCAGGCCAATGCCGGGAAGCATGGACATCCCTTTGACATCCCTTCTGAATACTTTAGGTATCTAAGCCAGTCTTTTCCAAGCCCCTCCCTCACAACCACCAGCTTTCCAAATCCCTGCAGCACGAGATCCCATTGTTATTAAAATCGCCCTGAGCAAAAACAGGAAGAAGAGGGCAAGTGGCTGCAAAATCCCTGGAGAGGGAGGGAGGGTGGAGGGATGCCTGGGAAGCCTGGCCACCTGGCTGGCCTGCCTGAATTAAGGTGTTGTTGGCACCAGAATCTCCAACTCAAGTATGTCATTATTTTTTGTTCCACAGGAAGGGTTTGGGCAGCCACCTCCCATTCTCCCAAATCCCCAGCTGTCGCCCAAGGCTGGCTGCTCTGGCTCTGGGGCCTTAGAGACAAATCGTCATAACAATTTTGTCAATAAAAGCAATGATAATACTAATGAGAGCAATGCTCAGTAAGGTGCCAGGTGTTCTGAGTGCTTTTCACCTATTAATGCAATTAGCCCTCTCCAAAGCCCTCTCAAGTAGGTGCTATTAAAAAAAAAAAAAAGTATTAATATATTTAGATGGTTCTAAAGCCTCAGGTGGGGAAAGCTGAATTCACTGGTAGTACATTATTATGAGTATACACGTCTCTCTTTTGTTTTCCTTATTCCCTTTGTCTCTCCCTCCCCTTCTGCTCTCCTCCTTACCATTGTGTATCTTTGCTCTTTTCTTTGTTTCTATGTATCCATTGCTATTCTTTTTATTGTATATCTTTACTATTATCTTTGTTACTAGGTATCCTTTGTTACCTTCATTAATGTGTACCTTCTGCTATTGTATTTTTTTATTGCCTGGCTTTTTTTTTTTTTTTTAAGATTTTATTTATTTATTCACGAGAGACACAGAAAGAGAGGCAGATATAGGCAGAGGAAGAAGAAGGCACCCGCAGGGAGACTGATGCGGAACTCCATCCCTGGACCCTGGGATCATGTCCTGGGCCTAAGGCAGATGCTCAACCACTGAGGCACCCAGGAGTCCCTATTGCATGGCTTTTTAAAAACTATGATGAGAAAAAAAAAACCCAAAACTATGATGAGAGCCACATAAATAAAATTTTAAAATTCTTAAAAATTAAAAAGACAAAGTTAAATTCACATAAATAAAATTCACCATATAAGGTGCATGGTTTAGTAGCATTTTGTGTAGTTTGAATCTATGTCAGCAGTATTGTGCTACATAGCTTTTCTTGTTTTAAGCTCAGAACTTTGCATGTTTTTCATTTTTAAAGAATGTACTATTATTTTTTAAGATTTTATTTATTTGACACAGAAAGAGAGAGAGCACAAGCAGAGGGAGCAGGAGAGGGAGAAGTGAGCTCCCAGCTGAGCAAGGTGGGGGTGGAGGGACGATGACGCTATCCCAGGACCCTGGGATCATGACCTGAGCTGAAGGCAGATGCACTGAGCCACCCAGGTTTAATAATAATAATAATAATAATAATAATAATAATAATAATAAAGATATTATTTACATAAATCAAAATCCATTCATTTTAAGTATCCAGTTTGATGTTTGGAAACTGGATACTATCAGGTAGCCTCCACTCTAATCAAAACATAAAACAGGGGGTGTCTGGATGGCTCAAATCGTTAAGCATCTGCCTTCAGATCAGGTCATGATCTCCTGGTCCTGAGATCAAGCCTCACGTGGGGCTCCTGGCTCAATGGGGAGCCTGCTTCTCCCTCTGCCTCTCCCCCTGCTCATACTCTCTCTCTCTCTCTCTCTCTGTATCTGTCTCAAATGAATAAATAAAAAAAATCTTAAAAAAAAACGAAACAGTTCCTCCCACCTTCCCCAAATGCGCCACCCCCCCGCCACACCTCCCGCAAGCTGCCCTGTACTCCTTTTGCAAAAGCTCTCCCTCCCTCATCTGGCCCAGGCTACCACTGATCTACATTGAACATCAGATAAATGTTTGGCTTCTCTCACTAACATAATGCATTTCAGAATCACCCATGTTTTTACATTTTTCTGTCAATGGTTCATTCCTTTTATCACTGTGCAGTATCCCACAGTATTGGATACACAACAATTCATCCATTCACCAGTTGTTGGATATCTGGGTTGCTTCCAGTTCCTGGGTTATTCCAAATAATGTTGCTGTAAACATTCATGTACACACCACTGTGTGGGCATATGTTTTCATTTCTCTTAGCCAGACACCTAGGAATGGCATTGCAGAATCATTTGATGTGTATGTTTAACTCTATAAGAAATTGCCCAATGTTGGGCACCTGGGTGGCCTAGTCGATTAAGTGTCTGCCTTGGGCTCAGGTCATGATCTCAGGGTCCTGGGATAGAGCCCCACATTGGGCTCCCTGCTCAGCAGGGAGTCTGCCTCTCCCTCTCCTGTTCCTCCCATGGGCTCATGCTCTCTCTCTCAAATAAATAAAATAAAAATCTTTAAAAAATAAAAAGGAATTGCCCAATATTTTCTAAAGTGGCTGTACCACCCTGCATTGCCACCAGCAGCCTAAGCATTCCAATGTCCCACATCTTTGTCAACACTTAATATCATCAGTCTTTTTATAACTTTTTATAACCATTGAGGTTGGTAGCACTATACCTTTATGATTCCATTCACGCATGCAACCAGTCTGTTGTTTGTGAGTGCTGCGTAGTACTCCAAGGTGCTCCCTACCTTGTCCTAACACCCACTCCCACCCTTATTAGTGGGTGCTCAGTTTTTCTCTAATTCCCAGCACAAGTAGATGAGTCACAGATACTTCATACTCGCTTCTTTGTGACCTGCATGATCATTGCCCTAGGAGAGACATCAGAGGTGGAACTACTGGGTCCTAGGTGTGCAGATACCTAATTCAGCCAAGGAGTGCCAAATTACTTTCCAAAACAATTGTACCAGTGTCCATTCACACCAGCTGTGCACTAGAGTATTATCTCTGCTTCCCTGCCAATACATAGGCTATTTCACTTTAAAGATTTCTAATCCATCTAATAAACATAAAGGGATTGTTATTTGTATTTGTGTTTCTTAGATGACTAATGAGTCTATACACTTTTCATCTGACTTCCCTGTTTGTTTCCTCCTCTGCAAATTCATTGAATATCCTTGAATATTCTTCTTGTTTATGTGCAGGAATTCCCAGCACATACTAGATACCAACCCCAGGTCAGTATTACACTTTGCAAAATATCTCCACCCATTGATTTATTTATTTTTCTTGTTATGTTTTCGTTGAACAATTACAAAAAAATCCTTAATTTTGATATAATCAAATTTAACAACTTTGCCTTATGATTAGTAGGTCTATTGGAAGTTTTAAACTCTATCTTCACCCTGAAGTCACAAAAATTTTCTCTGCCATTATCTTCCATTAGCTTTATGGTGTGACCCTTAGCTTTTAGGTCTTTAAGCAATTTGGTGTTAAGTATCAGTGTTATACCCATTTGAGTGGCAAGAAAACTGAGGCACAGAGAAGGTGAAGTCACAGGGTTAAATCAATGGCAGAGCTGGAATTCACACCCAGGCCATCTGGCTTCAGAAACTCTGTTCTACCACATCATGCTGCTTTCTCACTGATTGAGAAGTTGCTGTGTGCAGACTTTATTTTTTTTAAGATTTTATTTATTCATTCAGAGAGGCAGAGGCAGAGACTTAGGCAGAGGGAGAAGCAGGCTCCCTGTGGGAAGCCTGATGTGGAACTCGATCCCAGGACCCCGGGATCATGACCTGAGCCCAAGGCAGATGCTCAATCACTGAGTCACCCAGGTGCCCCTGTGTGCAGACTTTAAATGCCTGTCTTCCTTCTAACAATCTTGAGCAGTAGATCCTGTTAGTACCAGAAGAGGAAACAGAGAATCCCAAAAGATATTCTTCCATCCAAAACCAGATCCTTCAGACTCCACCTGCTGTGCTTTTATTTATTTATTTTTAAGTAATCGCTACACCCCAAGTGGGGCTTGAACTAATAACCCCAAGATCAAGAGTCTCACACTCCACCAACGGAGACAGCCAGACACCCCTACCTCCTGTGCTTTTAAACACTAAACTAAAAAATAAATAAATAAATAAATAAATAAATAAATAAATAAATAAATACTAAACTAGGGGCACCTGGGTGGCTCAATGGTTGAGCATCTGCCTTTGCCTCAGGTTGGGATCAATTCCAGCATCAGGCTCCCTGTAGGGAGCCTGCTTCTCCCTCTGCCTAGGTCTCTGCCTCTCTTTCTGTTCTGTGTCTCTCACGGATAAATAAAATCTTAAAAAAATAAAAATAAAACACTAAACTACAGTCTCCCTTGTAGTCCGGGGATGGTGGACTCTGAAAGATGATGACTCCCTCCTTCAGAGATATTGCTACTGTTCTTTGCTCAAGTGGATCCCTCTCACCTTCTAGGTCTTCAGCCAGATGCCATCTCCTCCAAGAAGTCCTTGCTGACTACCTGTGGAAAATAGCCTTCCCTCTAATTCTCTAATACAAAATCCTGTTTAGATCCTTCATGGTTTACATTTATTATCACATAGAAGTCGTCACAATTTGCAGTTATTTAGATTCATTGTAAGTTTTCTGTAAATCCCCCGAGGGTGGACTTTGTTGCCACTTGTCTAATAAACAGTTCAAAACAAAAACTGGCATTTCTCTGCAAATCTGCTCCTCCCAAAGTTGCCTCAATTTTAGTAAATGGCATCTCCATTAGTATATGGTTGCTTAGGCCAAAGCATTGAAGTCATCCTTGGCTGTCTTTTCTCTCACATTCTTCATCTGATGTCAGCCAACACTGTCCAATAATCTCTTCAAGCAGATCCAGAATCTGCCACCTTAATTCCCCTGAGAACATCACCTAGTCCAAGAACCATTGCCTCCTGCCTGAGCTCTTGAAATGCAGTCACTTCCACACCAACCTCTTCACCATCTTCCCAATCTTTGGATAGACCAGGCTGGCTCCTGCCTCAGGGCCTTTGCACTTGTATTCTCTGCATGGGGTGTTGCTCCCCAGATGTGCACTTGGCTCTCTCTCTCCATCCTCTCAGTGTTTTTTGTTTGTTTGTTTGTTGTTTTTTTAATGGCACCACCTCAGGTCTCTTCCCCAGACCATTCTATTTAAAATAGCAACTCTGGGGACCTGCTGGGTCACATGTGACCCGATCTCAGGATCATGAGTTTAAGCCTCACATTGGGCATAGAACTTATATAAAAAGTAAAATAAAATAGCAACTCCACTCACTCCCCTAACTCAATGTTCCCTATCCTTCATCTCTGCTTTTTTGCCATGGCTCACATTTCTACCTGCCCGTCTATTTCCTTACTCCTTTTTTTTAATCGTGTCTCCTTACAAAGATAAAACTACAAGGGCAGTTTTAACTAATTCACTGTTTATCAGCTGTGCCTGCAACAGTGCTTGGCTTATAAGTGCCAATATTTGTTAAATAAAGTTGTTTTTACCAACACCCAGGAGGGTGCCTGCAATTGGTCAGCATTGAATAAATGCTGAAAAAGTACATGTATGCAACACTTCTTGTTTTCTGTTTTGTTTTGTTTTGTTTTGTTTTGTTTTGTTTTGAGTAAGCTCTATGCCCAGTATGGGGTTTGAATTCAGAACCCTGAGATCAACAGTTACATGTTCTACCAACGGAACCAGCCAGGCCTCCCAAATGTAACACTTTTTGCAAACACTGTAAATTTGAGGGGTTGTTGTTGACATCTCTATTTTATAGAGAATAATAATAATAATAAGCAAATAATAATAGTGGAAGTGCTTGACATTAATCATAACAATGCTATGAGGAAAAATGATGAGCCCCATTTACAGATAAAAAAAGAGGCAGTGAGTTCTCTGGCTTGTTAAAAACTGGTACTCAGGAGGCTTGAGCATTTACTGCATTTGAGGTCACTGAACAAAGATGCTTGTGGGGGAGATAAAAGGACAGAATATTTGGCAGATAACAGGGTCTAGGCATGGAGGCCTCTCTGGGTACTGAACTTCAAAACTCTAGTCTAGTTTGCTATTGATCTTTAGTGGGCATAGGGACTCAGAGATGGGGAATACTGGCAAAAATATTGGGATGTAGGATGGATGTGGGATGTAGGTAGAGATGCGACATTTGGGAACCCCAAACTATGTGAGAATGAACATTTATGAGGATTCAATATTAGCTGTGATGTGATTAATCATTCAGATCTGCAGAATATTATTGGGGCAGATTCTGGGCATAAGAGAATATTTTCAGGATGAAATATTACAGGAATCTAGAACCTTCTTGAGCACCAAACACAGAAGTGTCTAGAATGTGGGCAATAAATAAATATTTGAAGGGGTGTTGCATACTGTGTAGAGAATTCCATTCATGGGACATAGAATATTGCGGAGATAGGCCAATGGATGTACTTAAGGGTATTCCACAGACTGAACATTCAGATGGCTATCTGGGACTATGTTGAAATGGTGGGAGCCCTGGAACGTTGTCTGGGTTGGGATGTTGAAGGTACCAAGGTGTTTCAGGATATAGTAGCTGGGAGATCATGATATTGGAAGTGAGTTAATGCTTTTGGAACACAAAACGACAGCTGGGATTAGACATACTGAGAACATGGATCACAGGTTCAAGTGGAACTTTGGAAGGGGCAGAGAAGCAATGGGCAAACCTAGTGAGGGCATGGAGGGAGGAAGGAGGCAGGTGAGCCAACCTAGCATTTATTGTGAGCCCTTTGTCCATTTCTGCTCCTGAGTTTTGTGGTTTCGAATTGTTTCTCGGATCCATAGAACATATTGAGAGACTCGAGTGTAGACGCCAGGCCGGTTGGGCTGCCCGCATGGGAAGTCTCCCCAGGAGATGATGCCATGGAGCGTTCCATTACAGATCAGGGGGCCCCCGGAGTCACCCTGAGTGGGGGAAGAAAGAGAGGTGAGGTCCTTGGTGGAGCCAAACAAAGGTATAGGCAGGGACATGCCGGAGAGAATGAAAGATGGAGAGAGACACATGTAGAGGCAGAGACAAAAGAGAGACAGGTACACAGAGAGGGTGAGAGTGTAACAGAAGAGGACAAATCCAGAGGAACAGAGTGACAGCAAGAGCCACAAAGAGAAAGACAGATGGATGCACACCAAGACCAAGAGTAAGAGACTTCTCTCTCCATGCTTTTCTCCTCTCCTCAGTCTTAGGAGAGTGATGACACCTTACTTCAACCCCCACTCTTGGTTCTCTGGCACCCCTCCACCCCTCAGCCCTGCTGTGCCTTTATGGTTCCTTGGTGCCATCTCACTATTGAGTAAACTCATCCATACCTGGGTAGGGTATGCAACACATGTACTTCCACTTTGCCTCCCTGGACCAAGGCATATGTCACTGATCAGTTGAGGCACAGATCATTAACTCATTAATCACTCTTTCCCACTGAACCAAAACTCAATCTCAGAAGCCTCCTCTATTGGACATAGGTTTTGTCTCTTGTGTTTTATGGAGAGTTTTGCCCATTTATTTCCCCTTATTTTGGTAACTACTTCCTGATTTTCTCTTTGGGGGAAAGGCCCCTCCTTTACCCTCAATCCTTGCAGCTTGTCCCTACCCCTCCCTGACCCACACAGCCAATCCTGTGACAGACTTGGTCCATCAGAGAATCCCACAGCTCTGGCCAGTGCAATGCTTCAGGACCCATGACTTAAGTCAGCTTAGTGAGACTCACACTCAAGATGTTCATGTAAACAACTGGGAAACTCTTTTTAGCCGAGTTGCTTTGGAGAGTGGGATGTAAGACCAAAGCTGCTGAGGCCATCTTGCTATTGCATGGGAAAAGCTTAATTGAGAATGAAGATAAAAACAAAAGAGAAAAGAGCAGAGCTGAAAAGAGACAGAGCCCTAAACCCATTCTTTATGCACCTGGATCCATTGGTGCCTGAAGCAAGACACCTCTGGAGTTTCCAGTTACAAAAGCCAGCGTGTATTGCTTAAGCTGGTTTGAGTTGGGCTTCTGTCACTTGCAAATGAAAGAATGCCAACCTTTCTGAATCTCAACATTATCAGTGAAATATGAGGCTTAAGATGAATTATATTCTCCAGCCATGGGTACTCTCTTTTTATCTTGACCCTCGATACTACGGGACATGTCATTTCATTTTATTTTTATTTATTTTTATTTTTAAAGAATATTTTACCCATTTATTCATGAGAGACACAGAGAGACTTAGGCAGAAGGAGAATCAGGCTCCCTACTGAGAGCCTGATGCAGGACTTAATCCCAGGACCCCGGGGCATCACGACCTGAGCAGAAGGCAGATGCTCAACCACTGAGCCACCCAGGCACCCTGGGACAGATCATTTTATTTTTTTTATTTATTTTTTTTTTGTCTTATTTTATTTTTTTTATTTTTATTTTTATTTTTTTTAGGTTTTTTTTTTTTTTTTAATTGGTGTTCAATTTGGGACAGATCATTTTAAAAGATTGCTTCCCCCAAGGCTAGAAGCAAGTCCTTCCCCCCCAGCATCTGTCCCCACCTCCATCCTGGCTTCCCATCCTGGCTTCCTATCCTGGCCCTTGGCAACCCAACCACTCCATTGTTCTCACCTCACAGGAGTCCTTGCCACCCTCTTTTGTGCCGGCACACAGCATGTTGGGTGTGATCTTCCCTGGGTAGACTTGGCGACACTCTTCATCTGAGCGTAGCTGGATGTTGGCACATTGTAAGGTTTGGGGGTAACTCACTGGGGAGGAGAGAAAGAAGAATCTAAGGATGTCTGTCTGGGACAGGCTATGGGATGGGAATTAAACAGGAGGATCAGTAGAAAACAGATGGAAAGGGGGATAGGGAAGAGAATGGATATGTATCTGGGAAAAGTGAGGTAGGAGACAGGTGCCAGGAGAAACAGGGAGACGGAAGTGGAGGGAAAGAGGGACAGAATGCGGGGAGACTGTGAGGCAAGAGCTGTAATAAGGAGGGAGATGAGGAGAGGGATGGTTAGAGATGGTGAGAGACAGGACTAGGGATGGGGAAAAGAAGGGGAAGAGATGGCATGTCAGGGAGGAAGAAGGAATGAGATGAGAGGAAGCCCAGGCACCCACTAAGGAGATGCAAAGGGCCCTTGCTGCTGTAAGGCTCAACTCTACATTCATGCACATGTAATTTGTACACAAAAGATATACTTGCATTTCCTTACCCTTAACAAACACATGCCTGCCACTATATCAAATTTATAAGTTACATATTTATTTAAATATATTTATGTATAATTTCTATACTACATAATTTATATACAGACATATTTAAATAAATACATAAACATAGAATTTGTGATTTAGAAAATCAATCTATATAATCTGCATATTTGTATACAAATGTATAGTGATATACATTTATATAAATGTATTATACATATAATATATAGCATATATTATAATATTTGGGTTTTATTAATTTATATACTTATATAAAGGATATATATGTTTATATTATATTTGACCTTTAACATATATATTATATAACTGTATAACTGTACATTTATATAAAAGATATATATAACATAACTTTATACATATTTATAAATTTATGTATTTATAAAGGATATATAACTATATGATCTATGACATATATAACATTTATAGACATTTGTCTAAAGGATATATGTAACATATTTAACTATATATAAATTTTTATGTATTTATATAAGGGATATATACAACACATATATGTGATATGTAAAATACACTATATAACTATACATTTATTGTTATTTATATAAAGAAGTCCTCCTCCAATCTTCCCTCCCATTTCTGCCCCAGTTTTCCCAGCCACTGACCCCTCAGACCATCTGTGAGGGCGCATACCCTGGGGGCTGGTGGTGGTGCCCCAGCCAGACACCCGACAGCAGGTGCCAGCAGGGAGACAGTTGTTGTGGGAGAGGGGCAGGACACGGATGTGGTTCGTGGGCTGGACCGGGGACTGCAGCTCCAGAAGCATGATGTCATGGTCGTGGTTCAGGTGGGTGGGGCTGATCTGGTATTGAGGGTGGGGGATAGAGCGGACTACCTCCCTCACCTGCTCTCCGGCCTCCACTCGCCCCAGGGCATGCTTGCCCAGGTAAACTCTGTACCCGCTGTGGGTGCAGGAAGGGGGTGATTAGAGAGGATGAGCCCATCTCCACCAGCTTCCTTCTCTCCAAGTATCTTCCACACCTCAACTCCAATCCCATCCAACCCCAATCCTAAATCTGACCTCATCCTCAATCCAGGCCCCACTCTCCCACCACCCTAGTCCATTCTCATCCCTATCCTCATCCCTGACCCTACCCTCATCCCTGACCCCCACATACTCCTTCAGACAGTGTGCTGCAGTGAGGACCCATTTGGGGTGGACCAGGACTCCCCCACAGAACAGCCGCCCTTGCACTAGCAGGGCTGCCTGCCAGGGCTGAGAGTGGGGGCGACAGGTGTAGCCACCCGGGAGAAACCCGCTGGTCCCATTGGTGCCGTTGAGAATCTTGGGATACTCCTGAGAGATGCCTGGTGAAGAAGAGAAAATGTTAGGGAATTGGGGTTGGGCGGGGGGAGGGGGGACATGGATAGAGGCCCTGGGCTTGGGGAAGGAGTCAGAATTTTGCCCTGGGTGATTAGGAACTGATGATTCATTCGTTGGCCTCTAGGAGTTGCCATCTTCCATGTAATGGAGATGAGTCAAGGCAAAGAGGTGATGATGTCCTTTTCCGTATAAGTGCTAATTCCACTGGGGGTTCACAGAGTTCATAGAACAAGGTAAGTAGAAGGCTGACTTTCTCCTCATCTGCATTTTCTCACCTCACCATGAGGATGGATTTCAGGAGATGGGAATGAGACTGACCTATACATCTACCTAGGCAGTAAATACATATCTGTCCATCTATCTATCCACCCATCCTTTCAATATGTATTTACTGGGGGCCTCTATGGCTTTAAATATAACCTAGAGCCTAACTACTCTCAAATTCAAAGTTTGCAGGACTCTGTATCATCTGACTCTTATGAGCCACTTTGGCCCCCATCTCCCACCCTTCCCCTTCACACACTCTGTTCTAGATATATGCAACCATTCTCCAGACACACCAGACCCTTTGTACTTGCTGCACCTCTTTCTGGACAGTTCTTTCTCTAGATCTATTCCGTTCAATATGGTAGCCACTAGCTACATGTGGATATCTAAATTTAAATTAATTAAAATGAGAAAAATTCAGTTCTTCAACCACACCAGTTACATTTGAAATGTTCAAGAGCTCCATGTGGCCAGTGGCTATCATATTGGACAGGGCAGGCACAGGACATCAGGTATATGAAATATTCTACTTGATGGCACTCAGAATCTACAGGTTATGTGCCTATGTTCTTCTTGATTCTGAGAGCTCAGCTCAAACATCACCTCCTCAGAAGCCATTCCAGGGACGCCTGAGTAGCTCAGTGGTTAAGCATCTGCTTTCGGCTCAGGGCATGATCCTGGAAGACTGTATTTATAATAGCCCCAAATTTCATACCTGTTACTTCTTAACAGATTTTTATTTTGTTAAGTAATCTCTATATCCAATCCACATTGCTCGAACTTATGACCCCAAGATCAAGAGTCACATGCTTTACCAACTGAGCCAACCAGGCACCCCATCATACCAGTTACTTTTAAAAAGTCACCAGCCCCTTGTTTGTCTGAAAATGTGATTGGACAAGCAAGGATCACCAGATGCATGAAGAAAACTAGTAGCCGGAAAGAGAAGTATTAAGGGCAATAGGCAGAATTACAGTGAACTAACCCCAGAGGAAACAGAACTATTCAGAAGGCCAAATGAACACATAAGGAAATTAGTACACAGTGGGATGCTGGGGTGGCTCAGTGGTCGAGCATCTGCCTTCAGCTCAGGGTGTGATCCTGGGGTCCTGGATCGAGTCCCACATGGGGCTCCCTGCAGGGAGCCTGCTTCTCCCTCTGCCTGTGTCTCTACCTCTCTCTTTCTCTGTGTCTCCCATGAATAAATAAATAAAATCTTAAAAAAAAAAAAAAAGAAAAAATAAGCCATTCCATATTCCTGGCCACCTGGTCTAATACTACCCATCCCAGGCCCCCAACCACTTCCTATTACATTCCCCCAGTTGATTTTCATCAGAGCCATGATCACTACTCATTTCTCTTTATATTTCTTTACATTTATGTGGCCTTTTTAAAAAATCCCCCTAACTTGATTATAAGCTCCAACAACAGGTACCTTTAACCACTTTATTCAGAGCTGTATTCCCAAGACTGAGCACAGTGTCTGGCACATAGTAGGCTTTCAATCAATAAGTGTTATATGTGTCAGGCACTATGGCTGACATCGGAGACACAGTGGCCAGCAATGAGAGAGAAAGTCCACCTAAATGTGCTACTTTCTGGCTGGGTGATCCTATACCAATCACTAGCCTTAGCTTTCTCAGCTGTAAAGTAGGAAAACATCTCTCATTGGGCACAGCACCTGGCATAATGTAAGGTAAGGCCTCCATCCATAGTGGGGACTGTTATAAATTATTAGCTACAACAGGAGGTCCTCCGCTCTATAGCCAGCAGGTTCTTCTTCTCCCTGGGCCAGCTTCTGCACCTGCATAAACCACAGGAGCAGCTGAGTGGTTCTCAAAATTGGGGACAGGAGTCATTGGTGGGCACAAGGTCATCTTAGGTGGTACAGAGATGAGGCATCAAATTGCAGCCTTGGAAACAGAATCACTGCTACTTCTCTGCCAGTCCTAATTTTGTTGAGGAGAAAGTCTCATGATGGGGCTAATAGGCTTTTAACATCTCTCTAATCCTCGCTGAGCTCACTTTTTAAAGCCAGGAAGCAGAAGCCTTTAGCCAGCAACCTAAAATTTATTAAGTTGAACCATCTACAATCACTGTTTTGAGGGAGGTCAAAAAGGGTTCACTACTGGCAATGGCAGATGGTTCAACCCAATAAACACATTGTTTTTATTACCTGGTTCAGAATTTTTTTTTCCTCTTATTTATAGCAAAGGATGCTTTTTCCTTTATTTTTTTCCTCTTATTTATAGCAAAGGATGCTTTTTCCTTTATTTTTTTCCCTCTTATTTATAGCAAAGGATGCTATTTCCTTTATTTTTTTTTCCTTTTATTTATAGCAAAGGATGCTTTTTCCTATTTAGGACAATGATATAAACTTTACTTTTAATATGCTGTAAGTTAAAAAAAAAAAAAAAGAGTTGGGTCTAAGCAGACCATTAGATCTAAAATAATGAAGATGGTTACCAGAAACTAACATCCAGGATGCTGGGGGACAGGGCAGACAATATGGATCATGATCCTAACTCAGGCACCACCAGTGTCATTGGGGCAGGACCTGCTGTCTCAGAGTCCCAGGTTTTTAGCAGTGAAACTGGAGTAATTATAGTGCTCCTACCTCATAAGGCTGTTGAGGGCTCCACAAGACGAAGCATGTGGAGCTCCTAGCCCAGGGCGTGGTACCCAGGAGGGGCTTGGGACATGGGCACCGAGTCCTGGGAGTGGCTCCAAAGGAGAGAAACCACCCCACCTTCAGGCCAAGGGTGGTGCCTGGTGCCAGGTGCCGGAGGACTCCTCCCTCCTTCAGGTCTCAGCTCAGGGGTCTAGTCCTTTGGGAATGCATTCCAGATCAGGAGTTGCCACTACAACTCTAGGCAACTGGCTTGGCTCCTTGAAGCCATCACCTCCTGTCACAGTCATGACTAATTATTAACTAATTATTTGGGTAATTGTTTGAATAATGTCTGCATCCTTCCCCGCTAGGCTCTGGGTATTAAGAGCAGGAACTGTGTCTGTTGTACAGCACCCAGCACAATGCCCCATGCTCAACAGCTGTCAGTTAAATGGATGGTTGGATGGACCTACGGACATAAGGGTGGATGGATGATGATGCCTGGATGGGGTTTCCAGAGAAGTTGGCTGCAAAAAGGCGCTTAAACGTGAAAAGGAATCTTTGGGACTGACTCACGGTGGAACCAGGTTTGGGGTCACCCCAAGGATTGAAGGAAGAACAAACTAAAATGTTCTGGAAGGCGCTGAGAATGAAGAGAGAGTACTTCAAATAAAGTGATAACGACTAATTTGCCAGCCCCTTCTATCTGCCCTGCACTTGCTTATTTTCATATTCATACCTTTTGTAGTAGGGACTTTTGTGTTCTGATTTTACAGATGAAAAAAAACAGAGAAGCTAAGTTATCTGCTCAAAGTAGTAGTGTCAAGATTTGAACCTCTCTCTCTCTCTCTCTCTGGCCTTGAATGGGAAGGGAGCTGCTGCAGGGGCAGGGGCTGCGGGTTTGGGGTGGGGGGCTTCTCAGTGCAGAGGTGGGCAATCAGGGAAGGGCCTGGGGTCGGTGGGAGAGTGGGCTCACCGCATCACCCCATCGGAGAAACCAGGTCATGCAGGGACAAGCAGGAAGCTCTCGGGGCTGTCCCCGCGGGACCTGGCCCCGTGTGGGCGGTGGGCGGAGCTCGAAGCTCCCACGCCCCCTCCTCCTGGCCTGACCCTCCTACCATTGTTCGGGTGACCACCCCGCCTCCACCCACGCGCATTCTTACCGCTTGACAAGGCCGCCATCAGGAAGGCGATCGCAGCGACCAGGGGCCACATGGCGACTCCGGGGTGGGGCGCAGGGCGGGCGGGGCCTGGGAAGTTGGTGTGGGGGGATGGTGTTAAGGGCTGGCTCGACCCCCTACCCCCACCCCCACCCCCAGTCTCTGACCGCCCCTCCTCATCACCTCTGCTCCTGCACTTTCCAGTCTCGAATCTCCTCTCCTTCACTAAGAACCTTGACCCTGGAATCTGCACCACCTCTCCCTAATTTCCATCCTCGGTGGGGAGCCCCAGTGAGGAGGGAGGAGGGGCTGGGGCCGCGTGCACCCGCGTCCTCCCGCGCCCTCCAGGGAGCCGGGCCCTCAGGAACTCTCTCCCGCCTCTCCGCCCCCTTGCTACCCTCTCAGGGTCGTCCCGGGCACCTGGCCTCAAACAGCTTATCTTTCAGTATGGTTCACCCTCTGCAGCTTTGCAGATTTCTATCTCTATAACTGAACCTCTGGCTTCCCTCTCCATCTCCCTGACTCAGCTGTTCTTTTCCTTTCCCTCCTCACCTTTCCTTCCTCTCCCCACTCCTCCCCTCTGACGCTCCCGCCCCTGCCCCAGGCGGACCCTACCTCGGTGAGAGGCCGGGGTGCTGAGCTTCACCGCCAGCTGCGTCCAACTTCAGCCCGGACCCATGGCTTTTAACCCCTGAATTCCCTCCCCCAGCGCCCTCAGCATTTCCCTGTTGCTGGCCTCCCCCTCTCCACCCCCAATGGCTCAGCAGGCGCCTGCCAGGCACCCCCTAGTCTGGGCATGGCCCTTCCGCGTGGGGCGGAGCTTCCAGGACAAGCTGGGACCCAGATCTGGCCCCACCCAGGCCTCAGTTGAACCCACTGTGAACCTTGGGGCCTCAGGACCCACCTAGAGGGAAGAGGAAAGCTATTTCCTTCCTCAAACCCACCTGAAATCCTCATAACTCCTCCTTAGGTCAACCCATTTTTCATCCCACTTTCTAATCTCTCCAACCCCTGTGCGTGTTCTAACAACCATCTGCTCCCAGATGGCCATTTGCCACCCTATTCCTATCTCCCTAATTCCAACCGTACTCCTTGTGGTCAGCCTATCCCCCAAACCCAATCCCATTAACAGCCTTATCTCAAATTTGTCCAAACATCAAACCCAACACATCCAAATTCCAGTTCCCAGCTTCATCTCCAGCACCAACTCCATCTCCAACCCTTCTGAAAAACACAGGGATGCCTAAATTTACTCCACCATTTCCCTTCCCCTATCCTCACAACCATCAGGTGCAAGAAGGTAATCTTCAGATAGGCAGATAGAAAGTCAATTGGACTTGGACTTGGATGAGGCCTGGGAAAGCAATATTGTGGGTAAATGGCCTTTTAGGAACAAGGCCAGTTGGGGTGAGGGAGTCCATGGGGATGTAGGTGGAGAGGGAGAAGCAGGAATCGGAAAGCTCTGGGGGCCAGGATGATGGGGAAGAGGAAGGAGGAAGAGGTGGTGTTTGGGGAATGAGTAGGTGCCTCCTGAACTGTGACTGGGTGGGGCCATGAATTAATCCTAGGGGGTGGAGGGGGGCAGGATTAAGGATTAAGGAGGGCAGAGGTGGGGTCAGAATTTGGAAGATAGCCAGGGATGGGGATCAGATGAAGTTTGGAGAGAGAGCAGTGGTGTCATAATAAGGATAAAGGATTAAGATGGGCAGAATGAGGGTTCATATCAAAATTAGTGTGGTCTATGTTGGAGAAGTTTAAGTTTGGACATAGGCATCAAATCTAGTGTCAAAAGGTAAGTCTTTTTTTTTTTTTAAGACAAGTTTTTAAAAAGGATCTAACCATGACTCTCCTACATATATGAAATACATATATGTCAAAGATTTTATTTTGATTTATTAATAAATGATGGAGTTAGTAAGATATTACAAAGAACCACACAGGTAGAGTCAACAAGGAATGCTGAAATGAATTTATAAATAGATACAAAACTGGGGACACCTGGGTGGCTCAGTGGTTGAGCGTCAGCTTTTGGCTCAGGGTGTGATTCCAGGGTCCTAGGATTGAGTCCCTCCCCGCAGGGAGCCTGCTTCTCCCTCTGCCTGTGTCTCTGCCTCTCTCTGTGTCTCTCATGAAAAAAATAAATAAACTCTTTTTTAAAAAAATAGATTCAAAACTGGTTTATTCTACATGGGTAGGGGGAAGGAAATTAATTGTACTTCCACCTGACAAAACTCATTTGCACAGTTACGGACAAGAATGATTTGCATTGTTATCAGCTGTCTATGATTTATGGAGTTGTACAGTAGCTCAAAGACAATAATAGAAGCAGAAACCCCATAAAATCCAATAACCCATTTAGTTTTCCATCAGAGACATCTATTGTATCCATCTCAAAGTCTTTCACATTTTTCTCCTACATTAGGAACAAAAGTTTCTGGACAGGATGGGTTTGATGACAGCATTAGGATGCAAGTGAGTTTGGGGAGAATAGACATAGGGTGAGGATAGGGTGAGGAGTTGGTTTTGAGGATAGGATAGAGTTCTAGATGGGAAGTATCTGGGGATAAGAATGTTGATGGAGGGATCCCTGGGTGGCGCAGCGGTTTGGCGCCTGCCTTTGGCCCAGGGCGTGATCCTGGAGACCCGGGATCGGATCGAATCCCACATCGGGCTCCCGGTGCATGGAGCCTGCTTCTCCCTCTGCCTGTGTCTCTGCCTCTCTCTCTCTCTCTCTCTGTGAGACTATCATAAATAAATAAAAAAAAAAAAAAAAAAAAAAAAAGAATGTTGATGGAGTCCTACTGGGTTGGGCTTGGAGCCAAGACTGAGGATTTGGATGGGAGGTGTTGAAATATAGCTGAGCTGGTGTTGTGGGTTGATAGTAATAATGAGGACTTGATGTGAGGTTGAGTGTCTGTGTTGGGGTAGGGTTTTGGTGGGAGAGGGCTGGTTCATAGCTGTGAGGTCCTCCCAAGGTGACAGAAAGAGTATTATCTGTCCCCACCTTGAAATTCCCCCACATCACAAGGCTGGCTCCAGAGTGGGCACTGAATTCACTCTTTCTAAATAGTGTTGGGTTCAGGTTGGGTGGAGGAGATGTGGGAGGAGGGAGGATGCAGTTTAGTGAGGTGACCGACAAGCTTGTGTGGGAAGTCAGTGTACCTATGCCCTCTTGTGGCCTGGGTCTACACTTCCAGAGAAGCCTCTCTTGCTTGGAAAGGACTGGAACGCGGAGTGGGGGCGGCTGCCTTTGACATTTGCTTCAGGGTGAGTACCAGATCAATGCTGATATTGGGGTTTATGACTGGCCTGGACTTAGGTTGGCTGACTCAGGTTGAAGTAAGGTCATGGACCTACTGGGAGTTGGGTGCATTCCACCCCCGTCACCTGACTGGGAGCAACTGGAGCCCACAGAGGGCAGTGAGCTGCTGAAAGTCACACAACTAGACCAAACAAGGTGTACTGTCTCATAGATCAGGGGTTTTCCCCCATCAGAAGGCAAAGCTGGAGAAAGGACTGGAAAAAGAGGCAGTATCCATAGTGATTCAGAGCTGAGACTCTGGAGCTAGACCATTCAAGTGACATGTGTTCAAATGAAATGATCCCCCTGTACCTCAGTGTTTCCAATTGCAAAATTGTGCAATCAATAGTATAGGATCTCCATGTCTTATAGAGAAGGGTTAAATGAGTTATTATTTGAAGGTGCTTAGATGAGAGCCTGACTCAGACCAAGGGCCACAAATGTGCTTGTTAAATAAGTAGAGCTAGAGATGGAGGTAGCCTGAGGTTTCCGGAGGCCCCACCCTAGCTTGGCTTCAAAATGGGGTTCTTTGTCAAGCAAGGACTGGAAGTTCTGGTTGGAAGTGCTGGCTGGGATGAGAAAGTTGGCCCCACACCCAGGCTCAGAGGAGAGGCCCCGATGCAAACGTAAAGGGAGGGGGAGACAGAGAAAGATACAAAGGGATAAATACACAGTGATAGAAAGACAGGGTGGGTGGGAGAGGGCAGAGGGAATGAAAAGGGAGAAAGAGGCATGAAGACGTAGAGATGGAGAGATGGAGAAGCCTGGGGAGAAACCAGACTTGTGCTCTTGGAGGGAAAGATGCACATGGAGTGGAGATCCATGAGTTCTTCTCTACAGCTGTATCCATGATGGGAAGGATGTCACCCCAGTCACCATCTTTCCTGTGCAGCAACAGAAAACTACTTTCCACCCATCAGAATAGCAAAAACTAGAAAGATCAGTCTCGCCACCTACCTGCGTCTGTGCCCACATCCTCTGCCTCCTGTCCTATTTCTATAGATGAACAGTCTTCGCCTCCATCTAAGACAGACCCCTCCACTTGTGCCTGCTATCTCTTCCCCTCTCACTTCCTTGGGGACACCATTCCAGCCAGCAGCTCTGCACTCCCTTGCCTGCATCAATTTTTTGCTTCCCCAATGAGCAGTCCCATTAACATCTGAACATGCTACAGTTGCTCCCATTAAATTGTTCCATTAAAAGGATTAAAACAGAGATGCCTAGATGGCTCAGCGGTTGAGCACTTGCCTTTGGCTTGGGGTGTGATCCCGGATTCCTGGGATCCAGTCCCGCATCGGGGTCCCTGCTTCTCCCTCTGCCTGTGTCTCTGCTTTTCTTTCTGTGTGTCTGTCATGAATAAAGAAATAAAATCTTTTAATTAATTAATTAATTAAAACAAAAACAAAAAAATGAAACCTCTCAACCTTCAGACTCTCCTTCAGCTTTTTTTTTTTTTTTTTTAGCCCAATTTCTTTCTCCCCATGATGGCAATTTTTTCTAAAAAGTCGGCTACCCTCATTGTCTGCAGCTCCTAACCTCCTGTTCTCTCTTGAGCCCCCTCCATGCAGGCTTTCTCCCTGACTGCTCCATGGGCCATACCCTGTCCAGAGTACCAATAACTTCTGTGTTGCTGAACCCATCTTACTTCAGTTATCAGCAACGTTTAACAAGTGGATCACTCCCTGTTCCTTCAAAGAGATTTTTCCTCCACTTCTGGGACACTATATCCTCCTGGTCTTCCTCATAGCTCAATGCGTATTCCTCACCCATGTCTGCTGCTGTTTGCTCCTGTCCCGTCTCTACATGGCGGAGCACCTCAGGCCTTGGTACTTGGTCCTCTCCTCTCCTCTGTCTACACTCACTCCCTCGGTAATCTCATCCAGCCTGGTGGCTTTAAATACCATCTACATGCTGATGACTCCCAAATTTAAGTCTCCAGCCAAACTTTGCTCCTGAACTCACAACTTGACATCCAATGGCTTGCTCCACATCTGCATGTTCAAAACCAAACAGGCTCCTCTTGCAGCCTTGATCTTTACCAGGTGATCTCTCCATCTTTCTAGTCCTCAACAGTGAAAACTTTCATTTCTCCTTTGGATTCCTTCTCTCACACCACATGTGTCAGCTCTGTCTTCAAAATAGGCCCCACATCTTTTTTTTTTTTTTTTTTACGATTTTATTTATTTGAGAGAGAGCGAGCACAAGTGGGTGTAGGGGCAGAGGGTGAGGGAGAAACACATTATCCACTGAGTAGGGAGCCCCATGTGGGGCTTAATCCCAGGACTCCAGGATCATGACCTGAGCTAAAGGCAGATGGCTAACAGACTGAGCCACCTAGGTGCCCCAGTATCTGACCCAAATCTGACAATTTCTCAATACCTTTCATCCTTGACACCTGGTCCCTCGCAGCCACCATTTTCTCCCACCTAGATTGTTGCATATTTCCTATCTGGTCTCCCTGTTTCTAGCCTGTCCACCTATATTCTGTGTTTGAGAAAGCAGCCAGGGTGACCTTTTATGAGAATGTGAATCAGGGCAGATCAGTCCTCCTCTCAAAACCCTGCAGTGCCTCCCATCTCACTTGGAGTGAATGTCCCATTTCCTGACGGTGGCCTACAAGCCCCTAGACATCATCAACTGTTTCCCTTTTCCTGCCTTTCTCATGCCAGGCACACTCTCAGAGCCTCTTCCAAGCTGGATATCTACATGGTTTCTTCCATTCTTGTCCTCCTCTCCCTGAAGACTTTCTTGACCAATGTACCTGGGAATTCCGAGGACAAGTTCAATGAATCACTAGAAGGACTCCCAGAACCCAGAGAAGCTGCTCTAATCATGGCTTCGGCTTATTACAAGTAAAAATATAGCATAAAATAAGGCGTATCTGGGTGGCTTAGTTGGTTAAGTGTCTGCTTTCGGCTCAGTTCATGATCCCAGAGTCCTGGGAGTAATATAGACTAATAATATCTGTATATAGTCGATATATAGACTAATAATATATATATATTTATATATATAATAAAATAAGCAGAGGAAAATGGTGCACAGGGCAGAGTCTGGGAGAAACCAGGCACAACATTTCGGATGTCCTCTCTCCCTGAGGTTGTGCAGACAGCACCTGCTTCCCCAGCAGCACTCACAGGGTAGTTCAACCAGGGAAGTTCCCCTATGTTTTGATGTCCAAAGGCACATGGCTGTCTGCTTGCATGGCTGACCTGAGTCTCTAGCTCCTGCAGAGGTAAAATTGATACAACATGACCCAAGGCCTCTACCATGTCATTTTTATAAGGATAGGCTATTTGGCAGACTAAGGCCCCCAGGTAAACAAAGACATTGTTATCAGGCCAAATAACAGGCAAGGGCCAAACCTTTCCTTCTGCGCAGAGTTTTGGACCACCCAGGCCTGCCGAGTTAACCCTTATATATATATTTTTTAAGATTTTATTTATTTATTCATGAGAGAACACACACACACAGAGGCAGAGACATAGGCAGAGAGAGAAGCAGGCTCCATGCTGGGAGCCTGATGTGGGATCATCAGGATTGCCCTGGGACGAAAGGCAGACAGCTCGACCGCTGAGCCACCCAGGCATCCCACGAGTTAACCCTTATCGCACAACCACCTATTTCAAATCCCTCCTCTGACATTCTCTATCTCTCTTACTTTGCTTGACTTTTATGCAAGGCACTCCCATCTGTAATACTTCATGTTTTACTCATTCATTTATTTATTTCCATCAGAAGTGAGTGCCCTGGGGGCAGAAGTGTTGATCTGTTTTGTTCTATAACAGTACCTGGTGTATAATAAAATTTAATGAATATATTTGCTGGATGAATATTCAAAAAATATTGAATAAAGATAAATATTCAATAAAATGCAATGAATATTCACTTTTGTCACATGCAGATGTGACTTACATTTGCAGAATGAACTGCAAGCATTGCTGAGGGTGTGGGAGATAGGAATCCTTATCTAGACAAAAAACCTACTAGTACTTGGTGAAATTGATTAAGAGAAGGCCTTTTGATCCTTTTGATCCAGTGGTCCCACTTTTGTGAATATTCCAGAGAAGTCTATAGGCACGGAAGGGGCATGTCCCCAAATAGTCATTGCATTATTACTTAGGTAGTGGAGGGAAACTAGGTGTCCATCATCAACGAACTGGGTCCTTAAACATGGTGGATATATACCAGGAGATGGTGCTTCTCAAACTTTAATATGCATTGTGTCCCTGTGGATCCTGTTAAAATACAGATTCTGGTTCTTTTGGTCTGTAGTGAGGCCCAAGACTCTGACATCTACTAAGCTCCAGCTAATTCCAATGCTGCTGTTCCTTAGACCCACACTTTGAAAAACAAGGGTATAGACTATTGGAGAGTAGTCCTCTCCAATAGAACTTTGTGAGATGATGGAAATATCCTATTTATCTACACTGTCCAAAATGGCAGCTACATACCGTTACTGAGCCCTGGAAATGTGGCGAGAGCAGCTAAGGAATGGAAACCTAACATGTATTAAATTTAGCTAATTTTTAAAAAAGAGTTTATTTATTTATTTGAGAGAGCACAAGCAAGGGGAAGAGCAGAGGGAGAAGCAGACTTCCCACTGAGCTGGGAGCCCGACGTGGGACTTGATCCCAGGACCCTGGGATCATGACCTGAGCCACCCAGGAGCCCCTAAATTTAGCTAATTTAAATTTAAAAATTAAAGAACCACATATAGCTAGTGGTTACCATTGGACAGCACAGGTGGAGAACACTCTGTAGCTGTTAGAAGCAATAAACTAGATGAGCAAACAGCAACATGGAGAGGTCGTTAATACAGTGTTTGGTGGAGTAAGATCACATTTTTTTTTAAAGATTTTATTTATTTGTTCATAGAGACACAGAGAGAGAGAGAGGCAGAGACACAGGCAGAGGGAGAAGCAGGCTCCATGCAGAGAGCCTGATGTGGGACTTGATCCTGGGTCTCCAGGATTACGCCCTGGGCTGCAGGTGGCGCTAAACCGCTGCGCCACTGGGGCTGCCCAATATCACATATTTAATACCTCAATCTTGGTGCCTCAATCTTGGCTCAGTCAGTAGAACATGTGACTCTTAATCTGAGGGTTGTGAGTTCAAACCCCACATTGGGTGTAGAGCCAACTTAAAAAAATACTTCAACCTGACTCCTCACCTACACCCACCTTCCACAATACCCTGTATCATCAGATTTAAGGTGCTGGTGATTGTATTTGCACTATTATTTTGCATACCTCTGAGATAGAGAAAGAAACTGTCATTTAAATTATGATATAATGCTAAGATACTATTGGTTGTAAAATGCTGCCTGATTTCAGAATTGTTAAAAATGTGAAGGAATGTGCATCTGAGAAGCAATAAAATGCAGTATTCAATCATCACAGTGGGGAGTATAGTTTGGGAATTGGGTTAATCTTTGATCTAAACTACTTTTTATTTGTTTATTTTTTAAAGATTTTATTTATTTATTCATGAGAGACACACACCACCGAGAGAAAACAGAGAGACATAGGCAGAGGAGAAGCAGGCTCCCTGCTGGGAGCCTGATGCAGGACTCAATCCCAGGACCCGGGGATCATGCTCTGAGCTGAAGGCAGAAGCTCAGCCACTGAGACACCCATGTGCCCCTAAACTACTTTTATTTGGCTTTATAGAAGGATGCAGGCCAAATTATAGCATGGGGTTTGAACCCACAACCTCAAGATCAAGAGTTGCATGCTCCACCAACTGAGCCAAGCTTGTGACCTTCTATTAACTCTTTAATTATATTTGTTGTTTCTGGTGTGTCACGTCCTGCTGGAGTAGAAGTTCTGTGAGGGGAAACTTGTGAGGGGAAGCTCAGCACCTAGAATAATGCCTGGTGTACTGTGTACCCAATAAATAGTCTTTGACGAATGAAAGTAAGAAAGAGAATGAGACTCGTAATACAATGGCTTCATGTAAATTAGCAGCAATAGCTTGTGACAGATGAGGCATGTTTTGCAAGGACACATGGTATTCAAGGCCATTTGTATTGCTGCCTGTGGGGAGGGAAGGTACTGGAGCCAGGGATGACAGATGGAATCAAGAAATAAAATGAGAGCAGGTCTCTGCCAGGACTTGAACTCCAGAGCGTGATTAACTCAACTCTCCTCACCTGAGATCTGATTAGGAAAAAGAGGACCTTTTTATTTGCATACGGTTTTCCAAGAAACAAGGTGAGTCTTTGCCCTCCCTGCTCTGAACTTCAGCCATCCCTGCTCACAGGACCTGAAGCAGTGGCTCAGGGAGGGCAATCTTGCTCAGGGTCATGCTGCAAGGCTGGGCATTTCCTTCTACCACACCAGATATGGTGGATGGGGGGGTGCCTCCAGGGAGCAGCACACACCATCCAGCCACTTGTCAGGAATGTGGTTCCTGGCTGGATACAATGAAGCCACTGTAGGTATAGTCATTGGATGAATTAAATGAACAGGTGAATGGAATTTAGGATTATTCCATTTTTTCTTATTATTTATCTGGTGTTTTGAGATAGTAAGAGTTTTGAAAAATGTCTTCCCTGGGGGATGGTGCCAGTTTTGTGCTTTCACACTCCTGTTTCCATATCTAAGGGGCCTTAAATAATGATGCTGTGGGAGTAGGGAGAGGAACCATGAAGGACTTCTCTGGAAAAGGAGATTCATGGGCCAGGGGTCCGGATCAAGAGGCCGGGGTCCTGGACTCATGGGTCTGAGGGAGGAGAAGCTGGAGGTCTGGATTCTTGGGTCTGAGGGAGGAGAAGTTGGAGATCTGGACTCCTGGGTTTGAGGGAGGAGGGGTTTGGGGTCTGGACTCCAGGGTCTGAGGGAACAGGGGGCTGAGGGTGAAGACTCCTGGGTCTGAGGGAGGAAAGGGCTGGGGGCCCATGACCCTGGGTCTTGAGTGGAGAGAGAGCAGGGTCTGGTGAAGCAAGTGGGCAGCTGATGTTCAGTTACAGCAGCAATCATTTGCTCCATATGGTGTTCTGGATCCAGGTTCGGTACTTGCACAGGTTGGTGTAGACTCCAGGGTAGCCGGGCAGGGCACAGTGCTCCATCCCCCAGGACACGAGGCCTTGGAGCTGTCCTTTGCACACCAGGGGTCCCCCCGAGTCACCCTGAAAAGGGAGAGGCCGAGATGGAGACACTCATGGACAGATGTTCAGAGCCATGGGTATGGAAAATCCAAGAGACAGGGATGGGGAAGGAGGTGGGCTGAGATCCCTTGCAAGGCTCTGGAGATATCTGTCCAAAGAGTTGGGGTCACTGCTTTCCCTCTTCACTGATGCCTGCTAACTCTGCCCTGGACTGACCCCTGGGGCTCACTGCACTGCTCTAGAAAGCTGCATGTGCCTCTTTATATCTCCCCATCTCTAGAGTCACCTCTCAGGGATGGACTAAGGTCTCTAGAGTCCCTGAGCACGGATTTCCTGGTGCTCATATGTAAGTAATAACAGCAATGAGGGCAGTGGTAAGTGCTGGCATGGCTCTGTACTCTTTCCGTGGGATACCATCTAATTCCACCACTTGCCCTAAGAGGTGCTATGTCCATTTTACAGATGAGTAAACTGAGGCAAAGAGGGAGTCCAAGGGTGTACAGCTAGGAGGCAGCCCAACTATTACAATCTCTCTGTTTCTGGGGAGGCCTCCGCTGATTTTCATGCTCCCCAGATCGTTTGATACCCAAGTCCCAGCTCCAGACAATCCCCTTGGACCTCACCTGACAAGAGTCCTTCCCACCTTGGGGAACACCTGCACAGACCATGCCAACGGTGATGGCTTGGGAATAAGCCTGCCGACACTCCTGATCCGAGGAGATATTGATGTTCACGCATTGCAGGGAGTTAGGGTACCTGACTGGGGGAAGGGTTACAAGTGGGATCTACCTTCCAGTAGGACCAAGAGTCTGGGGATCCACCTCCTCCTCCCTCAGACCCAGGAGTCCAGGCCCCCAGCCCTTCCTTTTCAGGATGCGGGAGTACTCACCGTTGGGGCTAGATGTGGTACCCCAGCCCGACACGAGGCAGGAAGTTCCTGGGCGGGCACAGGAACTGGCTATGGTGATGGGCCTCACTGCCCTCCCCAGCTGAATGGGCCGCTCCAGCTGCAGCAGCATCAGGTCGTTATTGTGGGTCTGGGAGTTGTACTGGGGGTGCGGCACCTGGCGAACTACACGCAGCACCTGCTGGGTGGCCTCCCAGTTCTTCAGGTTGTGCTTGCCCAGGGCTATGCGAAGGATCCTGGTCCATGTCCCCCAAAAGTAGGAATGCTCAGGATCTGACCTGGAGACCACTCCCCACCCTCTGGCCTGATTCCCTTATCTGGTGATGAATTTTCCAAAAGTCTGAACTGCTTGTGGAATATTTGATGGACTCTTGTGCTCTTTCCTGGGCATTCCCTCTTAGGCCAATCCCACCATCTGCCCCTTCCTCTCTTGAGCTTTGCTCTGGTTTCTGGCTTGGATGTGAGGTGATGGTTGAGAGTTCTTGGCTCAATCCTGGGTTCTAGGCTCGGAGTTCCAACTGAGACTCTAGGCCGTGGCTTTAGGCTCTACATCAGAATTGTTATCATGGAGTAGGCTCCAGGGAGGCTCTGTCCTGGTTCCAGCCTGGCCCCTGGATTCTAGATATTTTGAACTTTTGAGTCTAAACTAGGATCTGGGCTCTGTAGATTGAGTCTGGATCATGGCATACTTTCTAGACATGAGTGTGAGCTCTTGGTGTTAGGATAGGCTGCAGGTTCTATTTTGAGCTCTGCATTATAGTTTGAGTCTGGATTCTAGATGTTGCTTTGAGCTTTTAGTCTTAGGGTAGGCTCAATTCTATATAGAACAATGGATTCTGGATATGGATTTGAGTTCTGGATTCTTGCTTAAATTCTGGTTTATGATCTGGGTTTTAGACAATGGTATGAACTCTGTATTTGAGCTTAGGGTCCTAAACGTTCTTGATTCTTGGCTGGGCTCTGTTTCAGATTGATTACAGTTATGGTCTGGGCTCTTGCTTCTAGACTCTGGTCTGAAGAACCTGCCTCAGGTCGAGCTCTGGGTTCTAGATGGAGCTCCAGGTTATGGTGTGGATCCAAGTTTCTAGATGTTGGCTTGCATTCTGAACTTTGCATTCTAGACTCTGGGCTTAGTTCTGAGCTCTAGGTTCTACATCAAACTTTAGTTTATGGCATTAGATTTGCCTTATAGGTACTGGGTGGGCTTCTGTCTGGGATCTGGGTTCTAAGTTTAGATCTAGACTCTTTGAGAGGCTCTGAATTCTGTATGGGGCTTCAGATTATGGTCTGCATTCCGGGATTTAGACACTGGATTGAACTTTGGGTTCCTGGTTGCTCAAAAAGGAGCTATTGACTAGACTCTGAATTAAACATTGCATCTAGAATGGGTTCTGGTTCTATCCTACATTCTGAGCTGTATGTTATAGCTGTAAGCAGGGTTCTGGATTTATGGCTGGACTGCAGGTCTGGACTAGACTTTGAATTCTAAGTTTTGAGAGAGATCCTGAGTTTCTGAATGTAGCCTGTGCCCTAAACTGAACCATCAATCTGGAATGGATTCCTAATCTTAGTCTCTATATACAGCTTGGCCTCTAGACAGATTTCCAGATTATGTCAGGTTCTAGGTTTTGTATGGGACTCTGAACTGGCATATGGGTTCAATCTGCTTTCAGAATATTTTTTTAAAGATTGTATTTATTTATTTGAGAGAGAGAGAGAGAGCATGAGTAGGAAGAGGAGCCGAGGGAGAGAGAGAAGCAGGCTCTCCACTGAGCAGGGAGCCCGATGTGGACCTCAATCCTAGGACCCCGGGATCACGACCTGAGCAGAAGGCAGACACAACTGACTGAGCCACCCAGGTGCCCCTATTTTCAGAATCTAAACTGAGGGGTGCCTGGGTGGCTCAGTCGGTTGAGCATCGGATTCTTGATTTCAGCTGGGGTCATAATCTCAGGGTCATGGTCTCAGGGTCGTGGGATGAAGCCCTGAGTTGGGCTCTGCACTCAGCATGGAGTCTGCTGGAGATTCTGTGTCTCCCTCTGCCCCTCTCCCCATGCACTCTCTCTCTAAATAAATAAATAAAATCTTAAAAAAAAAAAAAGAAAAGAATCTAAACTGAGTTCATGATTTGTGGCTGGATTCCATATTCTGGGCTGTGTTGGTAATTTGAGGCTCTTATCTAGACCCCAAACCAGGACCCAGCTACTACATTAGGTTCAACACAATGCTCCAGGTTCTTAGCTGAGCTCTGGGGCTCTAGACTCTGGAATTCACTTGGACAAGAATAGGGGAGGAGGTTACTCACGGGCGTGCACAGTGAGCAGCGGTGATGACCCACTGGCGTGATAGCAGGGCCCCTCCACAGAGGAAACGACGAAAGGGACCTGCCAGCAGGGCTGCCTGCCATGGCTGGGAGTTCTGGATGCATGTATAACCACCAATTATCTTGTTCTCATCCCTTTGGCTCTGTGCCATGGCTGGAACAGGTAGAGATGGGGTAGGTGGAAAGCAGATGAACAAATGCTCTGACTCCCCAACTCTCTAGGATGTCTGGGATCCACAAATCCCCTTTCTTTACCTAATCCCTAAACCAAACACCTCTATCTGCCCCACCCAGTTTGAAATATGCCCAATGTCGCCCTCATTATTGTGCCAACACAATCAAGAGTTTTCTGATACATGACTCCCCATCGCCTCCATAGTATAACACTTGATCCCACAGCCACCTCATCCAGGGCTCTGACATATCTACTATCTTTGACTCTACCACGAATACTTTCTATCATCACTTTTTACAATACACCGCAATTCCCCCTCCCATTAATCCTTCTCCAACACATTCAAGGAGCTCCTTGTCCTTTTTGCAATCTTCCCCCGTGTATGACCCAGAATCTACCATCTCACCCCACACTCACTCCATCTGCCATGTCACACCCCTCCTTGTGATCCCACTCCCCTACCCTCACCACCCACCCCCATCACCGCCAACAACATGCTGTCTTTCCTTTAGTTCTGCAGCCCTCCTTTTAAATAAAACCCACACAGGAATGGACACTTCTCCATAATGCCTCATTTATTCCTCTCCATCATCTTCAACTCCTATACCCTATTATTTCCTGATATCTTCATGACTAAGAACCCAGTCCCCCTCCTGCTTGCTCCTCAGTCATGACCCCCAAAACCACCTCCACACCTTCTCACCAGCTTACCCATGAGCACACTGGGTCCCTGGGAACCCTCAAGGTCTCTTCTCAGCATTTCCGGGGCGGGGGGATTGTCCCCACCCCAGACCCCACTGCTTTCTTACCTAGAGCTATGATCTGGAGTGCTGTCAGCAGGAGGAACATTCTGGGGACGGGGGTCAGGTTCTGGCAAATGCAGAGGGAAAGTGAGAGAGAAGTAGGCTACCAAAGACCCAGAGTTTGAGGGACAGGGACAGAGAGGGCCTTAGACAGAGACCCAGACCCTTAGAGCCATGGATGTGCCTCTGTGTGTGGAGGAAGTGGGGGTGGTGTCTTGCCTCCCTGTCACTCCGTGGAGGCCTTTTATCCCTGGTCTGGGCAGCTGGCCCTGTCCCCCGCCCTTCTCCTGACATTTTTTTTTTTAATTGGCCAGTTTCCATTCCAGGACTCCCTGGTCCCATCTCCTCCCTCCCCTCTCTGGCCAGAGAAGCAGCCACAACATTAATGAGAACCGGCCCAGTGAAGGTGTTTATTCTGGGAGGAACCCAGGGAGGGGGGACCCCAGGGCAGGGTGGACAAGGTGGGAGGGCTCCAGGGAAGCTGCTGGGAGGGGTTGGGAGTGGGAGACAGAGACACAGAAAAGGCTGGGAAATGTAAGAGAAGTGACAAACGAAGGTGAAGAGCCAGAGAAGGGTCAGAGAAACACAGGCCAGAGAGACAGGTGTCAGAGGGACAGAGACTAGGCAAAGATGGTGAAGGAGAAGGAAGGGAACATTGTCGGGGCGGGGGAGGGGAGGTGGGAAGACAAGGGAACAGGGGAGGCCCAGAGACAAGAGATTCATGGAGCGGGGAGAGTGGGAAAGCCGAGAAAGATATGGAAAAGCAGAGGCAAGAGGCTGAAGACAGAATAGAAATAGACACAAAGGAAGAGAAAAAGGAAGGTGGAGAGAAGGAAGGCAGATTGCACACATGCCCGGTCCCCCCCACACACACACACACACATGCCCAGGCCCCAACCACACACACACACATGCCCAGGCCCCCACCACACACAGACTAACCGCAAGAGGATGGGAGGAGGGGAGGAGGGGAGGAGGGGTGGGGAGACAAGATGGCACAGACGGAGGGGAGGAGGAGGAAGATGCGGGCAAGGCAGAGGAGGGGGAGTCGGGAGACAGGTAACCAGGTGATGGGGACACATATAGCCCTGGAGGCTGAGATGGAAGGTGACCACAGTGAGGGGGTGGGGCTGGGAGCTGGCAGGAGACAGGAGGGGCGGTAGCACCTGGGACTGTTTGGTCCCCCAGGCTCTCTCACTTTGTGGTTCTCACAGTCCTGAAAATTTGGGGAGCAGGGGTCCCAGCAGGAAAGGGGGGGGGGAGTGCAGAACTGGGGCCCCCAGCCTGGGCTCTGCAGAGGGGTGGGGGCAGAGTGGGAGACAGAGACAGAGATGGAGACCCAGAGGGAGGGAGAGAGACAGTGGCGAGGTGGGGAAGGGCTCAAGGGACCCTTCCTAACTTAGGGGCAGGGTCCCCTGCCCTCAGCACCTCCCCAGCCTCTCAAATTCCCTAAGGATTGCAATTTGTCCCTGGGCCTGAGCAGGGCACAGTGACCCAGGATGCAGTCTCTGCATCTTCTCCCTCTCCCAACATCCCAACGCCTCCCCCGCCTCCCCCGACGCCCTCCCCCGACCCCCGACTCAGGCTGACTCCCAAACTACTTTCCTCCCTCTCTGCCTGGGCTGCCACTTAGCCCTGTCTCTCTATCTGGGGACTGACACTGTGCACCTGAATCCACATGCCCATCTCCCTGTGTGCACTTCTGTTTCCTTTGACCCAGCTCTGAGGGGCCCTGGCAAACTAGAGGGGTGGGAAGCTGAACTGGAGTAAAGACTCCCCCCCCAATCAGGGCACAAGGTGATAGGGAGGGGGCTGCTCTGCATCTGGGAGCCCTTGTGGTGACACGATCTATACAGGAGATAACACTACATAGAAACACTCATGCACACACATGCACATATGCACACGGGCAAACAGATGCACATATGGACAGCCAACACAGAACTAGGCTACTGGCCCTCGTGGATTTCCTGGAGCCGATATGGCTACGGTCAGGCCTGCAGTTATTTATCTCCGAGGACATCACCATCAGAGGAAGCTGAGGGAATCAGCCCACAAGACTGCTACTATCATAGCAACTTCTTGGAGACCTTAAGTTATTTCCCTTTTTCTTTTTTCATAAGAATCTCAAGATAAAGAGCAACAAAACAGAATTTCCTGGTTAGTGCAAGCCCACCCCTTCCATCTGAGCATAAACCTTGATTTGATGGACTCATGGGGACCCTCCACTGAGCTGGGAGACTTTGGAAAACATGTGGCCTCCCTCGCCCTAAAAGAAAATGCTCCACTTAAGCAGAATGTTTCAGTGAACCCCAGGGAGCCCGGAGCGAGGCCCAGGGAGCCCCAAGTGAAAGGCTGGCCATGGCCCACAAAGAGGCACCCTTCACTGCCTTCTCACTCCCCAGGCCAGCTCTGGGCCCCTGCATGCTCCAGCCATGTTACTCTGTTCCCTCCTGCCAGCATCTAAAACCTGTGCCACCTCCTCACCACTCCACCCACCAGCTTACCAGTCTTGTTTTCAATGACATGGGGGTGCAAGAAAAATTTAATGAATGAACAAACGAATGAACAGATGGTCAGAGTCCTCACCTTCAAGGTACTCATGAACTGGTAGGAAAGGGCAGTAGGCCAATAGGAAAGTGGGTCTGGGGTTATGTGCCCAATGACAGGCAATGTGGGAGGGCCTGATGGAACCCCAGGAGTGGAGAAAAGGGTTCCCAAAGGGCAGGCTGTCTAAGCTGGGGCCTGTTGTGGACGAGTAGGAGTTTGCCAGGGGGATGGAGGGAGTGTACAGGGTGGCGGGTGGTGGTGGTGGTGGTGGGGAAGGAGTTGAGGGGCTCTGAGTAGAGACCTTCAGGCAGGAGGATGGTGATAGAGCTCAGAGGGCTGGAAAGAAAGGTGGCCTCAAGAAGCAGAAGCCCAAGGGTGAGCTCCCAGGGCCCTTAGGGTCCTCCATGGAGACCTAGGTCTGGAGCTTAGGAGACTTAGGAGGTTAGAGACAATGGTGGGGTGTTATTAGCACAAGTGGTGCTGGGAGCCAGAGCCCCGGGAGCCTGTGAGGGGAGGCTGCATTAGTGAGAGGACCAGGGAAGTCTGCACGGGACCCTAAGGAGGACCCCCAGTTTAGGGGGAGAAGGAGCAAGGGGAGAACTAGAAGGAAGGCCAGGAAAGGGTGGTGTTGGGGATGTTGAGATAACTTTTTAGGGAGGAAGAGATTCGAGGGTGGGACACAGCTGGGCAGCCACTGGGAAGAAGGACAGAGGGGAGATTAGGAGGTTTTGGTGGCTGATGGGACTGGAAGCCGGGGAGGGGGGAGGCGGGGGAGGGGCTGGTGGGTAAAGGCAGCCCTAAAGATGTGGCGGTGGAGACGTGTGTGAGCAGTGAAGGTTGGTGAGAATGGAAGGAAGGACAAAACTGCTCCCATTTACTGAGGGCTTGGCACAGCCAGCCATCGTGCTATATTTTTTAATTTTATTTTTGTGCCTTAATGTTCAAAACTTAAAAAAAAAAAAATTGATCTACAGGATGCCTGGCTGGCTCAGTCAGTGGAGCATTTGATTCTTGATCTCAGTATAGTGAATTTGAGCCCTATGTTGGGTGTAGAGATTAATTAAAAATAAGATCTTTAAAAATAAAAATTAATTATAGCATTGAGGGGCGCTTGGGTGGCTCAGTTGGTTAGGCAGCTGGCTCTTGATTTCGGCTCAGGTCATGATCTCAGGGTCTTGGAAGGAGCCCTAGAACAGGCTCCATGCTCAGTGGAGAGTCTCTCCCTCTCTGCCTCTCCCCCTGCTCTCTTTCACTCTCGCAAACAAATCAATTTATAAAAGAAATAAACAGTAAAAAATTGATTTGCTTTCTTATTTTAGTAAAACACACAGAACATAAAATTCACCCTTTAAATCATTTGGAAGTGGACAGTTCAGTGGCCTGGAGTACATTTGCATGGTTGTACAACCATCGCTGCCACCTGTCTCCGAAATGTTTCCACGTTCCCCAGCCTGAACTCTCTGACCTTGTCCAACACTATCTCCGCGTCCTTTCATCCATGCCCCCCCCCCCAACCTCCAACTGCTTTTGGCCTCTGTGGGGTTTGACCTCTGTAGGTACCCCACAGAGGTGGAATCACTTGGTGATTGGCTTATTTCTCTGAGCTTAATGTCCTCAAAGTTCATGTTGTTGCATGTGTCAGAATTCCTTCCTTCTTAAGGTAAAATCATCTTCCATTGCACACTTTGGCCAAGGAAATTCATCATGTGCGTTAGCTTCTTTCCTCCCTCCCTTCTTTCCCCTCTCCCTCCTTCCATTCAGCAACACAGAGCGCTCACTATGCATGAGTCACGGTTCTAAGCACTGAGGATATAGCCATGAACAAAAGAGACAAAAAAAATCCCTGCCCCGCTGAAGCTTATATTCCAGAAGAGAGGGCAATCAAGAGAAAGTTAAGTATAACATGTAATGTTACAATTTATGAGTGCTATGAAAAATAAGAAGAAAGTAGGGTCAGGGAAGAAGTGGGGTAGGGTAGGGAAGACCTAATAGAGGTGACCTTCAGGCAAAGACCTGAAGGTAGTCAGGGATCCCTGGGAGAAGACTTCTAGACAGAAGAAGCAGCGAGTACAAAGGTCCTGAGATGTGTCTGGGGGCCAGTGAGGAGGCCAGCATGGCTGGAACAGAATGAATCATGGAAAGTGTGGATCCAGTGGGATTGGTATTACCTTGTCCTCATTTTGTAGACTGAGAAACTGAGGCTGAGGGAAAGTGGCTTGTCCAAGGTCACCCAGCTGGTCAGTACAAGAGGAAGAGTACAAACTCCAGGACCATAGGAATCTCAGCTCCACTACCTGAATTTTCTATTGTCTTCCAAGCTGATTTGAGGGTCAATTCCATGTATACACTGATTTGTGTGTCCAACACTGTTTTAGCACATTTTTCATAAATTAACTCACCAAACCTTCCCATGGTTTCATGAGAAAGACGCTCTTATTATCTTCACTGTACAGACAAGGAAGAGGAGTCCGCCACCCAAGTTTACACAACACTGAGTGGTGGCGCCATGATTCGAACCCAGGTGGAGAGCTCTTAACAACCAAAGGGAGCGAGATGCTCAAGAACAAAGGGGCAGATGGTGCAACCGCCAGAGTGGTGGGATTAGCTCCAGAAAGGAGGAAAGACGCCTCTTCCATTGTTCCAGGAAGGAAGAAGGAAAGGGCGGGTGAGGTTTCGGGTGGGGTGTGAGTCTTGTGGCAGGAAGAGGAGGAGGGCCCTTGGGTTGGCTTCTGTTTCCTCTGGGAAAATCGATGCCAGCTCACCTCAAGGGGCACCTGGGCGGGTGGGGTTGGAGAGGTGAGGGTGGTGGGAAGGTACCCAGGTGAAGCTGGCGATCAGGAATTTAAAGGGGCATCATTTGAGCAGTTGGACAATTATGTTTTGTTTTTCTCCAGCAAAAAGCAGGCCCGTGTAAGGCTGGTTCATGGTGGAAGGATGCTAAGACAAGGTTGCTGGGACTGTAGGTGGGGAAAAGAGTGGATTGTGGGGTACCGGAAGTACAGACAGAAGGGGCTTGGCAGGAGGCTGCATGAGAGGGTCGGGGTGCCTTTGAGGTGGAAGAACAGGTATGACAGAGCCACCCACAGCTCTAGAAGCATGAGAGGTTGTGGTCAGGGAGTGGGATGTGGGTTTTGTGGCTTTGGAGGTGGAGCCCTTCTGGATGGAGATAGGGACCAGGGTGCTACCGTGGGAATGGGTGACAGGGGAGGTGGTCTCAGACCAGATGGAGGCTGGGGGACTGCAAAACCAGAGGGTCCTCTCTCTTCAAAGCTCCTGAGTCCCTGTGTCAGGGAATGCCTGTCTCTGTCTTCGCTTATAATGAACATCAGGCAGATTGCCAAAGACCTCATAAACACGATCACATTTAATCTCCATAGCAGCTTTATGAGGCTTAGAGACTCTTATTAGCAGCATGTTACAGGTGAGGAAATGGGGTCGCAGACAAAAGTCACTCGTGCAAATGGCATAGCCAGGATTGGAACCTGGGTCATCCAGCTGTTGAATGCTATGCCACTGTGTCTTTAAATATTTTTGTATGCCACTGAGGGCAAGGAATCCTCTGCTGGATTCCCCAGGCCCTGGGACAGGAGAATGAATGCTTGTGGGATGAGCACATGGACCCTCACCTCTGCCTTGTTGGGCCCCTGACCAGCTCTTGGTTTGCAGTTTTTCTAGTACCTCCATGTGCCACATCTCTCTTAATCCCCCCATTGGCCTTTCGTGGTGCACACATAATCACTCCCATTCTACAGGTGGAGAAAACCCAGAGAAATGAGGTTGGTTGCCCAACACTGCGTGGTGAGCAAGTGGTGTAGCTGGGATTCAAACCCTTCTGACTTGATGCCCCTCTGCTGCTGATCTCACGAATCTCTTTGATTACCCAAACTTTCTGGGTAATCTCTCAAATGGCTGAGTCAGCACCCGTATCTGCTACATGCCAGGCAGCCTCTGTATGCACACCTGGACACATCTGATGCCAGGTCAACAGGCAGCAAACATTTCTGCCCTACCTCCATCCATCTTTATTATCTCTTACTTATTTCCTTTTAAAAAGTGGGAGAAGGTGGGTTCACCCCTACCATCCCCTTAAGTCTTCTTCTTGTTAGTAAAGGACGCCATCCTTTTCCCTGTTCCTCAGGTCAGAAGCTGGGAGTGGTCCTTGATCCCTCCCCCACTCCCACCTCCCATTTCAGCAATTCCTGTCACCTTAGCTTCAAAATAGCCGTGGAATCCATCCACTTCTCTCCTCTCTTACCAAGCCACATTTATCTCTCACCTGGACAGGTACAGTAGCATCCTACCTAGTCTCACTGCTTCCACATTTGACCCCTACTCCTACCTTCCCCCACCCCATCCCAAGTCCAAGTCCAGCAGCCAACGTGTTCCTAAAACATAAAACAGTATCATGTTAAGACCTGCTTAAAACCTATCTATGGGGGATCCTTGGGTGGCTCAGGGGTTTAGCGCCTGCCTTTGGCCTGGGGCACAATCCTGGAGTCCCGGGATCGAATCCCACATTAGGTTCCCTGCATGGAGCCTGCTTCTCCCTCTGCCTGTGTCTCTGACCGCCCCCACCATGAATAAATAATCTTTTTTTAAAAAAACCATCTATGATTCCCCACAGCAAATAGAATAAAACCCAAAGCATCTTGTCTGACTTACAACCATCCCTCGAACCTCATCACTCCATCATTTATATCACTCCATCATTCACTGTGCCTCAGCTTCCCTGGACTTCTTTGATTTTCTCAGCATGGTAGTTGCCTTCTCAATTAAGGGTTTTTGTCTTCGCTGTTCCCTTTGCCTGGGACACCCTTCCTGCCACTGTGCCCATGATCACCTTGTCTGGAGCAGACATTGCATTCTAGTTTCTATCTCAGCCTCTTCTGGGGGGCTATATTTCAACCTATAATTGCTTTATGTGTTTGCTTCCTTTTGTCTTTTTTTTCCTATGGAATTTATCACCATTAGATGTCCCTTATGTTTTACTTACTTGCTTTCTTGTGGATTCTGTCTCATATAACTTTAGTGTTATCTCTAATAGGGCAGGGTTTTTTTTCCTTTCTTATCTGATTCTGTGCCCTAGCATATAGTAGGTACACAGTAAATATTTGCAGAATGAAATCAATGTCTCTCTCACTTGAACTGAGGCTTCATGAGGGCCAAGACCTTGTCTTGCAGCTTCACTGCTGAATCCCTGAGTCTAGTTTGCTACCTGGCATGCGGTGGGGCTCTGTATTAAATAGGCTGAAGGATGAGATGATTTCAAAGGCTTCTCTCCAGAATCTCTACTTCTCTCGAAAAAGTCCACTTCCCTCCAGAATTCCTGACTCCTTACAGAATCTCTGCTTCTCTCTGGAAATCTGCTTTCCTCCAGAATCTCTGTACCCAATGCTTCTACTTCCTCAGATCTGACATTAATCTCTAATTACCCAGCCTTGGGAGAGCACACAAAGGGGGAAGACTGGAAAGCCCATCTTTCTGAGACTGGGCTGCAAATCCCTTAGGAGAAGAAAGTTTTGACTCTGGGAGCTGAGGTTTCTGCATCATCAGCCTTGATCCTTTCACAAATCCACTGCCATACTCATCAAAATTAAAGATTCTTTGTGTTTATGGAGGGGATGCATTTACCAAGGTCAAAGACCACAGCAAAGTCTCCCTCCATGGTGACTAGTGCTCCTGCCTTAGCAACATCTCTGCTCTGCCCTCTGTGCTTACTGTGGCTTTCTGCCTCAGCCAAAGACTGTCCTGTGTTTACTCTGGCCATCTGTCTCAGTGGCAAACATCTTTATTTCTGTTCAGTCTGTTTAGGATGGACTTCTCATATTGGGGTTCATATGGGAGCTCTTATGCTTACAAAACATATCCTGGAGTTTAGCAGGATTTCCAGCCCTTGGTGCGTGCCTCTTAAATAGCCCTCATAACCATTCCCACTATGCCCATGCCCTTGCCACTGCTCTGTTTTGGCTTCCCCCTGCAGTCTTCCTGGACATTGCCTCAGAAGGAGCTTTCTGATACCCAGAGCTAGTCCTGTCTGGTCTGAAGCCTCCCTAGCACCCTATTATTCCCAACATACAGCCCACGTGTACAGCAGCTTTCTGCTCTTCTCAGGGGCCCCGCTACTTGGGCTAGCTCCTCCCTAGCCATCCTGCCCTGGGGGCAGCCATTCCACATGGGTCCAAGCACATGGGTGCTTCCTGACCTGTAGACCTCTGCACCTGCTGTTCTCTCAGCCTTGGCTCCCTCCCACCGCCTTCTCATGCTCATTCTTACTCACCTTCTGGGGCCTGGTTTAAACACTATCTCCTTCAGAAGGCATTCTCTGATGCCCCACGTTGAGCAGGATACCCTAACTCTGGGCTCCCCTGTGCCCTTGCTAACACCACACTGGGGCACGTATCCTTTTGTGTGTTCATGCCTGCCGTCCCCATCAGATGGAAAGCCCATTGAGGGCATGGACTGTGGCTGACTCAGCTCTGTTTCCCCACTGCTCCTTCCAGGGCCCGGTTCCTGGGAGGCACCAGCAAATGTTTGCTGCATGAATAAAGGGGTGATCATTATCATTGTTTTGCTCAAAACTCTCTGGCTTCCGTCTCAAAACCGAAGCTAAGCCTATACCCTTTGGTGCCTCTTTGCTCTTTCCTCCACTCACCCCCACCACCACTCTCCAGCCTCAGTTTGCGCTCGCTGTTCCTCTGCCAGCAATGCTCTTCTTACAGATCTGCAAGCTCACTGCCTCACCTTGGATAGGTCTTTGCTCAAATGTCACCATCTCCTCAAGGCCTTCCTATCCACTCCACTGTTTTGTGTGGTCTCAGCCTATCGATAACCAATGTTGTGTCTGGACTGACCCTTGTAGTTCTCACGATTGCAAGGTGCCCTCAACGATAACCATCAGGAAACTTTAAAAAAATAAAGTCTTTTTTATTGGGGGCCATAGAGCGAGATCACAGTGGAGGGTAAGAGTATGGATCTCTGGGGTTCTGCTTTAATCAGGGTGCGGGGGGTGGGGGTACCTAGGGCTTCATGGGCTTGCTTTGTGAATTTAAGACATGAGTGGGGAATTTAAAGCATGAGAAGAGGAAAAGCAAGCTGCTGGGTGATTTTGATTTATGGAAATCAACTTAGATCTCTAAAACAGGAAATCAACTGAGATCTCTAAAACAAAGGAGCCTGGCGGAGGGGGAAGGCAGCCTGACTCTTTATCTAGTCATGTGGCTGGGAATCTGTTTACTGAGATAGCCACCTTTGAAGCAGATGCCTTGGCAAGTAAAGCTTAAGTCAGGCACTTGCATTACAAAAAAGAGAAAACCCAACAGTCAGGGTTTATACTACACCTACTTAAATGTTGGCCTGTTTCCATCTCCTGATTTATTACCATCTGATATACTATATATTCAACTTATTTTTCTCCTTTCTTTTTTGGCCTCTCCCATCCGGGCAGGTGTTTGCTCACTGCTGTCACAGATGAAATGCTCAATAAATATTTGCGGAATGAATGAATGCATGAACACATGGGTCTTGAAGTCAAAGACGGTTTCCAATGGGGCCTTAATATTTCTGCCAGACTGTGCCTCTCGTTCTTGGTGGGCTCAGATCAGGGAGACCAGGGAGGAGGTGGCAGGAGAGAGCAGAGCTCCCACCTGGGCACCAGAGAGGCCTTACTTTGCCATCAATGGCCACCTGATGCACAGGTGTGGGTACAGTGACCTCTTGCGGCCAAGGCCTATGACAGCATCGTCCTAGTTTTCACATGGGGCCCTCATGTCACATATGAGGTCTGAACAATGCTTGAAACAGAATGGAATGGATGGAGATGGGGTATAAGTATAACATACACACTGAATTTCAAAGGCTTAGAACAGAAAAATAGACCAAAATATCTCATAGTTTTAAAATAATGACATATTAATATTGTAATATCTTGGATCTTTAGTTCAGATATATTTATTTGGGTCAAGTAAAATACATTATTAAAAGTTTACCTGTTCCCCCCTCCTTTAAAAAATATGGCTTTAGAAAACTTAAAATTACACATTTGACTCACTTTATGTTTCTATAGGCTAGTGCTGAACCACAGCCAAAATCTAACCAACCACCCACCCACCTCCCAGTGTGGAGGGACAAACTCCAGCTAGGTGACTTCAGGCCAATTACCTGGCCTCAAGTGACAGCCAGTGAGATTGTGGTGCGGATGAAGTCAGCCGGGGCAGCATCCACAGTATGCACAGCACTCAAAGATAAGCATCCTGATTACTGTAAATGAGAGAGCCCATCAAGGGAAGCGGTTTTGCTTTACCCACTCCTGGCAAACATGACACATAGTGGGTCCTAAAGGAGGGTTAGGACTCTCCCGAGCATGCCCAGAACCTGGCAGAGTACTAGGCAAGCAGCCCTCTAATTTCTACTGGCTCTGGAATGGAAGGTTGTTCAGTTCTCTCCTCCCTGACACCAGTCCAGGCCCCCAGCCCCTCCTCCCTCAGACCTAGGAATCCAGGCCCCCAGCCCCTCCTCCCTCAGATCTAGGGGTCCCTACCTCCTACTCCCTCCTCCCTCACACCCAGGGGTCCCTGCCCCAGCCCCTCCTCCCTCAGACCTAGGAGTCCAGGCCTCCAGCCCCCTCCTCCCTCAGATCTAGGGGTCCCAGCCACCAGCCCCACCTCCCTCAGACCCAGGAGTCCAGGCCCCCAGCCCCTCCTCCCTCACACCCTGGAGTCCAGGCCCCCAGCCCCTCCTCCCTCAGATCTAGGGGTCCCTGCCTCCTCCTCCCTCCTCCCTCACACCCAGGGGTCCCTGCCCCAGCCCCTCCTCCCTCGCACCCAGGAGTCCTGGCTCCCAGCCCCCTGCTCCCTCCTCCTTCCGACCCAGGGGTCCCGGCCTCAGCTCCTGCGGGGTCAGCGGGGTCAGCGGCCTCCCGCAGTCACACCGAGGCCTGGGCGCAGCGCCCCTCACAGGCCGCCCCGCACTCCCCGGCGGCGGCGGCGGCGGCGGCGGCGGCGGGGCCCGGCGCCGAGCGCGGGTCTCTGGGAGGCGGGGGCGGCCCCTCCTCGTCGCGCCCCTTGCCGATGGCCAGCCGGGGCCGGCCGCGCTGCAGGCCGTCCAGGAGGGCGCAGGCCTGGCAGAGCGCGCGGCTGGCCAGCGCCCCGCAGCGGGAGCAGGCGCCGGGGGGCGGGGGCCGCGCGGCCGGGGCCAGGGCCAGGCGCTCGGCCGAGTGCACCAGGTCCAGCGCCGCCGACGGCCGCGCCGCCTCCAGGAGCTTGAGCAGGTGGCGCGCGTGGCCGCGGAAGGCCTCGGGCGCGTAGACGCACTCCTCGGAGAAGTAGTCGAGGCGACGGAAGTGCGCGTACAGCACCACCTCCTTCTGCGAGGCCAGCTGCAGCGGGCGGCAGCGCGGCAACGCGCCCCCCTCGCCCCGCGAGCCCAGGCCCCCGCCCCGGGCCAGCCGCCCCGCGTCGCCCCGCAGGAAGTTCATGAGCACCGTCTCTGCCATGTCGTCGGCGTTGTGGCCTGGGGGAGAGAGGGGGAGCCGGTGAGGTGGGGGCGCACCGCAGGGCAGCCGGGCGGGGAGACGGGGAGGGGCCCGGAGACCAGCAGGGAGGGCCGCAGGGGCCATGGAGACCCCTGGGCGCCCCGGGACAGCCAGGTGGAGGCTGACGGTGGTCACAGTGAGAAAGAAGAGGGGAACACACACAGGTTCCCGGGGAGCAATTCGGGGTGCCCTCATCTGGCACCCACTTATCACCATCCCCGCCCGCCCTGTGCTAGTTGCCTTTTCAGGAAGGTAGTAAAAGTGCTTTAGGCTACAAACATTTCAGTCTCAGAAGTGTGCTTCACACTGCACAGGAGCCAAAGCAGCATTTATTTATTTTTTATTTTTTTAAAAGATTTTATTTATTTATTTATGAGAGACACACAGAGAGAGAGAGAGAGAGAGAGAGAGAGAAAGAAGCAGAGACACAGGCAGAGGGAGAAGCAGGCTCCATGCTGGCAGCCCGACGTGGGACTCGATCACGGGTCTCCAGGATCAGGCCCTGGGCTGAAGGCAGTGCTAAACCACTGAGCCACCCAAGCTGCCCCAAAGTCGCATTTAATAGTTAATGGAGACTCTCAAGTGAGCCCTTGCCCAATGCCTCTGGGAATGCACATCACCACATTCAGAAAGACCAGGGAGAAAGTTAGGGAATATTTATACAACAATCACCATAAAACAAGCTAAATCTCTACTTATTCTGTATCTTGTTATTTTATATTGGATAGTCCAGACAGTAGAACACTGGTTTTAGGGTTTCTCTAATTGGCCATAACTCTCCTCAGGGCCTTTGCATAAGCTGTTTCCTCTGCTCAGAATTTGACCCTCTGTCTGCCCTTCACTGGTTACAGGGTGGCCTACAGGTCTTGGCTCACTCTGGAAATGCTTCCTAACCCCTACTCTTCTCCCTTCCTGGATACACCTATTATAAGCCACCAAAGTCTATGTGATTTTCCTTAGTAGTACTTCTCAGGTTCTAATTATACGTGTGAGAGAAGAGCAGGAAGAGATACCGTCTGGTGCATCATCACAATGGCAAACATTTCTGCAATACCTACTGGTTTCCAGTCTCTGGTCCAAGTGCTGCACACATAACCTATCTAATTCCCAACAACCCTAGGACCTCAATATTATTAACAACCCCATTTTATACAAGAAGAAACTGAGGTTAGGCATTGCTCTGGGCTATATAGCTTGTATCTGGTACACAGTAAGTGGTCAAGAATTATGTGTTGAAGTGATGACCAGGAGAGAATAAGGGTCATCACAGAAGAGAGACCGACAGAGAAAAGGAATTCAAAGACAGGTGCATTCTAGACTACAGTTGGCTTCTGATGGATGGGACCACTTCACTCCCCTCCTTTTGTGAACAGGGACACAAAGAATGTCCTTTTTTTAATGTAGGGAACCAAGCCCCTGGAGACTACCCCTCCACCCCGTAGCTGCCAATGCCATTGATTACAGTGACTCAGAAGCTGGCTGCACCCATGCCAGGCACGCACGTCCCCTTCTCCATGTGCAGCTCCTCCCCCCAGGGCACACCCAACAGCGGCTCCTTCACCACCTAAGGGCTAGACCCTCGGCCGCAGGGCCCGTGCTCACCTGTCACGATGTGCGTGGCTCCCACGAGGCGCGCCCCTTCCTCCAGCGCACGGCGCCGCAGCACCCCGCAAAAGGTGCAGCAGGCGCGGCTGCGGCCGGAGCCGGCGGTGCTGCGGGCCACCGCGTCCATCGTCCAGCCCCCGAAGAGGTCCGCGTAGGCCACGACGGTGAGCGGGAGGTCCCAGAGCGCCGCCTGGCGCCGCACGGCCGCCAGCGCCGCGTCGCGGTAGCCGCCGATGCCCTCGTCCACGGCCACCAGGCGCAGCGAGACGCCCAGGCGCGGCGCCAGTTCGCGCAGCACGTGCGCCAGCACCGTGGAGTCCTTGCCGCCGGAGGCGCCCACGGCCACTACGGCGCCGGGTGGCAGCAGGCGGCCCGCCTGCACCGTGTGCAGCACCTCGGCCTCGAAGGCGGTGCAGAAGCAGGCGCCGCACAGCGCTTGGCCGGAGCGCGGGCGGCGGAGGGCGGCGCGCGCCGCGTGGCAAGAGGAGCACTGCGGGGCGGGCATCGCGGGCTCCGGGCGGGCGGGAAGGAGTTGGCTTCTCCTGGACAGGGAGAGCGAGAGGCAGGTTACATGCGGATTCCGATTTGCGGGGTCGTCGCCTCTGAGGAGGCTGCCAGCTAGCTGCCCTGCCCAGGGCCAGGCATGTGAAGGTAGAAGAGGCTTTTTCTGGACGTTCTGGCTTAAGGAGGCTTCGCACAATGCATCCCATTGTGCATCAAGTACAGAAGGAGTCTAAGACTTGGTATCCGGGGGAGAGACAACCATGATACACTCAGAATTAAGTTGTGTCCTCTGGGGGTATAGCAGTTGCATATTAAGACACCGTTTCACAGTTTCCAGGGAGGCCCTCTTTGAGAGCCGGAATCAGAGGGACACGGTGGAGACCTTTGATCTGGACTTCCAGGGCTGTTTAGAGAGCCTGGAAGGAGTCAGCAACCCTAAGGACAGAGGAGGCCTAGAGGGGCTGCAGCTCTGCCAGGGGAAGGCGGAGAAACAGGAAAGATCAACTGGATTTCACTTTGGGGTGAGAGGGATGGGATACTATCTCCAGGTGTGAGTCCATTGCATTCTCTGCAGAACAGGGTAGTCACCTCCTCCGGGGAGACACAGAGGCAGCATGGATCACATCTCCAAGGACACCAACTGGGGCTGCTTCTGTTCCGGAGGTGGTGTGGATGCGCCTCTAGGATTGGACTCAACTCTGCTCTGGTAGCAGAATCTCCCACAAGCTTCTGGGGACTTGTCAAAACATGGATCAGCCCATCTTTGACCCCTTTCTGTCCCTCTCTTCCTACATCGTTCCTCCCCAGCCAAACTCCAATCCTCCACCCACATGTTCCTTGGTTTCACATGCCTGGTAAACCCATAAAAATCCATCAGGCTCAGTACCCCCGCCCCAAGCCACTACTGCCTCCAGCCTGGCCTAGTGCAGGGATGTCTGAGCAGGTCACCCTGCTTCTAGGATTTGTCACAATATGTGGAATCACCTTATGTGACTTTATTCACTGTCTGTGACTTCCAGACGCAGGGCCAGTGCCATTCAGATCTCTAAAAGGCATCTCAAAATCTGGATTCCTGATTCTTCTTCCCACACCTGCTGCTTTTGCAATCAAGAGCAGCTCCATCCTCTCAACTGCTCAGGCCAGAAGCCTTGGGACCCAGGACCCTGGCCTGTTCTTCTTCCATCACTCTTCTCACTCTCCCTGTGGGTGACTCCAAATTGCAATGTCAAGTCCCAACCATTTATCCACATGTCTCACTGAGGCATCCTCTGACCTCAAACCCCAAATGCCATACAGCAAACCCTGTCTGACTGCAGCTTCTTTGCAGACCCAGAAACCAACACATCTCACCATCTGCAGAGCTGCCACCCTCATCTGAGCCACCATCTCTTCTCACTTTAGGAAAAGCCAGTGGCCTATGTGTGTGGCTGTCTGTGATCTGGTTCCCTTTTTCCCTGACCTCACCTCTCCCTATCCTCACTCATGCTGCACTCTACTCTCAAATGCTCCAGGACATACCTACTGCAAGGTGTTTGCACGGGCTCTTCCCTCCGCTCAGAGTACTCTTCCCTCCGCTCAGAGTACTCTTCCCTGTCACTGGGCCAGCAAGTAGTCCTTAGGAGCCATCAGCCGTGACTAGCAGGGGCATCTGTCACAGGTGTCCCTTGAAATGTTTTCTCTTTTGACTACTGATTCAACCCTCCCTCTGTTGTGGTTTATATCCTGCGGAGTCTCCAGTCTCTTCTGGAGCATCCTCTTCATTGTCCTTGGGTCCTGCCCGGCCCATTCTCCTTGTGGGTGACTCTGAATTGTAATGTCCATCTGGCTGGTCCTCCAAATGCCCCACTGAGAATCCTGGCTAGGCCTTTTCTCAGATCCCCAGTGCCCACAAGGGCCAGCTTCCCATTCCTCCCAAGCAGAAATCTGTTCTTTCCCAGCTGTTTCCTATCTCCTGGCTGCTACCACCCAACTTCTACCAACTCCTTCACAGGACAGGACAGGACATAAAATCACCTTGGACTCATCCCTCCTCTTGCCCTAAATCTACAGTCACCCAGTTCTGGGGGTCTGCCTCCTGAAGGCTGGAAGACCCTGGCAGGTGTTGAGTCTGTGCAGGTTGTCAAGAGATTCATAGGCCATGATATGAAGTTTGAATTTTATTCAGAGAGAGATAGGAGCCACAGAAGGGTTTTGAGCAGGAAAGAGATACAATCTGACTTATGTTTTTAAAGGATCTCATTGACTGCTGTGAGAGGAACATACTTTAGAGGGCAGGAGCAGAGGCAGGGAGGTGACTATGGCAACAGCCAGTGAGAGTTGCAAGTGGCCTGAGTGGGGGTGGTAGCAGTGGAGGTGGGAAGGAAGGGTGGGACTCTGGATCTGTTTTGAAGGTAGAGCCCACAGGATTTGCACAAGACTTGGATTGTGATGAAGACTCAGCTGATGAGAAAAGATGAATGGAGACTGACTTGGAGGTTTTGGCTAGAGCCCCCAGGAGGATGATGGGCCATTTCGTCAGGAAGGCACCAGGAATTCCATTTGGACATACCAGGTTTGAAATGTCTGCTAAAGCATCTTCCTGTCCAAGATTTTAAGGACCCAGCCTGGGTGGGGAGTCCCCTCCAGGCTCACAGAGCCCCTAGTCGGCTTCCATCCCAGCCTGACCACAACTCTATCCATCATAGTGGCAGACCTGTCCCCTTCGGGGTACTAAAGGCAGGGACTGGGTCTGCCTCCTTCTATCAGAACAGAGCTTTGAGGACACACTAGAGGCCTCCTGGATGTACCCGATGGCGTCGGGGTGGGCAGGGAGATGGTGGAATCCCCGCCTGGGGGGGTGGGGGGTGGGCAAGAGACAGGATGTACCGCAGCGTCCAAAGGAGGGATCCTGGCCAGAAGGCCTCTGGGACACAGGCGTTAGAGAATCACGGGGGCTAGTGTCACCACTCCCCGAGTCTGTCAACCTCACATGGCACCGCAATAAAGAGCGGTGGCCTACGGCCCATTCGCCGCAGGAGTTAGTACTTACCTGGACAGAACGCGGTACTAGGACGTCCAAACGGCCCCACACGCGGAAGTCTGGCACGGAAGTGGCTCCAGAGACTACGACTCCCAGAAGGCTTTGGAGGCTGTCTTGCCTACTACTCCCAGAGCCCCATGCGGCAACTCCGAAGCAAATGAGGCTGCTGGGCCTGCTGGGACTACAACTCCCAGCAACCCTTGCAGCTCCTTCCTCGGCTTGCTAATGTGTACTGCCCTGTTTCCTTTCGGCGCCTGCGCAAAGCATTAGGCCGGGTCAGAACTGTGAGGTGGTTGCTGGGTGGGTGGGTGTGTCTTTGCTGTGGCCGTACGCTGTCACCGTCACCGTGCAAGACACTCAAAAGACGAAGCAACCGTATTTGATCATTTGCTTTTGTGGGATTATTATAGGCCTTAAAAGCTATTGTAGGGCATTGATTTCTACCCTCGGAGGTGTCGTCGCAGGTGGGAATGGAAGGTGGCAGTGCAGTGCTGTTGGCGAGTGTGAAAGGAAGAGGTTGCGCATGCGCAGGGCAGAGTCCGAGCGTCGGGGCTCGGGTGGATCTGTGGGTGCCCTGTGCAGGTGGTTATGGTGCGCATGAGCGTGTCGAATGGGGAGAGGGAGCACTGGGTGTCAGGCGAGATCTCTGCGCATGGCTCAGCTGTTAGTGACTTGGTGTTGGGAGTTGGGGTGACTCTGGACGTGCTCCTGGTTCTGGGTAGTGGGTGAGATTGAGATCCACTGCGCAGGTTCCAGTCAGTGAACCGGGTAGTACACACTTCCCTTCACGAGGGGGTGGAGCTGGAGGGTGGAGAGCAGGTGAGAAATGACTTGACAGGACCAGGAGACCCTAGAGACCCTGACTTCCGAGACTGAGGGATCCAAAGGCTTAGACCCCAGAAAACCCAGGAGTCCCTATGGCCAGTGTCATGGAGACGCAGACCCTCTAGACTATTACTGAGAAATTCCACTCTAAAAAATATACCCAACAAAAGTATATATTCATATCAAAGACATGTTTGTAGCAGCACTCTTCCGAATATTTCCAGACTAGAAATAACCCAGGTATCCCTCTAACGTAGGAGGTTTGTGTAGTATATGGCATATGCACACAATGAAATTCTATCAGCAGTAGGGATAAATGAATTTCTGTTATATGTGTGGGTTCCTCTCACAATAAAATGTTAAGCACAAGAAGCCAGACACTGTGGGCACCTGGTGGCTCAGTGGTTGAGCATCTGCCTTTGGCTCAGGTCATGATCCTGAGGTCCTGGGATAGAGTCCCGCATTAGGCTCACTGTAGGGAGCCTGCTTCTCCCTCTGCCTGTGTCTTTGCCTCTCTCTGTGTGTCTCTCATTAATAAATGAAGTGAAATATGAAATGAAATGAAATGAAATGAAATGAAATGAAATGAAATGAAATGAAATGAAAAAGAAGCCAGACACTGGAAGTTCCCAACTACATAAAATTCAAAACAGAAAACTAATCAGTGATGATAGAAGGCATTACAGTGGTTATTTTTCGGGAGGGGAGTAACTAAGAATGGGTGCTGGTGGGACTTCTTGATCTAGGTGGTTATTCCAGGAATGTCATCATCATATGAAAATTAATCAAATTTATCTTTATAATCTGAACTGTTTTCTCTATGTTTGTTTTGCTTCAATGTTTTTATTTAAGAACAACATAAGGGGAGCGGTGCCTGGATGGTTCAGTAGGTAAGCATCCTACTCTTGGTTTCAGCTCAGGTCATGATCTCCTGGGTCATGGGGTCAAGCCCTGCATTGGCCTCTGTGCTCAGTGGGGAGTCTTCTTGAAAGATTCTCTCCCTCTGTCCCTCTCCCCTCTTTCCCTCTTTTTAAAAATAAAAGTTTTTAAAAAGATTTTTATTGATTTATTCATGAGAGACAGGCAGAGACATAGGCAGATAAAGAAGCAGTCTCCCCGTGGGGAGCCTGATGTGGGACTCGATCCCAGGACCCAGGGATCATGGCCTGAGCTGCAGGTAGATACTCAACCACTGAGCCACTCAGGCATCCCTAAAAATAAATAAATCTTAAAAAAAAAACATAATTTACTGAGCCAGTCTCAAGAAGAAATGAAAACCCCAAATAGCCATGTATTCATTAAGTAATTGATTCAGTTGGGAACATCTTTTCCAGGGGGAAAAAAAGTTCTGAATGTGCAAGGAAGAAGTAATGACAATTTTTCACAAATCTTTTCAATATGAAGGGCACATCAGCTAGTGTGACTTTTGGAAGTCTTTGGCATTCTCCTGCAGAGTAGGGAAGTGGTATGGGCTGATCTCCAAGAAGCTCTCCATCTCTGGCGACTGTGCGTCTGAAGTTTCACTAACGAAGACAATTACTATCCTTTTCATACCTACCCACTGGCTTCCTTTTGTGGTTTACTTTTTTAAAAATTTCATTTTAGGGATCCCTGGGTGGCGCAGCGGTTTAGCGCCTGCCTTTGGCACAGGGCGCGATCCTGGATCGAATCCCACATCGGGATCCCGGTGCATGGAGCCTGCTTCTCCCTCTGCCTGTGCCTCTGCCTCTCTCTCTCTGTGTGACTATCATAAATAAATACAAATTTAAAAAAATTTTTCATTTTAATCATTCTTGCTGTAGTGAGAGACCCTGGTGACCAGACTGTCCTAGGACAGTGGCATTTATGGTTCAAGAGATGTTTCTACTGCTGGTATTGCTGCTATAGTCCATGCTGTAGGAAGGCGAGTGGACCAGGAGCCAGAGGACTCTAAGGCAGGGAGTGGGGGCGGGGGGGAGCCTGAGTTTCTCTCTCCCCAGGTGCTTTGGTGCAGGGTCTAGAATATGACTTTGAGGTGCAGAAATTGGATCTCCATCCTCCCAGTTACCTGGTCAGGACTCCTTGACTTACTCCACATACCTTCTTTTCTTCCCCTGCTCCCCAACCCCACTGGTCAGTGAGTCTTGTAAGCTTCACCACCTGAAAACATCCCAAATCTCTCCTTTCCTCGTCCCCTCTGTCCCATTCCTTACCTTTCACCCGTATGGCCTTGACTGTTGCTCCTTCCTCCTCCCCAGCCTCCTGGTCTCCAGTGACTCCCCTCAAGTCTGTGTCCCACTCAGCACAGTCCCAGAAAGGTTTCCCTGCCCCAAGAGCCCACCCCACCCCTTCCCTGCTCAGAGCCCTCAAGTGCCTCTCCTGGACTTCAGGGCAAGTTCCTCAGCTCATCAGATGTACACCCCAGAGACATTTGCCATTCCTTTCATCTACAAGCCTCAGTGCCTTTACTCATCACTCTTCCAACTGAGGAGCCTTCCTCCACATGTTAGTATGACCAGTTCTCCTCCTCCTTCCAGGCTCAGCTGGACCTCCTTCCCTCCAGGGTCTTTCAACCACTCTGCATTCCTGGATTTGTGTATATATGAGCATGGTTCAAATAGCCGGGCAGCCCAGGGCTGCCTTGGGCTCAGGGCATGACCCTGGGGTCCTGGGATCGAGTCCCGCATCAGGCTCACTGCGGGGAGCCTGCTTCTCCCTCTGCCTGTGTCTCTGCCTCTCTGTGTCTCTCATGAATAAATAAATAAAATCTTTTTTAAAAAAAGAAAAAGAGGGCAGCCCAGTGGCTCAGCGGTTTAGCGCTGCCTCCAGCCCAGGGCGTGATCCTGGAGACCCTGGATAGAGTCCCACATCGGGCTCCCCCCATGGAGCGTGCTTCTCCCTCTGCCTGTGTCTCTGCCTCTCTCTCTCTCTCTCATGAATAAATAAATAAAATCTTTTAAAAAAATAGTCATGCATCTTCTGTGTCTAAGTGGGAGGTAGGAGAGACACACTTCTCACCTCCCCCATCCCTGTCTGTCCTTCAATGGATCCTGGTCTGTGTGACCCATAGCAACCCCCTCCCATGCTGAGCTGGTCCCTGGAGGGAAAAACCCTGAGCCCCTCTCAGTCCTCAGCACCAGGGGTCCTGGAGCTGCCCCATGTAGGGGTTGAAGATGAAGGGGAATTCACCTGCCAGGCTCAGCACCTGCTGGGCTCCCAGCACATTTTCTCTAGCCTTTCTTGCAGAGTAAGTTGTAATACAGGTTCTAGGGGTGGACAGCCTGGTTAGGTGTTTGGGATGTGGAAGGGCCTGGGGCTGGGGCCAGAACTTCATCCTCTGTACCCTCTTCTGCAAGAAACCCCTCTTCCTGCAACTGTGTGAGAAACAGGAGAGCTCCTGGCCCCCGATCCTCACTCTGATCAGAAGGGCTCTCATGGGAACTGGCTTCTTCCTCGGTTATGGCCTCACCTGGATCTACTACACCAGGGGCATGGGCCTGTCCCTCTCCAGGAAAGTCTGGTGATGGGCCCCTGGATTCCAGGTGGGGCTGAGCTGTCCCCTCCTGCCTAGAGTTGGAATTAAAGTGGCGGCTCTCTGATCTGAAACCCGTGTCAGTTCTGCAGATGTGAAGGCCCTCAGAGACCGGGGCAGAGAGGCCTGACTGAGCCTCCCTTCTTCTCAAGACAGGACTAAAGCATGGACCTGGATCCCAGGGGGACAGATATGTGGATGTCATGGTCAGTTTCTTCCTGGAAACACTTGGCCTACACATCCTGTGATTGCTCCTTCATGTTCTATCTGGGCCGCTCCCCATCTACACACCTCCTCCCCCATCCCTGTTCGAGCAGAGGGACTAGCCTTTGGAGCCTTGTCTTCCCACCACTCAAGAGTTACCTTGTTAACACTATACAGTTTTTTTTTCACTATACAGTTTTTAACTCAAAATTTGGTTCCTATTATATACCAGATTTGTCACTTCCCCCCCTAAATTTGTACTTTTAATGGTCTGCATTCCACAAGCATTTATTACCTACTGTAGGCAGAGTAAAGCCCAGCATTCTCAAAGGTAACGATGAGGTTGAATGAAGGCCGTGCTGTGTTTTGTGACAAGAATCCTTATTAACAGCAGTACTAGATTATCAGTGGCCCCAGACTGTGAGCTTCACTCCAGCTGCCCTTCCAACCCAACCTCCCTAGGGCAACCAGAGAGAACACCTGAAAACACAAATCTGACCATTTCACTCTCCAACTCTAGCTTTAAGCCCATCAGTGCCTTCTATTTCTCATGAAAATAGTGAGAAAGTAGGAAATATGGTCCATGAGACCTGGCTTAGTCTACCTGTCCCCCTTTTGAGTGTATTAGGCAGGGTTCTCCAGAGAAAAAGCACCAGAGATTTGCTATGAAGAACTAACTTAATTAGGGAGGCCAAGAGGTCCCACAGTCTGCCACCTGAAACTTGAAGACCAGGGGTGAAAAGCCAGGGGTGTAATTCCAGTCTAGTCCTAAGGCCTGAGAACCAGGGTTGCTGATGCTGCAAGTCCCAGTCCAAGGGCAGGAGAAGACCAATTTTGCAACTCACAGGCAGGCAGGAAAGGAATGAGTCTGCTCTTCCTCTGCTTTTTCTTTTCAGGCCTTCAACAGATTGGATGATGCCCACTGGCTTTGGGGAGGGTTATCTACTTTACTGAATCCACTGATTCAAATGCTAATCTCATGTGGAAACACCCTCACAGACATACCCAGAAATAATATTTAATCTGGGCATCTCATGGCCCAGTCAAGTTCTCACATAAAATTAATCATCACACTGGTCTAGGAAACCAACTTTCAGCACGCACACACACACACACACACACACACACACACACACACATACAGCTGGACACTGGTTGTTCTGAGTATTGAAATGATTGGCCATATCCTGTCCTTTGCTCAGGCAAGACAATGGGGCCCTGTGAATAGGCAAATGGCCCTTGTTCTCAAGTTAAAGAGATCCTGAGACAATGTCTTAGTAGGAGACACTGTTTTCCTGGATCCTTTGCATATCACTGTAAACTTTACTCTGGGCCACCTGCATCTACTTGAGTCACCCATCCTTGTACCAAGGGTCGATAGTCCTTGCCCCCAGAAATTCAGCCAGGTTTCCCCAACACCCTCCTTGCCTCCCAGCAACTGAGCAGCTGTTATGTCACGCTGACAAGGTGAGTCGCCAGAGCAGCCACAGGGTGTGGGAGCTGCAGTAATAACTGCCTCTCCACTGACCTTTGGAGCCTCATGGCTGCTGCTTCCCCTTCTGCCTTCTCTTGTGGTCAGCTTTAACCTGGAATCAAATGAGGAAGGAGATTCTTGGAAATGTAGTTCTCAGATCAAATGAAGGCCTCAGATCACCATTTTAGTCCTTGAAATATAGTATGTGGAAAAATTCATCTGGCCAGTAAACCTCCTGGCAGTAACCTCCTGTTACTTTTTCCCTATTAGCTGTGACTTGCATGGGCTACTATTTTGGTTATTTATTGCTGCACATCATGCCACCCTACAACCTGGTAGCCTGAACAATCATTTTATTCTTTCTCACAGTGCTGGTGATGTAAACTGGCCAGAGTCCAGCTAGGCAGTTGCACTCTTAGCTTGCTTTGGGCTCTTTCAGGGAGTTGTGTTGAGATGGTGGCTGGAACTGGGGCTGGGTGTCTGACCCTCAGATTCCTCTATGCAGCCTCTGTCTTCACCAGAGTCTCTGAATTGCTTACATAAATGCCCAGGAATCTGCAAGGCAGGAAACTACCAGGCCTTCTTAATATATGAGGTCTCAGAACACCTTGTCCTCCACATCCCGTTGATCAGAGCACTTGTGGAACAAACCTTGATTCAAAAGGAGATAGGGATACCTGGGTGGCTCAGTGGTTGAGTGTCTGCCTTTGGCTCAGGGTGTGATCCCAGGGTTCTAGGATTGAGTCCCAAATCGGGCTTCCTGTAGGGAGCCTGCTTCTCCCTCTGCCTGTGTTTCTGCCTCTCTCTGTGTGTCTCTCATGAATGAATGAATGAATGAATGAATAAATAAATAAATAAATAATTTTTAAAAAATAAAAAAGAGGAGGAGATAATAATAAACTTTATATCATAATGAAAGGAGCTCCATGTTTGTATAAAGGATGGGTGGTATTGTTTGGGGTTGTCTTTGAAGCTAGTTCCTACAGCTATTCATCTGTCTTCAGTGTTGACTGCCTCCCCTTGGGGATTACCCATTTCTGCTAAGGATGTTCAGAAAATGAAATGGAACGAGATATGTAAAAGAGCAACACAGAACCTTCACTTCCCCTGATCTTGGACCACTGACAACAGCCTGGCATTGTCTGTAGGACATTTCTGAGGGTGGATAGGATAAGGAGGAGAGACTCAGGTCTTCCCTTCCCCTGAAATTCCCCTCCCAGGTAGACCCAAGTCCTCCACAGCACATCTGACATGCTGACTGTCCAGACTCCAGACCTAGCATCCCTGTTCTGTGTGATTGGCCACTCCACAGAGCTGTGGACATGCCCGAAGTCAGCACTGCCCTCTGAATCAGCACCACAGACAGCACCACCGTGCTTTCTAAGAGCTACCCATAGGTAAGTTCTGCACAGAGAAAGCACCCCCTGTGGGTGGTGGCCTCACCTCTGCTGGGGCAGAGGTGATGTTGGTCACAGAGCACAAAGCTTGGTAGCTGGAGGAGGATTTCCAACACAGTGGAAGATTGAGTGGGATTTAGAACACAATACTGGAGAGTCCACAAAGTCTTGGGGTACCAAGATCATCTGTGGAATTCACATCCCTTGAGATTGCCTGAAACTCCCTACCATGTCTACTTGTTCCTGAAAACTCACCTTGCAGAATTCACCTTGCAGTCCAGAAGAGCAAGAACCCCGCCCATCCCAGCCTGTGCCTCTCCCATCCCAACCATCTACCCTATGGCATTGGAATCATCAGATAATCTGTCTTCCAACTAGATGATGCTCCCCTCAAAGGGCTAGGTCTCTCATATTCACTCCTTTACTGGAAACCTGAAGGCACAATGTAGATGCTTGTTGAATGAATGGTTGAAATTTCCTCTCTCACCTCATGAGAAGAGCTGATAATTCTTCACTGTCAGATTAACATAAGCTACCCATCTCCCAGCTCAATGAATCCTGGGCTGACAAAGATTGATGAAGGGGGTTCCTGTAGACAGTGGTGCCTAAGACAAAGTATCCTTATGATTTGCGCAATTCATTTGCCCACTCTGGACCTTGGTGTCTTCTGAAAGTTGGACCAGTGGGGCGAAAAGGCTTCCCAGCTCTGACAGCGTGTGGGTTGTAAATTCCTTTTTTTTTTCTTTTGTAAATTCCTTTTTTGCACACGGCTAGATTCTCTGTGACTTCCCTATATCTCCTCATTCTTGCTTTTCTTTGCAAACTGGGGGCCATGGAAACACACTGGGCCTGGCCCAGCCTTTCTAACTCTGATGCTGCAATTGACCCTGCTGGGAGAGAATGGGTTGTCTGAGACAGGGGGCTGGGAAGGGGGGTGGGGCTGCAAATGCAGGAATCATTGATGGTGTGGGAGTGCATAAATGCATGCTCAAATCCTGCCCCTTTCCTTCTCAGTGACCCCAGTGCTGACTGTACCCCTGGTTATGTGTAATGGTTCTGGGAAGGGGTAATATAGGACAGGAAGATTCATGAAGTTAAGTGGAAGAAAACAGTAATTTTTTCTGCGCATACAAAGTCTTAAGAAAACATGTGCAAAGCCATAGTATTGAAGACATCGTGCTCAGGTGATAAAACTGTGAAGAAAAGCAAGAGAACAATTTGCATTAAAGTAATGCTCGAGGATCCTTTGTGGGGGAGCAGGTGTGTGATAGGGATGAGGACCAAGGGGGAGGTCCAGGGTGCTCTATTTCTATCTAGTGATGAATCACTGAGTTGTTTTTGTGGGCGCCCTTCTTTGTGTGTATAATTCTCCCCAGAAAATGTGTCAAGAGAAACAACATCAGGGATCCCTGGGTGGTGCAGCGGTTTGGCGCCTGCCTTTGGCCCAGGGCGCGATCCTGGAGACCCGGGATCGAGTCCCGCGTTAGGCTCCCTGTGCATGGAGCATGCCTCTCTCTCTCTCTGTGTGTGACTATCATAAATAAATTTAAAAAAAAAAAAAAAAAAGAGAAACAACATCAGTGGAAGGGAGTACCACCTACCAGGGTTCCCAGAACCTTTTCCCAGCCTCCAGCCACATAGTTAAAACTTTCTGTGAATTCAGTGTACGTCTCTTCTCTCACGAAACCAACACCATCTGAAGGGTGGAGGACACCTTGCTGGTATTACTCAGTCCGTGTCTCCTGCAAACATGACTTCTGGGAGCAGAACCTGCACTGGCAAAGCCCCATAGATTGCCAGGCCCTGCATGCTCTGCAGCATTGAAGAGGAGTATGGTCCCCAGAGATAGCAATGGTGAAGAAATCGTCTTGGTACCAGACAGCTGCGAGGAAGAGGGAAGGGGAAGTTTTTATCCATTTCTAAATCTGCCCCTTCTCTTCTGCACTTCTCCTCATACCAACCCCATGTACAATCACAGCCTCAAGTTCCCTTTTCTCCTTTGACTGGGGCTCCCCTCAATATCCTTGGAGTCTTTGCCTCACTGCCCGAGTGTCCCCCCTGCCCAGGCTTCCTATGACATGACCTCCAGCCTGGGGAGAGAGCAGCACCTCACCCTGCCTGTGTGTCCTCTGTCACAGGGAGCTCCAGGTGCTGGACAATTACTGTCTTCCCACTGGACAGTGACTCCCGGGGCAATGGCCAGGGCTAGTGTGTGACTTCATGAGCAGGGAGGGGATGCCCAAGACCTTGATGCCAAGGGAGGGAGGACAGTTTGTCTCCTACACCCCCAACCCCATCTCCCCCATCTCCCATGTCCCTGTGTTCCATCCTTGGCAGGACTGACTTCCACAGACGTGCACAGCCTGTGACTCAGGAGATCCAGCCAGAAGGGACTTGTTTTCACTTTGCAGAAAACAAGCCCAGAAGGGGACGGTATCAGCAGGGAAGCAGGAGATAGGGCTTGAGCCCTGTGCAATGTGTGAATTTGAGTGAGGCTCTCACCTTCTCTGGCCTCTAGGCCCAGAGTCCCCAGGAGTGGATGTGTAGTGGTGGATGGCTTATTTCCAATGGCTGTCCTGGCCCTGACAGCATCTGAAGTTCCTTCTCTGAGGAGGGTCACTGTCTGACATCACCTTCATTTTCCTGTCGGGGCTTCCTCTGAATCTTACAACTTTTAGTTTCTGAGAGACCAGCCTTAAGAAACAGACATCCGGGATCCCTGGGTGGCGCAGCGGTTTGGCACCTGCCTTTAGCCCAGGGCGCGATCCTGGAGACCCGGGATCGAATCCCACGTCGGGCTCCCGGTGCATGGAGCCTGCTTCTCCCTCTGCCTGTGTCTCTGCCTCTCTCTCTCTCTCTCTCTCTCTGTGTGACTATCATAAAAAAAAAAGAAAAAAAGAAAAAAAAAAGAAACAGACATCCTGGGGACCCTGGCACTGCCAAGCCCAGACAGACATGATCCTGCTGCTACTGGCCCTGCTCTGGAGGAGGGAGGGGGCGGACTGCCAGAGGAGGCCCAAAAGGGAGCTCTAGGGGGATTACAGGCTGCAGGTGAAGGGCTTGATGGCAGTGCAGGACGGCTTGTGTGTGCATGTGCCTTGCAGGTTCTCGCACCCCCGGGGCAACTGGTCTCACTCTACCCCAGCTCTCAGTTACTGGTTCTGGGAAAGGGTCAATGTATTCCAGGATGCTCCAGTGGCCACAAACAACCCAGGTCCTAAAGTGCAGGAGGAGACCCAGGGCCGATTCCACCTCTTCGGGAACACCCGGACCTATGGCTGCTCCCTGGACATCAGAGACTCCAGGAGTGGGGACAGTGGAAGATACTTTTTTCAGGGGGGGAGGGGAGAGTACAAATGAAATGGAGTTACACATCTAACCAGCTCTCTGTGCGTGTGACAGGTAAGGGACAGACTCCAGGAAAGACCATAGGGGAAGGACAGGGGTCTTGGGACATAGCCAGGATGGGACACACTTCCCAGGAGGCACTGGAGGTAACCCATGTTGGGGCTCAGAGGCAGGAGCTGAACCAAGCCTGAGGCTTCTCTCAGGGCCACACCTTGAACCTTCTCCTGATCCCTGTGTCTTCCCCTCTCCCCTGTGACAGCCCTGACCCACACACCTGACATCCTTATCCCGGGGAACCTAGAGTCTGGCCATCCAAGGAACCTGACTGCTCTGTGCCCTGGACCTGTGAACAGGACATGCCTCTCATCTTCTCCTGGATGTCACCGCCCCTCACATCCCCAGGACCCAGGACCCTCCTCTCCTCAATGCTCACCTTCACCCCACAGCCCCAGGGCCATGGATGGCATGCCTCTCACCTGTCAGGTGACCTTGCCTGGGGCTGGAGTAACTATGATGAGGACCATCCATCTCAACATGTCTGTAAGAGCCAGGCCAGGACCCCCCTGCTAGGTCCCTGACTGGGTCCTGAGGGCAGTGGGGTGGGGGGTCAGGGTCTGGGACACTGGTACTGGTTCCAAAATCTGGGCTGAGAGGGATCAGGAGGACACCTGTCTCCACCTTTTCCCCATTTATGCAGCTCATGGGGACAGAGGGCCAATGTCCACCAGCCCCCTCCATTTACATGAATCTACCATGTCTTTCTGTCCCAGACTCTCCACAGAGTTTGATGGCAACTGTCTCCCAAGGAAATGGCATAGGTAGTTTGGAACCTCCTCCTGGGGTGTGGGGAGTGAGGGCAGGGCCGGGTCCCCCCTGTGGGTAAACCCATTGGTCTTCCCCCTCCCCAGCCCCCACGGCCTTGTCCCTCTCAACCTCCCCTTCCCCCACTTCTGCCCTCCCCACTGTTATCAGGAGAACAAGGAGAACAGGGCAACAGCAGCCCACAGATCTGCCCCTTATCATGTATCTCCTGATGACTCCTCCTGCCCTGTCTTTTATTTTCTCTAACAACTGCTTATTTAGGTACTTCTGAACAGGTAATATATTCACATGGACAAACATTCAGAATGCACAGCAGAGTCTGTCCTCAGACACCCAGTCCCCTCCCGGGAAGTGACACTTTTTTTTTTTTTAATCCATACAAACATTTATTCTGTCCCTGTCGGGTTGGGGGGCTCCGGGCTCCCGGCCCTAGGGGGGTTGCAGGCCTTTACAGACAGCCCCTGGGGGAGGGCGGGGCTCTGGCGGGAAGGCAGGGTCCAGAGGCTGATGGGCCCTGGAGGGGTCCCGAAGGCGAGGCCCTGGGGGGTAGGGGGTAGGGGGGCTGGCTTGGTTCCCAGAGGTCACGGAGTCCAGGCGGGTTTGGGGAGGCCAGTTCCCACCCATCCGACCCAGGCCTGGCTGGACTCTCGGTCCTGGTGGCTGCCAAGGTGCCAGCTGGCGGCACCGATCCTCTAACTCCTCCCCCCTGCCCCGCCCCCCACAGGGAAGGCAGCACCAGGGCTTCTCCAGCTGGGGAAAGCAAGTAGTCATCGGATTTAAATTACAAATAATAAAAATAACAATACACACACACACACACACACACACACCCAGGAAAAGCCTGCCCGGCAGGAGAAGGGGCAGAAGTGGGAGGCTTGGCTGCCGGGGACTCAGCAGGGCCCACTGGGCGCCGGGTGGAGTCTGGCCCGGCCTCATCGGCGTCAGCAGCAGTCTCCAGAGGACAGAAGTGGGGGGGCAGAGAGGCGGGGCGGCGCAAGGGGCGGGGGTGTCGGGCCTCCGGGTGGTCTCGGGCTCGTCCACTCTCTCTGTTTCCGTGTCTCGGCGACGTGGACAGGGCTAGCTCTCGAGATTTACTGCACTGTTTTGGAAGAGGCCTGGGATAGAGGCCGGGCCGGGGCTGCGGGGGAGGCGGGCAGGCGGCAGCCGTCGCCGCTTGGTCTGGGCGTCTTCTCGGATCTTCCAGATCACCAGGCGCATGAGGCGCTGGGGACCTCGCCGGAGCTGTGCCCGTCCACGTCGTCCTGGATGATCTGAGGCAGTCAGAGCACGGACGTGTCCACCACGGTGCTGTGGATGACCTTCAAGGCCAGCGGGCCACTCTCCAGGCTGTGTCCGGTGAGGACGATGTCGGCGCTGAACATGCGCAGCAGGACAGCCTGGACGTCCCAGAGCGAGATGCTCGTGTGGGCGAGGTCAGCCTCAGTCACCCCCGAAAACCTGGTGTTGTAGTCCACATCTCATTGTCCGGCTTGACGAAGGTGTCCTAAACCACCTGCATGTCCGTGTCCACCACCGTGACACACGTCAGCTCCAGGCCATACGTGGTGTAGGACATTTCACAGTCAGGGGCGTAAATCCCCGGGTGGGCGTCTTCCGAAGGTTATTTATTTTTATTTTTATTTTTTTTAATTTATGATAGACATAGAGAGAGAGAGAGAGAGAGAGAGAGAGAGGCAGAGACACAGGCAGCACAGGCAGAGGAGAGGGGGAGAAGCAGGCTCCATGCCGGGAGCCCGATCCCGGGACTCCAGGATCGAGCCCTGGGCCAAAGGCAGGCGCGAAACCGCTGAGCCACCCAGGGATCCCCCCCCCCGCAAGGTTCTTTATCGAAAGTCTTCACAGAGCCTGCGGGGTTTTCCTTCCCGCCGTCCTGCACCCTGCACGTGTCGCTTGGCGGCAGCCCGTGGAGCCGATGGCGGCCGAGCAGCGCGTGGACGGAGTCTCCCAGCCGCGCCGCAGTGGTAGTAGCTCTCCTCCTCCTCCTCCTCCTCCTCCTCCTCCTCCTCCTCCTCCTCCTCCGCGGCCCCGCAGCCCCAGCCCGACGCAGACACGAGGTACTCCCTGCCACACCGGCAGCAGATCCTGCAGGAGGAGTCCTTGGGCTTCTCCTCCGCGGTGAAGATGACGGCGCCCCCCCCCCCCCCCCGCCGCCTGCCGCTGGGGGCGGGAAGGGGTATCCGTTCTCCTTCTCCTTGAGCTGGTCCCCCTTAGCAGGTACTCCCTGATGCGCCGTACACGGCGGCCCCTTTCAGATCCCAGCCTCCGCCCCTGGGGCTGCTCCGGAGGCTGAGCCAGAAGCTGCCTTTGGTGGCCAACCTGCCTCCCAGCACCAGACCAGGCACGGAGCTGGGGACCAGGCCCCGCAGCTTCTTGAGGATGGTCACAGCGACGTTCAAGTAGATGTTCTTGCTGGGACTGCGGTCATAGGCCACCTTCTCCTCGTTCGGTGCCTTCTCTATGGCTTCGTGGTTTGAAGAGCAGAACTTGAGGCATTCCTCAATGAACAAGTTCAGATACTGCTGGCAGATGACTGTGGGGACTTTGCCCCCAAACTCTTTCGGAATAATGGGCTTCTTTAAACTCTGTAAAGTTGGGCTGTGGGCAACGCACCTGGGGGTGACGGTGGTGGTGGTCTTGGATGCCATGCCTGACAACCTGTGCTCCTTCAGGGGCTGGCTGCCCCACTTGGGGCCATTGGGTGGCTGGCTGCTGCTGGTGGTGAGGGTCTTCTTGGCACCTGTGGGGGCTGCAGCCAAGCAGGGGTTGGGGACATGGACGATCCTCCTCTTCTCACCAGGGGCTGAGATGTGAATGGAGGATGGCTTCTCTGTTGGCTGCTGGGCAGCCTGGAACCAGGTGGCTGAGTCCCTCTGGGCCTGCTGGGCGCACGGATAGCACACTTCAGAGATGTGATGTCCATAGGCTGCTCTGAGCCTCAGTGTGTTCGCCTAGAGGGGTCCTATGCTATCAGTAGTACAGAGTGTTCACCTTCTTCTCTGTGACTGTGCACTGTTCCTTCCCACGGATGGATTCTGCTTCTGTGTGCATCTTCTCCTAATGGAAAATCATGGCGGGACCCCTGGGTGGCTCAGGAGGTTGAGTGTCTGCCTTTGGCTCAGGGCGTGATCCTGGGGTTCCGGGATTGAGTCCCGCATCAGGCTCCCTGAGAGGAGCCTGCTTCTCTCTCTGCTTGTGTCTCTGCCTCTCTCTGCCTCTAATGAATAAATAAATAAAATCTTAAAAAAAAGAAAATCATGGCATTCATTTTATTCTATTAGCCAAAATGCTGTGATAAGTAATCTTGTGTCTTTTTTCACAACGATGTATGCATGCCTGTGGGATACATTCCTAAAAGCAAAATGTAGCTTTTATGTTCTTTTCAGTTGAGGTATGTGGCCAGTTGTCCTACATGGAGGGTGGACAAGTGAGCATTCCCACCAACAAGGGGAGAAAGCGTGCCTTTTCCTGCACTTCAACCTACTTCTGTTTCTCTGTCCCCTCATCTGGTCTGTTTTCAAGTCCTTCTGCTTTCTCTCTATCTTTTGTCTCTCTGACCCTCTGTCTCCTTTTCTCTAGCATCCATAGCCCTGGAGAACGGCTCATCTCTTTCTGTCCTGGAGGACCAGTCCCTGTGCCTAGTCTGTGTCATCAACAGCAACCCCCCCCCCCCCACGCCAGGCTGAGCTGGGCCTAAGGGAGCTTGACCCTGTGCTCCTCAAATCCCTTGAACCCTGGGATGCTGGAGCTGCCTCAAGTGCGAGAAGATGAGGGTGAATTCACCTGCCGAGCTCAGACCATGGTGGGCTCCCAGCATTCCTCCCTGAGTGAGTGCACCTGTAGGGTGGGGCTGAAGATTGACAGCACCACCCCCAGCACCCTTAGCAGCCCCTGAGCCTTGCAGGGGAGCTCAACTTTGGTCTGTGCTTCCCTGTGAGGCCAGGATTTTCCCTGCCACATACAGCATCACTGTCTTCTTCCTGCCAGACCAGGGCTGTAGGGTGGGGTGAAGGCTGGGAGGGGAAGCTGGGGGAAGGACATAGGTCTTGAAAGAGGAGCTGGGGTCTGCTCAGGCGTGTCTGGGGACACAGGTCCTTGATTTGTAGGGCAGAGAGGAGGGTGAGACAAGTGAAGCACTCACCATGAGCACAAAATTTAAGGGGAAGCCAAGAAACCTCAGTAATGAGAAGTAATACTGCAACGCAGTGTTTTTAAAAATAAAAGTGAATGCAAAATAAATATTACCATGAACAAAATATCCACATTTTAAATAAAGATAGGCTGCAATCCAGCCTCTGTATGCCTCCCTCACTCAGTCCTAATCCCCTCCCCCAGACCCAGGTATCTGTGTTTGGAGTCTGGCAGGGGGGCTACAAAACAGGAATCTGGGCTCCTCCAGAGAGTGGGAGAAGGTACCAAGTTCTTGGAGAGGAATCACCAATAATCCAGTCTGTCTGCAGGAAACGCATGGCCTTTATCAGAAGGGGTGCTGGGGGCAGTTGGGGGAGCAGCTGCTATGGCTTTGCTCTTCTTGTTTCTCTGCATCATTGTCATCACGTGAGCATTGACCCTGGGGAGGGAGGGAGGGATAGCCTTGGGGTGGGAAGGGCAGGGGGACACAGAATGGAGGGACTTGGGTGGGTCAAGACCCCGAAGCAAGGGAAGGAAGGAAGTTGATGGCACCTGGCTGAGTCTGTCACAGAATTCTGGCCCCATTGCCCAGGATGGATAACACTGGGGTCTCCAGAATGGGACCACCACCCTAGCACCTCCATCACCCTCTAGCCCCTTAAGAGAGAACAGAGGAGGGAGTCAGTCTGCCCACAGCCCCCTGAGCTGGCCAGACTGAAAGGCTCCCTGTTCTCTTCTCTCAGAGTGAGATCCTGCAGGAAGAAAGCCACAAGGCCAGCAGTGAGCACCAGGAATGTGGGTATGGAAGATGCAAATGCTGTCACGAGGTCAGTCTCTCAGGTGAGTGACCTGGACATCTTGCCATCAAGCTCCTCCCTAAGGATCCCCCATCTTTATTACAGCACAACCACCCCCTCTTCTTTCTTTAAGGCCAGGCATGGAGGAGTCACCTTCTCATTGTCCTCCCTTTCTTCTCCTACAGCTCCAAATTTACCGTGTCTTGTCTATTTTTCCTTTTAAGAACAGCTAGTGTCAGCCTCCCCCCAATCATGACCCCCACCATTGCCAAGTCTTCATAATCTTTTCCCTGGACCCCCTCATCTTCTTGCTTCTCATCTCCCTTGTCCTACACCAAACAGTTATCTAAAAACCATCATTATACAGTTCTTGCATTTGAACTGTTTGTCCTCATTGTCTAGACCGGAGACTGGAGACTTTTTATATCTAGGGCCAGATAGATATTTTTGGTGGATGGTGGATATTTGCAGGTATTACAGTCTATTGTAAGCACCCAACTCTGCTGTTGTTGAGTAAAAGCAGCCATAGGCCATATGTAAATGAATGAGCACAGGTGTATTCCAATAAAAGTTTATTTACAGACACAGGCAATGGGCCTTATTTGATCCTTGGGCTATAGTTTGCAGACCCCTTACTCAGAGAATAAAGTCCAAACCCCTTACCTTGCAGCCCTGCAGATTCTGATCTCTCAAGCATCTGCCTCTCCAGAGGGACTAGGATTAAGGTGAAGTGAGGGAGAAACTAGCCCCAGATGCAAAACTGAAGGGAGTGCCCAAAAATCTCAGTGATCCAGATAAATGTTTTAATACACCATTTAAAAAATCAAAATTAAGGCAAAAAAATCCACGATGAGGAAAATATAAAACATCTAAACAATGACAGAATCAGTAGACTTAAGTTAGTTACAAATTATTTAAGATCATCACTGAGTCCAGAGAAATTGTCAAACATGGCAACATTCTCAACTGAAAATGAAAGAAGCAGAGAGGGCAGCTCTGGTGGCTCACTGGTTTAGCGCTGCTTTCAGCCCAGGTCATGACCCTGGAGACCCAGGATCAAGTCCCACATCAGGCTCCCTGCATGGAACCTGCTTCTTCCTCTGCCTGTGTCTTTGCCTCTCTCTCTGTGTCTCTCATGAATAAATAAATAAAATCTTTAAAAAAAAAAGAAAGAAAGAAGCAGAGAAATTGATTTTGAAAATGTCCTCTCTGCATTTGCTTCCAGTAAAATAAGAAAAGCAAAATTATCATAAATTCTAATTTGAGTATAAATAAAATCTTTAAACAGATTTTATTTAGTGTGCAATAATATTTCAGTTATTTTAATGTTGTAGGAAAAATGACCATTAAAAACACACAGAAACATTTTTTTAGGGACACACAGAAACATTTTTTAGGGACACACATGTTTTTTTCTGTCTCAAGCTCCAAATGGTTCAGAAAGTCACTTTTACTTTCTACTCCATCCACTCCTCTGGATCTTTGCATGGGCTCTGCCTCTTTCCTCAAATGCTCTTCCCTCCCTTTTCTACTTCTTCATTCCCGTTAGCCTTCATGCTCCATTGTAAACCTCACATTTTTCATCCACTTATATTGAGTGTGACTGGAAACCTTTGGAGGATCTTGAGCAAAGTACCATGTGTGCTTTCATTCATTAGTTGTTCAGGAGATGTTACTGAGCATCTGCCAAATGACAGGCATTTCAGGTGCCAAAGATTCATCTATGAAAAAAATTTTTCTTCTTTTTAAAAGATTTTATTTATTTACTTATTTGAGAGAGAGAGAAAGAACATGAGTGGGGGGAGGGGCAGAAGGAGAGGGAGAAGTAGATGACCGTGCTGAGAAGGGAGCCTGATGTGGGGCTGGATCCCAGGACCCTAGGACCATGACATGAGCTGAAGGCAAATGCTTAACCCATTGAGCCACTCAGCTGCCCTTTTAAAGATTTTAAGTAACTTCTACACTGTGGGGCTTGAACTCATGATCCCAAGATCAAGAGCACATGCTCCACTGACTGAGCCACCCAGCTGCCCCATCTATGAAAAAAATTTTTCATCTTGTGCTCAATGAACTTTTAGTCTAGACAGAGGGATACAACCAAACCAATCAAACAAACAATTGAACAACAAATAAGTGACTACAATATGAAAGATAGACATATACTTTGGGGAAAATACAGGGTGCAGAGACTGAGAGTGCTGGGGAGATGGCTTATGCTTTTTTTGTTGTTGTTGTTGTTGTTATTCTTTATTTATTGTGGTAAATTTACCACTTAGGTATCTTTAAATGTGCAGTTGTGCAACAGATTTCTAGAACATTTTCATCTTGCAAAACAAACTCTACATCTATCTATCGAACAGCAACTACCCACTTCCTCTGCCACTCCAGTCCCTGACAACCACTATTCTACTGTCTATTTCTGTAGATTCAATGACTTTAGATACCTCCCATAAATGAAATCTGCAGTTTTTGTCTTTTTGTGCCTGGCTTATTTCACTTAGCATAATGTCTTCTACGTTTATCCATGTTGTAGCCTGTGATAGGATGTCCTTCTTTCTAAAGATTTATATATTTTTTATTTGAGAGAGAGCAAGAGAGCACAGTGGGGGTGGGGAAGTGCAGAGGGAGAGGGAGAGAGAATCTCAAGCAGACTCAATGCAGGATTCAATCCCAGGACCCCAAAATCATGACGTGAGCTGAAATCAAGAGTCAGAGGCTCAACTGACTGGATCATCCAGGCACTGCAGGGTGCCCTTCTTTCTAAAGACTGAATAATATCCTGTTGTATGTATACAGCACATTTTCACCTGCTGATGGATATTAGGGATGCTTCCACCTGCCACCATTTTAAATAATGCTGCAATGAACATGGGTATGCAAATATATTTTTGAGATCCTGCTTTCTACTTTTTTTGCTAGATATTTGTAAGTGGAATTGCTGGATCATGAGAGTTTCATTTTAATTTTTATGAGAAACTACCATACTATCTTCTCCGGTGGCGGTACCATTTTACTTTCCCACCAACAGTGCACAAAGGTTCATTTTTTCCCCACATCCTCATCAACATTTGCTATTTTTTTATTTTTTGCCTTTTTTAAAAAAATATTTTATTTATTTATTTGAAAGAGTGAGAGAGAGCACAACTGGGGGTGCGGGAGGGTCAGAAGGAGAGAGAGAGAAGCAGACTCTCCACTGAGCACAGCCTTACTCGAAGCTCAATCTCAGGACCCTGAGATCATGACCTGAGCTAAAGACAGATGCTTAACTGACTAAGCCACCCAGGTGTCCCTATTTTTTGCTTTTTATAGTGGGCATCCTCATGGGTGTGAGATGATACCTCATTGTAGTTTTGATGTGCATTTCTCCAATGATTAGCAGTGAGTGGTGTTTGTCTTTGCATAGGCTTGTTAGCCATTTGTATATCTTCTTTGGAGAAAGGTCTGATTCAAGATTTTTTACCCATTTAAAAAACTGAGTTATTTGGGTTTTTGTTGTTGACTTGACTTCTTTGTATATTCTGGATATTAACATCTTTCCAGATATATGATTTGCAAACATTCTCTGCCATTACATAAGCTACTGTGTGGTTTTTGTTAGTGATGATTAAGCACAGACATGAATGAGCCTCAAGAGCTTGCAATCTATTGTGATCAAAGAGCACTCTAGGTAGAAGAAATAGCAGGTGCAAATGCTCACACAGCAAACCAGTGAGGGGTGGACCATCAGTAAGTCTGTGTAATTAGAAGAAGGTAAGTGCCAACAGGCAGGAAATGAGTTTGGAGAAGTCAGGGTATGTGTAAATCATGTCTGTACATGTAGTCTACTGTGGGCATCTGGAGATGTTTGAGCAGAAGAAGGACATGATCTAGCTTTCATTTTCACAGATCCCTCTGGCTGCTGTGTGCAGAAGAGACTGCTTTGTCCAGCTTCTGGAGGCAGCTGTATAGTCCTGTTCTCTGTCTTCAAGGCCAGAAGCATTGCATCTTCAAATCCCACTCTTGTAAAGATAAAGACCCTTTTGATTACATCGACCACACCCAAAAGATCCAGGGCAATCTCCCCATTGCAATATCCTTAATTTAATCCCATCCCCAAAATCCCTTTTGCCATATAAGATAACACAGTCACAGGTCCCAGGGGATTAGAGTATAGGGCAGCTTTGAAGAGCTATTTTTCTTCCTGTTTCATAGGGATATAATTTCTTTGACTGACTGTCCTTCCACCAAACTGTGAGCTTCCTAAGAACAGGTGCAGTACCCAAATCAAGGCTTTGTAATTCTCTCTCCCTTACCCAATTCCTGTCCATTGTATCATAATTCACAATTAGGTACTTATTTTTTTAACTCCCTTCTTGCCTCCTCCCTCTGTTAAAAAGTAAGCTGCAGGGGGGAGAAAAAGAGTAAGTTGCGAGAGATCGGGGCCTATGTCTGCTGTATCCACTACAGTATATATGCAGTGTCCAGTTTAGGGCCTAACACACAGGGAGCCTCAGCAGAGCACCAGGCTTTGGTTTCATCAGAGACTTTGAGCACGTTACTTCCTTGGTTCACTCTCTGTTTTCATAGCATTAAAGTGAGGACAATAATAATATATTCTTTATGGGGTTGTTGTGGGAGGTTAATGAGATTCATAAGCACCAAATAAAGTGCTATGTATTAAATATTTGAGGAGATTCAACAAAAACGTGCATGGGATGAATGGATGAAGGAATTCATGGGCCTCCCTCCTGGATGCTCTCTGATTTATCCTGTCCTCACTCCCTTTTCTCTCCCTACACTCAGAGTCCCCTGATTGAATCCCCAGCAGTCATCCTTCCCTCAGATGCAGCTACCCAGTCCTCAGGGGAGGAAGAAGAGCTCCATTATGCATCCCTCAGATTTGTGGGAAGGAGCCTTGGGGCAGACAGGAACAGGTGGCCCCTAGTATTGAGTACTCAGAATCAAGATTCACAAGTGAGAGACTGCTGAGACCCAGCCCTGGCTTGAGCATCTGACCCCTTGGGGATGGGATGGGGGTCAAAGAAAAAGTCAGAGGCTGATTCCTGTAGAATCAGAAGACCTCCAGGTGATGAGTTGTAAGTACAGTGGAAACAACACAGGCTTTGGAAACAGTTTCAAGTGCAAAGCCACACGCTGCCCCTTTATTAAGACACAGACCTTCCTGTGCCTCAGTTTCCTGCTCTGTGAAACAGGGATGAGAAGCCCTAGCTGCAAGTTCATGGTGAGAATTAACTGTAGGAAAATCCTGTCAGAATTCTTGGCACAAAGTGTATGCTGACCATATGCAGGATCCTTGTGCTTTGAGCACAAAAGCCTTCCTGAGAATTCTCTTGACTCTGGAGGGTTCCAGCAGCAGTCCTCACTCTCACTCTGCCTTCTACTGGAACACCCTCTCACCAGGCCTTCCTCTGCCTCTGTCCTTGAAAGTCAAGTTCAAGAGGTAGATTTCTGGGTTCAGAATGGAGTCAAGCAGCAGGACATGATCTTCCCCAATAGAGACAAACCAAACTTATGAGGAAGGTTCTCAAACATAAAAGTACGTATATATGTATACCCACATGAATTGACAAGTTGGTTCCCAAATTTACATAGAAATGTGAAGGACCTAGAACAGCAAAACAATCTGATGAAAGAAGAACACAGTTGGAGAAATAAGATTTTACAATAAAGCTAGAGTAATCAAGACACTGTGGTATGGAACAGAATAGAGTCCATAAATAAAGTGTGTATATATCGTTAATTGAACAAGTCCAAGCTTATTCAATTGGGATAGGAGGGACTTTTTAACAAATGGTGGTAGAACAAGTAGATAAAAATTTGGAAACCATAAGCCTTGACCCCTTTCTCATGTCACATGCAAAAAATTAGTCTGAGATTAATCATAAACCTAAAAGTAAAAACTATAAAGATTTTATAATTGTGTTGTCTAGTGTGATAGTCACTAGCCACACATGGGATTTAAGATGTGCTGTACTAGGGGTGCCTGGGTGGCTAAGTTGTTTGAACATCTGAGTCTTGGTTTTGGTTTTGGCTTAGGTTTGGCTCTAGGTTCTGGGATAGAGCCCTATGTCTGGCTTGCTCAGTGGGGAGTCTGCTTGTCCCTCTCCCTCTTCTCCTCCTTCTGCTTGCATGCTCTCTTGCTCTCTCTCTCTCAAATAGATAAGTAAATCTTTTTTTTTAAGATGTGCTACACTTACTGTGAAAAAAAGAGATAAAAGACCTCAATAATTTTTAATATTGATCATCTGCTGGAATTATAATATTTTAGATATATTGGGTTAAATACATCATTATTAAAAAGTAATTTCACCAGTTTCTTTTTACCTTTTTTTATTATAGCTACTAGAATTATGAAACTACATATTTAACTTGCATTATATTTCTATCAGACAGAATTGCTCTAGAAGAAAAATTTAGGAGAATATCTATGGGTATGCAAAGATTTCTTACAGGGCATCCACAACAGTCAGCATTATATATATATTTTTTTTTTCATTATAAACTCCTGTTCATCAAAAGACATGATTGAAATGAAAAGGCAAGTCACAAAGTGGGAGAAAATATATATATGTATCCCTGAAAAGGGGCTTGAACTTAGAATATATAATTACCAGTTAATAACACAATAACCTAATTTTTTTAATGAGAAAAAAGACTCATTCATATATTTCATAAAAGAAGAGATCCAAATGGCCAGTAGGTACATGAAAGGTGGTCAACACCACTGGACATCAATGAAATGAAAATTCATCACAATGAAATGCCCTATCACATCTGCTAGAATGGCAGATGTGAAAATAAAAGCCTAAGCACACCAAATGTTGGAGAAGGTATGGAGGAATTGGAACTATTGTATATTTCTGGTGGGAATGTAAATAGTACAACCATGTGTTCTGTACAACAATGTAGTGGTTTTGTATACAGTTAAACATAATATACCCACTCTAAGTCCCAGCAATTCCACCCCTAGTTTTTATCCAAGAATGAAAACAAAGGTCCACACAAACATTTGCACGTGAATGTTTATAGCAGCATTATTCATAATACTAAAGGTAGAAACAATTCAAATGCCCATCAACAACAATAAAACAACAACAAAAACAAATGCCCATAAATAAGTGAATGGATAACCAAAGTGCTATAGCCAAACAACAGAATACTACTAGTCAACATTAAAAGAAAAAAACATTTAACATTAATGACTTTCAAAAGCATATTGAGTGAAAGAAGCCAGATACAAAAGAATATACTCCAATTCCACTTAGATGAAGTCCAAGAAAAGATGAAACTAACCTATTGGAACAGAAATTCACAAAGGCAGCTGCCTCTCTTTTGAGAGTGTGTGGCTGGCAAATAACTTTAATGGCGCACAAGGAAACTCTGGGATGCAGGAAATATCATATATCTTGACTGGGATAGTAGTTACATGAGTGTATGTATTTATCAAAACTCATTGAATTATACATGTAAGATTAGTGTATTTTACTATATATAAATCTACGTTTGGTTAAAAAATAATAAAAATTTAACAATAATGGAAAGGCTTTAGATAAAATTCAACAGCCATATCTACTTAAGACTGTAAGGTGGGGGGATGATGCCTGGGTGGCTCAGCGGTTGAGCATCTGCCTTCTGCACAGGGTGTGATCCTGGAGACCCAGGATCAAGTTCTGTGTTGGATTCCCTACATGGAGCCTGCTTCTCCCTCTGCCTATGTTCTGCCTCTCTCTCTGTGTGTCTTTCATGAATAAATAAATAAAATCTAAAAAACCCCAAAAGACTGTAAGGTGGGGAGATGCAGGTTTAGATATAGAAATAGTATAATGCCCACCTCTGTCGATGGGTATATGCAGTGGTTAACTCAGGACGTGTTTGGTTTTCTATCAGGCAAATGAGATGGTTTCGGAAATATCTGTGAATCTATGCATTTTGACACACAGATATAGTGATTAAATAAGTGAGTGCAGAGATCACAAAAGGGCAAATCCATGAGAAGAACATAAGCATGCACACATCTATTTTCAATCTGCCTGTGCACATTGAAGATGATTCAGAAGACAATGCTGGTCAGCCCATATGAGGCAGGCTGTTAGCTGGTGGAAATGGGACAGGAGGCGCTAAAAGCCCTAGCTGGTTCTTCCTGCAGGTGATATTTTATTGTGTTTTAGCACAGCAGAGTGGTGCCAGGATGTGCGCTGGGCCCATAGCTTTATTGGGTTTTCTTTTCCTGATTATAAAAACAGTTTATACATTTTGTAAGAAAAAAAACCACTTTAGAACATACAGTAAAGTGCAAAGAAGGAAATTAAGAGATAGGACTGTTAATAGATAACATTTTCTGTATTATTTGTACAGGTGTGTATATATGTGTGTGTGTATATGTACACACATATATGTGTATATATGTACATATATAAGTATATATGTGTGTACATATACAACTGTAGAACAAATACATACATACTATACATATTATATCAGTCAATTAATCTATCCTTTTCATAATGATGGTCCTAGCAGGTACAACTTTATATTATGCTTTTCTAACAATGAATTATAAGCATTTGTTGCATCAGTGAGCACCCTTCCCCAGCATGGTGTCTAACGATGACAGTTAAGCTCAATTTGTGCCATGTTCATTTAAGCCATTCCTGGTTGTTGGGCATTTATAGTTTGTTCAGTTTCCCGGTCACTGGCAATGGTCGTCTTTGCATCTTCTATGGTGTTGCCATGGTGTCAAGCTAAGGAAAAGGAGAAGGCAGAAGTGCATTTGTTGGTGGAGAAGAGGCCTTGAAATTACAGCACAGTGCACCGCATATGACCCACCCCAGCCTACTCCCCATTGCCCATTCCCCCTCCTTGTTATGGGCTCCAGACTTCCTACAGGAGCCTCCATCTCCCAACCTCAGGGCAACTGGGCCAGTTCCTTCTCTTGACTGTCTCCTCCACCTAGGCTCTGGACTGTCTCCAGCCTAACCCATCCCTATGGGAACTCTCTCAGCCCTCCTCCCTCATTCCACCTCACCTCCTTGCCCACCTGGTCTTGTCCTCATGGTCTGAGGTTAACACTCATTTAACTGGCTCCGCCTATGGGGAGAAATCAGGGAAGATGTCATATCTCAGGTCTGTAGGAAACAGAGAATGCAGCAGAGTCCTGGGGAGATGCTGGTGTGGTAAGCTTCTTTCTAAGCCCTCCTTGTGAAGGACCTCAGGAGTAGCAGGGGACAAATCTGAGAGCTTAACTTCTACACCAAGAGTCCTTCCTCCACATTCCCCATATGGTTCATCATTTCTGATGTCTTAAGGTCGCTGAAGGAAGATGTCATGGGCCAGCAGAGGTGGGGAGGTAAAAGGGGCTGAGTGTGCCTGGGGAAGGAGTTGGCACTACCTGGCCTAATTACTAGTGATAATAATAGTAAGTTATTTCACACCTATTATATTCCAGACACTATGGTAAATGATTTACAGACATTATATTGAACGCTCTCAATAGTCACACAAGGTAGAAATTTTAACCTCGTATTATGGATGAAGAAACAGTTCAGAAAGATAAAGGTACTTGCCTAAAGTCACACAGCTAGAAAATGACAGAGGCTAATATTCTGAACCTGGCCACTCTGACTCCCAGCCCTTTGTTCTCATGCATGCTAGCCTGAAGAACTAAGATCAAGGAGAATGTGGCACCTCTAAGGAGAATGAGGCAGTGGAGATGTTGGGTTCACTCCTGGCTGTGATGAGGGAGTTATGACTGGCTAGTTAGCTTCTTTCAGGCTATAGAAGAAAAAGCAACATATATATATATATGTATATATATCCTAGAACCCCTCTTAAACTGCCTAGAGTTTAATCATGACTAGTTTGGAAAAGTACATTGGATGATGATATTATTAATAATAATACCTCAGATTTTGTTGAGCCCTTACTGTGTCCCATGCTTTGTTCCAAGCTATTTATCAGTGATACCTTACTTTATTCCCATAGTAGATATCCCTGTGAGGTCAGCACCAGTATCACTTGCATTTTACACATGGCAAACTAAAGCACGAATGGGCTGTCATCCTGATGGTCAATACTGTAGGCTTCTTGATAGAGAAATTGTGCAATGATCACAGATTGGCTCCATATCAAAATACTAAAATGATTTGAAAAAAGAATGCATCTTCTAAAACCTTCACCATCATCACCACAATCAATACCATCACCATTACCATCATTACCACCACCACCACCACCACCACCATCACCACCATCACCACCATCACCACCACCACCACCACCACCACTTTAGCATCACCAACATCATCAGTATCAACATCATTTCCATCATCACTGCTATCTGTAACATCTACTGCAATAGTTTTCAAACAAGACAATTTTGCCCTCCTTGGGACATTTCTAATGCCTACAGTCATTTTTGGTGGTATAAACTGAGATTGAAGAAGGTTATTCCTACAGATATCAAGTGGGTAGAGGCCAGAGATGCTCATGCTACAGTGCACAGGACAGCCTTATCCCCTTCCCCTGAAATAATTATCTGGCCCCAAATATCAATAATACTGAGCTTGAGAAATTCTGATCTACTCTGTACTGAGAATACTGATAATTGCTTCATCCTCCAAGAATTGTGTGTACCCCCCATATCTCCCTTCAGGGGGGTGTTACCCTTCATATCCTCCAAATGAGCTAAGAGGACCTGAGAGGAGTGTGATCTACTCAAGGTCACACTCAGACAGCTAGAGGCAGAGCTGGGATTGGAATCCTGATTAGAATTTTCCTCTGCCCAATCTCTTCCCCTGCTTAGTTGACTCTACTACCTGTTTCCCTGACTTCATGTGGTGACTAGTAACTACCATGTACCAGACACATGCTGGATGCTTGAAACCCACCCTGTTCATTCTCATGGATGCCCCTCCAGGTCAACTTCCATATCAACATCATAAACACAAAGAAACTGGGCTGAAAAGAAGTCACTGGGTGAAACCCTATTGCTGTGTAGAAGCATGACTGCCTCTACACCCTCCCTCTCTGCCACTGGCTTCTGGTCTTCCACCTATCTGTCTGCCCCAAATGATTCCTGACAACCCATTCCTGCCTTGTCCCTTCCCCTCCTGTCTCTGCCTTCTCCCGTTAGGGGAGTGCTCTTGAGACCCAGTCCTGAGCCAGCACCCAACCCTTGACCCAGGGCAACAGGCACCTGATGGATAAATTGCTGATCAAGCCGTAGATCAGGATTCCACAGATGTAGAGGCTGCCCAGGACTATCATCACAATGAGCCACACCACTTTGGCTCCTGAGATGTAGAAACCTCTGTTTACAACAACAGGAATGTTCCCTGGAGAAGAGGATACAAGGGGGTCAGGAATACCACCACTCAACCCTTCGTTCACCACACATCTGTTCTTCAGAGATTTATCAATCAACATCTGATATGTTCTAAGTGCTAGGAATTCAGTGAACAAAACAAACTTCTTGCCCTCATGGGGCTGGCATTCCAGCTGGGAAGTGGACAGTTGACGACAAAGCAAAGAGATGTCTGATATGATTGCAGGCTGCAAGAAGTACTCTGAAAAAGAATAAACCCACTCAAGGGGATAGAGTGACAGGATCAGGGGTGCTGGTTACACAGGGTCATTAACCTATTGCACAGGTATTCACTGAGCGCCAACAATGTGCCAGGCACCATGCTAAGCACTGGGGACAAAAGGTGAGCAAACAGCTCTCCCAGCTTCTATCCTCCTGAAGCTCACAGTCCAGTGGAGTAAGAAAGGTGTAAATCAGTTGGTGCATAATCATTCACAGTTGGTTGGTCATGTCTAGTGTGTAGCAGATGCTTTAGTAAATAGTGTGGAGTGACCAGAATAAATGTCTTCAGCCCACATTCAGTTGTGTATGTGGCTTTCTCTAGGACAAGCCAGGCTGATAGATTCTCACGCATTGTCTGATTTAATTCTACCAGAAACCCTGTCATATAGGGACCCTTTTAATCTCGACACTACATATAGGGAAACTGAGGCTCAGAGAGGAGCTCTTCCTATATATACATTCATTCCCAAGCTAAGTTCCAGACATCACATCCACAACAGATCTCTGCTTCCCCTGACCTTTCTACTTTCTCATATTGAGGCAATCAAGCAAAATAGCTGTGGACATAGGCTGTGAGGTTGGATTGCCAGAGTTTGAACCCAGCCTCTTCTGTTGATTGGAACTGGAATCTTGAATAAAGCGCTCCAACTTCCCATAGCTCATTTTTCTTATCTGTAAGTGGAGGTGGTGTTAACAACAGTCGCTGTGAGGGTCATACAGGTTAGAATGGTGGCTGGCACACAGTAAGTGCCCAGTGAATGTTGGCTGACCATATCTTCCAGGGATCCACCCTTGCTCTGACCAGAGATCTCTGAGGGCTTCATAGAGGAGGCAGCCTTGGACTTGGACCTTAGAGGATGGGGACATTTTACTCAACCATTGTAAGCATGGCATTGCAAGGTGGAGATGGCATTCACAATGACAGGCACTATTTAGGCAAAAGCATGGAGTTGAGGGATGCCTGGGTGGCTCAGCGGCTGAGCATCTGCTTTCAGCTCAGAGCATGATTCTGGGGTCCTCGGATCAAGTCCCGCATTGGGCTCCCTGCAGGGAGCCTGCTTCTGCCTCTGTCTATGTATCTGCCTATCTCTTTGTGTCTCTCATGAATAAATAAATAAAATCTTTAAAAAATAAAAGCATTGGGAGGAGAAGATTTGGGGAGCATGAGCCCCAGAGGGGAGCTGCTGTACTCACGGGGTGTCTGGATCTGGAATTCTCTGTACATCGTCAGCTGGGTCACGGGGTTGTCCACGATGCATCTGTATCTGCCCATCTGTTCCCAGGCCAGACTTGGGAGAGTGATGCTTGCATCTGAGAAGCTTAGGAGAGAGCCATTGTGGCTCCAATGATACTTGGGACTTGGAACAGAAAAGGCAGTACACGCCATATCCACCTGGGAGCCTATCTTAGCAGATAGGACACCTTTGAAGATACTGGGACTGGTACTCAGCAACACTTCATCTGGCCCATCTGCAGAGACAGAGCAGGAGACCAGAGCTATGTTTCTGACCTTGGGACCTTGTCTCTTTCCCTCAGCCCACATGTAGTCCTCCTTGACCAGGAGATGCCCCTACGCTGCACCCCAAGCATCCCCTAGACCCAACACACACAAGGCAGCTGTGCCAACAACACAACTATAATTACAACATCTTCTGTTATCAAGCACCTACTATGAGCCAGCCCCATGATAGCTCTTCATGTCACAATAAAATACGAATAGAAGCAACACATCAGATTCTGTGTGTTTTTAGATTTAGGTGTGAAAACCATTCAAGACTTGTGCTTTTTCACAGTGGAAAGATGTGAAAGAGTTTGGTAAATGTGAAAAGTCCCAGAATGTTGGAAAGACCCAAGGTTCATTGTATTTATAAGTCAATGTCTTTGACTTACAAGACCTGTTTGAGATTTTGGGGAGGTCTGGCTAGGTTGTATACTTGCCTTGGCAGGAAATCAAAGGATTATGGAGAAAAGAGAATGTGTGAGACTTTCATTTAGCTTTAAAATAGAACTGTCTGTTTAAGAGAGTGCAGTCAGTTCAATCTGACTACAAAGGAAAAATGAAGGGGATTTTACCAAATTTAGAAAACCAGAATAAAAAGATCAATAAATCTGAAGGCTCAAGAGAATGTGGGATTTGAATATTTAATAAACTGTCATTTTTTAAGAGACTATTAGTTGTAAGCAGTCTCCTCTTTACAAAAGCCAGCTCTGAACAAATTTCGCACTATTTCTAATCTGAGGAGTAGGAATTAGGGGCCCTGTTTTAAATAGCAGATTGTTCTGTGCAGTGAGGGTGATTCTAAGTCCAAAGAGCTGAGATTCAAACCCAGATCCAGTGGTCCATGGGCTGGCTCATGGTGTTTCCTCTCTCTAGTTCTGCCTGTCTTATTGTTATGTCACTGGAAGGCCCTGTGCCCACCACTGGCATCACTCTCATGGCCCCAGACCACTCACAGGCCACAGTTAGAGAGAGAATTTCACTCCTCCGAGGAATCTCCATGATAGTATCTATCTCACAATAAAGTGCTCTGTCTCGGCGGGTGACCCTGTGGATGATGAGGGTCTGGAGGTCCGGGGAGATTGTCATCCGGTCATTGCTGGATACCAGTGTGTAATCCACGTACCACCTGATATTGGTGGCATTGGTGTAGCAAATGGCAGCCACAGAATCCACGTCCTCTACCACAGAGCTGGTGTTGGCCCAGATCTCTGGTTTGCTTTCCAACTCTGGGGGAAATAGGAAGAAGTCATTAGGGTAGGGTCTGCCACCTTAAGCTCTGCTCCTCTTCAAAGGGGACTCTGGGGTAGGTTGATGAGAAGCCAAGAGTTGTAATATGGGGTGTGGGGTCTTGGCAAAGGAACACCCCTAGAGCTGAGAGGGACAGAAAAGTAGGGAGTGGGCATGAGTAGTTGAGATGTGGGCACTAGTCTGAGTGCACCGTCCTATGCTCTGGGTCATCACTGTGGCATCCACTACAATAATGGTGAGCTCCTGGGATGGGTATGTAGCCTAATGGTAGTTTCTGAACCCAGAACCTAAAATCAGAACACCCCCAACTGAGGAACCATGGGTAGAATTCAAAGTGACAGGTGGTATTTGGATTCTCTATAATAATTGCTCCCATTATCTAAGTCCCATTCACTTTACAAATACCCCACCCAATCATACAACAGACAATGGTAGATACTATCCTCAGGCTACAGATGAGGAAACTGAGAACACCACGGAGGGGAAGACAAAGGCTCAGGGCCATGTGACATATACACAGTCAGAGGTAAACATAGGGCTTCCTGTCTCCAAGTCCACATTCTGCCCCCTAGACCTATGGAGCCTCCAGGAGCTGTCTGTAGTAGATAGAACTCCAAGATGGACCCATGATCTCCAGGCTATATAATCCCTGCCCTTCAAATGTGGGTGAAACCCATGATTTTCTTCTAACCTACACAACATGGCAAAAGTAATGGGCTGTCATTCTAAGTGTTACCTTATGTCATATAAGACTCCTACTTAGCAGACCAGAGAGAGAGAATTCAGCTGACCTTGAAGAAGCAAAGAACCATGACACACGAGCCCACAGCCCTGATTCAACACCTTGTGAGTCTCATAGCATAGCACTGTCCCAGACTTTTGACCCACAGGAATGTGTCATAAGAAGTGGGTGCTGCTTGAAACTACTGTTTATGGCTCTGTGTTATGCAATGATGCATAACTGATACCCTGATGGAGCATGTAAAGGAGATGACTGACCCATCTCTGCGGGAGAAGCTAGCCTACCATCTGCTGAGGCCCACTGTCACCTTGGGGTAGAGGAAGCTTGGATAGTATGATCTCTAAGGGACCTCACTCCCAAAGCCCCCAGGTCCGATGGAAATAGGGCAGCCTGCCAACTCACCTTGAATTTCAAGCCAGCCAGTTGCTCTCTGGGTCTCATTGCCTGTGTCCACCCTTACAGTGTAGTTCCCTGTGTCACTAAATGCAGATCTCCTGATCACCAGGTCACCCAACCTGGTCACATTCTCCCGGCCGCTGAACATAGGCCCAGATAGCCAGGAATTGAAGGGAGGTTTGTAGCTGACAATCATATTTTCCACAGTGTCCTCTGCACCACGGTGCCAACTGTATTCCTGAGCATCTTGGGTGGCATTCTCGAGGACCAGGACAGTCCGAAATCCCTTGACTCCTATAAGTGAGTCTGGGCTGATGAACATTTGGCCAAAGGCTTGGTGGATCCCACAGGCCAGCAGACTGGCTGAAGAGGACAAATAGAATACACATACATGAGAGAGAGAGAAAAGAGAAAGTGAGAAGAGAGATTGATTTACACCATCCAGGCCATGATCCCCAGGGACAGTGGTAAACAAGCCATGAGTTTTTAGCTCCCCTGCTTGTCTCCTCCTCCCCATCCCCTCAGCCTCTGCCCTGGTCCATTCCATCCTCATCTTCTTCCAGCCTGGTTTCCTCTTTGGACACTCAGTCTCCAACCCATCCTCATATGACAGTTAGGTGGATCCTTATAAAGACCCAGTTATGACCCTGCTCTCCCCCTGTTCAGGTACCTTCCATGGCTCCCTGTCACTACACAGATAAAGTTCGAACTCAGCATGGTGTATAAGACAGTCTTAGAGAGAGCTAGTCTTTATGACTCTCATCTAGTCTCCTTTTGGATCACACCCACCCCACCTCATTATCCCATGAACTCCCTTATTCATGTGTACATTTATGCATTCATTTATCAGAAGACATAGTATCTATACTGTGTGCCCCAGACATAGATAGCTCTCTTGATACCACATTCTCTCTTTTGACTTCAGGCTTTCACACATGCTGTTCCCTGTTTCTGGCACACAGATCCCTGCTCCCTCCTCCCCATCCCCATCCCCTTTGTCAGCTCACTTCTACTCATCTTTAAGTTCTCAGGTCTGATATCCCCTCCTCCCTAGTCTGGGTCAGGTGGCCCCTTAAGGCTCCCCCAGCCTCCTGGGCCACCTCATCCCCATCCCTGTCACTCTGAGTCATCAGAGTCTGGAGATAGATCTCATCTCACTCTAGACTCTGAACTCCATGAGGCTGTCTCAGCCACCACCACATCACAGCATCTCTGAGCATGGGGTAGAACCTAGTGAGAGTGCTTGGCTGATATCAAGGGTGGGTGGATAAAGCCCCCCAAGACTATCTACACATGTCTTTGACTTAGCATCTAAATTCAGTGGAGTGCATGTGAATGTGGGTAATAATCTGTCATCACCTAAGACATGGAGATCCATTGTCTGTGTAGCCAAACACAGACTGGCTACCTCTGAGGCTGCTTTGAGGCAAAGACATCTGAGACTCTCCCCTCTCCCGACTCCAGGCCACAAAGTAGCCAGCAAGACATGAGAGTTGTCCCTGTCAGTGGGGCTGAGAGGTTCCTGGAGAGAAGTGAGGGGTTTGGAAGGAGTCCAGCTAGAGAGGTGGGGGAGGGGATCAGGGCAGACTAGGCACCCAGAGGAGATGTTTTCTGAGTGGGGGTCCAGGTTCATCACTCCTGAGGGTGGATGGGGATGAACACTGTGCGTGCATGTGTGTGTGTGTGTGTGTGTGTGTGTGTGTGTGTGTAAGACAGAAAATGTTTCTATAGGTGAAGTACGCCCAGGTCTGTGAGCTCATGAAAGTCCGGATGCCAGCCTTACCCCCCTCTCCTCTACCACTCCGCTGTCCTGTGGGTTCAGCTCTCTTACCTAGGAGAACCATCTTCCTCCATAGTCTGCATCTGGGTCTGGAAGGATCCATGGGTTCCACAGGTCCTCCTGGGCTAGGTGTCTGTCCAGGGGCTGGACAGCCTCCTCTGCTTCTTCACAGACCTGCATCTCTGGCTTTGGGCTGCTAGTCCCCACCCTCTTCCTGTGCCCCAGGGTGGACTCTGAACCATGGTGCAGGCGGGACTAGGGAGGAGATGCTTGGGGAATTGTTATCTTTATGACTCTGGGGTGCTTTTAGCTTACTATTTACTCACCTCATTTTTTTAAAGCTTATTTATAGCATTATTTAAGCTTATTTATACCTGGTCAAAAAAAGAAACCCTTATGCTCACTTTTAGGAAAACTGGAAAATACTGAAAAGCACAATAAATATGAGACATCAGACTTTTTGAACATGGACAGTTATTCATTTTCATTTTTCCTAATCCCTGCAAAACTCAAATTTTAAATTGTGTTGTCTCATTTGATGAGGGGCTGCTTCTCCCTCCCTAAAACCAACAGCTTATTCTAAGTCTGTCTCCAGGTCAGCAAATCTTCCTCCACCTTGACATTTGGAGTAGCTGCTGGGTGTGCTATTGTGTGCCTAGGCCAAAATGTATAGAACCCATTCCTTTGTGTTGGATCTTCAAAGTTAGTAATAGAAGTACTACAGAGACAGAGCAGAGTGTGCTCAAGGGGGCGAGGCACTGATCATGTGGGATGTGTCTGCATCTGGATACTCCACGGAGAAAAGGGAAACATGGGGACACAGAGATCCAGACAGGCTAACTGAGAAGGCAGGCAGAGGGGAGACCCCAGAATTAGTCAATCGACAAGTCTTTCAAGCTGGACTTAGGAATATGTCCGTCTTTCATTTTCATGACAACAACTACTACTTTTTTTTTTTTTTTTAAGATTTTATCTATTTATTCATGAGAGACACACAGAGAGAGAGAGAGGCAGAAACACAGGCAGGGGGAAGCAGGCTTCCTGCAACGGCCCAATCCAGGACCCCAGGATCACGACCAGAGCCAAAGGCAGCGCTCAACCACTGAGCCACTCAGGTGCCCCAACAAATACTATTTTCATTTCAAAATCAATGCATGGGTCATACAAGTTTTGGAAAATTCTTTTTTTTTTTAAGGTTTTATTTACTTATTTGACAGAGAGAGAGAGCATGAGCAGGGAGAGCAGCAGGCAGAGGGAGAAGCAAGCAGGCTTTTTGCTGAGCAGGGAGCCCAATGTTCAATCCTGGGACCCTGGGATCATGATCTGAGCCTGAAAGCAGATGCTTTACTGACTGAGCCACCCAGGCACCCCTGGAAAATTCTTAAGAAAGAAAAATAGAATTAATACTCTTTTGGGGGCGCCTGACTCAGCCATTTAAACACCTGCCTCTAGCTCAGGTCATTATCTCAGACTCCTGGGATCAGCCCTGCATTGGGCTCCCTGCTCAGCAGGGAGTCTACTTTCCCTCTCCCTCTGCCCCTTCCCCTTTGCTCATGGTTTCTCTCTCAAATAAATAAATAAAATCTTTTTAAAAAATACTCTTTTAGAGGGATCCCTGGGTGGCTCAGCGGTTTGGCGCCTGCCTTTGGCCCGGGGCGCGATCCTGGAGTCCCGGGTTCGAGTCCCACGTCGGGCTCCCGGCATGGAGCCTGCTTCTCCCTCCTCCTGTGTCTCTGCCTCTTTCTCTCTCTCTCAGTGTCTATCATAAATAAAAATAAATAAATAAATCTTTTAAAAAAATACTCTTTTAGTTATTAATTTTATTAGTTTTAAACTATTATGAATACTTATCTAAATATATATGTGAACATATTAATATTTATAATAAATATTTAAATATACCTACACATATTTATACATTCATAATTTTTACATTTATAAATTTATAAATAAATAAAACACTTTATAAATAAAACATATAATTATTTATCAGAATTTAATTACTACTATTCAAAAGTCACCTGTAACAGATCACCCAGAGATAAAACCAGAGTTGTTATCTGAAACTTTTCAGGTTTTTAAATTTTATTTTTATTTTATTTTTTTGTATATTTTTTATTGGAGTTCTATTTGCCAACATACAGTATAACACCCAGTGCTCATCCTGTCAAGTGTCCCCCTCAGTGTCTGTCACCCAGTCACCCCATCCCCCCACCCACTTCCTCTTCCACTATCCCTTGTACGTTTCGCAGAGTTAGGAGTCTCTCATGTTTTGTCATCCTCTCTGATTTTTCCCACTCATTTTCTCTCCTTTCCCCATAATCCCTTTCATTATTTTTTTTATATTCCCCATATGAGTGAAACCATATAATTATAGTCCTTCTCCAATTGACTTACTTCACTCAGAATAATACCCTCCAGTTCCAACCATGTTGAAGTAAATGGTGGGTATTCGTTGTTTCTAATGGCTGAGTAATATTCCATTGTATACATAGACCACATCTTCTTTATCCATTCATCTTTCTTTTTTTTTTAATATTTTTTAACCTTTTTATTTATTTATGATAGTCACACACAGAGAGAGAGGCAGAGACACAAGCAGAGGGAGAAGCAGGCTCCATGCACCGGGAGCCCGACGTGGGATTCGATCCCAGGTCTCCAGGATCGCGCTCTGGGCCAAAGGCAGGCGCCAAACCGCTGCGCCACCCAGGGATCCCCTCCATTCATCTTTCGATGGACACCGAAGCTCCTTCCACTAGTTTGGCTATTGTGGACATTGCTGCTATAAACATTGCAGTGCAGGTGTCTCAGCTTTTCACTGCATCTGTATCTTTGGGGAAAATAAATCCCCAGCAGTGCAATTGCTGGGTGGTAGGGTAGCTCCATTTTTAACTCCTTGAGAAATCTCCACACAATTTTCCAGAGTGGCTGTACCAGTTCACATTCCCACCAACAGTGCAAGAGGGTTCCCCTTTCTCCACATCCTCTCCAACATTTGTTGTCTCCTGTCTTGTTAATGTTCACCATTCTCACTGGTGTGAGGTGGTATCTCATTGTGGTTTTGATTTGTATTTCCCTGATGGCAACTGATGCAGAGCATTTTCTCTCGCGCTTGTCAGGCATGTTTATGTTTTCCTTGGTGAAATTTCTGTTCATGTCTTTTACCCATTTCATGATTGGATTGTTTGTTTCTTTGCTGTTGAGTTTAAGAAGTTCTTTATTGATCTTGGATACTAGCCCTTTATCTGATACGTCATTTGCAAATATCTTCTCCCATTCTGTAGGTTGTCTTTTAGTTTTGTTGATTGTTTCTTTTTCTGTGCAGAAGGTTTTTATCTTGATTAAGTCTCAATAGTTCATTTTTAATTTTGTTTCCCTTGCCTTCATAGATGTATCTTGCAAGAAGTTGCTGTGGCCAAGGCATTCAAATTGGCAAAGAAGAAGTCAAACTCTCCCTCTCCGCAGATGACATGATACTGTACATAAAAAACCCAAAATACTCCACCCCAATATTGCTAGAACTCATACAGCAATTTGGCAGCGTGGCAAGATACAAAATCAATGCCTAGAAATCAGTGGCATTTCTATACACTAATATTGAGATTGAAGAAAGAGAAATTAAGGAATCAAACCCATTTACAATTGCACCCAAAAGCATAAGATACCTAGGAATAAACCTAACCAAAGAGGTAAAGGATCTATACCATAAAAACTACAGAACATTTCTGAAAGAAATTGAGGAAGACACAAAGAGATGGAAAAATATTCCATGTTCATGGATTGGAAGAATTAATATTGTGAAAATGTCAATGCTACCCAGGGCAATTTACACGTTCAATGCAATCCCTATCAAAATACCATGGACTTTCTTCAGAGAGTTGGAACAAATCATCTTAAGATTTGTGTAGAATCAGAAAAGACCCAGATTAGCCAGGGGAATATTGAAAAAGAAAACCAGAGCCGGGGGCATCATAATGCCTGTTCTCAAGTTGTACCACAAAGCTGTGATCATCAAGACAGTGTGGTACTGGCAAAAAAACAGACACATAGATCAATGGAACAGAATAGAGAACCCTGAAATGGGGCCTCAACAATATGGTCAACTAATATTCGAAAAAGCAGGAAAGACTATTCACTGGAATCAGATTTTTTTTAAGAAAAAAATTTAATTTATTTATTTAAGAGAGAGAGAGCATGAGCAGGGGGAGAGGCAGAGGGAGAAGCAGACTCCCCGCTGAGCAGGGTGCCTAAAATGGGGTTCAATTCCAGGACCCGGAGATCAGGGCCTCAGCCAAAGGTAGACACTTAACCTACTGAACCACCCAGGTACCCTGAAACTTTTCAGTTTTGATATGTAATACATACTCACGCACACATGCATATTTTTACCAAGGTGGTATCATACCATTCAATACCCTTCTTTATTTTGGCTTCTCTAATATTAAACCCAAGTTTAGTCAGAGGAGGGTAAATACACACCTCAGAGTGTCCAGAGGTTTATTCAGTATCTCTGAAGTCTCCTGCTATGTTCTGAAAACCCATATGAATATTTGCAGCATATTGCAAAACACATCTGTATTTGTTTTAATAGGAAAATAATACATTATGTATCATTGAAAGTGTTAATTGGTCCTCCTTAGTGTTTGACTATAGCTGATGCCCCTGAAAATACATGAAGTTGTTTTTCTGCTTGTAGCTCATTTGAAGCCCTTCCTCTTATATCTTCATTGTAGTTCATGGCTGTATAGTATTCCATTGCATTGGCCATGGATTGATTTGTTCAACCAATATCCATTTGGGAGCATTTAGGTTCTTTCAATGTTTCCCCTTTCTATACAAACAGCTGTATAACAACTTTTGGCCAGTACCATTTGTGGAGCTAGATGGGTCCCAGAAATGGGTTTTTGAGGTAAAGAATTTAACCTTAGAGGCACCTGGGTGGCTCAGTGGTTGAGCTTCTGTCTTTGGCTCAGGTTGTGATCCCAGGGTTCTGGGAGTGAGTCCTGCATTGGGCTCCCTGCAGGGAGTCTGCTTCTCCCTCTGCCTATGTCTCTGCCTCTCTCTGTCTCTCATGATTAGGTAAATAAAATCTTTAAAAAAAAATAATTCAACCTTAGCCAGACACACCCGACTTTGTCCTTGGCTACTGGAAAGAATGTCTAAGTCCTTAGAATGCCCTGTCTGATAAGAGTGTCTTTATCTAAAAAAAAAAAAAAAAAAAGAGTCTTTATCTGGGGGCCTGGGAGCACACTAGATATTCCACAAATGAAATTAAGATGAAGGCTTTGGGTCACATGGTATCAGCTCTGCTCCTGAAGAGATTGGAGACTGAGGTCATCTACGTGAGCCGTGAATCATATCAATGTGACAGAGCCCCAATAAAAATTCTGATGTCAAGTCTCAGGTGAGTTTCCCTGGTCAGCATGCTGTCACACACCAGTGCTGGGAGAAGCTAACACATCTGTGCTCATGACTCCACTGGAAAGACAAGTGGAAGCCCCGCATTTGGGATTCCCCTGGATCCTTTCCCATACCCTTCTCCCTTTCACTGACAGTAATCTGTATCTTGAAGCTATAACAAGCCCTAACCACAAGGATAATAACTTCTGGTGTGTTATGTGAGTCCTTCCAGTGAGTGATCAAAACTGAGGGTTGTCTTGGGGAATGTCAAAAGTGAAGGTGGTCAAATGGATGCCCCCTAACTCCACAGAGCCGTTGGGACAGAGACACTGGTTACAAGAAAGAATCCCAGACCAAGTCATTTTCCTCAATAAGCCTCACTGTCTCCACCTGTAATGTGAGGATATGAAATGTTTCCTTTCCATAGGGCTCCTGTGAGCTTTCAGGAAGGTGATATATGTAAATGACTGCCATCAATGCTTCCTACATAGAAAATTTCAGGACATGTTAATTCCCATGGGCATAATCAAAAATCTTTTTATTATGTTTTACTAAACTTTGGGGCAAAGGAATTTAAACTGCATTTAGATGTTTATTTATTTTAAAGATTGTATTTATTTATTTGACAGAGAAAGAGAGAACAAGTAGGGGGAGTAACGGGCAGAGGTAGAGGGAGAAGCAGGCTCCTCACTGAGCAAGGAGCCCTATGCGGGGCTTGATCCCAGGACACTGGGATCATGACCTTAACTGAAGGCAGATGCTTAACTGACTGAGCCATCAGGCACCCCTGCATTCATAAATTTTTAAAAAGCACTTTAAGTACATGACCTAACAACAAAAATCTGCAGGTACTTAAATTACCTTATAAATCTCATTAATTAAGGGCTTGTATCCTAATTAACCTTTTTTTCCTTATTAAGGAGAAATGGGGTTGATTAATGGGAGAAGACCAGCAATCTGTGGCACAGAGACCTTCTGACTGAATCTATTTGATATCACCCAACATGAAGCATCCCTATCCAGCAGAGCTTCGTGCTGAGTCTATACAAGACTCAGGAGACTGCAGGAGAATGTCCCTGCCTTGTCTCCAGACTGTACTTGGCCAGTCATGCCTGGTCCAATCAGTCAGGACCAATATGGGAGAACTGGTTGCATTCAGAGCCCACAGCAAGAATCCAAGCATTTAATGCAGTGAGAGCCTCAGGAGGCCCCTACCCTCAGGGGGAAACTGCAGGCTTGGAACAAACTTTGGGCTTCAGAGACTCACTCTCATGCCCTAAGCCAACCCCAGAGCTGGACCTGACCCACTCCACCCTGGATCCCCCATAACATGAAGCATCTCATCTGAAACTCTGTCTCTTTATTCAAGAGTGGTGGACTTCCTACATCGTCAGCCCGTGAAATCCCTAAACTGCAAAGTCTGACAGATGTTGACATGTTAATACTGGGCATAGCTCCCCTTAGCCTGCCCCAGTGCTCACCTGGGCACAGGTGGCAGCCTGAGGAGCGGCATCAAGGAGTCCTTGATCTTTTTCTAGAGCCCAGACTTGCACTTTTTTATCAAGACAGTGAAACATTACAGCCCCTCCCAGAGCAAGGTTCTACCCAGTGTGGCCACAGTAGGCACTAGGAAACAACCACTCCTTCCTGCTTACAAGCCTGAAGACCACACAGAATGCTAACCTGGAATCTTTGTAGAACTGTAAACCCTGACAACCCCCAGCTTGGTCCCTGTGGCCCTGTGTGGGCAAACCTATCACCCCAAGTACATCAGACCACCAAGTGGAGGTACAAACTTGTGAATTGCAGCAGCCCTGATCTTGATCTATATCCTCATGGGGGTGCCACAAGAACTGGATAGAGAAGATAGGAGGCAGGACCCCCCATCAGCTCTGAGAGAAGAAGGGAGTGAAATGGGAAAATAATATTAGCAATAATATGGGTAATAATAACAGTGATAACAGTGAACAATTTTTTGCCTTTTATCATTCCCGTATAGCGAGACTGTCAGACAGATTGGCTTCTGAGTAGCAGGGTGGGAGCCAGGAATCAGGGCGCAGCTGGTGTGAAAGTGGATGGGTTGAAAGAGGGGGATGGAGGGAAGATGTGTCTGGTGCAGCAATCCGGGTAACTCTCTGGGTGAGTAGCTCAGGGCACCAGAATGGGGCAGGGAATGTTGAGAGAGATGCACCACCACCAGGGGGCACCGTGGAAGTGGTGGGTAAGTGCAGAGACTCCAGTTTCTGTAGGAAAATTATCTAATCTCTGTAGGCCTTAGTATCCTCATGTGTAGACTGGACATCACAGCTCATACCTTTATGGTTTTGAGAACAAAAGCCAGGCTGATTAAAATTAGCAACCACACCATCAAAGAAAAGCAAGGAGAGTGATAGGGCCTCTCAGTGGAACCCTAGAACCAGTCACACCTAAAGCCAAATCAAATTACGTCCTGAATAATAAAGGGTGGCTTAATCAGTTAAGCGTCTGACTCTTGATTTCATCTCAGGTCATGATTTTAGGGTTGTGAGATACAGCCCACAGCTGGGCTCCTCACTCAGCAGGGAGTCTGCTTGATTTTTTCTCTCTCCCTCCCCTTCTACCCCTCCCTAGGTTCACACTCCAATTTATTTATTATTTATTTATTTGGGGAAAAAAGTAGGGGAGCTCAGAGGCAAAGACATATAAGACAGGAGACCCAGACCTGGTGGTCAAGTCAATAATTACTCCACATTAAATAATCCACATTGTGTCCTCCATTATATATTTTCCATTTGCGGGTTTGGGGATTTGGAGTATACAGTTTAAAAAAAAAAAACAATTTAGAGACAGGAAGATGAATTCAAGCCTGGCTCCAAGAGGAGTGTGATCTGTTCTCCAGAAGCAACATCATGAAATATCTAAATGTTGTGACAGTCTGTCATAACCTGATCACAGCTTAACTTAATTGTACATAAAACTCTACACTTGAACGCCCCAACACTTTATATTGTTGATGTCACAATTTATGTCTTTTCATATTACGTATCCATTAACAAATTGTTGTAGTTATAGTTATTCTTAACACTTTTGTCTTTTCACTTTTATACTAAAATTAAAAGTGATTCATATGCAGCCATTAGAGTTTCCGTGTTCCATATTTGTCTGTGTACCTGCCATTCCCAGTGAGTTTTATACTTCCATAGGCTCACGCGGATGGTCTCACAACCTGAAGCACTCCCTTATGCATTTTCTGCTAAGGCCTTATACTAAATGGAATAAGCCAATGGCAGAAGGACAAATACTCCACAATTGTACTTAAGTGAAGTATCTAAAGTTGTTGAGCTCATAGGAGCAGAGAGTATTGTGGTGGTTGTCAGGGCCTGGAGCTATGGGTCAAAAGATAAAAAGGTAGCAGGATGGATCAGCTGTTCTGCATAGTGACTGTAGCTACTAATACTGTATTGTGCACTTAACAAATTTGTTAAGAGGGTAGATCTCATGTTAAGTTTTCTTACTACAACAGCAAACAAACAAAACAAAACAAAAAAAGCAAAAAAAGGCACAGGGAAACTTTAAGTTGTGATGGACATGTTTGTAACCAGGATTGTGGTCACGATTTTACAGGTGCAACGCATAAGTTCAAACTCATCAAATTGCCTACATTAAATATGTGCCATTTTTCTGTACAGCAATTGTACCTCAATAGATCTGTCTTAAAAAAAAAAAAGGAAAGAATATCACATCTATGAACCTCATTGTTGCTTATAAAATTGAAAGGGATCATTACTACAGACCTCAGCAGGTCTACATGGTGCTCAAAGGATGTATTACAGGTAAAACATTTAGCACAGTAATTAGTTGACACCAATGCTCACATTAACACGCTTCCCTCAGTCAACTGGACTACTTCCTTGGGATCACAAAAATCTCAGACGACTTTTCACCTAATCCCTTTAGTCTTTTAGTTTAAACGAGGAAATTTGAGGAATCGCTACTGTCACCTGGTGGCCACAGCCTCCAATTCTGCCTCTGCAGATTTCCACAGGAAGATGGTCTCAGCAGTCAGTCAAGAACAGTTAAGAACACACCTCTTCCTCCTCAGTCAAGAACACACCTCTTCCTCCTCTGTTGGTGTGCTGAGATTTTAGGGCAGGTTCTGTTTTGGTTTGCTCAGCACTGGATGGGAGGTTTCTTAAAAGCACCATTCCAGCAACTTCTGCACAGAGAGAGGACAGCTTTTGATTACAGGTTCCACAGGATATTTTGTAACAAAACCTAATACAAGACCATTTCCTACATTAACACAGAAACACAAATTGCTCTTCCAACTGCAGAATAGATACGACTCAGCATGTTGTCGGGCAGATCTGGACGCACATGTACAGGCTGCCGAGAGCATGTGAAAAGCAAGAGAAAGAGCCCACACGTGTGAGGGTGGACAAGAGGAGGTGTTGCCTGAAGCGAAAGCATCCATAAGGAAAACCTCCCTCACCAAGGGGTGAAGAGGGAGTCACTAAAAGGTCCTGGAGGGCCACACCTGAGCTGCTCCCAGCCCTCGATGTCCAGGGTAGGAGCTGGAGACAGAGGGGAATCACTCACTGAGCATGGCATCTACTGGGCACTCGGGTCTCCCTGACTCTACTAGCAGAGTTTCAGGAAGCTGGTCCCTGGGATGCGCCTCCCAGCAGGTATGAGAGAGGATGGTAGGAGGGACAGAGGTAACTCCACGCAGGTGACCTCCAGCTCAGCTGGGACAAGACCCAACAGCTCAACTTTATTCTCAGGTTCAGCCTCGGGCATTCCCAGGGACACAGACCAACTCTGTTTTCTATGTTGCTGTCACCAGGACAGGGGTATGTGTGATGCCTGTGCTTGGGATCCTGGATCCTAGAGGTGATGGGGCCTCAAGGGAAGGGCCTGGGGTCTGTCCAGCTTGTGGCTAGGGCACAGAGGTCCTGGGAATGAGAGATGTGGGAAAGGACGACATGAGAAGGACAGGGAGGAGTGACAGCAGCTGAAGATCCCATCCTCCATGCAGTCTCCCTGAGCCATCCATGGGAAGGATTCGAACACCCCCTGCACCTCACCTCATGATAGCCCAGTCAGGCAGGATTGGGGGCTCCTTGAGGTTAGAGTCTGTCTGTTCACCTCCCAGCCCCAGCATAGCACAGCACTGGGCTCACAGGCGTATCCAGTAGAATGTGGTGGAATGGACAAGCCGGTCTCCCCACGAGGGAAGTCAAAGAGCTGATGGCAAGGAGCAGAGCAGCCACAAGTCTGGAAGGCAGCTAGGCATCTGCACTGCCTGAAGCTAACTCCTCCAGTGGGTGCAGGCATGGCCTCCCCCAGGGCTGGCGGGAAGACCACATGGCAAGGCAGGAGTAAGGGAGTGGGAAATGAGAGAAGACCCGGAGGCCCTTGAGGGTGTGGGGAAGTGCCACCGGATGCAAGAGCAGGAGGACCACCACAGGGAGGTGCAAACAGCTCTTCCTACTGCTGGGCCTGATTTGCCTCTGCCTTGCTCTTGGGCCCATGGCAGTGTCCTATTGCTGGGAATCTTCCTTCCTGTCCCCTGAGAGTGCAGGCCATGTCCACTCTGTTCACTTGTGCCCCAAAGTACTCGCCAACAGAGCGTCCAGCCCCATGGCCCCAGCCTGTCTCTGCCCTCCTAGTCTCTACCAAGCAGATGCCTATAGACTGTATGTCTCTCCCCTGGATGGGGATCATCTCAAGTACATGGACCGGCTCTTCTGAGTCTCCTCTATGCCTCCAGCCCCAACACAGAGCAGACACCCACTCTGTGCCCAAGACCTTTCCTCATCTTTCATGGGTTGGACCCCCACGCAGAATCTCCAAGATCCCATATCTGGAAAAACTGACTGCCTTTCAGCTCTCAACTGGGCTCTCTCAACTTCAGCACTTTTGAACCTTGGAGCTGCATGATTTTAGGGGCCATCCTGTGCATCAGAGGAGGTTTAGAAGCTTCCCTAGTCTCAACCCACTAGATGCCAGACACACCCTCCTCCCAAGCTGTGATGATCAGATATGTCCAGACACTGACAAATGGCCCTCCAAAGGTGGGGGTGCGGGTAGGGCAGGCAGACACCCCTGTTTAAGAATTTCAGGTCCAAACACCATAGTGGCTAACTCAGCCCAGGCCAGGAAGTGACCATTTCCCCAGAGCATGTGGAGGACACCAGTGGTACCACAGTTTGGACAGCAGGACTCAGAGCACCCACCTAACCCTCTCTCATGCTTTGGGGGTCTCAGACACATCTGCTGTGTTCCCCTTCCCCCTGCCTTCAGGACAGGCCTCCAGTAAATTTGAGGCCTGATGGGCAAGATGCACATCCCTGGTCCAGGCTCTGGTGCTGGAAGGAAGTGTAGAAATATGCGGGCAGGACACAGGGTCTTTTCCTGGTCTCTCCTCCCTGGGGAGGGGGTCTCCTGGGTCTCTGGCTGGGGAATATGCCCAACTCTGTGCAGAGAGGGGGTGAGATCTGGGGCTGCAATTGCTCTTCTGAGAATCACCAGGACTCAGGCTCCTCCCCAGCCTCCCATGGGTCCTCCCCAGCACCTCTCCCACTGCCTTCCACCTCTCCTTCACCCCCAGGAAGCCCACATACCCTCCATCTCAAAGGTGCTGCTGCTGTTCCTGCTGTGGGCAGGTGAGTGGGCTGAGGGAAAGAGGCCTGGCAGAGGGTGACTGCTGCTGACCTTCCTTGCAGGACGCCCAGTTCAGGATTCTAGATACTGGCTGCAAGTTCAGGAGTCCCCGATGGTGCAGGAGGGCCTGTATCTCCAGGCCTGCAATATCTTCTACCCCAAGATGGCTGGACTGACTATGACTCCGTTCATGGCTACTGGTTCTGAGAAGGGGCCCTTCCATTCCAGGATGCTCCAGTGGCCACAAAAAAAAAAAAAAAAAAAAAAAAAAATCGGAATTGAAAAGTGCAGGAGGGGACCCAGGGCCAATTCCACCCCCGCAGGGACCTCAGGCCTACAGCGGATCCCTGGAGATCAGAGATGCACAGAGAAGGGACTCAGGGACATACTTCTTTAGGGTGGAGAAAAGTTCTTATGTGATATATAATTACCTACACAACCAGCTTACTGTGCATCTGACCGGTAAGGAACAGATTCCACAGGAGGCCACAAGGGAAGGACTGGATCCCAGGACAGAGCCAGGATGGGACACTCTTCCTGGGAAAGGCTAGAGGTAACCCATGTTGGGGCTCAGAGGCAGGAGCTGGACCAAGCCTGGGGCTTCTCTCAGGGCCTCACCTCAAACCTCCTTCTGATTCCCATGTCTCCCCATCTCCTCACAGCCCTGACCCATACACCTGACATCCTCTACCAGGGACCCTGGAGTGTGACTACTCCAGGAACCTGACCTGCTCTGTGCCCTGGGCCTGTGAGCAGAGCACACCCCCACCATCTTATCCTGAATGTCAGCTGCCCTTACTTCCCTGGGCCCCAGGACCCACCTCTCCTCAGTGCTCACCCTCATCCCCAGGCCCCAGGACCATGGCACCAACCTTACCTGTCAGGTGCAGTTCCCTGCAGTTGGTGTGATGGTGGAAAGGACCATCCAGCTCAATGTCATCTGTGAGTACAGAGCCAGGACCAACTGGGTATGTTAGGGATGAATTGAGGGAAGGCCAACCTCAAGATGCCTGGTGCTTTAGTCCTGGATGCCTGGTTGAGTGTTGACTTGTAAGGACACAAGCACTGTTCCTTCTGTGTTTCTGATGTTTCTGGGGTGAGGGAGATGCCCACATGTATCTTACATAACTCCACCCCACTAAAGAGGGAAATCTCCTCTTCCCATAGTAGGTGTCCCACAGAACCCAACAACTAATGTCTGCTTGGGACATAGCACAGGTAAGGAGTGTCTTCCTGGGGTATAGGGAGTGGGGCTTCTTCAAAGCTCAGGGCAAAGCTGGGCCCCTGCCTCTTTCTGGACTCACTCTGGTGACCAGGATCCCCTGCAGGTGAACCCTGTGTTTACTCTCCCTCCCCAGCCCCCTTGTCCCTGTGGGCAGCTGTCCCCTTCAGCCATTGCCTCACTCACTTCTGTATTCCCCCCTACACCCCACGTTATCAGGAGAACAGGACAACATGCACCAGGCAGATCTGCCTCTGGAGGCCCCTCATCATGCATCTCCTGATGACTCCTGCTTCCCCATCTTTTATTCTCCCTAACAATTGCTTATTTAGTACTTGTGAACAGATAATATATTCACATGGACAAACATTAAAAATTCACAGTAGAGTCTGTCCTCAGATGCCCAGACCCTCCCAGGAAGTGACAAGTGTCCATAGCTACTCTTAAGCCTTGGTGTGTTCCCCCTAGTGGATCTGGGGGGTCCTTTGATATCAGTAGTACAGACCATCCTCAATCTTCTCCATGGCTGTGCACTATTCCTTCCCATGGATGGATTCTGCTTCTGTGTGCATCCTCTCCTAATGGAAAATCGTGGCATTCATTTTATTGTATCAACAGAAGCACTGCAATACTGCAATTGACAATGTTGCATCTCATTCCATGTGTGTGCATTTGTCTCTGGGATACATTCCTAAATCCAAAATAGCTGGATCACAGGTTCTTTCTAATCTGGAGAGATGGGGCCAAGTTTTCTCTGCAGAGAGTGAACAAGTTTGTGTTCCCAGCAGCCAGGCCTCAAAGTGTGTGTGTTCACCAAACCTGCATGGGATGAAAGTGCTGATCTTTGCCAGTACCAGGTGGGAACTGATATTTCCTATGGTATTTCTTATGCATATGCATTAATGTTATTTGAGGAAAAATTCACCTCAAAGAAAATTGGCCATTTTAGCCATTTTAAAAAAGCACAATAGGTGGTTCTTAGTAGATTCACAATGTTGGCCATCACCACTACCTGATTCCATCCACCTTTCATTGTCATCACCCCTAATAGGAAACCCCAATCCTGTTAGGCAGTAACTGTCCATTCCTCCTTCTCTTGACCCCCTGCAATCACTCATCTGCCTTCTATCTCTGTGGATTTGCCTACTGGGGGTATGTGAGCTAAATGAAATCCCACGAATTGTGGTCTTTTGTGTATGGCTTCCCTCATTTTTTTAAAAAGATTTTATTTATTTATTCATGATAGACATAGAGAGAGAGAGAGAGGCAGAGACACAGGCAGAGGGAGAAGCAGGCTCCACGCAGGGAGCCCGATGCGGGACTCAATACTGAGACTCCAGGATCATGCCCTGGACCAAAGGCAGGCGCCAAACTGCTGAGCCACCCAGGGATCCCCGGCTTCCCTCATTTTAACAAAATGTTTTCAAGGATCATCCATACAGCATGTATGAGTCTAATTCCTTTTTGTCTGGGTACTACTTTTTGAATTTATTTTTATTTTTTTAAAGAGTATTTATTTGAGAGAGAGAGAGAGAGGAGCAGGGGAAGAGGCAGAGGGAGAAGGAAAAGTAGACTCCCCACTGAGCAAGGAGCCAATGCAAGACTGGATCCAGGAGCCACAGGATCATGACCTGAGCCAAAGGCAGACGCTTAACCAATTGAGCCTCCCAGGCACCCCTGTCTGGATATTGTTTATTGTATGGATGTACCACATTCTGTTCATCTATTTATCAATCAATGGACATTTGGGTGGTTTCCTTTTGGGGTTATGATAATGCTACTATGAACACTAGAGGATGTGTTTTTTTGTTTGAGCTTTTTTTTTTTCAGTTCTCTTGGGCATATGTCCAAAAATGGAAATGCTGGGCCACAGGGTAGTTTCTATGTTTTCATTTTTTGAGGATAATATCAGACTGTTTCCCACAGTGGCAGCACCATTTTATATTCCCACCAGCAGTGTGTGAGGGTTCCAATTTCCTTTTTTTTTTAATAAATTTATTTTTTATTGGTGTTCAATTTACCAACATACAGAATAACACCCAGTGCTCATCCCATCAAGTGCCCCCCTCAGTGCCTGTCACCCATTCACCCCCACCCCCCGCCATCCTCCCCTTCCACCACCCCTAGTTCGTTTCCCAGAGTTAGGAGTCTTTATGTTCTGTCTCCCTTTCTGATATTTCCCACACATTTCTTCTCCCTTCCCTTATATTCCCTTTCGCTATTATTTATATTCCCCAAATGAATGAGAACATATAATGTTTGTCCTTCTCCGATTGACTTACTTCACTCGGCATAATACCCTCCAGTTCCATCCACGTTGAAGCAAATGGTGGGTATTTGTCATTTCTAATGGCTGAGGAATATTCCATTGTATACATAAAGCACATCTTCTTTATCCATTCATCTTTCGACGGACACCGAGGCTCCTTCCACAGTTTGGCTATTGTGGACATTGCTGCTATAAACATCGGGGTGCAGGTGTCCCGGCATTTCATTGCTTCTGTATCTTTGGGGTAAATCCCCAACAGTGCAATTGCTGGGTCGTAGAGCAGGTCTATTTTTAACTCTTTGAGGAACCTCCACACAGTTTTCCAGAGTGGCTGCACCAGTTCACATTCCCACCAACAGAGTAAGAGGGTTCCCTTTTCTCCACATCCTCTCCAACATTTGTGGTTTCCTGCCTTGTTAATTTTCCCCATTCTCACTGGTGTGAGGTGGTATCTCATTGTGGTTTTGATTTGTATTTCCCTGATGGCAACTGATGCAGAGCATTTTCTCATGTGCATGTTGGCCATGTCTATGTCTTCCTCTGAGAGATTTCTCTTCATGTCTTTTGCCCATTTCATGATTGGATAGTTTGTTTCTTTGGTGTTGAGTTTAATAAGTTCTTTATAGATCTTGGAAACTAGCCCTTTATCTGATGCGTCATTTGCAAATATCTTCTCCCATTCTGTAGGTTGTCTTTGAGTTTTGTTGACTGTATCCTTTGCTGTGCAAAAGCTTCTTATCTTGATGAAGTCCCAATAGTTCATTTTTGCTTTTGTTTCTTTTGCCTTCGTGGATGTATCTTGCAAGAAGTTACTGTGGCTGAGTTCAAAAAGGGTGTTCCCTGTGTTCTCCTCTAGGATTTTGATGGAATCTTGTCTCACATTTAGATCTTTCATCCATTTTGAGTTTATCTTTGTGTATGGTGCAAGAGAGTGGTCCAGTTTCATTCTTCTGCATGTGGATGTCCAATTTTCCCAGCACCATTTATTGAAGAGACTGTCTTTCTTCCAATGGATAGTCCTTCCTCCTTTATCGAATATTAGTTGACCATAAAGTTCAGGGTCCACTTCTGGATTCTCTATTCTGTTCCACTGATCTATGTGTCTGTTTTTGTGCCAGTACCACACGGTCTTGATGACCACAGCTTTGTAGTACAACCTGAAATCTGGCATTGTGATGCCCCCAGCTATTGTTTTCTTTTTCAATATTCCCCTGGCTATTCGGGGTCTTTTCTGATTCCACACAAATCTTAAAATAATTTGTTCTAACTCTCTGAAGAAAGTCCATGGTATTTTGATAGGGATTGCATTAAACGTGTAAACTGCCCTGGGTAACATTGACATTTTCACAATATTAATTCTTCCAATCTGTGAGCATGGAATATTTTTCCATCTCTTTGTGTCTTCCTCAATTTCTTTCAGAAGTGTTCTATAGTTTTTAGGGTATAGATCCTTTACCTCTTTGGTTAGGTTTATTCCTAGGTATCTTATGCTTTTGGGTGCTATTGTAAATGGGATTGACTCCTTAATTTCTCTTTCTTCAGTCTCATTGTTAGTGTATAGAAATGCCACTGATTTCTGGGCATTGATTTTGTATCCTGCCACGCTCTAGCTATCTTGGGGTGGAGGCTTTTGGGTTTTCTATGTAGAGTATCATGTCATTGGCGAAGAGGGAGAGTTTGACTTCTTCTTTGCCAATTCGAATGACTTTAATGTCTTTTTGTTGTCTGATTGCTGAGGCTAGGACTTCCAGTACTATGTTGAATAGCAGTGGTGAGAGTGGACATCCCTGTCTTGTTCCTGATCTTAGGGAAAAGGCTCCCAGTGCTTCCCCATTGAGAATGATATTTGCTGTGGGTTTTTTGTAGATGGCTTTTAAGATGTCGAGGAATGTTCCCTCTATCCCTACGCTCTGAAGAGTTTTGATCAGGAATGGATGCTGTATTTTGTCAAATGCTTTCTCTGCATCTAATGAGAGGATAACATGGTTCTTGGTTTTTCTCTTGCTGATATGATGAATCACATTGATTGTTTTACGAGTGTTGAACCAGCCTTGTGTCCCGGGGATAAATCCTACTTGGTCATGGTGAATAATTTTCTTAATGTACTGTTGGATCCTGTTGGCTAGTATCTTGTTGAGAATTTTTGCATCCATGTTCATCAGGGATATTGGTCTGTAATTCTCCTTTTTGGTGGGGTCTTTGTCTGGTTTTGGAATTAAGGTGATGCTGGCCTCATAGAACGAATTTGGAAGTACTCCATCTCTTTCTATCTTTCCAAACAGCTTTAGTATAATAGGTATGGTTTCTTCTTTAAACGTTTGATAGAATTCCCCTGGGAAGCCATCTGGCCCTGGACTCTTGTGTCTTGGGAGGTTTTTGATGACTGCTTCAATTTCCTCCCTGGTTATTGGCCTGTTCAGGTTTTTCATTTCTTCCAGTTCCAGTTTTGGTAGTTTGTGGCTTTCCAGGAATGCGTCCATTTCTTCTAGATTGCCTAATTTATTGGCGTATAGCTGTTCATAATATGTTTTTAAAATCGTTTGTATTTCCTTGGTGTTGGTAGTGATCTCTCCTTTCTCATTCATGATTTTATTAATTTGAGTCTTCTCTCTCTTCTTTTTAATAAGGCTGGCTAATGGTTTATCTATCTTATTAATTCTTTCAAAGAACCAACTCCTGGTTCTGTTGATCTGTTCCACAGTTCTTCTGGTCTCGATTTCGTTGAGTCCTGCTCGAATCTTTATTAACTCTCTTCTTCTGCTGAGTGTAGGATCTATTTGCTGTTTTTTCTCTAGTTCCTTTATGTGTAAGGTTAGTTTTTGTATTTGAGTTCTTTCCAGTTTTTGAACGGATGCCTGTATTGCAATGTATTTCCCCCTTAGGACTGCTTTTGCTGCATCCCAAAGATTTTGAACGGTTGTATCTTCATTCTCATTAGTTTCCATGAATCTTTTTAATTTTTCCTTAATTTCCTGGTTGACCCTCTCATCTTTTAGCAGGATGGTCCTTAACCTCCATGTGTTTGAGGTCCTTCCAAACTTCTTGTTGTGATTTAGTTCTAATTTCAAGGCATTATGGTCTGAGAATATGCAGGGGACGATCCCAATCTTTTGGTATCGGTTCAGACCCGATTTGTGATCCAGTATGTGGTCTATTTTGGAGAAAGTTCCATGTGCACTTGAGAAGAATGTGTATTCAGTTGAGTTTGGATGTAAAGTTCTGTAGATATCTGTGAAATCCATCTGGTCCAGTGTATCATTTAAAGTTCTCGTTTCTTTGAAGATGTTGTGCTTAGAAGACCTATCAAGTATAGAAAGAGCTAGATTGAAGTCACCAAGTATAAGTGTATTATTATTATCTAAGTATTTCTTCACTTTGGTTATTAATTGATTGATATATTTGGGAGCTCCCACATTCGGGGCATATATATTGAGGATTGTTAAGTCCTCTTGTTGGATAGATCCTTTAAGTATGATATAGTGCCCCCTCTTCATCTCTCACTACAGTCTTAGGGGTAAATTTTAGTTTATCTGATATAAGTATGGCTGCCCCTGCTTTCTTTTGAGGACCTTTTGAATGGTAAATGGTTCTCCAAACTTTTATTTTCAGGCTGTAGGTGTCCTTCTGTCTAAAATGAGTCTCTTGTAGACAGCAAATAGATGGGTCCTGCTTTTTTATCCAATCTGAAACCCTGCGCCTTTTGATGGGGTCATTAAGCTGGTTTGGAGGTCACATATTCTTTCAGTTCCTGCCTGTCTTGGAAGCTCTTTATCTCTCCTTCCATTTTGAATGAGAGCCTTGCTGGATAAAGTATTCTTGGTTGCATGTTCTTCTCATTTAGGACCCTGAATATATCCTGCCAGCCCTTTCTGGCCTGCCAGGTCTCTGTGGAGAGGTCTGCTGTTACCCTAATACTCCTCCCCATAAAAGTCAGGAATTTCTTGTCTCTTGCTGCTTTAAGGATCTTCTCTTTATCTTTGGAATTGGCAAGCTTAACTATTAAATGTCAAGGTGTTGAACGGTTTTTATTGATTTTAGAGGGGATCTCTCTATTTCCTGGATCCCTTCCCAGGAATGCCTGTTTCCCTTCCCAGATTAGGAAAGTTTTCAGCTATGATTTGTTCAAATACATATTCTGGCCCTCTGTCCCTTTCCGAGCCCTGGGGAACCCCAATTAAACGTAGGTTTTTCTTCCTCAGGCTGTCGTTTATTTCCCTTAATCTATCTTCATGGTCTTTTAATTGTCTCTTTTTTCCTCAGTTTCCCTCTTTGCCATCAACTTGTCTTCTATGTCACTCACTCGTTCTTCCACCTCATTAACCCTTGTCGTTAGGACTTCTAGTTTGGATTGCATCTCATTCAATTGATTTTTAATTTCTGTCTGATTGTATCTAAATTCTGCAGTCATGAAGTCTCTTGAGTCCTTTATGCTTTTTTCTAGAGCCACGAGTAGCTGTATAATAGTGCTTCTGAATTGGCTTTCTGACATTGAATTGTAATCCAGATTTTGTAACTGTGTGGGAGAGAGGACTGTTTCTGATTCTTTCTTTTGAGGTGAGGTTTTCCTTCTAGTCATTTTGCTCACTGCAGAGTGGCCAAGAACAAGTTGTATTGGGAAAAGGAGAAAAAGAGAGGAGAGAAAGAAGGAAAGAAAAAAGAAAAAAGAAAAAAGGAAGAAAAAATTTAAAAAAGAAAAAGAAAGAAAGGAAAAAAAGGGGGTGAGGGAAGCAAACAAATCAAAAAGCAAAAAAACAAACAAACAAACAAACAAACAAAAACACGGGGGAGTATCTTCTGATTCTGTATACTTTAAGTCCCTTGACTTCCCCTGGAACTTGTCCGTCTAGCTGGTCTTCTGGGGGAGGGGCCTGCCTTGCTGATTTTCAGGTGTTAGCACTTGGGGGAGCTGCTCTGCCCCCAGCCTGGTGCAGTGCTCAGTGGGGGTTGTTTACCCCGTGAGGCCCCAGGAGGAACAACCGTGAGGCCCCAGGAGGAACAACCGTGGGGCCTGGAGGCTCCGGGGCGGGGCTGCTGATCTGCTCAGCTCGGGGCAGGGGCATCCTCGCTGTCCTGGGCCCTCCCGGCCTCTGCCTGTCCCGGGAGGAGGCCGGATCCCGGGCTGTGTCCCCGGCGCCCTGTGCTCCCAGCCTGCGCTGTTGGATTCGCGCTCCCGCCCCGCAGCCCCCCCCTCCGCGGAGCCGCCGCCCGAGCCCCTCCGAGCTGCTCCCGGGTCCAGCCGTGCGCGCTGCAGCCCTTAGGGAGCTCGGCGCACTCTCCTCGCGGCGCAGGTGTCTGTTACTGTCCCAGGGAGCCCGAGGGCATCCCCGCCCTCCTGGGTCCTGCTCCAACTCCCTGTGAGCCCCTTTCCCCCCCGGGAAGGTTGGTGCAGCTCCTGCGTCTCCGGGACGGGGCTCTCCTGTCCTGGGGACACTCGCCCCGGCCTCAGCCCGGCTCCTCGCGGGGCCCCTCCCCCTCGGAGGCCTTTTGTTTCTTTATTTCTTTTTCCCTCCGTCTTCCTACCTTGATAGAAGCACGAACTCTTCTCACTGTAGCATTCCAGCTGGTCTCTCTTTAAATCTCAGGGCGAATTCATAGATTTTCAGGATGATTTGAAGGTTATCTAGGTAATTTGGTGGGGACAGGTGATTTGGGGACCCTACTCTTCCGCCATCTTGCCTCTCCTCCAGGGTTCCAATTTCTATACATTCTTTCCAACACTCTTACTATCCGTTTAAAAATAATTACAGCCTGGGAAGCCCGGTGGCTCAGTGGTTTAGCACCACCTTCAGCCCAGGGTATGACCCTGAAGACCCGGGATCGAGTCCCATGTCAGGCTCCCTGCATGGAGCCTGCTTCTCCCTCTGCCTGTGTCTCTGCCTCTCTCTTTCTCTCTGTGTCTCTCATGAATAAATAAATAAAATCTTTTTAAAAAATAAATAAAAATTAAAAATTAAAAAATAATTATAGTCTACCAGTGGGTATGAATGATTATCTCAGTGTGGTCTGATTTGCACTTACATAATGCCTAATGATGTCGTTCATTCTTACATGGATGTATTTGTCCTTTGTATATCTTCTCTGGAGAAACTTTTAAAGTCCTTTGCCCATTTTCTTTTAAAGATTTATTTATTTGAGAGAGAGAGAGAACAGGAATGGGGAAGGGCAGAGGAAAAGGAAGAATCTTAAGTGTGGAGTTTGACATGGACCTCGATCTCACCACCCAGAGATCATGACCTTAGCCAAAAACAAGGGTCAGAATTTAGAGCCCCACAGGTGCCCACATTTGCCCATTTTTAAAATGGATTGATTGTCTTTTTGTTGTTGAGTTGTAAGTGTTCTTTATTTGTGCTGGATACTATGCCCTAATCAGATCTATGATTGGCAAATATTTTCTCTCCCTACATAGGCTGCCTTCAAACTTTCTCAACATGATCAATAGGCAAATATAAGGATTCATTCTGATGAGGTGCAACTTATGCATATTTGTCCAGGCCTACTGCTGGAAGGACAGTGCATGGGGTAGGGTGAGGGCCCAGGCACAGGTAGTCCCACATCCAGTGATGCAGGAAGTCCTGGAGAAAAAAAATGTCCAGAGCCATGTTAGGAGTGAAGGACACAGGGTTGTGTTCAAGCACCTGAATCTGTCCTCGTCCCATATCCCTACAGAAAAATATGGGCCTGTGGCAGAGGTGCTTCTGGTGGTCATTGGGGAAGTGGCTGTCAAGACCCTGCTCTTCCTCCTCTGCTTCATCATCCTCATGTGAGCAGCGCCCCAAGGAAAGGGGAGGCATGGGGAGGGCGGGGACATGTGGCTGAGTCCCAGAACCAGTGAGGAGGGACTGAACAGGTCAGAAAGCAGGGCAGGCAGGAGGCCCACCAGGGGAGATGATTCCACTGAGTGTGCATATGGAATGAGCCTGCTGGGCTCAAGGTGATCTGTGGGACCAGACCTGCCCTCTCCTACCTCAATCACTCACTTCCAACCCCTTAACTGGGAACACGGGTGAGTCAGTTCACCCTGCACCACCACAGGTAGACTAAAAGACCCTGGTCTCTTCTCTCAGACTGAGGTTCCTCAGGAAGGAGACAGCCAGGCCTGCAGGGGGCATGGAGGAGGCAAATACCATCCCCAGTTAATCCCTCAGCTGAGCGATGTGGGCAGCTCACCATCCAACATCCCACCAACACCTCCCCCAGGATGGCCCCAGGATTGTTCCACTCAGCATGGCCAGAGCTGAGCTGCCACATTCCTCCCAAGCCCACTTCTCTGCTGGGTTTCCCTCACATGGCTGACCTGGCCCCCATCTCTAAGACCAGAACCGGGGTGTGGCTCTCCACTGCGACCTCCCGCCTTTCTGCCTGATCCAGTACCTCACTCAATCTTACCCATCCTCCCTCCTATCCTGATGCTGGTCTCCTCCCCATCCTGACCCTGCTTATTCCTGTGGCCTCCTCTCTTCCACGTGCCTCCTGCCTCCCTCTCTCTCAACACACTGAGCCTTGGAAGACGTTTAGCGTCCACTTCCTCCCCATCATGAACAGCTATGATTCCTCCTCAGGGCCAAGAATGAGGTGCAAACAGGCTGGATTTGAAGGCCGGGCTTGGTTCATTCTCCACTGGACCCTCCACCCAGATCTCTACCTCTCCCTGCATCTTGCAATGTCTCCACAACAAGCCAGGCTAAGGGTTTTCCTGACCCGAGACTGCATGTGCCTTTCCTTCTCCTGAAGTTCTCTTCCCTCTCAAATCCTGCATCTCCAAGTCCTAATCATCTTCAAGCTCAGTCTTAAGTGCCACCTAGCTCTGTGTGTGTGTTTGTGTGTGTGTGTGTGTGTGTGTGTCAAATGGTTTTGAGTGAAGCAATATCCGGTTATTTATAGACTCCTTCAACAAGTACTATTGAACACCTACTATGTACCACCTTGCTGTAGATGATGGGGGGCTTCAGTGAACACATCAAAAAGTCTGTCATCAAGGCCTGTCATTCTGGAGAAAAGAAATCAAGAGAAATAAATAAGAAATTATATTAGAGCACATTAAGTAGAATATGAGTTTGCAGATAAACTATGCAGACTTAGCAGCTCATGACCATATTCTGTAACCAAGAGAATGAGGAGGTGACATTTAAGTAACAACTTGAAAGCAGTTGACACACCAGGTTCTGTATTTGCCTGAGAGACAACTATCCCAAGAAATGGAAAATGGGAAATAGTAAGTGACGTAGCTCTGAGGTGGGAGCAGTTCTGCTGTGCTGTGAACACAAGAGGTTGAAGTTGACTGCACAGGAGTGCAAGGTGGGGATGCTGGGACAATGGTGCTGACCCAAGGTGGTGCGGACTAAGGAAGGTGTGGAAACCCCGAGGAAGTGGTGACCTCATGGGGGTGGAGACACAGTGGTGGGAGTGCAAACCTCATAGATAGAGTGCAGATGTTCTCCTGGTGCAGACTATGTGAGCCGTGCAGAACATGCAAGAATCTGGAAGCCTTTGAGGAGAGCAGAGATATGATTGAACTTTCCTTTCAATAGGATCCCTAAGATTATTTTGCTCAGGACCAGCCAGAGTGGGTCCCAACAACAACACAGAGATGGAGAAGGACATTGCTGGCTATTCCAGGCAGGAAGTGATGCTGACTCAAACCAGAGAGAGTGGAGACTTCTTTTTGGATATATTATGAAAATAAAATGAACAGGATTTTCTAATGGATGTGGCGGGTAGAAGGAAGGAGAGGAGCAAGAGTGATGCCCGGTGTCTTCCCTGAGCATCTGGCAGGGTGGAGTCAAGGACTTTAGAGATGCTCATTCTGAGAATGTCAGGGATGGAGCAGGCTGTGACTGTCTAGAGTCAAGAGAGGGGTCCAGGAGTTGTAAAATCGTAGCAGAGCTAGTGGAAGGAGATAATCGTTGGGGAGAAAAGGGGCTGAGAGCACACAGAGGAGGCACCTGGAGGCAGTTTGTCACTGGGTACCCAAGGATGACAGATCTGACAGGAGGGGCAGGAAGAGGGTGAGGAAGTGGTTGGAACAAGTTCAGGAGAGTCAGTGAGGAGAGATAGCAGAGGGGGCACAGACAACCCCCTGAGGACTTTGCTGCAAAAGAGGAGCAGAGCAAGGGTCTGGAGAAGGGTTATTCCTTGTCTTTCTCTGCACTCTCCCTGGAGGGGGCATCCCTGATTTCCTGCCTATATTAGCTTCCTGGGGTCACTGTGGCAAATCTCACACTCTTGGGGTCTTAAAACAAAAGAATTGTAATCTCTCACTGGGAGACCAGAAAGCTGAAGGAAACATGTTGTATTCCTCAGCCCTGCTAAGATCTCCCTTGGGACCATGTAACAAGAGGGAGGTGAATCAGAGGAAAGTACACAAATATATTTAATATGAGAGTCATGTGGCACAGGAGCCATCATAAGGAAATAAAGATCCGAATAAATGATTAAACGTGTGGGGTTATTTTGCTAGATTTGATGAAGAGTGGAAAGTTGGAGCCCCTCCTAGGGGTTCCTCAAAGTATTTGAGCATGGGTAGTAACTGGAGGGGCTTGATGTGACCTGTCTGCCCAATCTGTCTCTGTCCCTCCATCTTCAGACATGTGGTGCTCCTTCCTCTGGGTAGAAAGATGGAGGGGAAGATCACAAAGTCCTTCCTCCACTTGCCATTTCTCAAATCCCTTCAGCCTGAAAGGGTCACGATGCCAAGGTGACACATCTTGGGTGCCCTGTCCTGAACCCCAGAATCCAAAATCAGCGTAACTGCACAGAAAGCAAGAGTGGTTGAGCTCCACGCCCTCCAGAGGCTCCAGGAGAGAATCCTTCTGGTTTTTGCAGGTGATGGGGCTGCCACCATTCCTTAACCCATGATCTCACTGCTCCCCTCTCCATCTCTGTGGCCAAGTTGCCTCATGCTCTCTGTGTACAGGAAGTCACCCTCTGCTTCCCCTTTAGAAGGACACTGATAGATTTAGGATTCAATCCAGATAATCTAGGATGATCCCCACAGTCCAGATTCCTAACTTCCTCACAACTGCAAAGACTCTCTTTCTGGTAAGGTAACATCTACAGGATCCAGGGATTAAGACCTGGGTATGTTGGAGGTCATGATTCAGTCCACTGCACCACCCAAGTGATTTTTTCCACCCCTAAATGCCCCCATTTGGCCCCCAGACCTTCTTTACTCTGTTTTCCCACATCCTGATACAGTAGTGGGTCATCTCAGGTGTAACACATTTTGGGGCACAGGGACTTCTGTAAAAGCCACTATTTTTTTTTTCTCCAGAAAAATATTGGGTTCTTTTTTTATTTCAGTCAATTCTCACAATGTTTTATAAAACATGATTTTATCATTCTTTTTTGGTACATGTAAGAAACTGAAGTTCTCAGTTGTTACAAAGTTTCCTCGCCAGGAAATGGCAGATGCAGTATTTGATCCTAGATTGGTCGGCCTCTGGAAGAGCACTGACCAAAGGAAATATAATGCAGCCAAGGTGTGAGTCACATATGTAATTTTAAAAAAAGAAAGAAACAAGTCCTATATACACACCTCCAACACACCTTAGTCAGTTACTGTGTAAAAGCCACTATTAATGGAGCTAAGAGAAAAGCGGCAGAAGAGGGAAAATAGTACATCCATCTATCAGACGAAAGAATTCCTTCTAGAATATATCAAGGACTCTTAAGGCAAAACATTAAGTGCACAAACAAAACCTAATTGTACAAAAAAATGGGACTCAACAACAAAAAACAAATGACCCTATTTTCAAATAGGCAAAGGATTTGAATAGCTACTTCTCAAAAAGTACACAAATGGCCACTAAGCACATGAACACAGGTTCAACATCTGGTATCAGCAAAATACAGAACAAGCACACAATGAGAAACCCCTCCACACTCATTGTAATGACTATCATAAAAAATAAAATGAAACAAAAAGCAGGAAACAACAAGTGTTGGTGAGGAAGCTGAGAAAGTAGAACTCCTGTGGTTTGCTCTTGAGATTGTAAATGGTGCGTTTGCTATGGAAATCAGTATGGTGGTTCTTCAAAAAATTTTAACCATAGAATTATGGTTAGCTACCATAATTATAAATACCATTACCAAATTAATTACCATAGAATTCAGATTTCACATTTGGCCATATACCCAAAGGATCAAAGGCAGGCACTTGAATAGATACTTCTACATCCATGTTCATTGCAGCATTTTTCATAAGAGCTAAAAGGTGGAAGCAACCCAAAGGTCTATCAACAGATGAACAGATAAACAAAAGCTGGTATGTTGAATCAATGGAATATTATGCCATCTTAAAAAGAAGGAAAGTTTGGAGGGCCCGGGTGGCTTAGCGGTTTAGCGCCGCCTTCAGCCCAGGGCATGATCCTGGAGACCCAGGATCGCGTCCCACATCGGGCTCCCTGCATGGAGCCTGCTTCTCCCTCTGCCTGTCTGTCTGTCTCTCTCTCTGTGGGTCTCTAATAAATAAATGAAATCTTTAAAAAAGTCAAATAAAATAAACTCTGAGGAAAAATCATTTGAAAAATAAAAAGAAGGAAAGTTTGACACATTCTAGTATGGGTTGAGGATATTATTCTAAGTGCAGTAAGCCAGTCACAAAAGGACAAATCCTGGATGATTCCATTTAACATTAAGTATCTAGAGTAGGCAAATTCATAGACACCAAAGATAGAATTATGATTGTCAAGGTCAGGGGATGGGTAGGGGACAGCAGGGAATGGAAGGTTACTAATTTAATAGGCATAAAATGTCAGATGGGGATGATGAGAAAAGTCATGGAGATGGATGGTGGTGATGGCTGCAGAGCAATGAGAATGCGCTCAATGCCACTGACCTGGACAATTGTAATGGTTAAGGGGTAAAGGTTTTTGCTATGCACATTTTGCTTAATAAAAACAAAGCAGCCAAAGATTTAATCAGCCACACTTCACCCAGGAAACAAAATGGAGGGCAAATGAGCACATGAAAACATCACCAACTTCACCAGTCCTTAGGAAATCCCAGATTAAAACCAGGGTGAGATATCAGTGCACACCTCTTAGAATGGTGAGAAAAACCAATCACAAAACAGAAAAATCCTCTTACTGTCAAATACTAAAGAGAATGTGGAGTAACCAGAACTCACTACACTCTGCTGGTGGAAACACCAAATGGTACAGCCACTGCGGAGGACACTTTGGCAGGTTTGTCCTGTTAAACATACACCAATGAGGGACCAAGCAACTGGATGCTTAGATATTTACCCAAGGGAAATCAAAACTCATTCCCACAGAAACCTGTATGTGAATATTGACACTTACTTTATTCATAGCCACCCCAAGCCTAGAAACTACCTCAATGGTCTCCTAGAGGTAAGTACATACAACATGAGAGTTCAGTGAAACAGTGAAGTACCAGTAGCAAGTACAGGATGGAGTAATTGGCAGACACCCAACAACATGGAGGACCCTCAAATGCTTTACGTCCACTGAATGAAGCCAGACTTTGAGGCTACTTTTGGTACTATTCCGTTTCTGTGACATTCTGGAAATAACAAAACAATAGGGATGGACAACAGACCAGCATTTTTGCAAGTTTATGGGTGGAGGGAGGATTTGGCCACCAAATGACAAAAGGAAAGAACGTTTTGGGGAATGGCATGCTTCAGTCTCTTGACTCTGCTTATGGTTACATAATTTGATACATCCATCAACCTTGACAGAATTGTAGGAGATAACAAGTGAATCTCACTAAGTCTAAGTTAGAATAAATTAAGAAATAAAGAACACATCTAGAAACTACTACAATTCTGCAAGAATTGGTTTAAAAATTTTTTTAAGATTTTATTTGTGTATTCATGAGAGGCAGAGACATAGGCAGAGGGAGTAGCAGGCTCCCTGCGGGGAGCTGATGCAGGACTCAGTTCCAGGACCTGGGGATCACGACCTGAGCTGAAGTCAGGCACTCAACCATTGAGCCACCCTCTATGGTGCCCTTCTATGTTAATACTTTTCAAGGAACATTTACTTAAATATTACTGTGTTTGGAAGATTTTACGAATGTATGATGGCAAAGGCTATTATATATTTATATTGTAAAAAGAGGCATCAACGATTTCCCAGCTGTGTACTCCACAGAGTGAGATGGGCAAGCATGTCAGCAGAACCTACAGTTTTAATTGCAGCTGTATAACCACTCCACTCATATTTTCTGCAAAAATATGTGTTTTGAGCCACATTTGACCTTGAGAAGCTTATTTTTTACATGACAGGAACTGTTAATTGTCTGATGAGGAACTAAAGAAATTGCTTCAGCCCACACTCCATTGTACAGACAGAGATTCCAATGGCTCATAAACATGTTTTCTCCCTTTTGTTTTACATGGAACTATGTAGTTTTTTCAGTTCTCCTTTTGTTTTTTTTTTTGTTTTTTTTTTTTTTCAGTTCTCCTTTTGGAGATCCAGTGACACTTTAGAAATCAGCATAATAGAAGTAAAAAAATGGTCCTATCCTTGTATATAAGAAAATATCCAGGAGACCAGGAGACACATTGCAAAGTCACAGGTGTCTGCAGCTGTGAACCTGATAGGGACAAAATGAAAGTATAGTGTATCTATGAAGGAAGTGGTACCCTTGGTTGGGACCACGTCATGGAATGAACTGGGTCAGGCCCAACTGTCTTATCTCCAGGTGCCCCCAACACAGATATTAACTAGGTATTTGGAGAATGGATGAATGAATGAATGAATGAATGAACGAGTGGCTCCTGCTTTCTCTTCATCCAGGACCCCATCTTTCCTTCTGCTCCAGACACTCACATAGACCTAAGAATCCTCCACCTTGCAGGACTGATCACCTGAGGATCTAGATGAGCCTGTGACTCCAGGTTTAGCCAGGAATTGACTAGCTCCCTGTTAGAGACAATACTGCTCAATCACCTCAGGTGGGAGGACCTGAGGAGACTCACTGTGTCCCATGCCTCATGTGTCCTCAGAGAACCTGGACCAGACTCTGGTGCCACAAACAAGTGCCAGGATGGGGGCAGTGAGGGTCCACTGAGAATCTCTTCTCCCTTGGGGGGGGGGTCTCCTTTGTTCTTGTCCAGGAGTGTGGCTGATTCTGTGCAGGGAGGGGGTGAGCTCTGGGGCTGCAGTTCCATTTCTGTGAACTACGAGGCCTCATGCTCCTCCCCAGCTTCTCATGGGTCCTTCCCAGCACCAATCCTACTGGCTTTCACTTCTCCTTCACCCACAGGAAGCCTACATACCCTCTTGTCTAGGATGCTGCTCCTGCTGCTGCCCATACTGTGGGCAGTTGAATGGGCCCAGGGGAAGGTGAAGTTGGGAGCCTCTGCCGACGCTGGAGTCCCAAGATCCTTGGCTCAAGATCCGATATACTGGCTACAAATACAGGAGTCCCTGACGGTGCAGGAGGGCCTGTGCATCTCTGTGCCCTGCTACTTCTCCTACCCCATGGAATACTGGATCAAGACTTACTCTGCTTTGGGCTACTGGTTCCGGAATGGGACCAATGTACATTGGGGTGCTCCAGTGGCCACAAACAACCCAGATCGAAAAGTACAAGAGGAGACCCAGGGCCAATTCTTCCTACTTGGGGACCCTCAGGCCAACAACTGCTCCCTGGAGATCAGAGATGCACAAAGAAGGGACTCAGGGACATACTTCTTTAGGGTGGAGAGAGGGCCTTATTTGAAATATAGTTACCTACAGAACCAGCTCTCCGTGCATGTGACAGGTAAGGAGAAGACTCTAAATGACACCATAGGGGTAGGACAGGGCTCCAGGACTCCCTGGGTGGGTTGGGAGATGCATCTGGGACTCACAGGCAGGGGCTGCACCAAGCTGGGGCTTCTCTCAGGGGCAGACCTCAGATCACTCCTACTGATCCCCATGTCTCCCCATCTCCTCACAGCCCTGACCCATACACCTGACATCCTCATACCAGGGACCCTGGAATCTGGCCACCCCAGGAACCTGACCTGCTCTGTGCCCTGGGCTTGTGAGCAGGGCATACCCCCCATCTTCTCCTGGATGTCAGCTGCCCTTACCTCCCTGGGCCCCAGGACCCACCTCTCCTCGGTGCTCACCCTCACCCCCAGGCCCCAAGACCACGGCACCAACCTCACCTGTCAGGTGCAGTTCCCTGCAGTTGGTGTAATGGTGGAAAGGACCATCCAACTCAATGTCACCTGTGAGTACAGAGCTAGGACCACCTGGGTGCCTAAGGGATGAGGGGAGGGAAAGCCAGCCTTAAGATGCCTGGCGCTTTAGTCCTAGAGGTCTGGTGGAGTGTGGGACCTAGAAAGACACAAACCCTGTCCCTTCTGTGTTTCTGTGGTTTCTGGGGTGGGGGGATGCCCATATGTATCTGATATTACCCCACCAGACTGAAGAAGGAAATCCCCTCTTTGATCCTAGGTACCACACAGAACCCAACAAATGGTGTCTGCCTGGAACACAGCACAGGTAGGAAGGAGCCTCATGTCCATGGGGTATTGACTGGCCAGGGTCTCTGTCAACTTAAGTCAGAGTGGGACTTTAGACTCCATGGATGAGGGTGTGTTGGTGTGCTGTGGTTAGACATGAGAAGCCCTCTCAGCCCTCTTCTCCCATAACCTCGCACTTTGGTCTTGCCCAAGTGACCTGCAGTTTTCTCTCCACTATCTTGAATATGCTTTTCATCAACCTCTGGTCCCTGAAGGCCTTGGAGCATTTTCAGTAGACTGTACTCTTGGAGGGGAGTTTTGGATTCATAGCAAAACTAAGCTGAAGGTAGAGATTTTTCCCCAAATGCCCTGCTTTAAGTGCATTACATCTCTACTATAAACATCCCCCACCAGAGGGTAGCTTTGTTACAATAAAATCTACATGGACGTCCTTTATCACCATCAGTCCATCCTTGACATTAGGGTTCATTCTTGGTATTATACATTCCATGAACTGGACAATGTATAATCACATGTAACCATCTAGTGTTACTGTGTGGAGTAATTTTGCTGCCCCAAAATGTCTCTGATCATTTTTTGACTGTCAATCCTCGGGCCTCACCTTGCCTTCTCTCTGAGCTTAGCCTTACCCCCATTGTTCTATCTCATTGATAATGATATCTGGCCCTCACCTGGATAGTGAGCCCCATTAGGACTCTTTCAGTGCATGCCAAATGGTTGACAGGTGATGCCCATGGACACATCCTTCACCTCGGGTGTGGGATGCATGGCCAGGCAGGGCCAGGAGAGCTGAGGGTCTGAGAACTCCCCTGCTTCTACCTGCCTCTGGAAGTGCAAAAGACCACATTTGACTCTGAGTGATAGGGCCAGTGGAGGCCAGGAGATTCAGACACCCTCCCTGGAAGGAAGGAGTGACTTCCACATCCCACAGAGCTCTGTACATCTCTCTCTCTCTCTCTTTCTCTCTCTCTCTCTCTCTCTTTCTCTCTCTCATTCTGGAATGCCAAGAGGGCTGAGAGCCTCATGGTCCCACTGCAGCCAGGTCTGGGATCTGCTGCAGAGAGACTCTGTATGAGGAAGAACCAGGATCCTAGAAGAGATGGTGTTTGCTAGACAGGAGTTCAGGGGCCAGATGGTATGGATAGAAGGTTTCACATAGACCATGTCCTTCTGGTGGAGGCTGAGGTCCCACAATGGGTAGAAGACCCTCAGGGCTGAACCCTGGACAGGAGTGAAAGGGTATCCCTCTCTGTGGAGCTGCAGAGGAGGCAATTTATGTCTGCACATCAAGATTGGAGTTCAGTCCAATTGTCTCTGTCTACAGGGAAACCAGGGACCAGGTCAGGAGTGACTGTAGGCGCCATTGGGGGAGCTGGTGTCACCATGCTGCTCACTCTCTGCCTCTGCCTTATCTTCTTTCGGTGAGCTGGGTAGGTGTGGGAGAGACGGGAAGAAGTGGGACCTGCAGGAGTTGTGATGTCTTGGAGCAAGGGTGAAGGGTGCCAAGTACAGGTGTGTTCTCAGCCCTGGTCCCAGTGGTCCAGGAGCAAGGGGATCTTGTTACAAAGTCTTGATATGAAGGCTCCTGGGCTCACCCCAGCCTCAACTTGCCTCAAAAGAATGACCCTATGTCAGAGACCCTTGTGTCTCCCGTGTCTCCCGTCAGAGTGAAGACCTGCAGGAAGACAGCATCCCGGACAGCAGTGGGCATGGACAATATCCACCCAGTTGTGGAGCCAGCTCCCTTGGTGAGTGATGTGGGCATCCTGGCATGCATCTCCCAGGGTGGCCCACAGCCATGCTCCATTCACTATGTCCAGAAATGAGCTCATCATCTTCCTGCTTGTTTGAAAATGGAGGTTTTATTATTCAGGTATCTGAGACCAGCAGATCAGGACGTGACTGCAACCGCAAAGGCACTCTGTGGCTCACAGTTCCTGGGAGGAGAGGCACATCACCCCACACAGGACCACATGGGGCAGTGCTAGGGTGGGTCAGGAGGCAGAGGAAGCAAAGGGAGACATGGTTAGGGTGCTCACTTCGGCAGCACACATACTAAAATTGGGAGACATGAGTAGGGCCCTTTATTGTGGTTTCCACAGGAAAGGCACACTGAGACAGGGTAGATAGATTTAGGATTGGCTGTTTTGAATAATTTCAGCAGGCTCTAGGGTGTTGGGGCTGTCCCTGGCTGTTTGGTACTTGGCTCTGAGGTGCTTAGGCAGAGGAATAGTGGCCCAGGAAGTAAGTTGGGGTGTGAGCTTTAGATGAGTTGATTTGCATGTGAAAGGCATTCTTGCAGGAAAATCCTTCATCATCTCTAGAGATTGGCTAGTCCTAGCAGGGTTAGCAAGGCCTCAGATGCCAAAGCATCAGAAACATGTGGTTAACACACTCCTAAACACATTCTTCCTGCTGGTTGTCCACCTCCCTGATGGCGCATGTCCTGGAGACCCCGCCACAGACCAATCCCAGTCCTCAACTAGCCTTGCACTTCTTGCATCAATATGCTACTGAGCATGTCTGAGCTTCTGCTCAGTACAGCATAATGCAACCACTCCCTTTGAGCTGAGCTCCCCTCTTAGTCTTTATCCTGCTGGAGCTCTCCCGCCTCTCCTCCCTGGCATACTAGCATCACCTCCATGAAGATCCTTGTCCCATATGCCAAAGTCTGAAAAGCAATGCTTCTCCCCACAGCCGAAAGCTACCCGGGGGGCCAAAACAACTTGGTCTGACATTTGGGGCAGGAAACCCAAAGTTACTGTTTCACTCCCCCAACACCAGCTTGCTCACTCACCTCCAGCAGAGTGAAGTTTTTTGCATCTCAGAATCATTGTTGGGCTGTGCCTTCCTCATGGGTCTGTGTCAACCTGCATTACTCTTGTTCATCTCCAAGCTCTGACCTCATTTATTTATTTAAAACTCCAACTAAAGGGGCACCTGGGTGGTTCAGTCAGTTAAGCACTCCACTCTTGATTTTGGCTTGGGCCTTAATCTCAGGGTTGTGAGTTCAAGCCCCACGTCGAGTTCCACATGGGGTGTGGAGCCTACTTAAAAGCGTAATAATAAATAAGACTCTTATAAGGTGGACACCACTGAGATTTCTGAGCACATGATCTGTGATCACCATGCATTCATTAATTCCTTTTGCAAATATTTCCCACTTGTCGATTGTTCTGGATGCTTGGGTAATATCTGTGTTCTTAACAAATACATATGTTACAAATATAAAATGTCCCTGCTGTCAAGGACTTAGATTTATTGCGGGGAGGTGGGGGCAGAGGCAGAAGGAGGGATGAAAACAGTGACAGATAAGTAGCAAAAATATGCAAGAAATTGACAGGAAATGGTGCTGCTTTGGAGAGGAATTAGATCAAAGAATGGGGGAGGACAGTCCTGGGGCTGGAGTCTGAGAAAACACCTGCCAGAAGTGAAGGAGTTCAGTGTGATCACAGAGAGAATCACTAAGGCTCTATCTAAGCAAAGTTTGGGGATTCTGAGGATGGGCATGATTGATGTGTGGGAGAAGCAGCAAGTTGGACAGTGTGCCTAAAGCAGATCTGTGTGGGCGTGGGCAGTGAGTAATAGTGGGTGGGAAATGGAGATGGAGAGGCATGGGGGCTGCAGTTCACCATAATTACCTATGTATTTTTAGAAGAGTGACAATGTAAAGGAAAACCACATAGAACTACAATTTCTGACCCTTTTGGTCACTAAATATGTGTGTAGTTTTCCCTACGCCAAATAATTCTCTCTGACACCAGGTGGATGTTCCCCAATTCAACTCAGTTCTGGCATGATCTACCTGGAGCTGGCATCGGATCCCACAGGTGAGGGAGGGCTCAGCCCCACGAGGCTGCCCCACCCTACTTCAGATGCCAGTCATAAGTTTAGGTTGTCACTTGTGCTTCTGACCAACTGGCTATAGATTAGAGGTTCCCACAACCCCCATCCTCAGTTTAATTAATTTGTCGCAGTGGCCCACAGAACTCAGGAAAGCAGTTTGCTTACTGCATACCACTCTATTATAAAAGGATATAATGAGAGATACAGATCAACATCCAGATGGAAGAGATGCATCCCTTTTCCCATGTGCCACCCTCCAAGCACCTCCATGTGTTCACCAACCCAGAAGCTCCCTAACTGCACCCCCCACCATGCTGTTGGGACTTGTATGCATGCCTCCCCATATAGACACAATAAATCATTACCTCCATTTTCAGCTCCTCTCCCCTTCCTGGAGGATGAGGACATGGAGTTGAAATTTCCAAGCTTCTAACCACGGCCTGTTCTTTCTGTGACCAGCCCCCATCCAGGAGCCAACCAAGGTTTACATCATTAGAACAAAAGATACTGCTGTCTTCCAGGAAATTCTAAGGGATTTAGGAGCTCTGTGTCAGGAACCAGGGTCAAAAACCAAACATTAGAACAGAAGATGCTTCTAGCACTCTTGTCACTTAGGAAATTATAAGGATTTTAGGATATCTGTGCAGCAATGTGTGTGTGTGTGTGTGTATATATATATATATATATATATATATATACACACATTCTATTATTTCACAGATGTGAATTGATGCTCTATTTTTTTAAGTAGGCTCCACGCCTAATGTGGGGCCTGAACTAATGACCCTGAGAGCAAGAGTTGTGTGATCTATTGACTGAGCCAGCCAGGTACCCCAAACTGATGCTCATTTTAATGGGATCACTCTGGCTGCTGTGCTGAGAATGCCAATAGGAGGCTAGGGCAAAAAAGAGGAGACCGGATAAGGAAGACACTCAAATAATCCAGGCAAGAGATGATGCAGACTGTATTAGTTTGCTAGGGCTCCCATAATAAGATACCATAGAATGCATGGCTTAGACTACAGAAACCTATTTTCAGAAACAATTGTGAAGGCTGGAAGTCCAAAGGTAAGATGCCAGCAAGGTAAGCTTCTTTTGAAAACTCTCTCCTTGGCTTGCAGATGGCTGCCTTCTCTCTGTGACCTCCTTTGGCTTCTTCCTTGTGTACAAACATCTCCAGTGTCTGTTCTTCTTACAAGGACATAAGTCATTTTGGGCCCTACCTTAATGTCCTTGTTTAAACTTAATTATATGTTTATTTTTTTAAGATTTATTTATTTATTCATGAGATACACAGGGAGAGAGGCAGAGACGTAGAGAGAGGGAGAAGCAGGCTCTTCACAGGAGCTGGATGTGGGACTTGATCCCGGATCCCAGAATCACAATCTGAGCTGAAGGCAATCACCCAACTGCTGAGCCACCCAGGCATCCCTAATTATCTCTTTATTTTTTGAAAAAGAATTTATTTACTTATTCATGAGAGACACAGGGAGAGAGGCAGAGACATAGGCAGAGGGAGGAGGCTCCCTGCAGGAAGCCTGATGTGGAACTTGATCCCAGGACCCCAGGATCACCATCTGAGCCAAAGGCACATGCTCAACCACTGAGCCACCCAGATACCCATTAATTACCTCTTTAAAGGCCCCATATCCAAATATGGTCACAATAGGTGTTAGAACTTGAACAAATAAATTCAACACATGGGCACAATTCAGTCCATTAGACAGACTAAGTCCAGGGTAACAGTGGTAAATCAGGATTTGCTAATGGAGTGATAGAGTACATGTGGGAGATGAGCAAAGACAGTTCACTGCCCCTACCTAGTGGGTAGATAGATTGTAATAGATGCCAAAGATGAATCTGTAGATGCCAGAGATATCCACAGATGTCCATAAATGTTCATAGATACCAAAGACAACTCCATCATGGTTGCCCTGAGCAATAGAAATAACTGAATCAGCAATTCCTGAAATTGCCAACTCTGTAGGAGTATGTTTGCAAGAGAGGGGGAGTCAAACTTTATTTTGGTCACTATCAGCTTAAGGTGCCTCTGACAAGTCCGAGTGAAGAAGACAAGTAGATGACAAGAGTCTGGAACTCAGGACAGGTGTCCAGGTAGGAGGCAAAGATTTTGGGGTGCATCCACATCGAGGTCCTACGGTAGATGAAGCCATAAAAAAGAGGAGGGTACTACAGACAGAGCCCTGTGAGTGCCAGGGATACAAGGTAGAGACAACAAGAAAAAACACTGAGAAAAAAGAAATGACCAAGAGAGGGTGGGTCCTGGTAGCCAAAGGGAGATGAAGCTTCGGGGAGAAGAGAATGCATGTTTGTCTCAAATGCTAGTAAGATCCAGTAAGATAAATTCTTAGAAATGAATCTCAAATTTAGCAAATGGTGTCACAGCTGATCTTGACAAAAGCAGATCTGCTTGCCTGGTAAAGGAAGTTATCTTAATTGGAGTAAGTTCAAGAGAAAATAGGAGGATGGGAAGTGGAAACACTCTTGAAAAATGTTGCCATAAATCTAGAGAAATTAGTCTGCAGCAGGAAGTAGCCATACTTCTGAATTCCTTGGAACTTCCTATGTGATAGGAGCATCTTTTATACCAGCAAGATGAGGTTGGTCACCAGAAAGACCACTCCATGATTAGAAGCTTGGCATTTTCATCACTGCTCCCTGCCCCTCATTCTCCAGAGAGGGGAGAGAGGCTGGAAATGAAATTAGTAATTGATCATGCATACATGATGAAGTCTCCATTAAACTCCCAAAGTATGGAGTTCGAGGAACTTCCAAGTTGGTGAACACCTAGTGATCCCTGAAGTGCTCTTTGGAGAGTGTGGAAGCTCCTGCCACCTCGCCCCATCTCCCCTTATGCATCTCTTCCATTTGAATGTTCATCTGTGCTGTGTCTTTTATCACATCGGTTTATAAAAGCTAGTAAACAGTAAGTAAACTGCTTTCCTGAGTTCTGTGAGCCACTCTAGCAAATTAATGGAACTTGAGGTGGGGCTCGTGGCAACCACTAATTTATAGCCAGTTGGTCAGAAGTGCAGGTGACAACCTGGACTTCCAACTGGCAGGGGAAGTGGGAGTGGGGCAGCTGTGCAAGTCTGAGCCCTTAATCTGTGGGATCTGGCATTATCTCTGGGTAAAGAGTGTCAGAATGGAGTTGAACTATGGGCCACCCAGCTGGTGTTGGAGAATTGCTTGGTAACAGAGGTGTTGTAAATATGGTAGCAGTGTGAGAATAAAGACACACCCAGAAGAAAAGTGAGCTTTTCATAAACATCTTCCTATGTGTTCTGTGCCAGAGAGACTGGAGTTGGGTTCGTGATCAGCAAATGTGTGGCTTTGGGGAGTACCTAACCTCTCTGAGAATAAGTTTCTCTCTCTGTAAAATTATAGTATTTTCCAGGCAGCCTGCGTGGCTCAGCGGTTTAGCGCCGCCTTCCGCCTAGGGCCTGATCCTGGAGATCTGGGATCGAGTCCCACGTCAGGCTCCCTGCCTGGAGCCTGCTTCTCCCTCTGCCTGTGTCTCTGCCTCTCTCTCTCTCTCTCTCTCCTCTCTGTCTCTCATGAATAAATAAAATCTTTAAAATAATAATAATAGTATTTTCCACATAAGTTTGAGTGAGTGTTCCGTAAAATTTGAAAGCAATTAATAGTGCTATATTTATAGATACGGAATGTTTGATAAAGAATGGAAGAATGAACAACGTCCTGTCAGAATGAAATTCACTTCGCAGACCCTCAATGCCTTCTCCTCACCCTACCCCACACCCCACCACCCTGCTCTAACTCCTTCTTCGCTCTCCACATAGGATTACCAGGAGTCAGACCTCCCTGATGACCCCACAAGCTCTGCAGAGGTACCCTCCACCTCGGAGATGGAGCAGGAGCTGTATTATGCCTCCATCAGCTTTCACAGGAGGACGGAGAGCACCTGTGCAGAATACTCAGAGATCAGGACCCAATGAGGAACCACAAGGAGCATCAGTCTCAGAGGAAGCGTCCATATCCTCCAGGAAGGGGGATCCAAACCCGATTTTTAGAAGAGTTAACATCCCCATAGGCAACGGGCTTACAAACTCCTGAATATGAGTTTCCTGCTATATGAAACTAACTAAGGCTTTGTAATCAGAGAGGCCTGGGATGGAATCCATGCTCTCTAATTTATCAGCAGGGTGACTTCATACAAGCCACCTTACCCCTCCGTGTCTCGGTTTCCTGCTTTGCGAAATGGTTGTAAGAAGTCCCATCTCACAGGGTTGCCATGAGGATTAAAAAGAAGTGCATATGGAAAACACTCAACAGAGAGAGGTCTTGCTGCATTGTGATAGTTTGGTGCATACTGGTTCCTTGCCCCTTGAACAGAAAGGTGTTGGTGACATTTCACCTAGGGGCTGGGTATGTTCTGCCCAGGACATCAGAAACGTGTCAGTCTCACTTTCAAAACCCTCCCATGTGGTAGTCATTTTGCAATGTATCAAATCATTACATTGTGTAACTTAAACTTACACAATGCTACATGTCAATTATACCCCAATAAAGTTGGAAAAAACTATAGATGCAGATGTATTACTTAATGATAAATATTAGTGAATATTTATCAGAAAAAGGAAATCCTTCCATGGGTCCCTTCCTTGACTTGGTCTCCAGCATCATCCCTCTCCTCTCCTGAATCTTCCCTTTCATTCCTGCCTGCCTCCTACTAGTTTTATTAGAGGCAAAATCACATATTAACATTTAGAGAATTTCCTAAAATTCAGGGTTAGCCACACTTAAAAAACCTCTCCATCTCCTCAGCCCCAGAGACTAATTTACAAGCTTCTAATCTGACATTCCAGGTCAAGGGTCAGGATTTTTTTTTTTTTTTTTTTGTAGAGGGTTAGATAGCAAATATTTTAGGCTTTGCAAGCTGTAAACATTCTGTAGCAACTATTCAACTCTGTGTTTGCAGTGCAAATGCAGTCACAGACAAATGAGTTAATGTGGCTGTGTTCCAACAAAATTTAATTTACAAAAGCAGGTAGTCCACTGGCTATAGTTCTCTGACCTCTATTCCAGGTTGTTTTCAATCTCACCCAGTCTACATCCTCATCCCCATATCCTAAACCATCAATCCCTCATGTCATTCTCTAAATGACAATCTTCAGGCATTCACATCCCTCCTCCAGGAAGACCCATCACTGGGTCATCATCCATCTGGCACCTGTGTATCCTTCAAAATAAACTGAAAAATAGATGTCAGGGTTGAGATGGTTGGTGAAGGCAACCAAGAATTTGTAATCTTCCTCCTAAAAAACCTAATAGTTTACTTAAAATAAAAATCAGTAAATTAAAAACAGCCTCAAATCCACCAGTAGCATGAAAACCATGACAGGGACAAAGCATAATGCCATAAGACCATTAAGTGACTCCTAAAAACAAATAGGAGATTCTGGTGCGGTGTAAAAAAATGGCTGGGACCTAACTCTCCCTGCCTTACATCCAAAAGGGACAGCCGTCAGCCTTCTGCTTATAATAATGTCAGGCTTGGTGACATGAGCCAACCATCTGTTGAAAACATTGAAAGTTAGTGGTTAAACTTCCAATCGAGACAAGTTGTCATCAACCCATTGTTCCCTGCTGTCCCCTAGAAACCCTGTAAGTGGTTCAAGAAATAAAGGAGAATTATGGAATGTGGTAAGAAGATGAGTTGGTTTAGGACCCCCAGACTAGGGGACCAATACAGAGACAGAGCATCTCAGTCCCCTCATCCAACAGAAGAGAGACACTCAGACCCATTGTTTCCCAAATCCTGATTGAGAAACAAAAAGCAGCCAGGTAGACTCATTTCTCTCCTGGATGGAAGAGGAGTCCTTCTGACAATCAGGCAGGCACATCACTACCAGGAAGGGAAATCAACTGGAGCCAGAAATATGTGTCCAGGAAACACTTACCTTCTCCACCAGGCTTGAGATACCTTCTCCTGCCCACAGACACTGGAGCAGATAGGCAGAAAGGAAGAAAGGGGGGATCCAGGCATATTGTCTAATATGATTGACCCTAAGTTCTCTCCTTTGTCAAATGTGAAGACTAGCCTCCTCACTTTCAGGGGTGTGTGTGTGTGTGTGTGTGTGTGTGTGTGATGAAGTAATCTATTTTTTTAAGATTTATTTATTTATTCATTCAGAGAGAGAGAGAGAGAGAGGCAGAGACACAGGCAGAGGGAGAAGCAGGCTCCATGCAGGAAGCCCAACGTGGGACTCGATCCCGGGTCTCCAGGATCACATCCTGGGCTGCAGGCGGTGTAAACAGCTGCGCCACCGGGGCTGCCCTGAAGCAATCTATTTAAAGAAGCAGTACAAGAGGCCAGTAAGCAGAGGGCCTTAGCAAGAAGCTCAGTCAGATGAGGCAGATAGAAGTCATCCACAGGAGGAACAATGCTGAGAGTGAACAGGAGAAGTGGCAGATGGAGCAGAGAGAGGAGGCCAGTACTACCCACTCCTGTCTACTTCCCTGGCTCCATCCATCCTCACCCCTTTGCCCTCCTGGCCCCAAACCAAGACATAAGCATCTGGGTTATGTCCTTCTGCTGAGCTGGGAGGTACCTGAGCTCAAAGCATGACCCTGTTTCAGCACCACAGACAGCACCAGGTCCCCTGCCTGGAACTCTCCAGGGGTCTGAGAGACTCCCCTGGGTCTCCTGGTGGATGGAGAGCCCCCCGCCCCCCGGGTGCCTCCTGGTGTGTGAAGTGCACAGGACCCTACGGAAGGATCTGGTGACATCCTAAGTCAATGATGCTGGCCAGGGGTGTCTGGGACCTTGCAGGGTGTGCTTCCCTCCTAAGACTAGGGCTCTTTGCCCCCAGAAGGTGTTAACCAGGAATTGGGTGCTGTCCCGAGATGAGGTTTAGGCAAGGGTGTCCCCAGTAATTAGATGAAATAACAAAGCCAGTCTTGGGGCATTGTTGGCAAGAAAGTAGTAGTCACTCAAAGAGGCGGACCTTTGTATGACCTAAGAGAGAAATAAGGTTTCCATTTAATTTTGTAACTGTCTTCCTACCAAGCCTGGGTAACTTCCAGATGCTTTTTTTCTTTCTCTGTTTGAACTGATTTTCACTCTTTCAGTCTGGGATGAGTTTTTCCTCTTCCCATGTTTTCTCACATTTCTGTCTGGAGCCTTCTAGTCCCTCGATAGATGGTCTCAACCATTCCAAGTTTCCAACCTATGCTGGGAATTCTTGCAGTGAATAGCCAAGGCTGTCTTGAGCCCCAGAGTTGGGAAGTGCACAAAGTCTGGGTGCTGTTGATAGGGCTATAAGCAGGAAATTCATGCCTGTCCAACATTCCTCCATTTCTGTTTCTCCTTTTCAGACCCTCAATCTGCTCAAGAGTGCTACATGGGGGTTAGCCATGGAAGCCAGACCCCTCCCTTATGGTCCCTCCAGGGTCTACCACACCAGGTGATCAGAATCCTCCCCAGGCCAGCCCTTATCTGAGTCCTCCAAACATCAGAACAGGGTTCACCATTGGTCATCCCCAGAGCCAGCATTCTACAGGACACTGACCTCACTCCACTTTTCACTGGCAGGGTTAGAGACCTCTAGAAAAGGAAGAATAAGAAAAACTATAGCTGCTTTATGTCTTAGGATAGAGGAAAGTCCTGGACATGGGAGCCCCAATGGAGGGGCCAGGCATGGAAGCACTGTGTTCATTGTCTCCCAAACATCTCTTCCCACACCTAACCCTCCTCCACACAATAGGGAAGCACTTGGCTGATTTTGCCTTGCCCCTACACAAAAGAACAAACTTTTGATCACCTGTCACTTCTGGTCTCCCAAATTATTTCCTACAGTTGTGAGTAGATGCAAGGAAAGGAAAGTCATCTATATGTTCTTTTCTTTTCTTTCTTTTTAAAAAAAGATTTTATTATTTATTTATTTATTTAAGAGAGAGAGAGAGAGACAGAGGGGGAGAGAGAGAGAGAGAGAGAGAACAAAGAGGAATATGCGGCAGAGAGAGAGGGAGAAGCAGACTCTCTGATGAGCAGGGAGCCTGACACAGGGTTCAATTCTAGGACCTGAGATCATGACCTGAGCTGAAGGCAGATGCTTCACTGACTGAGCCACCCAGGTATCACACAATTTTCTTTACCAAAATTAAAGCAATACTTTATGCAAGATTCTGCTACTTGTGTGTTTACCTTTATGTAAATACTGCCATTGACACATATTTAGCCCCTACTATGAAATTTATCATTACTGTGAGCAAAGCGAGTCTACACTGTTGTGAAAAATGCACATTATTGCCTCCAAGGACTTACTTTCTATCTTGGGAACATGAATATACAATCAAGGAAATTCATCTCACCTGTTTTCGACCCACTCCCAATCTACTTTCCACAGAGACCCAGAGAGAATTCTAAAAACCCAAGTGTCATTTTCAGCTTCTAACCCTCCATTGGCTTCCAGTTGCCCAAGTGGGAATAACAAAATCCTTTAAGATGAGCTCAGGCTGTTACATGGTCCATCTTATTTGGCTCAGTGGGCAGGGACAGGTTTCTAATGCCTAGAATACACCAAAAGCTGAAAGCCAGCACAGACACATAGGTGCCAATGAATTTGTTTATTTATTCTATCAAAGGATGAGCTTTTCAAAGGCAACATCATGACATTCATATAGATATGAAATAAACATTTGTTACAGTTTTTTTTTATTGTGGCAAAAAACCCACATACCATCAATTCTATCCTCTTAACAAATTTTTAAGTGTACACTAGTGTTAACTATAGTCACTATGTCCTACAGCAGATCTCTAGAACTTTTTCATCTTGCATGACTGAAACTTTATAACCATTGTACAGCAACTCTCCATTTTATTTAACTCATTATAAATGAGGGAACCAGGCAGAAATTAATGGTGCACAAATTTATATGGAATAAGGGAATATTGAAATGAATTTGTGAATGCATAGTAAAAGTGGCTTGGTGAGGGGGTTCAAGTTCCCCCCACCCCAAGTGGACAGAATGGATATGTATGTCTATGGACAAGATCTATTTGCATTGCTATTAGTTATCCGTTAAAATTATACCGTTTAAAATAGTTCAAAGGTAATAAAATGCTAGAATCAGATCACCCCAGAAGTGTATGCTCTAAAGAATACATATTTTCCTTCGGAGACTGACAGAAATCTTATTTTGCTTATTCTAAATATCCCTACAATTTTTTAAATTTAATTAATTAATATATTTATTTATTCATATGGGAGAGAGAGAGAGACAGAGAGAGAGAGACAGAGAGAGAGAGAGACAGGACGGAGAAGCAGGCTCCATGCCAGGGGCCCGACGCGGAACTCGATCCCGGGACTCCAGGATCGCCCCCTGGGCCAAAGGCAGGCGCTTACCGCTGAACCACCCAGGGATCTCCTCCCTACAATTTTTTTATGAAGATTTTATTTTATTTTTTTTAATTTTTTATTTATTCATGATAGACAGAGAGAGAGAGAGAGAGGCAGAAACACAGGCAGAGGGAGAGAAGCAGGCTTCATGCCAGGAGCCCGACGCGGGACCCGATCCCGTGACTCCAGGATCGCGCCCCGGGCCAAAGGCAGGCGCTAAACCTCTGAGCCACCCAGGGATCCCCAAGATTTTATTTTTTAAGTAATCTCTACACCCAGTATGGGGCCCAAACCCCTAACCCCAAGGTCAAGAGTCACATCCTCCACTGACCGAGCCAGCCAGGTGCCCTACAATTCTTAAAATAAATATTCATTGATCACCTAATGTATGCCAAGGATGTTTATAGTCAGAGTGGATTCAGCAGTAAATGGGAAATACACGACCCCTTGTGAAGCTTAGTTTTAATGGCAGGAGAGACAAAGAATAATTAAGTAGACCCTATGTTATGTTGATTCATGATAAGGAATTTGAAGAAAAACAAAAGAGAAAGATATAAAGGGAATATGAAATGGATTATACTCTTCGTTATGTTGTCCATGGATGTTATCATTGAGAAACTGACAATTGAGTCTGCATAAATATACACACAGGCACTTCTGCAGACGCACATACACAACTCGATTATGCACACACAGAGGACACAGACACACATGCACTTCAAACATACACACAGACACACAGAGACACTGATACACCTCAAAATACACACACAGAAATCACTCACACACGTATACACAGACACAAACATACCTCAGACGTACACACAGACCACAAACACAGAACACACATATATACACAGATCAAAGAAATACACACACAGCATAGACACACAGAGAGACTGCAGACATAAAGGCACATGCAAATACAGAGACACACATGCCACAGATACACAACAAACACATTCATACATACTTACATCACAGCCACACAAGATGAGGCATTTTCCATTGGCTCCTCATGCTGGGAGGAGCTTTGCTCTGGGAAGACTGGGGCCCTACTTCTCAGGACAAATAAACCCAATAACCCAGCAGAAGGGAAAAGTCAAAGTGCCCTGTGACTCTGGCCTACTTTCTGTCATGTGAGCCGCCTTTTGTTCCCAGCCACTCACGTCACTGTCCACCTATCCCAGCTGCCCTGGCCAGCAGATCCCAAAATCTCTCATTCCAGATGCTGGCCTGTGTCTGGAACAGTAGTTTTGTCCATACTCAGACTGGCCATCAGGGAATGGACAGGAAAGGTGGAAGCATTTCTCAGCCTTTGGAAGACAGGATGCCAAGACAGGTGAGAAGAGAAGTGGATTCACCTCAGAAGAGTATGGGAATGAAGGAGCAGGAAGCAAAAAAATGGTGGGCTCTGAAGTCACAGGCCAATGTGGGAGGCCCCAGTGTACTGCTAGGAGACTCTGTCCCTGGACCCTGCCCTGAGAGCCCCATGAGGGGCTCATAGGACATACTGGGAGCCCCCAAGGGTGCTCAGGAAGTTCTTCCCATGCTCCTGGGCCCATCCCAATCCAGTGAAACATCCTTTTGGATACTCCAGCTCCTTCTATCCAGACTTTGGACTGCCTGAGGAAGCTCCTGATATATCTTCCTGGGGCCCTGCGTGTGAATGAAGGGACCTGGTCATGGGGAGCCAGGGTCCCCTGTATGGGACAGCTATGAGCTTGACTGCCGAGCTCAGCAAGTGGCTCAGTTACCATCCCCTTTCCCAAAACAGAAAGATGAGAAGAGGAGGTGGGGGAGGAAGATAGGGAGACAAAGAAAAGTAAGAAGATGGAGGAGATCGAGGGGGAAGAGGAGGGGAGCAAGATGGGAGAAGGAAGATGGAAGGAGGAGGAGGGGAAGGAAGATAGCAAGAGGACCATGGTGGGGAGGAGGATTGCTGGGAGGAGGGCGGGTGGGGGGCGGAGGGAGAAGAAGACAAAGGAAGGGGAGGAGAAGGAGAAGGAGGGACTGGAGCAGGTGTTATGGAGAGGGAGGAGGTACACAACAAAGTACACTGACCTGGTGTCTTACATGACAGAAGTTCATTTTCTCACAGCTCTGGAAGCTAGACATTGGAGATTGAGGTGTGGGTAGAACCAGTTCCTTCTGAGAACCCTGTGTTTGGTTCATGAGTGGCCGGATCCCCGCTGTGCTCTTGGTCTCCTGTTTGTGTGTCTGAGTCCTAATCCCCTCTTCTTACAAAGGCACCTGTTGGATTAGAGTCCACTCCAATGGCCTCATTTTATCTTAATGATCTCTCTGAAGACCTGATATCCAAAGACAGTCACATTTGGAGGTACTGAGGGTTAGGAAATGAACATACAACTTTTGGGGGGGACACAATTCAGCCCATCACGCCCTGTGAGTATAGGCATCTAACTATGAAGAGTTCAATCCCCCTCCCCGAAGGCACCACAGCCTGAGCCTGGAGCCATCTGGTGCACATGATCCCTTCATTGGAAATCTCAGATGAGGAATCCCAAGGGCAGAGCTGACCACCAGGAGCTTCTTACTGAAGGCGGGATTCAGAGTGACCACGGAGGAACAGGCAGGGCCGGACATTTGACATGCAAGATGGCCACAGAAAACGCCTACCTCTGTCTTCATATTGGATTCTCCCACAGACAAAAGTTGAGTATTGTGATCCCTCCATGTGACACAGTATTGTGATTTCTCCAAGAAGCTGAGGCTCGTGGGGGAGGAGGGCCATGCACACCTGGGCATTATCCCTCTACGTCATGCTATGCTATCATCTTGTTGCAAATGCCCAGCTCTCAGGCGTGGCCTGGTGCAGGTGATACCAGCGATGCCTGGAGCAGAGGGCTGTGAGCCAGCCAGGAAGCCCCGAACCCCCTGGGAGTCCTGGCCCCGTCTACACTGGCCATTCATACCTGGGACTTACCATCTAGCTGCACACAGTGATGGTGTTTCCTACAGGCCCCTGGCTGTGTTTACCAGCTCACACTGTATGAACAAGAGATGGCATGGCCTGGAATTTCTCTGTTTCCTTGAGAAGATTCCCCTGCTCACCCCTCCTGAGTCCCACAGCTGGTCGGCCTCTCTGGAGCTTCTGAAAGCTGTAATTGGCCAGATAATACACACCTTCCTGGTGGGAACAGAGGTGCAGGAGGGACAGGCCATGGACAGAGACCGGGGGAGGAGAGATTGCTGGGACCCCATCTGGAAGGAGAAGTGGTTAATCTTCAAGGGCCATGTCATCAAGTTCCCCTTCTGTGGTCAGTCACCTTTCAGACATCAGCCCTTGGCTTCCTACTGGGGCTTCCTCTCTGTCCTGTGATACCAACACACCATGACTCTTACCCCAAAGATGTTGCCACTGCTGTTTCCCCTGCTGTGGACAGGTGAGTGGGCCAAGGGGAGGAGGCCAGGTAGGCAGGGGCTGCCACTGACCCTCAATTCCCTGCAGGGTCCCTGGCTCAGGATTCGAGTTTCCATCTGCAAGTGGAAGAGAGCGTGAAGGTACAGGAGGGCCTGTGTGTACGGGTGACCTGCAAATTCTTCTACCCCCAAAATGGATATACTGCCAATAACCCCGCTTACGGCTACTGGTTCCGGGAAGGGGCCTCTACGTCTCAGGATGCTCCAGTGGCCACAAACAACCCACTTCGTAAAGTACAGGAGGGGACCCAGGACCGATTCTGCCTCCTTGGAAACCCCCTGGAATATGACTGCTCCCTGGAGATCAAAGATGCACAGAGAAGGGACTCGGGGACATACTTCTTCAGGGTGGAGAGAGGGTCTTATGTGAGATATAATTACCTACAGAACCAGCTCTCCGTGCATGTGACGGGTAAGAATGGGGCCAAGAAAAGGACACATGCCACATGCATGGGTCCTGAGGGTTCCTGTGGCAGGGCTAGGAGGGGATCCCTAATTTCCATCCTGTCTGGGGAGGAGATGGCTGGCCTGCGGGTAGAGGCTGCTTCTAGGGGCACACTCAGGTGCCATCTCCAGAATCTCTGTCTCTCTCTTCCTCAGCCTTGACAGAGACACCTGACATCCACATCCAGGGACCTCTAGAATCTGGCCACCCCAAGAACATTACCTGTAGCGTGCCATGGGTCTGTAAAAGGGGGACACCCCCCACATTCTCCTGGTTTGGGGTTGCCTTCACCTCCTGGGGCTCCAAGACTCCCCACTCCTCTGTGCTCACCCTCACACCAAGGCCCCAGGACCACGGCACCAACCTTACCTGTCAAGTGACCTTCCCTGGAGCTGGTGTGAGCACAGAGAGGACCATCCAGCTCAACGTGTCCTGTGAGTCCGAGGCCAGGATGCCAGGGTAACTGAGAGCAGTGAGTGTTGGGGAGGGGGAGGCAGAGTCTGGAATCCTAAGGGAAAGGAAAGAAAACACCTGACTCCACCGCTTTCCTATTTCTAAACTTCCTGGGGGGAAAGTGCCCACAGCTACCTTCCTACCTCTGAAAACAATTGTCTCTCTGTCCAGATGCACTCCAAAACCTGACCATCAGTATATTTCAAAGAGAAGGCACAGGTAAGGTACAACCTCTCCTCTCAGACTGTGGTACAAGTGTTGTCTGTTTCCGCCCCTCAGAGCAGAACTGGGGTTTCAGAGCTCAGGTGGGAGGAAAGCTTAGGCCAGGTATAGGGGCAGCAGAGGTGGGAAGCACCCCACTGGCTCCTCAGCTTACAAATTGGCTTCTCCCCACATCTGACCCTGTTCTCAGTGGGTGAGAGCCTAATGGGTCTCCCTGCCTAATGGGTTTGGCCATCCCCCAGCTATGCTCTCCTCCCAAACCTTGCCCCATTCCCCTTAGGATCTGGACCCTGCCTACTCTTGCAGTTTCCTTCCACATTATAGTGTTATTGTTTAAAACAGTAAGTATAAAATGTGTCTTGGTCTGCTCTGGGCTGCCATAACAAAATACCACAGACTGAGGGGTTTATTGATTTCTCACATTTCTGGAAGCTGGCAGGTCCAAGATCAAGGTGTTAGCCCATTTGGTTTCTGGTGGGAGCTCACTGCCTGGCAAATGGCTGCTTTCTGGCAGTATTTTCTCTCACACAACTGAGAGAGAGTTCTCTGATGTCTCTTCATATAAAAGCACTAATTCCATCCTAAGGCCCCTACTCCCATGACCTCACCTAACCCTAATCACCTCCCAAAGGCCCATTCAAATACCTCCAAATACCACCATATTGGGGGTTAGGATTTGGACATATAAGCTTGAAGAGAACACAATCTAGTCCCTAGCAAAACTGAATAAAAATAAAATAGCGTCCAGTAGCTATGTACCTCCCCTCTTGGCTATCTTTCCAAATATAATTTACACATCTATGTTTTAAAACACACACATATGTACACACCATACTATATGCACTGATCTGCCTTGTTTTCATTTTTAAATTTTTTTTTTAAATTTCTTTATTCATGAGAGACACAGAGAGAAAGAGAGAGGCAGAAACACAGGCAGAGGGAGAAGCAGACTCCTCGCAGGGAGCCTGATGCGGGACCTGATCCTGGAACCCGGATCACGACCTGAGCCGAAGGCAGGTGCCCAACCACTGAGCCACCCAGACATCCCATTTTTTTAAGTTTTTATTCAAATTCCAGTTAATATACAGTGCAATGTTGGTATCAAGTATATAATATAGTGATTTCACATTTCCATACATCACCTGGTGCTCATCACAAGTGCATTCCTTAATTCCCTCTACCTATTTCCCTCATTCCCCACTCCCTCCCCTCCAGTAAACCATCAGTTTGTTCTGTATAGTTAAGCATCTATTTCTTGATTTGTCTCTCTCTCTCTCTTTTTTGCCTTTACTTGCTTGTTTTGTTTCTTAAATTCTACACGAGTGAAATCACATGGTATTTGTCTTTCTTCAATGGACCTATTTAACTTAGCTATATTTTTAAAATTTATTTATTTTATTTTATTTTATTTTTTTTGAGAGAGAGAGAGCATGGACACTTAAGGGTAGAGGCAGAGTGCGAGGGAGAGAATCTTCAGGCAGACTCCCCAATGAGCCCAGAGGCTGATGTTGGACTGGGCTTGATCCCAGGACTCTGAGCCTAAATCAAGAGTTGATCACTTAACTGGCTGAGCCACCCAGATGCCCCTCTCTTAGCTATTATTTTTTAATAAACTTTTCATTGTGGAATAATTTTAGGTTTACATAGTACAGAGAGTTTCCATAAAGCCCTCACTTGGCTTTCCTTGTCGTTGAAAGCCTTAATCCCCATGATGCACTTGTTCCAACTAAGTAAGTGATGTTGATACATTATTGTCTCTATGAGTACATAGGAAAACTTCACTCCTACTGATGACTCCATGGTCTTCCAATTAGAAGTATATTATACCATAAACTACTTAACTAGTCCCCATTGGTGGAAAGCCATGATGTTTCCCGACTTCTGTTAAGACAAATAATACTGCAACAAATAACTTGTACAAACATACCCCATATATGTGCATGTGTCTACAAGATAATTTTCTAGAAAAGTCCCAAATCAAAGGGTATGTTTGTAATTTCAACAGATACTGCCAAGTCATGCTGCATGGAAGTTATTCTGTTTATAATATCAACCTGCTGAACATTTTCATCCCTGCCAATGTCTTAAGTAAATTCACTGACATTTTAACTTAAATTATCATTTTGTAAACAGGTTGTGTATCTTTCATTATGTTTAAGAATCATTTGTATTTCTTTGTGGACTTTTTCTTAATGATTTGGAAAAGCTCTTTTTATATTAAGGAAATCAGCTGTGTATTAGTGGAAAGGATTTATTTCCAGCTTAATAATGGCCTTTTGACTCAGCACATGGTGTTTGTTAGACAAAAACATGTTTTTTTGAGGGGAGATGTTGGCATTCAGTGGCATACTGGAGTTGGCTCTTGATGGCTGGCAAGAGTCAACTCTGTACATGTTTTCCCAATTCTGGGTTCAGCGACATCTAGTTGGATGCTTGAAATTGGCCAAGAGGTAAGTGTTTACGCTAAGGAAATTGGCAAATATTGCAAATCAGAACTTTTTTCTTCCCTCCCACTTCCTAATGAGTTGGTTGTTAACATTTACCAGTAAACCACTGTTACACATATCAATATTTCCTTTCATATCTTGGTCTTTCTCCAATCTAATAATATTTTTTGAATGCTCAGTAGCCTCATAGGTCAACACTCTTAGGTCAACCCAAACATAAACATTCACTCAAGCCTTACAGGACCATCTGTTTTTTTTCCCTGAGCATGCAGGGCCATTTCGCACCCTAGGTACAGCTGCACTTTCTGTGCCTGCCTCAGCAATGTCCTTCCATGTCAGCTCCCCACCTGTCTCATGCTCCACTTTAGTCTCTCCTCCTCCAGGAAGCTCTCCCTGCCCTGACAGTCTCACTGAACTCCCATCCTCAAGGTTTCCCCAGCACAATGTACCCCCATCACAAAACACATCAGACTGCTCTTTGATGCCTGATTTGGGGTATCTCACTCACAAGACTGTGAGCTCTCATACACACCTAAATTAGACAGATCTTAGTGAACAAAGAAAGATTGAATGCACAAGGGCCTCTTGGAAAGGCTAAAGCACCTGCTCCCAACCCTGTCCCCTTGGGCTGATTCCATAATCATGGGGTCCAGTCATGTGGTGGAAGAGAAGAGACAGATTTACATGATGTAGGGAAAGGAGAGAGACCGAGAGACAGAGAGAATACCCCTAGTGAGAGCCAGGGCTTAACTTTCTCTCTGTCTTGCCAGGAACTGAGGCTCTGGGGAACGATTCGTCTCTCCTACTTCAGGAGGGCCAGGCTCTGTATCTGGTCTGTATTGGTGACAGCAACCCTCCTGCCAGCGTGAGCTGGACCCGGGGTAGCCTGACCCTGAAGTCCTCACAACCCTCAAATCCTGGGATCCTGGAGTTTCCCCGGGTGGAACTGGAGGATCATGGGAAATACATCTGCCGAGCTCAGCACATGTTGGGCTCCCTGGAAGCATCCCTGAGTCTACTTGTGAAGAGTGAGTTGGAACACACCTGCGAGGGCTGCCTGGGTCCTGGGGAGAGCGGCCTCCTCTGATCCTTCTCCTGTCTTCCCACAGACCCTCCAAAGCTATTTGGTCCCTCTTGCTCCTGGGAGGGTAAGGATCTGCACTGCCACTGTTCAGCTCAATCCCAGCTGCCCCCCTCTCTGCACTGGCAGCTGGGGGAGGAGCTGCTGGAGGGGAACTATAGCAACACCTCCTTGACCATCACCTCCAGTGCTGCAGGGCCCTGGGCCAACAGTAACATGAGCCTCAGTGGACCACTGGACTCAGGCCTCAGACTCAGCTGTGAAGCCTGGAATTCGCACGGGAAACAGAGCACCACCATTCTGCTGCTGCCAGGTCAGGGGGGTATAAGGGTAATGCCCAGGGAGATGGTAGTATGATCCAGGATTCTGGAAGAAATTGAGGAGAGAAGTGGCTCTGACTCAGGCAAAAGGGCACTTGAGGTCAGATTTGTCTATAGATTGTCAGGGGAGGGGTTGGGGGAACCGGAGGCTAGGATCACATAGAGGGGTGGGGGACAAAGAAGCCAGCCCTGGGTAGAAGTGGGCACAGCCCTGGGCCATGGATTCCAGAAGGTTGGATGCTCAGATGCCTGCCTAGTAGGATTGGAGTTTACCCCAGATCTCTCACCTGCAGGAAGACTGGGGCCCAGGACATGTGTGGTTCAGGGGGCCATCTGGGGAGCTGGTATCATGGCTCTGCTTGCTCTCTGTCTCTGCCTCATCATCTTCTTCGCGTGAGTGGTGGCCCCAGTTTGGGTGAAGGCCTCATGAGGTTGGGTGGGGAGGGGACTCAAGGAATCCCTCATTCTCAAAGCACAGAGCTAAAGAAACCTGACTAGGTGATGAAGCCAGAGAGGAGGCAGTTCGTCATCCTGATGCAATTCATTGAAGCAGCATCAGGAATTTAGCCTCCTGACATCATGGCTGTGGCTAGGGTTCCCGCCATCAGGAGGAGGGAACACGTGGTCTCTTCCTGGTCTCTGCAGCCAGACAGCATCCCTCATGCTCTGCCTCAGTTATCCTTCCAGGCTCCCAGCAGTGAGCAGCCAGGCTGAAGGGCCCTGATCTCTCTCCTCAGAGTGAAGACCTACAGGCAAAAATCAACCCAGAAAGCAGTGCACAATCATGGTGTCCATCCAGCATTGGATACCATCTCCCAGGTGAGTGGCCAGGGCATCTTTCATCTTTCTATCTGGTGTCTTGGGATGAGCCATGGGGCAATTCATGACTGTCAGCATGCCAAAGGATAAGTTCCTCACCGACTTCCCAAACTCAGTTCTTCCTCAGGATTTCTGGCTGCACTCAACTCAGAGACCTGAGAGCCATCCTTTCCTCTCCCCTCTCCTCCACCTACCACAGCCAGTGATGGACCGAGTCTCACTCATTTCCCTTTTAGCAAAGCTTTTTTTCCTTTTAGCCCCTTCCCTACTGAGCCCTTACTGTCTCCCTTCTGGGTCACTGGTCTTGCCTCCACCACTCCATCTCTCCACCTCTCCGCCCAATCTTTGGGCAAGAAATTCCCCCAAACAGCTGCCACCCCTGTGCTTGCTTCCCACTATCTAGACCAGCATGGTCCAAAAGAAATATCATGTGAGACACATACGTAGCTTAAAATTTACTAATGGCCACATTTAAAAAGTAGAAAGAGGGATCCCTGGGTGGCGCAGCGGTTTGGCGCCTGCCTTTGGCCCAGGGCGCGATCCTGGAGACCCGGGATCGAATCCCACGTCGGGCTTCCGGTGCATGGAGCCTGCTTCTCCCTCTGCCTGTGTCTCTGCCTCTCTCTCTCTCTCACTGTGTGCCTATCATAAATAAATAAAAAAAAAATTAAAAAAAATAAAATAAAATAAAAAGTAGAAAGAACCATGAGATCAATTTTAATGTAATGTATTATTTAACCCAATATGTTCAAAATATTATTTCACTGTCATCTCATCAATAATCAATGTACAGATTATTAATGAGATAATTTACATTCTTTCTTCTTCTTCTTTTGGTACTAAATTTTTGAAATCCAGGTTTTATTTCATACTCGTGGCACACCTCCTTTCAGAATCGCCACATTTCATTTGCTCTGTAGCCACATGTGGCTAGGAGCTACCGTATTGGACAGTAGTCCAATTTCCTCAGTCTGGTGTTCTGTGATCTGTCCCCTCCCGAGTTCTCCAGCCCACTTCCTGCCCCTGACCACAAAATTAGCTCCTTATCCCCAGGCAAGGCTTATTCTCTGTGACTTTGTGCCTTTGCATGCATAATTTCCTGTGACCTCCCCATTTGCACTGGCCAGACCCTAATCCCCTTTCACTCTCCAGTTTAAATATTCCCTCCCCTATGCAGGCAGACTGTCATCATGCCTTCCTGTAATAATCAAGGCCTATCCTCAGCACCCTGTGAGCCCCTGGGCAGACAGGGCAGGTCTCTGTGATTCTCACCCACTTATGGCACCCTGCTTCTATGCATCAGATCACAATTTGCAATTAGATCATTTGCATGTGTACGTGCGTATAGCAATTTGATACTCTCTCGTTGCCCTGAGAGGCTGAGGTCAGAGATCATGTGTGCTGAAGTTTCTTGACTTTGCTTACTCTATTTTCATATCTGTAAAATAAGGATAACAGTTATATCATCCACTGGAGAGTGGGGAAGTTATAAGGATTCAATGCCATTGTGATGAAAATTTGTTAAAGATACAAATGAATGAAAGAGTGAATGAATGAATGGATGGCTGGCTGGCTGGATGGATGGATGGATAAATGAATGTTCAGGAAATGGGCATGAAGTGGCTAAATGAGAAAGTGAACTCCAGACCCCACTTCTCTTCTCCAGACCCAAAGGCCAGCTCCGATGCTTTTCCCTCATTCCACTCAGGATCACCTGAGCAAACCCTGGTCAGACAGCCCCTCAGAGCCCCTGCCCCAAGCTGCGGCCACCTCCCCCTCGGAGAAGGATCAGGAGCTCCACTACGCCAATCTCCGCTTCCATGGACTGAAGCCACACAACTTTCAGGACCAAGAGACAACTGAGTATGCAGAGATCAAGATCCAGAAATGACAACCCCCAACCCGCTCCTGTCACTGGGAAGGCCAGCTCTGACTGGGCAGGACATCTCTGAAAAAATGCATGTCAGGCACTGATTCTCTATGAATTGACTACCCTCTGAACCAAAGTTTATAAATGTGAATGTGACACTCCTTAGAGTGGCTGAAAGTCACAGTTAAGTTCAAACAGCAGGCAAACCACTTCACCTCCCTGTGTTTCCTCCTCTGTAAAATGGGGGATAATATTCATTAGGAACATTGTTCCGTGGGAGAAAAAATGTACCATTTTCATTGTTAGATATATCTCGTGTTAAGTTTCTCTCGGGATGGAGGGAGATGTCAGCTTCTGAACATATACTCTCTCTCTTTTTTTTTTTTTTGGTAGTGAGGGGTGGTTCATGTATTATTTTTAAAAGTAAATCTATTTCTAAATGTAACTCTCTGGTGGGAGTAGGTATTTCCTAATACATATATCTAACAAAAGATTCATCCACAGTATAAAAAGAATATACAAGGATCTTCCAAAAATCAGTAACAAAAAAGGCAGGCAACCCAATAAAAAACGTGAGATATTCAAGGGGCCAATAGGTACATAGAAAGGTGTTTAACTTCAGTAGCTGTCAAGGAAATGTGAATAAAAACCCCAATGCTGTGCCATGGCGTGGCCACCACATTGGCTAAAATAATATAAACAATATAAAGAATATCAAGTGTTGAAGACATTACATTGAATGAAATAAGCCGTCCCCAAAAGACAAATATTGCATGGTTCTAGTTATATGAAGTATCTAAAGTAATGAAATTCTTAGAAACAGCAAATGAGGGAAATAAGAAGCTACTTTTCAGTAGGTAGAGTTTCAGTTCTGCAAGATGAAGACTTTTCTAGAGCTTAATGAAGTGCATATAGTTAACACCACTGTACCATACACTTAAAAATATTTAAGATGGTAAATTTTATGTTGTTTTTTAAAGCAATAAAAAGGAATAATATATAGAGGTTACCAAGGGGTTGGGAGGTTAGGGGTGTGGGTGGATAGTTAATATTTAATGGGTACAGAATTTCATCCATCTAAGGATGGATAATGGTGAAAGCTGCACAATGTGAACATACTAAAGCCATTAATTGTACATCTATGACAACAAATGGTATGTATACTTTGCCACAATAAAGATTTTTTTCTTAGAGCATATCAAATGTGCTTCAGCAGCACATATACAAAAATTGGAAAGATGCAGAGAAGATTAGCCCCTGTGCAAGAATATAAAGGGTTGATGAAGATATGTAGTAACTGGAACTCTCATGCATTACTAAGGGTAGGAAGAGAGAGAATTGGCACAACCACTTGGACAAATGTCACTCTCTACTAACACTGAGCACAGGAGCCAGCAATTTCACTCCAAGGTGTGTCTCCAACAGAAGTGCCTACAAACGTTCACCAAATGTGTACAAGAATGTTCATGGCAGTTCTGATTGCCACAGCTGAAAAATGGAACGTGCCCAAATGCCCATCAACAGTAAGACAGGTAGATAGACTGCAGAGTATCCATGCAGCGGAAGAAGCAAATAAAAACATACAACACATGAGAATCTTACAAACATAATGTTGAGTGAAAGAATGCAGACACAAGAGTCCCCACTATGTGATATCTTTGATATAAAGTTTAGAAATAGACAAAGCTAATCTTTGGTTTTAGAAGTCCAGATGCTGGTTACTGTTGGAGGGTAGTGACAGGAAGGGGCCAGTGGAGACCTCCTGGACTCTTCTGGTAAAGATCTGTATCTTGATCTGGGTGAGTCCACTGCTCGGATGTGGTTACTCTCTGAAACATTTCTGAGTAAAATATTTGTGATTTGTGCCCTTTTCTGTGTGAATAGTACTCTTTAACAAAATTTACATTAAGATTTTAAAGATGGGGTGCCTGGATGGCTCATTCGGTTAAGCATAGAACTCTTGCTTTCAGCTCAGGTCATAAACTCAGGGTTGGGACCAAGCCCAGAACTGGGCTCCATGCTCAGCGAACTCTGCTTCTCTCCCTTTCTTTCTCCCTCTGCCCACCCCCACTCTCGCATGCGCTCTCACTCAAATAAATAAATAAGATTTTTTTTAAGATTTTTTAAAAATATTATCCTCATAATTATCTAACTCTGATTTCTATCAGACTATAAGCTCCCCAGGGCAGGGACAGCACTATAACCGGCCCTATGTTTTCAAAGCCCAGCCTTGGACACAGCACATGAACTGAGCTCAGCAAACCTCTGAAATGCCTTGCACTCGAGTGCAAGGGGACAATGTTCCTGGGCTCTGCTGGGGTCTCCAGCTTGTATTGCCAGCCCAGGGCTCTCTTCTGGACTCCAAATTCCTATGTCTTCTTGAACATCTCTCCCTGAAGCACCATAGGCTCCTCACTTTCAATGCATCCCATACTAGTTCCATATCTTCCCTCAAGTCTGGTTCTTCCCTCCGTTCTCCATCCAGGATGTGGGAAAGTCCATCTGAGGGCATGGCCTCTGATAACCGCCATCTTGTCAAGGAGAATATAATGCTCCCATGCCTGCACTAATTACAACTTCCCGTCAGGGCGCAATTTCTGGTCTGATACTCACTGAGATCTTGCGAAACAGGCCTCTTCCTCTTCTTCAACCTCACAGACTCCAGTTTAGGCTCCTCTCTGCCTGTTCCTCTAAGAGGCCACTGTCTGAACTACTTCCTGAATCTGGTGAGTCTTCATCTTTTCCTCCCCCACTGGAGGCTAGGAGGTCCCCTTGGCCATGGTAAAAAGTGCCCCAAAAGGCAACTACCAGGTCCTGGCCCAACTTCCAGCATGAAGCCTTCTTCCACCCCTTCCTGCCATCCTGGGAAAGATTCTGGAACTCCCTCCTCTGGAACCCTCCACAGACCCTATTCATCTCTAATCAGTGGGTCTAGAGACCATCTAAGTGGTCTTTGTAAAGGGGGTAAGGGACAGTGATTAAATGTTTAAGCCCCTTCATAATAGCCAAAAGATAGAAACAGCTCAAATGCCCATCAATGGATGAATGGATAAACAAAATGTGGTGTATCCATATAATGAAATATGATTCGGCCATAAAAAGACTGAAGCCCTGATACATACCACATGCATGAACCTCAAAAATATGCTAAGTGAAATCCTCCAGACACAAAGCTCACATATTGTATGATTCCATTTATATCAAATACGCAAAATAGGTAAATTCATAGAAACAGAAAGCAGATTAGGGGCTGCCAGGAGCTGTGGAGAGGGTGACTATTTAATGGGTGTAGGGTTTCTTTTTGGGGCGACGAAAATGTTCTGAAATCAGATAGAGGTGGTGGTTACACAGCATTGTGAATGTACTAAATGCCTCTAAATGTTCACTAAATGTTCATAAAATCATTTATGTTATGTGACTTACCTCTTAATTAAAAAAAAATAAAGTTCTTCAAAATCATTCTGCCAGAATTCAAACATCCACTTCACCACTTAACCTGTTGCTACCTCCACTTGCTCCTCTGTCAAATGAGGATAACAACACTCCCTAGTTCACTTGGTGGTTTTAAGAATGCACTGAATTAATGTACACAGGGCAGCACTGTGCCCAGTGTGCAGTGAACGGCTCTGGGAGCCTGGTCAACATGCATTCAGCCAAGGGCCAAACGCTGCCCAGGTCATCATTCAACTGGCCAAACAATCTCTAGGTTTCAACCTGTAGATACATGATGTTGAGTTTTCCACCCCACCCTGATCAGGTGGGTGACTCTGTGTTCTCAGGGAAAGGCCACTCATGTGCAAATGAACAAAAGAGAAGTATAAGGCTTATTTCAAGTCTTCACAGCCAGAGTTTTGTTTCACTTCTCTCTCTCTCATTGCCAGTCTTCATGAGTCACCAAGTTCCTGATCTGTCCCCTCCTTTGCATGTCCAGATCAGGTCTTACTTGACCTTCATTCCTCCAGAACATTAAAACAGCCACCTACCCAGCCTCTTGGCTCCCCATCAGACCATCTGTTCCTCCCCTGCTAAATACCCTTTCGTGTCTGCCCTCTCCCTCCAGATGAGGGGCCAATTCCAGTGAGAGCTACTCAAGAATTTCCACAATCTCACTGTTACCTGCCTCATCCCTTTCTCTCAGTCACATTCTTGCCACTTCTTGAACATTCCATGGCCTGTTGTGCTCTCCCTACTTCATTCACATGGTTCTATCTCATAGTGATAGTGTCCCCTTTCTCCATCTTCACAGCACGTATATATCTTCTGAGATCAACTTCCTCAGACAAGCTGCATTCTCTAACTGACCCCCACCCTCAGCCCTGCATTTTCCCATGGGTTGGATTAGGAAAGGAAAAAGATTTCAAATAAACTGCCTAACTTCACCTATTAAGGAACCAGACAAAGAAGAATAAACTAAACCCAAAGTTAGCAGAAGGGTTGAAATAAAAAGATTAAAATGGAGATGATTGAAAGAGAATGAAACAACAATAGAGAAAATCAACAAGACCAAAAGTTGGTTCTTTGAAAAAGATCAGTAAAATTGGCCTACGCTTAGCTAGATCAACTAAGAAAGAAAAAGACTCAAATTACAAAATGAGGAATAAAACTGAGGACATTGCTATTGATTTTACAAAAATAAAAAAGATTATAAGAGAGTACAATGAACAATTGTACAAGTTGGGTAACCTAGATAAATGAACACATTCCTGGAGACAAATAATCTAGCAAGATTCAATCATGAGGAAATAGAAAATATGATAGACCTATAATTAGTAAGGTTGAATCAGTAATCAAAAACCTCTCAACAAAGAAAAGCCCATGATCAGATGGTTTCAATGGGTGAATTCTACCAAACATTTAAAGAAGAATTAGAGATGCCTGGCTGACTCAATTGGTAGAGCATGTGACTTTTGATCTCAGAGTTGTAAGTTCAAGCCCACACTGGCTGTAGAGATTACTTAAAAATAATATCTTTAGAAAAAAATAATAAGAAAGAATAATAAATACCACCCCTTCTCAAACTCTTCCCAAAAAGATCAAAGAGCAGGGAATAGTTCCTAACTCATTCCATGAAGAGTTTATCCTGATGCCAAAGCCAAAGACACCACAAGAAAATGAAACTACAGACCAATATCCCTTAGATATGACAAAACACAGGCAACAAAAGAAAAAGAAGGTAAGTTGAACTTCATCAGAATTGAACATTTTTGTGCTTCTGATGACACTTTTGACATTGTAAAAAGGCAATCCACAAAATGGGAGAAAACATTTGCAAATCAGAAATGTGATAAAGGATTAACATCCACAACATAGAAAGAGGTCCTACAACTCAACAACAAATATAATAACCCAATTTTTTTAAATGGTGAAGGACTTGAATAGACATTTCTTCAAAGATATATAAATGGGAAGTGAACATATGAAAAGATGTTCAACATCACTAATCACTAGAGAAATGCTAATCAAGATCAAAACCAGAAAAAAATAAGGTTGATAAAGTTGTAGAGAAATTGGGACCCTTGTGCACTTATGAAGAGAATGCAAAATGCTGAAGCCACTATGTAAAACAGTATGGAGTTTCCTCAAAAAATTAAATGTAGAATTATAATATACCAAATAATTCTACACTGGATATTTACCCAAAGAAAACAAAAACACTAATTCAAAAGGATATATACATCCTTATGCTTACTGAAGCATTATTTACAATAGCCCAGACATATAGGTAACCCAAGTGTCCATTTGTCCATTGATAGATGAATGGGTGAAGATGTGGTATATGTATACATATACATACTGACATTACTCAGCCATAGAAAAGGATGAGGTTTTGCCATTTGCAACAATATGAATGGACATGAAGGGTATAATGCTAAGTGAAATAAATCAGACATAGACAAATACCATATGATTTCACTCATGTGGAATTTAAGAAACAAAACAAATGAACAAACAAAGATAAAAAGACAAAAAAATACTCTTAAATATTGAGAACAAACTGGTGGTTGCAATGAGGGAATTGGTAGGGGGATGAGTGAAACAGAGAATGGGGGTTAAGATACACAATAAGGGTGATGAGTACCGAGTATGTATAAAATTATTGAATGACTAGGGACACCTGGGTGGCTCAGCAGTTGGGCATCTGCCTTCAGCTCAGGGCATGACCCTGGAGTCGCAGAATGGAATCCCACATCGGGCTCCCTGCATGGAGCCTTCTTCTCCCTCTGCCTGTGTCTCTGCCTCTCTTTATCTCTGTCATGAATAAATAAATAAAATCTTAAAAAAAAAGAATTATTGAATGACTATATCGTACACCTAAAACTAACATATCACTCTATGTTAACTAAACTTCAATTAAAAAAAATTAAGGGACATCTGGGTGACTCAAAGGTTGAGCATATGCCTTTGGCTCAGGTTCTGATCCCAGGGTCCTAGTATCTAGTCCTACATCAGGCTCCCTGCATCTCCCTCTGCCTGTGTCTCTGCCTCTCTCTGTGTCTCTCATGAATAAATAAAAATCTTTAAAAAAAAAAAACATTAAAAAGCATTACCCCTCAGGAATATGCAGTTAAAATTACAATAAGGTATCACTACACAAACAAAATTTTAATGGCTAAAATTAAAGACCAGCTATTATCAGATGTTGACAAGGATGTGGAGCATCTGTAACTCATAGGTTGCTGGCTCAAGTGTTAACTGGTTCATCCACTTTGGAAAATTCTTTGGCAGTATTTGGCCAATTAAACATATGCCTAGAGGACACCTGGGTGACTCAGCGGTTGAGCATCTGCCTTCAGCTCAGAGCATGATCCTGGAGTCTGGGGATTGAGTTCCACATCTGACTCTCTACATGAAGCCTGCTTTTCCCCCTGCCTATGTCTCTGCCTCTCTCTCTCTCTCTCTGTGTGTGTGTGTGTGTCTCTCATGAATAAATAGATAAATAAAATCTTTTAAAAATAAAATAGTCAAATAAAAAAATAAATAAACATATGCTTAAATATGAATTTTTTTGTTGTTTTCCGTTTAAGAAATATTTATTGACAAGTACTATAGGAGATACAAAGATGACTCTGACATCTGTCCTGCCCAAAAGGAGCTTACAGTCTAGTAGGAGACAGAGTACATACATGGGACATGATGAGAGCTATGTTTCAGTAAGATGAATCAATCTCATACTGCTAACATGAAACTTTGAGTTCCTGTTCCCCCAGCCTGTTCATGATTAAATGAAAACTTATTGATGAATATTAAATATCCTCAATATTCCAAGCATGCAAGAAACTTCAGTAAAAACAAAACAAAAAAGAAAACAAACAAACAAACAAAAAAACCTCACCTCTGGCCACAGTGAGCTTACATTCTAGTGAAATAGACCATAAGCAAAACTATATTTAATAGCAATAAATGTCTTAAAATTTTTATGGTTAATTAAGTACTTAATGAGTACAACGAGGAACTGAGCCATCAGAGTTGGGAGGGTGGCGTGGTTTTCCTTACCAACATCAAAGCCTCTCCAAGAAGAAAGCGGACACCCACATTCCCACCGCACCGCGCGCCGCTCCTGCCTGCCTGGTTGCAGCTGCCTCATTGATTGGCTGCTGGGTAAGAGCGTTTGCAGCACTGATTGGCTGCGGCATAGGCCTGTGCCGCCGCTGATTGGCTGTAGAAGAGGCCCCTGCAGCCGCTGATTGGCTGCAGGGTAGACGCGCCCATGCAAGGCCAGAGCTCAGGACCAAAGGAGACTTCAGCCACTGCACATCTTCCCCTTGCACAGATGAAAGCTAACTGTTGTCACGAGCTCTTCTTGCCTTGTTGGCTTTTCTGGTAACCGTTGGGTGCGCGTCTTGCGTTGGGACTGCCCAAAGTGGGCTACCAGGAAAGCGGGGCTTCTCTGTCAGGCAGCCCTGCTCCGCAGATACGGGGTGGGTTAGACCCCAGGGCAGGGCCTTGAGCCTCTCAGGGGGACCGAAACCCCTGCTGGAGCAGTCAGCAGCAGCCGCTGGCTCATCAGTCCGCCCGTCACCAGGAGCCTGACTGAATTTAGCCTGCCACCAAGTAGGTCACTTGGTCAGCCCCAAGGGCAGCCAGAGGGTCCTCAGGTGATCTGTTGATTAATGATCAGATTAGTGCCCGTAGGAGGCAACAGGTAGTTCCTTGTGAACCAATTAATCAGTTAATAGGATAATCCACCCATTTTCCTTCGCAGACTGCCCTGTTAGTTAATTACGCACCCTCTGAAGCAGGCTCTTAATAAATTAATCTCCCTATAAGGCGCTCAGTCGTTGGTCCCACCGTTATCCCAAGTGTCAGCCAGTTAATCCACTTCACTGTTAGTCTTTGGTTTCCCTATAAAATCAGATTTCCGGTCAGCATAAGTAGGTCAGTTGATCCAAAAGAGGGTCCTTCCCACAGCAAGTTGGGAAAACCCTTTTTACCACTTAGATTCTGCCAAAGAAATACACCATCCCAAGTGTGCTGAGGACAAAGGATTTCCTGGAGCCCTTGGAACAGGAGCCAAAGGTAAAATGGAGAAGAGAAATGATGGGCAAAGGGAAATGGTAGAGGGAGAAGAGTAGAGAGGGTGGTTGGAGTCCTCCTGTGTATCTCTAAAGCCTGACAGAGAAGAAATCAGAGTTTTAGAGCTAGATGGATTACTATATCCCAAGTCATAAAACCCATTCATGTTACAGATGAGGAAATCAAAAGGAAAAGTGGAGAGGAGAAAATATTTGGCCAAGGCTATTCAGTGATTTACTAGCAGAGCCTGGGCCAAGACCCAGACAGGGCTCATCCCAACATCCAAATATGGTTTTATATCAGAGAAGGGCAAGGGGGGTGCAGGGGTGGGGGGGGTTGGCAGTGCAAAAAGGCAGCAGATGTGGCTTTCCTTCCTCTAGGTTTCTGCTCAACTGTCACCTCCTCAAAGAGGCCTTCTGTGACCACCCTACCTCAACTGTTTCCCCATGGCCACCACCCCATAACCCTCTATCTTATTATCCTGCATTATTTTTCTTCATAGTACTTAATAGTTATCAAATTATCTTAATTGCCAACTTGTTTATTGTCTGCCTTCCATACTAGAATGAGGACATGGATTGTCTCATTCTTGTTCACTGCCTTATCCCTAAAACAGTGCCTGACATAAAGAGGTACTCAAAATGTTGGTTGTTAGAAGGAATGAATGAGAGTGCCAGTCATTAGGGAATGTGCTTCCTGAGACTTATTAGAGGAAGCAGACTGAGTTTGGAAGTAGAGAGCCTCCACAGAGTGGCAGGACATGAGGTCAGAGAAGCAAAGTTCAAGAAGGCTACCAGTACAGAACTTTGACTTTTACTCTGAGTGAGATGAGAGCCACTGGAGAGTTTTGAGTGGAGAAAGGGTGGGATCTTACTGAGGTGTTGATAGAGTCCCTCCAGCTGCCACTGTGGGGAATAGAATGGACAGAGACTAAGGTAGAGCAGCAAGTCCAGTGAGCAGGTTACTGTAGCAATCTGGGTGAGAGAGGATGGTAGTTTGGGCCAGAGTGGCCTCAGTGGAGGTGATTGATTAGAAGTAGTGAGATTTTGAATTTATTTTAAAAGCCGTGCCAACATTTTCTGACATGGCTGTGGACTATGAGAGAAAAGAGAGTCAAAAGGGACTCCCGAGGTTTTGATTCTTGATTTCTTCCTAAGTATGACTTCATTTGATTTAGAGACGTGTTTCCTAAGTCTGAGGTGATTGATTTTTTTCTCCTTTTTCTGAGATGAGAGCAAAGATATTTAAACTTTTAACTTTACTTTCTACCCTTACTCTGCTGCTGGTTGGCCAAACAATATAAGTAGTTTATATATTTTCTGTTCTCTTGAAAGTTAGTGTGGAGAAAGAGGAACTTGAGTTTTATTATTTTTTTAAGATCTTATTTATTTCTTTATGCAAGACACAGAGGCAGAGACACAGGCAGAAGGAGAAGCAGGCTCCCAATGGGGAGGCTGGTGAGGAATTTGATCCCAGGGGTCACGAACTGAACTGAAGGCAGACTCTCAACCACTGAGCCACAGGTGCCCTAAGGAACTTAAGTTTTACATCTGTCTCTAAGTACACTTGCTCAGTGCATTAAGGAAGTCACTTACTTCTCCAAGCTTCAGTTTCTTCCTCCACAAGAAGGAAATCCTAAGACTTAATTCCTTGGAGTTTCTGGAAATAAACGAAGACTGCTCAAATGAGAACAAACAAGTTACTTATTCAGAGCTTGCTGTAGCCAGAGTCAGCCACCATCACTTGCATTCCGCCAACAACTCAAAGGCAGGTAGCATAGTGGGAAAAAGAAGTTTCAGACAGGGTCTGCTTAGAGATTGTGATCATAGGTAAGCTGAAGGTTAGCTAATTACAAATTGGGGTATCTTATGTGATTGAATTGTGAGCAGATTTAACTTTCTTTGATCGGTTCTGAGCTGGAAGCAGGGGCAAAAAATAGGGAACCTGGTATTCATTGCCCAATCCTGACTGTTCTGTGCCAATTGCTGCAGATATTGTGGTTTGGGACTGTTCACTGACTTTGCAGTTGGAAACAGAAATTAGATTTGTGAGAACCTAGTTCAGTGAAACATACGTTTTGGGAAGGAGTAAGGATGTGAAGTCAGGGGATGATGAATATTTTTTTCATGTCCCCAAAGTCACTTGTGGACATGAAAATGCAACTGTTCTGCAATTAGATATAAGAGGTTAATGTTACCAATTTTTAAAAAAATTATGGATCCAACTCTGGAAGAGTTGACTCAGTGGATGCATAAAGAAATTCAAAATCTCAAGAAACAAATTAAATGTACAATCCTTTTGGCTAGTTTTATCTATAAAAGCTAAAATGAAAGTAAAGAAAAGCGCTGGAGTGGATCCTGACACTGGGCCAAGTTTGATTTCTGTCCAGTCTGAACTATGGCTGCTAACCTCAGAGCTGCTACTAAAAGGAAAAGCCATGTTGAAACAACAGGTAGCAAAGAAAATTAGAGTAATTCACAAGAGAATGAAAGACAAAGGGCTGGGGTGGCTGTCTGTTAAACATCTGACCCTTGACTTTGGCTCAGGTCATGATCTCAGGGTCATGGGATCAAGTCCTGTGTGGCTCTGCTCCCCACCCCCATGCAATCTTTCTCTCAGATAAATAAATAAAATCAGAAAGAAAGAAAGAAAGAAAGAAAGAAAGAAAGAAAGAAAGAAAGAAAGAAAGAAAGAAAGAAGAAAGAAAGAAAGAAGAAAGAAAGAAAGAAAGAAAGAAAGAAAGAAAGAAAGAAAGAAAGAAAGAAAGAAAAAGGAAAGTGTCAAAGTGACTCATCCGGGGGGTTCCCAGGTAGCTCAGGATTCCCTGGGTGGCTCAGCAGTTTAGCACCTCCCTTCAGCCCGGGCTGTGATCCTGGAGTCCTGGGATCGAGTTCCACATCAGGCTCCCTGCATGGAGCCTGCTTTTTCCTCTCTCTCTGTCTCTCTCTCTCGTGAATAAATAAATAAAATGTTTAAAAAAAAGGGGGGGGGGGGATTCATCCCAAAGAGAAGAAAATCTTTAAACCATTATTAAGAAATAGAATGGACATTGATGGGATTAAAAACAGAGGTCTTAGAACAGTGCTCTTGGAGTTTGGGTGGACCAGGGGGAGCCCCAGATGGTCCCTCAACTTTGAAGGATCCTAATCAAGTCTATTCTAGTTACTCTAAATTGGAGGAATTTCAAAAGCCAGAAGGCAAATGTGACAATGGGACTCTAACTTCAAACTGCCTGAGGTGATGATCTCATAATTAATCAAGATAAAGATTGGGGCCGGAGGCCGCAGCGGATCCGCGCCGGAACCGTGTTTCGCAACCAGTATGACAATGACGTCACTGTTTGGAGCCCTCAGGGCAGGATTCATCAAATTGAATATGCAATGGAAGCTGTCAAACAAGGTTCAGCCACAGTTGGTCTGAAATCAAAAACCCATGCGGTGTTGGTTGCATTGAAGAGAGCACAGTCAGTGCTTGCAGCGCATCAGAAGAAAATTCTTCATGTTGATAACCATATTGGTATCTCAATTGCGGGACTTACTGCTGATGCTAGACTGTTATGTAATTTTATGCGCCAGGAGTGTTTGGATTCCAGATTTGTATTTGACAGACCTCTTCCTGTGTCTCCTCTTGTATCTCTAATTGGAAGCAAGACCCAGATACCAACACAACGGTATGGCCGGAGACCATATGGTGTTGGACTGCTTATTGCTGGTTATGATGATATGGGCCCTCACATTTTCCAAACCTGTCCATCTGCCAACTATTTTGACTGTAGAGCCATGTCCATTGAAGCCCGTTCTCAATCAGCTCGCACTTACTTGGAGAGACATATGTCTGGGTTTATGGAGTGCAATTTGAATGAACTGGTTAAACATGGTCTGCGTGCCTTACGAGAGACACTTCCTGCAGAACAGGACCTAACTACAAAGAATGTTTCCATTGGAATTGTTGGTAAAGACTTGGAGTTTACGATTTATGATGATGATGATGTTCCTGGAAGGTCTTGAAGAAAGACCACAGAGAAAGGCACAGCCTGCTCAACCTGCTGATGAACCTGCAGAAAAGGCTGATGAACCAATGGAGCATTAAGTCACAAACCAGTCTATATGTGTATTATCAAATATGTAAGAATGCAGGAGCCCTTACTGATGACAGTAATCTATACTTTGAACCAAAAGATGCAGCGTGGTCTTCTGGTATGTTTTAGGAATCGGTCCAGATGTGTTTTTCCCAAGTAACTTGTCTGAACCATATAATGGTGTGCATTTTTCTTTGAGAGGGTCTATATAATCATTTTCTAGAAAGTATAGTTATCTGTACTAATGTTTTTATATGAAGAACATAGTGTCTTTGTGGTTTTAAAGACAACTGTGAAATAAAATTGTTTCACCTGAAAAAAAAAAAAAAGATAAAGATTGGTTAAAAAAAAAAAAAAAAGGCCTGGGTTCTTTGGCTCCATGCTCAGCTGGAGACTCAAAGCCATAGACACATTAATGGTAAAATGGTCTGGAGAAGAGATGTTTCTGGGACTCCTTAAGCTGGGCACCCCATGCATTGTGAGTCCTAGTGAGAATTAAAGTTACATTGGGAAGATACAGGAATACAAGTATTAAGGGGGTTAAAGTGAGGGTTTAAGATAGAAATGGAATACTTGAACAGATTTTATGTAAAGCCATTGTGTCTCTCCTTCCTTTATCTGAATGTAAGTAGGTGCCGTGTCTTACTAGAGGACATTTCCCTTACCTAGCACTATGAAACAGGAGGCATGTAAATCCTCCCTTCAACCAATATTGATTGGACATGCTAAATGGGAGCCAATAAAATTGCCCAAGCCCAAACAGGTTGTTAATTTGAAAAATATAGGCTATCTGGTGAAAAAAAGAAAAAATGTCAGATACCTACTGTTTGATTGGCTTATTTCAATTTTGGTTGACGCATATTCTACATTTGGGACTATGGCTAGCCCCTAACCATAAAGCTGCTAGAATGAGGTCTTTAAAGTCCTTATGGAAACTGCAGTTTATAACAAAAGCCAGTGAGCACCACCCAGTGGCGATCTCTGGGATTTTTCTTTTTAATCAGAAAATTTCCATTTGAAAGACAACCAGCTAGCTTGTTGGCCTTTGACTGAAACTGCCGGTAAGAACTGAAGGAAGTAAAATAATCCTAAAACCTGAAATACTCATGATATCTTTGGTAATGTTGGATAAACTTGCTAACAATGAAGGCTATGCCCAGAAGAGTTTAGTAATAAAATGGAAATGGTTTATAGAGGAACATGCTACCAAGGGATTATGAGGAGGTATTCATTGTATTCACAAGCAGGTGGTCTTTTTTTCCCTCTTTTACCACCTGAGGCGATGCCAGATCCTATTGCTACTTGGATGGTAGCAATAAGTACCTCTCAAATGACCAACAAAGAGCTGCTTGGTTTATGGAAGGCTGTTCCAAGATGAATGAGTTCCTTTGAATGGGAAATATTAGCAATGGTATGCTAGTAAATATTTACTAACTGGATCTCCAAAGGGAAAAGAAAGCCCTGAATTGTAGCATTGCCAAACAGTCCCCCCCCCACCATAGACAGTTTCAAGCTACCAATTCATGATACAGGATTAAGAAGAGATCCAGTAGCACACCATTATGTAGTATTTCCATCATACAGATTAAATAGATGTAAATAACCTCAAGAACACAGATAACAGTAAAATGTACTAGACAAATTAGGAACTAATCAGTTTCAAGTAATTATTACCTTTGTCTTTAACATAGTTTGTTTATGAATTTATATAACTTAATTTATAGTAATGACTGTGCTTTTGACACCCAGTTTGCAACATTCTTAAAAATTTAATAATTAGCTTCCTTAAGCTGGTTCACACAGGCTCCAGCACATTGATGGATGTTATTTAGAAACCGAGATTTAGGTGCTAGGCATGTTTATTGCTATGGATGTCTCATTGCTTCTAGGCTCTTTCTGTGAACAAAACATGGAAATAGAATTTGTTTGTTTTTTAACCACGGGTTTGTACTGATATTGCCAATTAAAATCAAACTTTACTTTCTTCTCTTAAATTATTGTATTTTGGGCAGCCCGGGTGGCTCAGCGATTTAGCACCTGCCTTCAGCCCAGGGTGTAATCCTGGAGACCAGGGATCAAGTCCCACGTCAGGCTCCCTACATGGAGCCTGCTTCTCCCTCTGCCTGTCTCTCTCTGTGTGTGTGTGTGTGTGTGTGTGTGTGTGTCTCATGAATAAATAAATAAAATCTTAAAAAAAAATTATTGTATTTTATATTGTTTCTCTTTTTCCTTACTGTGAAAATCTTTAAAACATAGTTTCAAAATTACAATACCAATACTGATAGCTTTCTTTGTCCCCCCTTTAGACAGTACAGCCAAAGCACTGCGTTCAAAAGTTATTTGAAATAGATATTCTTCCAGAATTGTTCTATTATTGTGTTTGTTTACTAGCTCTTGTTTGTGTTCAATTTTAGGGTTTTGCTTTCTTTTTTCCCTTCTAAGTTTAAGTGACCTTTCTGAACAGTAAAATACCAATTTGGTTGGAAAGGTTTTTTTCTCTTTGACCAGAACCATGTTACCTGAATACGAGGACATATATGTAAGGGAACCTGGGAACATTACTATTTATTATCTTCAGTCTCTGTATTGGGGACAGTGCAACAGGGACAGTGGTGCTGAGATACCTGTTGGGTCCGAAGCCAGCAGTGTCTGCCACAAGGAATTATAGATGGACACAGGAAGGAATCTAGACAAAGGACACATCCCCTCATCCTGCCTTTTCCAGAAATTAATGCAGACATGAGAGACTTGTAGCCCAGAGAGGAAAAGGATCTGTCTGTGGTCCTCTGGGGAATCAGTGACATAGCTTACGTAATCAGTGCTCCAATCCAGGGCTCCTGCTCTTAATGCTTTGCCAAAAAAAGAGGGGGGGGGGGCGAGATAATTTCATGAAAAGTGAGACTGACATTTGAACATTTATCAGTGACTATCAAAGGTCACTTTCTAAGCTGTTCTGAGATCACAAGGGTCTATTTGTTGTATAGCCTTCCCTTAAAGAGTTCAGTCTGAGGTAGATTCTCTACTAAGTTATTTCTTTTTTTTTTTTTAAGTTATTTCTTTAGTTTCCCAACTAGAGTGACCTAACCAAATGAGAGTTTGTCTTCCTCATGTAAGGACATATTCAGAGGTAGGCTGTGCCGCCTGGTTGAGTGTCTGCCTTCAGCGCAGGTCATGATCCCAGGTCCTGGGATCGAGTCCTGTATCAGGCTCCCCACAGGGAGCCTGCTTCTCCTTCTGTCTCTGTCTCTGTCCCTCTGTCTGTGTGTCTCATGAATAAATAAAATCTTTTAAAAAAAATAGAATATTCCTTCATGAGCGGCACTCATCGTTGTAGATACTTCATGGCTGCCAAGTGGCTGTTCTACCTCTAGTAGCACATCCATATTTTAGGGAGGAAGGAGAAGGAAGTGACAAGGAAGAAGGAAATGACAATATTAGGAAAAGGAGACTTCCCCAGGAATCTTCAGCTCACTTCCACTAAAACAATATCATGTGTCCCACCTTAACTGCAAAGGAATCTAGACAAAGTGGTGCTTTAGCTTGCAGCATCACACCCCTAAACAAAGCTGGATTTGTTGTAACGAAGAGCAGGGTAGGTAGTTGTCTGGCTGCACAAAAACAAATAACTTTAGTAGAAGGAAAAAACTGATTCTTTCCTCAAAAGACAACAAATGAAATAATGTGGTAATTCTGGAAGGGGAAAGATTTCCCCACTTGAGACTGGGTAGGAAGATCAGGAAAGGTTGCATGCAGGAGGTGACACTGAACTCAGCTCTGAAATTGAAGTAGGATGTGAATGTGAATGAAGCGGAGTTGCAAGAGGAATAGCTGTGAAAGGGAGAAATCCCTGAATGATGGGAGAAGAATGTTTAGGGGGAGCACTAAAGAAGGTAGCGTTTTCCCTTTGGCATGGAAAATGTTGAGAAAGGCACAGGGAGACAGAAAAGCAAGGGTCAGGGAAAATTTCAGAGAACCTCATTTTCACAGCAAGGAAGTTTGGAACTTTTCCTATGAGTAGTAGGAATTCCTGTCCATTTTCGTTTTCCCAAAGGATCTCTGAAGGCTACCCCATCCTCTCCATCCTCACGGCCCACTCAGTAACGCAAGCATGTCATTCTTTCCTGACCACCTCTCCAGGTTCCTCCCTGGCCACTTGACCTGAGTTGCTCTGGTCTACACCATTTCTCCCGTGGCCCCAATGGGCTATTCCAAACACCCAGACTGGCCCTGACCCTCTGAGGTACACAGCCCTTCCGTGAATCCCTATTAGCTTTGAGACAGAACCCAAAGACCCTAGTAACTGAGTTTCTCCCAAGTGGGCTGGGACTGGGAGGGAAAGACCAGAGGAGAGAGAAGGACACGTGGCATTGAGGCCTCTCAGAGGTGGTAGGTGTGCTGCCTGTCCCTAGATGCTCTTGAATATCCCATCCCACATAATTCCTGCTTCTGAGAGTGAACAGGCCTCCAGGATGACCAGAGACAGAAGCCCCTGGCTTGCTAAGAATACTTTCTGCTCTCCCAACCACACATCCTCTTCCAGTTATTCATCATCTCATCCCTTCTGAACCACACAGCTCTGATGTGAGAGCCAGCTGCGGCAAAGGTCCTAGCACCTCCTCTTCCTGAGGACTGCCGGCTGCTACAGATGGCAGTACCACTGCTGCAGCTGGGTGAGTGGGATGAGAGGCAGTGCTGGAGCTGTCTGAGGCTCTGGGACTGGGGTGGATGGGCTGCGGGGGTGTGAAAAAAGAGGACATAAGGGTGTAGGGTACCAAATAACCAACATGGTTTAGACTGTGTGCCGAGTCCTGGTGGGACTGGGAGAGTCTGGGGTGAACAGCAGATTGGGCCAGGGAGCTGAGTTGGGGGTGAGGGTGGGCGTTCAGCCATGGTCGTTGAAAGCATGAGAGCACTAGGAGCTGGAAGGCCCAGGGTTAGCCCATGTCTGTCATCCACAGGCATGCTTTCCCAGATGGTAAAAATAAATAATCCAGAGGACAAGCAGTGCGGGATAGTCCCTGCAAATTCCTCATTCCCTCAAGTGACCTAGATGAGAAGACCAAATCAAGGGTTACTGGTTAAAATCACCCCTTTCTTCCTGTAACCTCAAACAACTCCAGTGAAAAAGTGTGTGGAAACAGTAAGAACCATTCCTTCCTTATTAACTGGCAAGTCACCAGTGGACAACATAGCCTACCTATTCTTTTTTATTTTTTTTTATTTTTTTTTCAATTTTCATTTATTTATGATAGAGAGAGAGAGAGAGAGGCAGAGACACAGGCAGAGGGATAAGCAGGCTCCATGCACCGGGATGCCCGATGTGGGATTCGATCCCAGGTCTCCAGGATTGCGCCCTGGGCCAAAGGCAGGCGCCAAACCGCTGCGCCACCCAGGGATCCCTATACCCTACCTATTCTATGTAGAGTGAGGCAGTCTCGAATATTCTTACCCAGAAAATACCATAGCAATCTCTGCTTAGGATGAGTGCTCAATCAAAGGTCACCTTGGACTGGGAAGAAAGAAGTCTAGAAGGGTGTTCTGTTACCCATTCTCCATATATTCAGCTAGGAACACTGCCAACCTTAGGGCATCCATTCTTACATCCATGATAGTATGACACAGGTTCAGAGAATACCCCTATTTTTCAAACTGGGAAAGAGCAGAGAGAGGAGAAGTGACTTGCCCAACGGCATCCAGACTGTAAGAGACAGAGTTGATCATAGGTGGATCTAAGGAGTAGAGCCTGAGGGATGGAAGGAAGAGGGAAGTAGGAGCTGAGACTGGGAAGTCTAACCTGGGGGTGGCAGTGGGGGTCAGGTAAGGGGTCAGAAGCAATGTAGATCCTCAGAAAGTTCCCTTGCCATTAGTCAGGTCCAGGTGAAGAGAGAGAATAAAGGAGAACTGGTCTGTGAAGCCTTGCTCCTCTGGGCTTCCAGAAAGTCTTTCTGAAGTTCCTTGGGAATCATGAATGAGGAGAAGGCTGGGTCCTGGAGGAAATGGAGAAAGGAAGTCAGGATTCCTTGCTAAATGCTGTCCCTACCTCCCCACAGCACCTGCCAGGCTGCTCTATTCCTCTTGTTCCTTGGAGAAGACTCTGCAGTGCAGCTGTTCTTTCCATGGGATCCCCACACCCTCTGTGCAGTGGTTGATGGACAGTGTCCCTGTAGGTGTGAACAACACAGATGGCAGACTCCAGGTGACTTCCATCTTAATTGCCCCCTGGGCCAACAGCACCATCAGTTTGACAGAGCAGCCAAAAATGAGCACAAGCCTTCTCTGTAAAGGGAAGAACCAAAATGGAACCCATGCTTTGAGCATCCTACTGATGCCAAGTAAGGGTAGAGGGGGCCCAGTGACTGGGTGAGGAAGAGTGGGAGGGGGAGGGAGCAGAGCTTTGGTTCCAATTCCAAGGCCTCAGGAGAGAAGCCTTTCTCACATGCTCCCTTTATCCAGGAAAGAGCTCTTTCCTTCCCACGATGTTCATGAAAGGGCTGATCCAGGGCGTTGTCTATGGAGCCATTACAACTGCAGTGCTGTTCCTTTGCCTCATCCCACTCATGTGAGTACCAAGGCTAAAATTCTACCTGGCAGGCCCTGGCTGCAGTGCTGGCATGGAAAGGGAAAGACAGGACCTCTGCCCCCCAAGGAGCTCAGGGTCTGGCAAGCTAAGAAGGCATCAAACATGGTTGCTACAGTCCAGGGCCATCAGGACTATGTTGAGCCACAAACAGTTCCAAGGGACAGGGGTTTTCAGTGAATTTCATAAAGGAGAAAGCAAAGGAGGAAGTGACAGTTCTGGAGAAGCCAGCAGAGTCCCCGGAGTGCTGTCTGAAGCAGTCCCGGGGGTGCTGAGTACTCATTTGTTAGGTGGAAAGTAGTATATGCATACCCCAGAGACACATTTGAGGAATTGCCAGTGTCTTTGTGCAATGTCAGGTGCATTGAGAATGAGAGGAAATGGCTAAAACTGAAGTTGGAAAAGCTTCTTGGTGTTAGTTTATAAAGACTCTTGAAAGTTGACTAAATGTATTGGCTAGAAGCCCAGAATGAGAAGGGCAGAGTTGCCAGAGGTCAGGCCAGAGAGTTTAGCAGGGGGGCCTCTGGCCAGTGCAAGTATCTTGGACTTGATCCTCAATTAGGATCCATAAAACAGTGCTAAACTGGAAAGGAAAGCTCCTCATACAAGGTGTCTGTACACAGATCAAAGAGCAAGAGCCCAAAGGCCTGAAACAAGGCAGGAAGTTGGTGCCACAGACTGCACAGCAAAGAGCCAGGTTTGAGCCAGGCAAGTGATGAGGTAAGAGAGATGTAAGAGTAGATGGCAGTAAGAGAGTAAGAGAGATGGGACTGGGGACTGACTGGCTATCAGAGGTGAGAAGGAAGAAACATAAGGTGGCAGGACAAACTGAGGAGCTATTTTTAGAGCATAATAAGCGGTACTTAAAGACCAATAACAATCCTTTACAGTTTGTAAAGCCCTTTCATAGCTGACCTCATCTGAGCCCCAGAGCCTAATAAGCAAGGTCTCCCCACAGAGGACAAATCAATTCACAGAGAGGCTGTGTGGCTTGCCCTTGATAACACACCAAGCCAATGGGGTCATTGAGGCTCTAAACCAGAACTTCTGGTCAAGATTAGAGCCCTTGAGGGGGGGTGGGGGAGCGGTGGCATGGAGGTAGAGAGCCAGAACTAATCAAGGGGTCATTTCCTTAGAATGAAACCTATCAGAATGAAGCTGGCAAAGAAAATTACAGCCGTCAAAGTAGAAAAGAGCCCTAAAGTCAGAGCAAGCCAAGAATCCAAGATGTCTCTGAAGCCTAAGGAACAAGAAAAACCCACAATCACCCCAATTTCAGAGAACTGGATATTGGTGGGTATCCATTGTGTCTGGAATCTTCTCTATCAGAATAGTGGCAATAAGACTCACAAAGAGAAACACAGACAGTGTTTAAAGGAATTATCATCCTCAATCCTATAGGGCATCTAGAATGCCAGAATGTGCTGGCAGACCACTTATGGATGATGAAGCTAAGGCCCAAAGAAGGGAAGATGAAAATTAAGACAAAGACTAATTCAAATCAGCAATGTACACACACACACACACACACACACACACACACACCCCTTCACACTGAATCCACACTGAGAAGGTTGAAAGAGCCCCTAAGAGTGGTTGTGGCATCAGAGTGGAAACTAAAGGCTTTGGTCTCTGAGTGCCTGGCAGACTGGTCAACACAGTCTGTAGATGCCACAGGCCCAAGTTAGGCTGAAGTGCTTGAAAACTATGCCAAAGCCAAGGTACTCCTTCATTTACTTTGGACCCCACATCCTCAGCAGGGCTTGGAAGAGACAGGCCTCAGTATTATTTACAATTTATAATTCTCTAGGACTAGAAATGCCCTGCTGCCCTCCTTACACACTGTGCTAGGATATGGTATTCCTTCGTGGATAAACCATACATCTGTTAAATTCTACCAAAGTGTCCTGCAGTATCTCCTACCTTCCATGCTGGGCAATGCTGGGGTGTTGGAAATGGATGAGACTCAAGCCCTGTCCTCAGAGAGCAATCAGGCCGGTGGGAAGGCAGCCTTAAAGTAACTGGGCTGAGATGGAGTTATGGTTGCCCGGAGGTCTGGGCTCCTGGTGCCGGGAATGCACACAGAGAACCAGCAGGAGAAGACAGGGTCACAGACTCCAATCATGAGATTCTGAGAAAAGGTGAAACCAATGTCTGCTCCACATTGCCTTAATTCTGTACTTAAAGAGAGAGACAAGATTCTTTCCTTTTAAGATTTGAATACCTCACCTCTAGACCTATTCCAATATCTTCTTTCTTTGCCCCTGCTCTGTAGCATCCCTTACCCTAACCTTCCAGAAAAAGCAAGATAAACTGGAACTGATAAAGCCTGTGAAAACTACATGCCTACCTGGAGTCCCCTGTCTGTGGAATTACTAAAGTCCACAGAATCCTCAGCAACCCCAGAAATCCTGGAGTCTATTAGTCCCTGGAGTCTCCTCAGCTCACAAGCTCCCTCAAGCCCCATCTGTCCCTCACACTGATGCTCCATTGAATAGGGTTACTCTGGGACCTGGTCTTAGAACCTTTCAAAGAAAATTCTATGATCTGTCATTCGGGTTAACTAGAAGAAATATGCCCTGGCCTGGAATGGTGTCAAAGGAAGGCAAAATAAATGTGAGACTATAATCCACCAAGAAGTAGCTTTTGAACCCCTACAGTATGCTCAGAACCTGGAATATACATATAACAGCACCAGACTTTAGAACCATCATATATAGATTGAGTACCAACTTCAGTGCTTAGTGGCTGTATACCTTTGGATAAGACCTTTCACCACTGCCCTGAGGCATACGTGGGTGGGGAGTGAATTAAAAGTGGTGTCCAGAGGTGCAGGTGGAGAAAAGACACAAAGACAGTCCCTGAATGCCAAGATAAAGCATTGAAGTTTTATCTTCTACAATCTTAATCCTGATTCCCTTAGAATATAAATTCCACAAGAACCGGGATCTTGTCTGTCTTGTTTTCTGCTTATACCACCAACACCTAGAATGGTACCTAGAATATAAGACTCTCAAAAATGTTTGTTGATAAGGAGGGCATGTGATATGATGTGATAAGCATTGGGTGTTATATGTTGGCAAATTGAATTGAAACTTAAAAAATAAAAACCGTATTAGAATAATATTTAAAAAGTTTATAGAATAATTGAGTGAATTATAAACTGTTGCAGGTTTGAAGCAAACTGTTCCAATTTGCAATGACCTGGATGGAACTAGAGGGTATTATGCTAAGCAAAACAAGTCACTCAGAGAAAGATAAATACCATATGATTTCACTCATATGTGGAATTTAAGAAACAAAACAGATGAATATAGAGAAAGGGAAGGAAAATAAAATAAGATGAAAATTGAGAGGAAGGCAAACTATAAGAGACACTGAACTCTAGGAAACAGGGTTGCTGGAGGGGAGGTGGGTGTGGAGAAGGGGTAATTGAGTGATGGACATGGAGGAGGGCATTTAATGTAATGAGCAATGGGTGTTTTATGCAACTGATGAATCACTAAATTCTACCACAGAAACTACTTAAAAAAAAAAAAAAGAACTAGTGGCCAGATACACAGTGAAAGATCATTCTAAGAGTAGTTATTGAAGATGTACTTAGAAGAAGTAAGACTGGAGGCAAAGAGCCTACTTAGTGCAACATTTCTTGGCCAGGCTGAAAGTCAGGCATACAAGGAATGAGAACAAGAATCTGGCATGAGAATAGACTGTGACTGTGTATTGTTCCTCTCAAAATGGATGACATCCTCCCTTCTGGATCCAGATGCTGGTAGTTTTTAGAGGTTGCAAAAAGGGTCATCTCTTCCCTGGGGCATTTTTTGTGAATAAATATAATGGTTCTCCATCCAGCACCAATGTGATGGTCATCCTGTATTCAAGGGCAGATGTTTACATAAGCCCTCACATGTATGGGTGTCCCTTTGGCATGCAGCTCACGCATTCCACAGAAATGTGAGCATCCACCATAATGAGATAATGAGGTGACCAAGATAGACACTGGCCCTGCTTCCATTGAGCTTGTGGTCTACAAAAGTACACAATGAAGAAATAAATGCAAGATTGCAGCTTAAAATGTTGACAAGTGCTAGGAAGAAAAATAGCCTAATATCATGAGAAAGTATAAGAGACCAGGGAGAGGAACCTAGTTTGGATTAGAGAATCAGAGAAGTCCTCTCTGAGAAAGTGACAATTGTTTTGAGACCAAGATTATTATTACGGGCTGGTCAGAGGGACAGCAGATTCTAGGCTCTGGGATGAATGAAGTTTAGTGAGTTCAAGAGCCCAGAGGGAGTCTGTGTACCAGAGCTTAGATGGAAAGTGCCAGACCCTTCAAGGCTTCAAAGGCTCTGGGTGAGCAGTTTAAATTTTATCCTTACTCAAGGAGGTTATTTCCTTGCATCTTTGTAATTTCAGAAAGTGGGATCCTAAGGAGTGGAGAATGCCATCTAGAAGAGAAATGGGAGAGAGGATGGGAACTGGGTTGGGAATAGGTCGGGGGTGAGTTTTGACAAGAGAATGGACAACTGGGTCTTCCTCATGTGTCTTGATTTGTTCATGATAGGGACCTGCTTGCAGGAAAGGAAATGGGGTACCAAGATGCTTTCTGATTGGCCCTAAGGATCAAGCACTTGGCATTTTCTTCCTTGGTTAATGGCTTTCAATCCACCCCATCACCTGGTACTCGCTTGAGGAAGGAGTATCTCTTAAAGCCTGATTGGCCTGCATTTTCAGGGCTGGTAGGAGTCTGGAACCTCCTTTTAAAATATTTATTTATTTATTTATTTATTTATTTATTTATTTATTTATATTTATTTATTTATTCATGAGAGACACCGAGAGAGGCAGAGACACAGGCAGAGGGAGAAGCAGGATCCCTGCAGGGAGCCCCATGCGGGACTCGATCCCAGAACCCCGGGATCAGAACCTGAGTCAAAGGCAGACACTCAGCCACTGAGCCACCTAGAGGCCCCAATCTAGAACCTCCTGCTCAAGATCAAGGATCCACCGGTTGTTCCAATCTGCCTCAGGCGAAGGAGACCAACGGTTCTACTTTGCTTTCCCTCCCTATCCCAACAGCACCCACGCGCTTCAGGCCCTCCCTGATTGGCTCTGCACAGATTCGCTGGGGCTCACTGGTTCGCCTGAAGGGCGGGACTGGGGGCGAGGACGGTGCGGCATCCCCACGCGACCTCTAGCCGTTGGGAAGTTGGTGAGGCTGACGACTCAGAGGCCACCTCATGAACTGGTTATACATGAGCTAACCAGCTTTCCTCTACCTTAGTCCCTTGCCAGTGAGTTACTCAGTAGTAGTACACACGTTTATTCCACCTGTCAGTTGATCCGGCTCATCAAGAGGCATTAAATCAGCCAATCAATTCGCCCCCTGGAAAGTAAGTTCCTGTAACAAGTCGGTCAATCGGTCACATGATGCACTTAGCCAAAATCAAGGAGGACTTTGAGTTGTCAAGGAAATAGCAGAGTGGAGCCCTGTTCAAGAGGGTGCAGCCTGGAACTATGGGGACCCAAGACAAGGGTAAGTCTAGAAAAAGAAATGATCATTTAGCGGAAGGCGAAAGAGGTTTCCTGTGGAGATAACCCGTGGCTGTGCTAAACCCTAGAGAAGGGAATGAGACTTGGAAGAGATCAGAATTTTGAAGTCAGAAGGACCATTAGACGCTGGACAATAACACCTGCTTGTTTTACAGATGGAGAAAATGAGGGGAAACCAAGAGGTAAGGACACTTGCCTAAAGTTTCCAGCGAGTTACTGGCAAAGCCCTGTCTGGAACCACCCCAGAGCTCTCCTCAATCTTGGATTTGAGGTTGTAAATAAACCACTATATTCAATTAGATTCTGAGAATTGGTTTCTAATTAAAATTTTTAATTTCAAAAATTAAAAAAAAAACAATCTAACTGAAAGGAGAACTAGGCAAATGAATTCTCCCCTCTCAGTAACTGAGAAAGCAGATGAAAAAATTGGTATGGGTATAGAATACCATTGACCAAATTGACTTACGTGACATTTATAGAATATTCCATCCAATGAATACACATTCTACTTAACAACTCCTGGAACACTTAGGCCATATTCTGAACTAAAAAACCAGTCTCAACAAACTTAAATGAATTGAAGTCATATAAAGTATATTTTTTGACCACAGTGTAATTAAACTGGAAATTAATAGCTGGAAAATCATCAAGACTTGTGCCTGCACATTTTTTTCAGGGAATATTTATCAGACAATATCCTTTCTAAGCGCCTTGGAAAACAAAGATCTATTTGATGTAGGGCCTTCCCTCAAGAATCTCATTCTTAAATAGTGCCTCTGATAGGATATTTCATCAATTTCCCAACTAGAGCAACAAACAAATGAAGAGGAATCACAGCAGTAGATTGTACAAGGTGAATGTAGGAGCTCCACAAGGCTTCCAGGGAAGCAGAACCCCTGTACTGTTTGTTGTCAACATCTTCAATCTGTGACTTTGATCCTTATGGGTTATCTCATGGTTGCCAAAAGGCTGCTCCACCTCCACCATCACATCCATATTCCAGGGAAAGAGAAGGTGGAGAAGGGGAAGCAAGAGGAGAAGGGGAAAAAGAAGAAAGCAACAAAGAAAAAGTTGGGCTAATATCAGAAAAGCAGAAATCCCCAGTCTTCAGTGGATAGACTCATGATTGGTATTCTAAGTAGACAAGTCTCTCAAAATATTTGCTTAATAATAAATCTAGCAGAGTCCAAGGTTTTTATTTTACATTGCACATGTGGGAGAAAAGAAGAGTACAATCCTATAGATTGGTGTGCAATTTAAGAAAACAGAGATGTCAGTTATAATATTATTGTTACCAGAGCAAGAAATTATCAAATAAGACAACTGGTCAGAATTCCATTTTATTTGGATATCATTTTCATAAGACATGGAATAATTTCTAATGTCTTTAGAGTCTCATAAGACCACTTTGTTTAAATTGTTCTTCCAAGGGCGGATTTGTATCAACAGAGAACAGAACAAGTCAGTAACAGTCATGAATATTCATACAAAACTGTATATTGCAAAGGAGAACATAAATTATATTCTTATAAACATTCTCAATTTTGTACAATATCAAATCAGATTCCTTGAGCCCTTTTATAACACAGAACAATATCTTTTGATTTATAGCTTCAGGGAAAGTGAATATCTTTTTCAATTCTTTCTAAGACTTGTTTCCTTTATTATGAAAACTTATTTTAAAACCAGGCTCTGGAATTCCATTAGCTAGTATTATATGCAAAAAAACAGACCTTCAGAGCTCAATTGTAATGGTAAAGAAAGTGGGGTAAAGGCTGAATAGGCTTTTATTTACACAAGACATTTTTCTTGTACTTGGCCCATTGACCACAACTGTCAGAGAGCCATTACTGGATGTAGAGGAGGCAGAGAAATAGAGGTGTTTTTTCTTTTAAACTGGGGGGTTTATCACCTGGACAAATTTGAAATAATAAGGATGCACAAGAGGATGGTTATCAGGTAGGGCAACTCTCAGAGTTTGTCTGAGATAATTGCCTTAAAAGATGAACAGTTAGGGGTGCTGAAGTGAGTCTGGGAATGGAGGCTTCTTTCTGGCTGTGAAGCTCCTGGAAGACAACCTGAAAGAAGTTACATTTGACCTGGACTTAGAAAGAGAGATAGCATTTGAATGTGGGCAGAATGGAGAGTTGCAGAAGGATGCCATGAAAAGATGAGTAGCCTGAGTAAACATACAGAGATGGCAATTTATAGACTACATGTGGAAAGATACTTTTCTCTTTGGCAGGCAAAAAAAAAAAAAAAAAAAAAAAAGCCGAAGCTAAGGAAGGAAGTGGTGGAGGTAGGGCAAGTGTGTGGCAAAATCATGGACAGCCTCAAATGCAAGGCAAAGGAGTTTGGAACTTATCCTGCTGGCCATAGAACTGTCTTTTATTGCTCAAATATCCCTTAAATATATCCTGTCCTCTCCACCCCCGGAGCCACTGTTCTAGCTCAAGCCATATTATCCTCTTGAACTATTTTTTTCTCCTTGATGCAGTTCCATAGTGATCTTTATGACACCCATACCTGTTCTCTATGGTTCAAAACCTTTGAAAGTGATTTCCATGACTTCCCCCAACAACTTGAGAGAGAGGCTAAGGTTCTCTACCTGGTAGTCAAGGTCCTTCAAAGGGGGAAGGGCCTGGAGATGAAGATTAGAGGAGAAAGAAGAAAGTCATGGTATTGGGGCTTCAGAGACAGTCTTGGAGATACTTCTCTATCCTTGAAGCTCCTCAGCATCTGTTCCTATGAGCTCCTAATTCTCAAGGTGAACAGAACTTAAGAGTGATTGGGACAAAAGTTCCTTTTAGGCTATGAATTTACCTTTACCTCTACCCCATGCCTCTTACTGCTGACCTTCTCTTCATCCATTCCAAATCCTGCCCTCCACAACACATGACTCTAAGGCCAGAGTTAGCATTTGGCTAGGTCCTGGCCCTCTCTTGTCCCTGAGATCCTGTTGGTGTTATCATTGCTGCTGTTATGGTTGGGTAAATGGAATGAGAGGCAGGGTGAGAAGTGTCTGAGGAAACAAAGAAAGGGTAGGGGTGAGGTGGCTATGGGTAGGGAGTGGAAGACTGGCAGGGCTAGAGTAAGGTAAAGAGGTGAAAACAGAGAATAAGTACTTGATAAATAATAAGTAATAGACTTCTTCCATGTGTATATTCTGTGGCCCACTGTGTGTCCTATTTCATCTACCAAACAATTCCCTTAGGAATTATTGTCCTCATTTCACAGATGAGGAAGCAGGCCCTGGGAGATTCAGCAACTTGCTGTGAGTCACTAGAAATTTCACTATTGGAGTGCCCAACTCTTCTGACTCCTAGTTCCATTTTAATGCCATGCCCATGTCACTCTAGAAATTCAATGATAAATGTATTCACATGTGCTCTCTCAACACCATCATCTATATGGTAGATGTTATTAAGTCACATCTTAGAGAAGAAAAATATCATGGTGTTGCAGAGCCAAGAGCGTTGAGATCCCAGGTGATGATGTTTTAGTGTACTGGACTTAACGTATGGAAGGCCAGGTTCTAGGCCTGACGCTGTTAGTCTTTTCTCTATGACCTGGAGCAGGCCATTAATCTCTCTGAGCTCCAATTTCCCATCTGTCTAAGGGACTATAATAAAACCATTATGACAATGGCTTAAGCTGATTTCTATGAAGATGCTGAGAAATCTGTAAATACTTACACAGGTCAGTATTACTACCATAATTTTAGGATAGCATTACTAGAAGTGGCCTCAGGAACCATGAAGCTCACTATCCCCTCTATTTTGTACATGAGGGATCTGTCATCCTGGAAATAAAGAAGGGAAAAGAATAATTGTTCAGTGAAAGCCAACAACTAAGTTATGATCTACAATTACTGTAGGGCACCATGTGCATCAGTAGTTAATATCTCTAATTCTTACCACATTGCAGCACTGGTAGTATTGTGCCCATTTTTCTGATTGAGAAACTGATATTCAGGAATGGAACCACATGGCCAACTTCACAAGGTACAATTACTACCAACAATAAGAACAACAAAAAACCCCAACAAACTCAATTGGGGTGGTTCAGTTAGGAGTCCACAGACCACCCTCAGACTCAATGATTCATAAAAAAGTCTCACAGAACTCAGCAGAACAGTTATATTTTCAGTTATGGTTTATCACAGCAAACAAATGGAGATTAAAATCAGCAGAGGGGGCTGGCTCAGTGGTTGAGCATCTGCCTTTGGCTCAGTGGTTGAGCATCTGCCTTTGGCTCAGGTCTTGATCCCAGGATCCTGGGATGAGTCCCACATCAAGCTCCCCACAGGGAGTCTGCTTCTCCCTCTGCCTATGTCTCTGCCTCTCTATCTCTCATGAATAAATAAGTTAATTAATTAATTAATTAAGATCTTTAAAAAATAAAAATAGAATAAAATCAGCAGAGGGAAGAGGCATGTAGGGTAGGATCTAGGAGAGACCAGGTATGAGCTTTCAGTTGTCTTCTCCCACTAGAGTTGTACTGGCCATATACATAGTATCCCCAAGTAGGGAAACTCACTGAGCTTTAGTGTCCAGGGTTTTTATTGGGGGCCTGATCCCATAGGTATGGCTGGCCTTAGTCTCCGGCTCCTCCAGAGGTCAAGTTGATACCACGTGTGGCCTGAGGTCCCCACCATAAATCACTTTGTTCATGTAGACTATCTGGCAAGGCTCATGGCCCTAGATAAATAGATACTCTTATCAGGAGAACATTCCAAGGGCTTAGAGGTTAACCTCCCTAGAGCTGGGCAAGGGCCAAATCTTTCTAGGGTAAGGCTAATTGTTTAATGCATCAGTGGAATACTGGAGGACAACCACGCCCTCTGCACGTGGTTATTTCCTTATATTTTGGTGAAAGTCAAAAAGATACCATGGAAGAGGTATAATCCTTTGACTATTTGGACTTGTCAAGGAATTCCCCAGCAATTCTGTTGCCCATAGCTTACTGGCTCAATAAAAAATATCAGCTCCTGTGTAACTATAAATCAACTTAACACCACCACGGGCAGATTGCAAACCATTTAGAATCTTGAAGAAAAGGACTATACCCTGCTTACCCACAATGTACATCAAAGGGACAGCATGACACACTTATTCTGTGCAGATCTAGAACACAAGAGTGCTTCATGTGGGAAGATATTAACATCTATAGAGATCAGATAACATTCAATCTTATGCAATGGGTTGTTTGTAAAGGAGGAACTCGAAGATATTCTGGTAATTGTGCAATTTTTTCTTCACAGGGCACTTGCACTTCATTTTTACAGCAATAATACAATGATATAGGTACAATAAATTATTTTTCCAAATAGAAATGGCAGAGAGAAGAAGTGACTTGCCCCACAGCATCCAGCAAGTAAAAGATAGAGAGGGAAGTGATCACAGATCTGCTGGGAAGGGGCAGAGCCTGAGGAGAGAGTTGGATTGGGAGGGAAGATGCAGCATAAGAGCTGAGCCTAGGAGGTCTGGGCTAGGTGACAGGTAAGGAATTCAGGAATTTTAGGAATTAAACCTGACAGGGTTCAGGTTCAAGCTCTGCCTCCTTAAACAAGTGTCCTCAGTTTGCTCACCTAGACAGTAGAGAAGGGAAATATACTTGTAAAAATCCACCCAATAGCAACAGTCCTGGTTCCATGAGGTTATCAGAGTGGGGAAGGCATACCAAGTGAGCTTATGGGTGAGAAAGTACTTCATAACCTGGAAACACTGTGCATCAGCAAAGTGTCCATGAGGGTCCCTTGCTTCAGTCCAATTCCATTCAGACCAGTCCAATTCCGTTCAGACCAAACCCAGAAACCAGAGCTCCACATCCTAGAGATTCTTGTGGCTGGAGATCCTATGACCTTGACTTGTACTATCAAAGGGCACCTGAAAAGAAAGCAAAGCCCCTTTCCTTTCCTAAAATTGGCCCACCGTGTTCTCCAACACGGATAGCTCCAACAACTCATCCTCTTAGTGCTGCTCTTCACCTTGAAGCCTCGGGATTATGGCACACCCTCAGATGTCATTTGAACCTCTCCCTAGATATGTTGACCAGAAGTAGCATTACTTCAGCACCCTCAGATGTCATTTGAACCTCTCCCTAGCTATGTTGACCAGAAGTAGTAGTCTCATTTCAGGTGGTTTGCAAGTGCTGGTGGGCAAAGGAAGATCCAGAGTCTGGGAGAAATGGCAGGCCCAGGAGAAATTCCTGAGTCCTTTGGTGGGGTTGGATGGAAGGAGTCTGGGAAGCTGTCATATCCTTACCAGGCTTCTGTGGCTGAAAGACCAGAGGTAAGAGCTGAGCCAGAGTCAGAGACAGATGAGGGAAGAGGATGAAGGGGAACTGGTCTGTGAAGCCTGGCCAGAAAGTCTTTCTGCAGCTTGTTGGAATCATGATTAAAGAGAAGGCTGGGTCCTGGAGGAAGTGGAGAAACGAAGTCAGGACGCCTTGCTGAATGCTGCCCCCCCCCCCCCCCCCCCACAGCACCTGCCAGGCTCCTCTATTCCTCTTGTTCCTTGGAGAAGACTCTGCAGTGCAGCTGTTCTTTCCATGGGATCCCCACACCCTCTGTGCAGTGGTTGATGGAAGGTGTCCCTGTGGGTGTGAACAACACAGATGGCAGCCTCCAGGTGACTTCCACCAAAATTGGTGCCTGGAACAACAGCACCATCAGTCTCACTGGGGAGCCAGAAATAGTCATGAGTCTCCATTGTGAGGGGAAAAATCAATATGGAATCCATACTTCAAGTATCTTCCTCCTTCCAGGTAAGTACACAGGGGTCTACTGACTGGGCTAAAATGACAGCACCTGGTGATCAAAATGAGGGTGGGCACAGGGCCAGAGGAAAGAGTGGTAGCTCAGACTTCACAGCCTTGGTTGGGGGGACTCTCATTTCTGTCTGATTCCAGATAAGCATTCAGGTTCCAGTGTGTTCATGAAAGGATTGGCCCAGGGCATTGTATATGGATCTATTGTCTCCACACTGTTCTTCTTCTTTCTTGTCCTCCTCACGTGAGTATCAGGTTAAAATTCATCATCAAACCTTTTCTAACACCTATGACATTTATTTGTATTATTTATTTCCTTCATTATCTTCCAGTCTATTCTTTGCCCTCTTAACATGGTCTCTTATATCATTTAAATTAGCCATTCTTCTTCTCCAATATTTGCAATTAAGGCTATAAATTTCCCTCTAAGCCTGACTTTAGCTGCATCTCACAATTTTTAATATATTTTAGTGTTACATGGTTAAAATATTTCTAATTTCCATTATGATTTTTGACCCATGAGTGTTTTTAGACACACCAACATTTTCTAATAATCCTGTTTTCTTTATTTCTAGCTTAAATCCAGTAAGTGAAGAGAGTATATATGCACTATTTATTTTCCTTGTGGCACTTTGTGGCATTACTTATTCTTGTGTAGATTTATAAATATTCCACATAGGCTTAAAAAGAATGTGTATTCTATATTTGATGAAGGCAATGTTAGACAGATGCATAGGCTTTAAATCAAGTTCACTGATCATGTTTACTTCTCCTCTAGTTGTACTGTGACTTCTGCTCAGTGACCTTTTTTGCACTTCACCTCCCATCCCTGCTCCCCTCTCACCTGGCTGACATTTACTCATCCATTTAGGGCTCAGCTCTAAATGGCTGGGTGCCTTTTCAGGGCCCCCACAGCCATCTGGGCTTTTGGATATTATTTGCGCAAATGGTTCTATTCTGATATGACTAAGTGTGGATATATTTTTTTGTTTGTTGTTGTGTATATCTTTTTTGCCTCTTTTATCTATGTTTTCCCTCTTGGCCTGTGTCCTGCATTTTCTAGACATATAGATAAATAAGCAAGTGCTAGATTAGAGCATGTACAAGGGAGAATGTCCATCCTTGCAGGGGAAGGTAGAGGCATCCATACTGCCTAGGAATCCTCCCACACAGGGTGCCTGAGTGACTCAGTCAGTTAAGTGTCTGATTCTTGATTTCAGCTCAGGTCATGATCTCAGGAGCCTGTGATCAAGCCCCACATTGGGTTCCTTGCTCAGCGGGGAGTCTGTTTCTTTCCCTCCCCCTCTGCTCCTCCTCCCTCCACACACACTCTCTCTAAAATAAATAAATAAATAAATAAATAAATAAATAAATAAATAAATAAATATTTTTAAAAAATCTTCCCACACATTTCTGGGGAGTCCTCCCCAACGTGATATCCTGTCAGTATTACAGATGTTTTCTTTCCTTCCCTGTTTCTCTTATCTCCTCCCCCTCACTCAGCAACAAGTTTTGCCTTCTTCACAGGAAAAAAGCAACTCCCCAACACCTACAGAGTTATTGCCACTGGCACTGGTGATTTACTCCTTGCCTTTTTCAGAGAAAGAGGCATCCCTCTTCCTGTCCAAGGTTAGCCTCACCTCCTTTGCCTGGGAATCCATCTCCTCCACATACCATTAATCAGCCTTTCTGTCTCCTAAATTTTCTATCATTCTTCCTTCACTGGCTCTTCCTCTGAAGAATATAAACATGCCCAAATCTCTCCTAACTCAGTCCCACAAACTCCTTCTATGTACCATCCAATTTTTTTTGAGAAGAGCTTACACCCACTGCCTGATTCTCATCACCCTTACATACGTCAGTCCTCTGCAATCAGTACCATGCCACTGAAATGGCACTGTCTAAAGTAGTCCTTTTTCCTTGCTCTCAAAATTATTCTCAAAATCCAATGGCAGATGTTCCATATTTTTCTTGTTCACTTTAGGTGGCATTTCTGATTCTGCTGGGTGGGGTGAGGCCCTCCTACCCACAGGCTTTTTTTTTTTTTTTTTTCCACAGTGAATGAATATGGTGAGGGCATCTGCTGAAAGTGATGTGGGTGGGAACAAGGGTGAGGGGAAGGAATCGAGAAGAGTGGTGATGGGGATGGGGTGGTTGGAATACCCACTGAGGAGAATGAGTGGGATCCACACGAGGACAAGGAAAATAATCGGTGAGCAGCAGCAAAAAGTCCAACCATGACTGGATATTATTCATTGTTTAGCAACACCAATGTCGTTGCTGTGTGTTCTTTCCTCCTAGCAGTGGCTATTGGAAGAGAAAGAGTGAATGGTGGCATTGATCTAGGCTTGAGTCTTTATAGGCAGGGTGCCATGGAAGGTGATGAAAAGAGATGTGGAAGCTGGAGGGAGAGAGCTTTGAGTGGATAGCCCTTGTAACTGGTGGGCAGGAAGGTAAAGAAGAGAAACCAAGAAGGCCCTTCATAAGGGTTAGAGAATGTGGTGTTTTGGATCTGAAGCCTCCGCCTATGAGATCAAAGAATAGGAACACAAGGCTGGATGAGAGCACAAGAAAGCTGAATAGGACAGAACTAGGCAGAGCATGGGGTATTGGGATTTAAACTGTCATAGGTGGAAAAGTTTTGGGGAATAATACATAAGGCATAATGGTTAAAGGAGACAAGTCACATCAGTTAGGACTCTTGTAGTTGTAAATGACAAGAGCTGAATTCAGCAAGCTCAAGGAAAAGGGGAACAGTTAAGGTTATTTGTTGCTGTATCACTGTCCCCTAAACTTAGTGACTTTAAATAGTGGTCATTTTAGTATATCTCACAATTTCATGGATCAGGAATTTGAGTAGGACCCAAACGAATGATTCTTCAGCTTCCTCTGGTATTCATTGAGGTCACTTGATGGTATTTAGCTAGCAGCTGGGCTGGGCTGGGTTAAAAGGTCCAGAATGCTTTCAAAATACTTGACATTTTGCTGGGGACAGCCAGAGGACTGGGCTCAGCTGGGCCCCTCTCGCTTCCATGGAGTGTCAGAGCCTCTTCTATCATGGTCTCTTCCAAGACAGAAGTTGCCAATCCTCTTTAAGGCTAGGCCTGGAATTGATAGAGTGTCACTTCAGTCATATTCTCTTCAAGCAAGTCACAGACCAGCCAAGATTCAAGGAGAAGAGAAAATAGACCCCATTTCTCCATGGGAAGAGTACCAGAAATTTGCAGCCATCTGTATGTAATCTGCTGCAGGAACATATTGACCATCTGTTAAGTCTAAGACTTCAGCAACAGAGATTTATTTTTCTCATAGTTATGAAGGCTGGAAGTCCAAGATCAAAGTGTTAGCAGGATTGGTTTATCTTAAGATTTCTTTCCATGGCTTGCAGATGGCCACATCTTTCCTCTTCACATGGTCATCCCTGTGTGCACATACAGGGATGTGTCTGTCCCTTTTCTTTCTTTCTTTCTTTTTAATATTTTATTTATTTATTTTAGAGAGAGAGTGAGAGACAGCAAGCAAGAGGAGGAGCAGAGGGAAAACAAGCAGATTCTATGCGGGTGCAGAGCCCAATATGAGGCTCAATCCCATGACCCTGAGATCATGACCTGGGCTGAAACCCAGAGTCTGCTGCTTAACTGACTGAGCCACCCAGGCACCTTGTCCCTCTTCTTATAAGGACACCAGTAATATTGGATTAGGACCCCACCTGACAGCCTCAATATAACTTAATCACCTCATTGAAGGCCCTATCCAAATACAATTACATGGATATGGGCCCATCCATATGATCTCATTTTACCTTTGTTACCTTTTTAAAGGCCCTTCTCCAAATACAGTTAATTCTGAGGTACTGGGTGTTGGAACTTCAGCAAATGAATTGGGTGCAATGGGGGGGGGGGGGCAATTCAGCCCATAACAGGGAATATCTGTACTTTTGGCATGACTGGATCTAGGTATGTAAATGACATTATTAAGAGTCTGCTATTCCCTGTGCCTTTGTTCTGCTGCTTCTGTGTTCCCTTGACCCCTGGAGCATTCTCCACCTAATGGCAAGATGGCCAGGAGCAGCCCCATGATTATATCCCATCTCAGCAACTCTAGCTGAAAGAAAACTTGTCTTCCCCTTGGTGATATATCAATCCCAGAGAAGACTCTGATTGTCCCAGCTTCAGTCACGGGGCTGTCCTCAACTAATGTCCAGGTGGGGAGGTACTTTGGTGGGCCAGTCCTAAGCTTACCTACTGTGCCATTCCAGTCCCATGGAAACAACAAGAACAGCTCCCACACATGCTTGCCCCTCACTCCTACCTCTGACCAACCCTGGTGCTTCCCCATTTGGCCCTGTGTGGCATGGCCTGCCCCCTCTTGGAAACTTTAAATAACTATCTTTTCAATGGTAGTCATCCCCTTATCTGTTGGCTTCACCACACCTGAATACAAATGAAATCCCATGTTTATTCCCACTCCTGGGGAAGAGCCAGACTGGGCAAAGCAGGGGGACCAGTGAGCAGGGCAGTCGTAGTTGCCAGGGCAAGAAAGGAAGGGGGCCAGTTATGTAATCAATGGTACAGCTATACAACAGAGCACTACGCAGCCATAAAAAAGACTGAGGAGGCTGTCCGTGTACTAATACGCACAAATATACCAGAAATATTAAGGAAAAGAGGAAAAGTACCAAAAAATTGGTCTAGAAAAAAAAGCATACACATATTGAGACAGGACTGGGAGAGAAGCTGAGGAAAGGCACAGCCATGAAAAGCCACTGGGCTGGAGGGCTGGGACTTCGTCATGAGGTCCTGCGGAGCCATGGGAGGGCTGGGAGCAGGGGAGATGCAGGCCAGCTCTGGGGCAAGAGGTTAGAAAAGAGGCTAGGAAGAGGATCCAGGCCAAGAGAGTAGGGATTTGTATGCCCATTTGCTGAGGAGAGGGTGGTGCTGGTCACAGAACCAGCAAATGGAGGCAAAGTGTCTTCTGACCCCCAGACAAGGGCTCCTTCTAGGAAGAGGGAGGGGGCAGGCAGAGACTGAGCACAGTATTAACCACAGCACTCATTACCTTAGAATGAAGATGCTTAAATGGTGGAAGGACAGTCACATCTCCAAGGCCAAAGAGGCACCAATCATCCAGAAACCAGAGCTGCTGGAGGAGCCAGAAATAGACGTGGAGTCTGAAGCCAAAACTACTGGGCCTCAGTTGGAAGTAAGTCCCTGGGCTCAGACTGGCCACCAGCCAGGCTGCTGCACAGCTGAGGCCAGCTGAGCTCAACAAGCTGCCTGAACTCACCTACTGCCCACTGGCACTGCCAGGGAACACTCGTTAGAAACAAAGATTGTCAGGGGCCCTTGGACCTGCAAATCCAACCCCTCAGGATCTGAGCCCAGAGGGTCTGTGCTGGTGGCAATCTCCTATTCATTTTGAGGCGTGGCCACTGGCCAGACAGTGCCTTACCTGAGTGTCTGTCTGGTTCCTCAGGCCAAGTTCCCTGCCAGCAGAGCCCCCTTTCTTGGATGGCGAGGACCCAGAGGGGCTCCAGGCCCAGCCCCTGCCCCAGCTGGGGAGGCAGACTTGGCCACAAGTGGCTGTTGCCCTGCCAGGAGAGAACAGTAAATACTAGGGAGTGGGCCTTCTTAATCTGCTCGGGGGCTGCCATAGCAAAGTATGGCAGACCCAGGAGCTTAAACAACAGATATTTTCACGGTTCTAAAGGTTAGAAGACCAAGAACAAGGTGTCTGCAGAGTTGGTTCCTTCCAAGGTCTCTCCTTCTAGACAGCCACCTTCTCCCTGTGTCCTCACATGGCCTTTCTGTGCATGAGTCCCTGTCCTAATCTCCTCTTTGTATGAGGACACAAGTCACAATGGATTAGGGTCCACCCTAATGGCCTCATTTTGACTTAAGTATCTCCTTAAAGGCCCTGTCTCCAAATAAAGTCACACTGGGAGGTACAGGGTTAGGACTTTAACATATGAATTGTGCAAGGGGTAGAGAGGGGGGACACAAGGGGGAGGGCAGAGTTCAGCCTGTAACAGAAGCATCAAGGTGCTAGTCATGTCCCTCCATTGGTGGGGACCCAGATCAGGGAAAGGCTTGGCCAAGCAAGGCAGGAGAATGCCAGGATCTTGTTCTCCCACAGTCTAGGGCTCTTGAAACAGAAGGACCCACCATGGACAGGCAAATTCCCAAACGGATAAAGACCGACGCGTGGCTCGCAGACTATAGGCTTCAAAGACCTACAGAGCAGGAGCAGCAGCTCCATTGGAGACTCTAAGACCAGAGACCAGCGCTAAGAGCTCACGCATTCACTGAACAGACATCCCCCGAGGACTCCCACGAGCGGAGCCTGTTTGTCAGCTCCTCCCAACAACACACCTGCTCCCTGCCCTTGAACTGTGAGGTCTGGGCGGGCACCCTGACGTCCAGGAGGACAGATGACATTACACAGGAGCCTGGTGGGGAGGGCAGGGGGAGGTAGCACTAGGAGATGAGCTAATGCTATTGCTATTGCAGGGGCCACACAAGGCAGTGTGACCCAGAGTGACAGTGACCTTCCTGCAGCCTCGGGCACTGCCAAGCAAAGCTAACTTCAGTGTTCTAAGAAGAGAAACTGAGACCCACAGGAGGGAAGCCCCAGTGGTCTTACTGCAAGGACATTGGGGGTCATGAGGCCTGCCCTCCACACCCCCCACATTGCAAATGGGGAAATGGAGGCTCAGAGGGCCTCAGGCCACACAGCAAGACTGTGCACTGCTCAGGACACCTCCATCCCAGGATCGTTAGTCCCTGGAGCAGCTGTCCCTGTCCCCTGGCAATTTTCTCCTGACCTTATAAGACTGTAGTGCAGAGGTTGCAAGCTCAAAAGCCCACCGGGGCCCTGCACATAACAAGATGAGTACAGTTGACCTGGTGGAAACCAAGTCCGTCTTAAGAGCAGGTGCCCCACCGAAAGGGGGCGCCAGCAGCAGCGAACTCGGCTCCAACTCTTAGCTCCCACCCACCCCCGCAGGAATGAGATCTGCATTGCTGGGCCTCCTGGTTTTGGTTTTATCTATCTATTTATTTTCAGAAGAATCCAGACATCTAGATTTCAGTGTGAAATTTCTGGATTCAAACTGTTAGTAGCTGTTTTTAAAAAGCAGCACGGGCCCAGGAAAAGCCGTATATGGACCTATCATTTGCAAGTGGGATCAGAAGACAGACCCGAAGGAGACATCTTTTCTCTGAACACACCTCCTGCCTAAAGGCGCTGTTTTTCAGAATGCAAGCTCCTTGGCCAGTGGAAACAGAATCCCCAGACCCTGGCCAGAGGCTTCGATCTGGAAGAATGAGGTGGAATTATTTAGATGGAGAAGGAGTTCCAGGACCTCATTCACTTGTACTGCCACAAACAACTGCAGTGGCCCCCATGTGGCCTGTCCTGGGTTGGGTACACAGACGAGTGAGACCCAGGCCCTGCCCGGAAGGACCCTCCAGGTATCCCAGCCTGAGGGGCTATGCCTGTGTACAGGGAGCTTCAGGGAAGGGCAGGGGCCAGCACTGGGGAGAGAGGGCGTGGCCTCACCTCTAGCTGGACCATTGCCATCTGAGCTGGGCAGACAGGCTGGGGCGACTGGGAAGCCATGGGATGGACAGCCTGAAGTGCTGCAGCAAGGGCAGCACCAACAGGAGGCCACTGCAGGGAGAAAGGAGCCCAGCAAGGCACCACAAGCCAGCCAGAGTAAGCTCCCCTGCTCATGGGCCTCAGTCATCACTCCTTGAGTCACACCGTCTGGACCAAAGAGCAGGTTTGAGTCTCCAGAACAAACTCCCAGTCCTTGGTTATATGGTCAGCAGTCATTCATGTCACTGGCTAAATCTTGCCATTTCCTCCCTCGACCCAAGGAGGAGGTCACGGGGGAGGTGGACTTTATAAAGAACCCTCCCCTGTTCTTTCAGGAGATGATGGGAACTACCATGATGGAGGATGATGGTAGCACTCCAAGCCCTCAGGCCTCCTTCGGTCACATATCTCAGTGACACTGTGGAACTGGTCTGGTCATCAGGTTCATTTTACAGCAGAGGAAGCTGAGGCCCAGAGAGGTTACAAAACCTCCGTGCAGGAGAGGAAAAGAGAGAAACCTCCCTAAGGTCACACCTCAACCCACCTTTTCCCACAAGGAAGCTGACATTCAGACCAGGGAAGGTCCTTCCCCGCTGGTCCTGCATCTCTACCCTCTCCTGCCAGGTCCTTGGAGCCCAGTCCATTGGGATGGCTTCTACTGATCTGGGATACAGGAAGGCTGGAGCACAGGCTGGGGTCCCTGCTCACCCTGTTCCACTCAGCTCACTCAACACCATCATCCCAATTTGGTTCTATTCTCAGTTAACCCTTTGTATGCCTGAACTTACTAGGTTTGAAGGATGGCCATGGACAGGGCCTCCCCAGAGGAGGGCTTTCCACTGGTCGCTGCAGGGCCCCCAGAGCATGAACCTTTATGGTGGGCCCCCTGGGTGCTGGAGCTGGGGCTATCTATGATGGGACCGCAGCACTGCCCCCAGTGTGGGCCAGTCATGTATCCCATTCCGAGCTTCATCTGCAGAATGGGAGCATAATATCATTCATCACTGTGGGGTAGGAATGGGTTCACCTGGCACCTGGCAGGGCATTGAGGGCGCTGGAATGGCAGCTCACATCTGTTGAGCTGTTTGTACCCGCCAGGTCCTACTCTAAGCACATTAAGACCCTCTCATCTTTGCATTGGTCAGGGTTCAACCCCAGAAGCAGAACCAGTAGCTGATCCCTCTTAAGAGATTTATTGCAAGGAATTGGCTTATGTGACTGTCAGGCTAGCAGGGCAGGTCTGACATCCATCCAGCAGGCAGGTTGATGGGGCAGGCAGGAGGCTCTTAAGCATGGGAAGCCTATGTCCCCAAGCAGAAATTTCTCCTGGGAATCATCCGTTCTGCTTTGAAGGCCTTTCAAGTGATTGAATTGAGCCCACCCAGATTATTGAGAATTATCTCAACTGATTAGAGATGTCAGTCACATGTACAAAATACCTTCAGGGCGACGCTAGCTGGGGGCTGGAACAATGGGGAACTCTGGCCCACCCACGTTCACACATAGATATGACCATCCTGACATTTGATCCCCACCCCGACCTGGTGAGGTGGGCGCCAGTGTCCTCCCCATCCTACAGAGAGGGACAAGACACTTAAGGAGACCACATGACTGTACAGAGGTCAAGGCGCTGGAGCCAGTGCTTGGATCCCCCCACCCCCTGCCCCAGGCAGGGAGTGTCTGCACCTACTGTTACTAATACCCAGCATGGTTCCAGGGGCCTTACTGTGGCAGGAAAGAGGAATGTATATTACAAAGTGGGTGACTGTGCCTGACCTGTTGTGGGGCGGAAGCCAGGGAAGAGGGTAGGGAATTATTTATTCTTTCAAAAATGTGCTGTGAGGAGATCCCTGGGTGGCTCAACGATTTAGCACCTGCTTTCGGCCCAAGGTGTGATTCTGGAGTCCTGGGATTGAGTCCCTCATCAGGCTCTCTGCATGTAGCCTGCTCCTCCCTCTGCCTGTGTCTCTGCCTCTTTCTGTCTCTCTGTCTCTCTGTCTCTCTGTCTCTCATGAATAAGTAAAATCTTTAAGAAAAATGTACTGAGACCCTACTGTGTGTGAAGGCATTGAGGGCATAGCAGTGAATGGGATGGACAAGGTCCCTGCCCTTGGGCAGCTCAGAGTCCTGTGGGGGAGAAAGACACAGAGCAAGTGGGCAGGAATAAATGGGATGCGTGACAGATAAGGGGTGGTGGGGAAGACAGTGAGTGCCCCTGGCCAAGGAGCCAAGGGTAGCCATGGAAGGCCTCTCTGAGGAGGTGAAGGTCTTAGGAGAAGAGAGTCCAGGCAGAAGGCAGAGATGAGCAAGAGTCTGGGGGCTGAGTGCCTGGTGTGTTCACAGAGAGGAAAAAGACAGTGTAAGAATTTTCCAGAAGAACCCACCCAAAAGCCCACAAAAGCAAGGCGTGGGCCACTTCCAGCACCACCTGTTCTTATTCTAACTTCCAGCTTTTGGCTTTAATGAATTCTTTAAAAAAAAGAAAAAAAAAAGATTTTATTTAAGAGAACGTGAGAGGGCACAAGCAGAGGAGGAGGGAGAAGCAGGCTGCCTGCTGAGTGGGAAGCTCCACGTAGAGCTCAATCGCATGACCCTGGGACTATGACCTGAGCTGAAGGCTGCTGCTTAACAGACTGAGCCATCCAGGCACCCTGAATTCCTCATTTTCAAAGAGGCTTTGCAGGAACAAGTTACAAAAGAGGGACATAATGAAAAGGCAAGACCCCTGCCTCATCCCACTCCCCAGAGACAACCACGTGGGTCCCTGGTCCCTGTGCTTCCTCCCAGAGTGGTGGCTCTTCATGGGAGCAATATCCCCCATCCTGGGTGACACTGGGTCTTCCTGACCATTACTGGTGGCAGGAGAGCTCCTGACATCTAGGACTCGAGTCCCTGGTGCTGCTCTACTCCCTGCAATGCCCAGCACCTGGTAAACACTGAGTGATAACAAAGCCCATGCTAGCACTGCAGGGTCCTGGCTGGAAAGAGATAACCTCCTTCAATAAGATTCTTAAACACAAAGATGTCACTTACAGAAGTATGAGCAGGGTTAGGACGCCCAGGATCCAGCAGCAGAAGGAAAGAGCTCCTTCCAGATACTGCTGTATCCTAGAGGAGTCGAAGGGGGGTGGGGTGCCACTAGGGTCTCACTGAGAACCAGTGCCAAGGCAGAGGGGCTACCCACCAGGAAGGGAGGGCAGCGAGCAGAGAGGACAGCATTCTCCAGCCAACCTCCAGCGTTCAGCCTGTGCCTCCCTTTGGCCAGACCCACCTGAGGTCAAAGGGCAGGGGAGCTTGTTGATGTGATCACTAGAGGTCAGCCTCCCAGGCATGTATTAGGGCCGTGAAGGATAGAGAAGGGACGTAGTGAGAAGCTGAGTAACAGTCCCCAAAGATATCCAATCCTAATGCCTGGGACCCGTGAATGCTACTTTATGAAGGGAAAATGATCTTTTCAGATACAATTAAATGGGGGTTCCCTGGGTGGCTCAGCGGTTTAGCGCCTGCCTTTGGCCCAGGGCATGATCCTGGAGTCCCAGGATCGAGTCCCATGTCAGGCTCCCTGCATGGAGCCTGCTTCTCCCTCTGCCTGTGTCTCTGCCTCTCTCTCTCTCTCTCTCTCTGTCTCAAATAAATAAATAAATAAATAAATAAATAAATAAATAAAATCTAAAAAAATAAAAGATACAATTAAATGAAGGACCTTGAGATGAGAGGATTATCCTGGATAATCCAAATGGGCCCTAAATACAATCATGTGTATCCTTACATGAGGGGCCGAGCTTGGAGCCACGCAGCCACAAGCCAAGGAACGCAGGTGGCAACCAAAAGCTGACAGAGGCAGGGAACAGATTCTCCCCTGCCCGGCCCCAAAAGCCTCTCAAGGAAGCACAGCCCTGTCGACATCTTGCTTTCAGCCCCGCAAAATTGATGTTGGACTGCTGGCCTCCACAATCTGGAGGGAACACTGGTTTTAAGCTACTGTGGTTTTGGTCATTTGTTACAGCAGCCACGGGACGCCCGGGCAGATGGGGAAGGTGGTACATGGAGAGAGAGCAGCACAGCAGAAACCAGGAGAGCTCTCCCTTCTGGCTGGGTGCTGGGATGAGTACTATTCTTGTGTTAGGAAATTCCCTTCATTCTCAGAGAACTCCAGGAGCAGGAATTTTTTTTTTTTTTTTAAGATTTTATTCATGAGAGACAGAGACATAGGCAGAGGGAGCAGTAGGCTCCCCAAAGGAAGCCTGATGTGGGACTCGATCCCAGGACCCTGGGATTAGGACTTGAACCAAAGTCAGATGTTCAACCACTGAGCCACCCAGGTGCCTAGGAGCAGGAATTATCACCCTCCGGGTTTTTTTGATGATGAAACTAAGGCACAGAAATATTAAGTAATTTGCCCTGCCAAGCATTTTCTTTTTTAATTTGAACAGGGAAATTTTAATATAAGAAATTATTAACCATAACAGGTAGTATTCTATAAAGGGATAAAGTAACTAAGTAGGCTTCAGGGAGGATGTCTGAGGAAGGAAGGAACTTGGAAAGGGGCCCCCTCACCAACAGTGAGGTTCAGCCCACACTGTAAGAGATGTGGGTGTGAATCACTGGATGGTGAGGAAGGTAGCTAGCTTGCCCAGACCAGAGCTTGTCCACAGATGCTGAGCAAGCAGAGAACACCTCTCCCAAGTGCTGGCAGGGTGAGGCTGGGAAGCCAGCTTCTAGGACACATTGGGAAGGCATCAATTGGGACAGCACTGAAACCTAATGAGATGCCGTCGTCCATGTGGGCACCACTGAAACCTGATAGAAGTGAACACCACTGAATATGCCCCACATGTGTCCCTGATGACCACAGGATAAGAGCAAGAGGAAGCCCAAGGGAAAATTCAGAACAAGGGAGAAGCCCTGTTCCTTCTGCAATGTCCTTCAGGCTCCCTCTACTGACAAAGCTTAGCAGCCCACTCACTGCAAGGAAGAATTTTTTTTTTTAATCGATTTTATTTATCTATTCATGAGAGACACAGAGAGAGAAGCAGAGACACAGGCAGAGGGAGAAGCAGGCTCTATGCAGGGAGCCCCATGTGGGACTCGATTCTGGGTCTCCAGGATCATGCCCTGGGCTGAAGGTGGTGCTAAACCGCTGAGCCACCCAGGCTGCCCTGCAAGGAAGAATATTTAAAGGTTCCAACTCTATTTTTGCAGAGCAGGTAACAAAGGGTAGCTTTGGAGCATAGAAGCAATAGCCAAGTAGTATGATTATCCATTCATTGTGCCTGGTCTGGGAGAGATGGGATATTCTTATGTGATTATCAGATATCCTCTTGTGCATGTGTGTAGTGCCTATTCACGTCTTTTTGCTGAGTTTAAAAATGAGTGTCTCTTAATGATTTGTAGTAGTTCTTTATATATTCTGGCTACTAGTTCATTATCAGATACACATATGACAGATATCTTCAGCCATATCTAAGGCTTTGGGAAATTTTTTTACTTCTCTGTGTCTCTATTTCCTCCTCTGTAAAATAAAGGCAAGACACACCTTGTAAGGATGTCACGAGGCTTCAAGGAGGTAATATCAAAAAAGTGCTCAGAAAGATGCCAGCTCATAGTAAGCACTCATGTTGTCATGAGGCCTGGCATGGGCCAATCCAGGAGGAGGAATGCCATCCTCACCCTAAATTTGGATGGTCCTGAATTCAAGGGGAGTGATAAATGGTCTTTGGCCAGGGCCACAGCAGATTTTGTACAGTGATGTACTGGTACAACAGCCCTCCAAAAAAAAAGTTCTGATTTATAGTATTTGCTAGTTGCCATAGTGTAAATGCTCCCTTCACAGCCAATTTCAAACTAACAATGGTTTAACATCCAGCTTGCAAAATTACTGGAAATCTAACAGCCAGGTCTCTGGAGCCAGTGCAAGCCATCTGCAGTGTACCACTAGCTCTTGTACCACCTGGTTGGGTTAACTTAGGTGGATCTCTTCCTCTCTGTGGATCTTCATATCCTCCATCTGTCTAAATGGGGCAAGTCATCCAACTCATTCATGCAGTACCGATTTATTCAGTATCTTTTATGTGTCAGTCACTGGGCTTGGCTCTGGAGACACAGACTTGAGCAAAAACAGACAAGAAGACCTTCTCTAGCAAGGATATTCTGAAGATAGGGGCTGAGGGTAGGATAATGCTTGAAAATAAACAAGCAAACACATGAAATAAAGGAATCATAAGAGCTACGGAGAAAGCAAAGCAGGTCTGACAACTCTTGTGTTGAGAGGGGGTTTACTTTGGCTAACATGATTGACAAAGGCTTCTTAAAGGTAACACATGATATGGGGCGCCTGGGAGGCTCAGTCAGTTAAGTGTCTACCTTTGACTCAGGTCATGATACTGGGGTCCTGGAATCGAGCCCCACATCGGGCTCCCTGCTCAGCGGGCAGTCTGTTTCTCCCTCTCCCTCTGCCCCTCTTCCCACTTGCACTTTCTCTCTCTCTAATAAAATCTTTAAAAATAAATAAAGGTGACATCCGATAAAGAGTCTGGTACCAATATGGCAGGAAGAGAGCATTCCAGCTGAGGGAAAATGCCAGTGCAAAGGCCCGTAGCTACAACAAATTTGGCTTGTTTGAGGAACCAAATGAAGGCCAGAGCAGCTGCAGCAGAATGAAAGTTTAAGGTGGAGCGGTGGTATCGGCTAGTTTACGTGTTCAGTAGCTGTGGCTCTGAAGGTGAAGGCAAAGGTAGAGCAGGACACTGACTGCTGGAGTCAGAGCAGTCCTACGGGCAATGGTGGCAGCTCAGACCTGTGAGGGACCCAGGACAGGGAGAAGTGGACAGAGACTGGTTTTAAAGGCAGGGCCCGCTGCTCTTGCAGACAGATGGGACGTGGGGAGAGGAAGGAAGGATGGATGTATTTGTGAGGCAAAACAGCCCCTGTGGGGTGGCTTCAGAAACTCCTGCCTGCAACTGCCAGACATGGAGGAGGCTGAGACTTCTCTTGCCTCAGAGGTCAATACAGGGGATGGGGACACCTCACCTGGTAGGCCCAGGGGGAGAATCCTACCTAGTGATGTAGGAAAGATGTTAGGGTTCAAAGCCAATGGCTGAGAAAGAATTCTTGAGATGCCTTTGGCACAAAACGGTGGTTTTAATATAGCCCAGGGACAGGATCTGTGGGCAGAAAGAGCTGCCCTGAGGTCATAAGGGGTGGCCCATTATATACTTTCAAGTTGGAAGGGAGTTTGGGATAGGGTAAGGTCCCAGGTATTTTGGAAACAAGGTTTCCAGGATCCTGAAAGGGGCTAGCTATTATTGGAAACAGGTCATTTATTACTGTTTCATAAAAACTCAGTCATGAGACCCTTCAGATGTATATCGGTGGGCCATATGCTTGGGGGATGATTGTCAACATGTATCTTGGGGGAATAGAAATAAAGGAAGTTTCCAAAGGAGTTTTTATAAAAGTAGACTTATAGGATCCTGGGGGTCGGGCAAGAATTGCCTGTTGCTCTTAGCAAAGTGTTAACATCAAGGCAACTGAGTTCCTAGGGGAATGTGTCACTCTGCCTGTTTTAAGGACTTGTCAATGGGCTGTAGATAAGGAAATTTAATAATTTTTCTTCTGCCTTTGCTTCCCACATCACCTAGTAAGTGAGTACATGGTGGGACTAGGTGGAAAGAATGAACCACAGGTTGTTGGGATACTGGACAGAGCCAGCAGTTTCCCCAGGATCTCTCCTCTTCTCAATAGCTTGAGAAATAGAGATGATTCCCTCTTGCAGGGCAGACACAGAGGTTCTAGGAAAAGAAGTGACTCATCTAAGGTCACACAGCCAAGTAAGTGAAAGAATGGGGAATTCAGATTTTCTGCACCTTACCATCCCCTCCCCACTCCCATGACCAGATTCCTGGTCCTGCCTTATTCCCCCTGTTATCCTGAGGATGAGGACTGGAGTAAAGAGAAAAAGGAAATTTCACCCCAGAAGTCAGTGTTATTCATGAAAGTAGATGGAGAAGCTGAACTGTGTCCCACAAGAACTGGGATCCTAGACTCCTGGGTCTGAGGCAGGAGGGGGTTGGGGTCCTGGACTCTTGGGTCTGACAGAGGAGAGGGTTGGGGGGGGGTTGGACTTCTAGGTTTGAGGGAGGAGGGGCTGGGGTCCTGGACTTCTGGGTGTGAAGGAGGAGGGGGTTGGGGGGCTGGACTCCTGGATCTGAGGGAGGAGGGGCTGGGGGGCTGGACTCTTGGGTCTGAGGGAGGAGGAGGTTGGGGTCCTGGACTCCTGGGTCTGAGCGAGGAGGGGCTGGGGTCCTGGACTCCTGGGTCTGAGGGAGGAGGGGCTGGGGGCCTAGACTCCTGGGTCTGAGGGAGGAGGGGCTGGGGTCCTGGACTCCTGGGTCTGAGGGAGGAAGGGGCTGGGGTCCTGGACTCCTGGGTCTGAGGGAGGAGGAGGTTGGGGTCCTGGACTCCTGGGTCTGAGGGAGGAGGAGGTTGGGGTCCTGGACTCCTGGGTCTGAGGGAGGAGGGGCTGGGGTCCTGGACTCCTGCGTCTGAGCGAGGAGGGGGCTGGGGCTGGACTCCTGGGTCTGAGGGAGGAGGAGGTTGGGGTCCTGGACTCCTGGGTCTGAGGGAGGAGGGGCTAGGGGCCTGGACTCCTGGGTCTGAGGGAGGAGGAGGTTGGGGTCCTGGACTCCTGGGTCTGAGCGAGGAGGGGGCTGGGGGGCTGGACTCCTGGGTCTGAGGGAGGAGGGGGCTGGGGGCCTGGACTCCTGGGTCTGAGGGAGGAGGGGCTGGGGTCCTGGACTCCTGGGTCTGAGCGAGGAGGGGGCTGGGGGGCTGGACTCCTGGGTCTGAGGGAGGAGGGGCTGGGGGCCTGGACTCCTGGGTCTGAGGGAGGAGGAGGTTGGGGTCCTGGACTCCTGGGTCTGAGGGAGGAGAGGCTGGGGGCCTGGACTCCTGGGTCTGAGGGAGGAGGGGCTGGGGGCCTGGACTCCTGGGTCTGAGGGAGGAGGGGGCTGGGGGGCTGGACTCCTGGGTCTGAGGGAGGAGGGGCTGGGGGCCTGGACTCCTGGGTCTGAGGGAGGAGAGGCTGGGGTCCTGGACTCCTGGGTCTGAGGGAGGAGGGGCTGGGGGCCTGGACTCCTGGGTCTGAGGGAGGAGGGGGCTGGGGGGCTGGACTCCTGGGTCTGAGGGAGGAGGGGCTGGGGGCCTAGACTCCTGGGTCTGAGGGAGGAGGGGCTGGGGGCCTGGACTCCTGGGTCTGAGGGAGGAAGGGGTTGGGGTCCTGGACTCCTGGGTCTGAGGGAGGAGGGGCTGGGGGCCTGGACTCCTGGGTCTGAGGGAGGAGGAGGTTGGGGTCCTGGACTCCTGGGTCTGAGGGAGGAGGGGGCTGGGGGGCTGGACTCCTGGGTCTGAGGGAGGAGGAGGTTGGGGTCCTGGACTCCTGGGTCTGAGGGAGGAGGGGGCTGGGGGGCTGGACTCCTGGGTCTGAGGGAGGATGTTAGTACACGAAGCAGAAAGAAGGTGGGCTCAGGAAGTGTCCCAGACCCGGGGTTCTGGGGATCCGAGGTGGGAAGACGCGGGGACGCCCGGGGCGGGAGGGGGTAGGGGCCGGGCGGCAGTAACAAAGGCCTCTCCCTCCAACAAGCAACCCCCCCTCGGCCCCGCCCCCCCGGCCCCCCGCCTCCCCTGATTGGTCGGCCTTCCTGCCCGTCAGCGCCGCCCCCCTCCCCGGGTCTGCAGCAGCTCCGGCCGCCTCGTCGCGCCCCCCCAGCCCCCTCCCCCCGCCCCCGCCGCCCCCCGGGCCGGTGCAGCCGCAGGCGGGGTCCCCCCTCCCCCTCCCCCTCTCCCCCCGGCCTCGCGCGCCCCGGACCGGCCCCCCCTATCCCCTCCCCCTTCGCGCCGCCGCTGCCGCGATGCCCCCCCCTACGCCCGGGGCCCGGCTCCGGCTTCTCGCCGCCGCCGCCCTGGCCGGCCTGGCCGTCATCAGCCGAGGTACCGCAGCGTCGGGGGCGGGGGGAGGGGGGCGGGGGGCTCGGCCGGGACGCCGTGGTCCCGAGCGGGGATTGGGGGTGGGGGGCTGCATCCCGGGCGGGGAACGGGAGGCTCCCGGACGCGGAGGTCTGGGCCCGGGGGCGGGGGCTGCAGCCCCCCGGCTGGGAAGGGGGTCTTGGACATCTGGATTCGCGCCCGGGGGCAGGGTTCCGCGTCCTGGGGCTCGAGCCTGGGCCTAGGGGCGGAGGTCGGCTTCTCCGGGCCGGCGAGGGGGTCGCGGACACCTGATCCCGGCCTGGGGGCGGGAGTCTGCGGTTCCCGATCAGGGAATGGGATCAAGCTGAAGTTAAGGGTCCCTGGGCAGGATCCCTGAACTGAGTTGGGGTGTGGAGGGGAAGTGGGATGCCCCGTCGGGGGGTCTTCGTCTCTGAGCGGAGACAGTCCCTGAGGGGGTCCTGGCCTAAGGGCTGGGGTAGGCGTTTCTGGGCAAAGGTGGGGGGATGGTGTAAGAGAAGGTGGCAAGGGTATCCACAGACCCCCATCCCAGGGCCAGGAAAAGAAGAGGGGCTCTGGCCTCCCAGCTGGGTCATGTAGATTGGGAGAAAGTGCTGGTGTTTGGGAAGCTGCAGTTATATAGGGGAATGGAGCTGGTGATCCAGGAAGTTGGGGACACTGGGCTGGGGACTCAGATGTAGGAAGCAGGGTTCAGAGACTGAGGATAAGAGAGGGACAGATTGAGAAAGGAAGGAAGGGAAGGGTTAACACGGGGTCAAAGGGTTAATGAGACTGGGGATGATTGGGGAGGGGTGACCCCGGGCTGTCTGTGCACAGAGGATGTGGATGTCTGCGGGACCTTAAGTCTCCCCAGTGCTGGCAGCCCAGGGATGGTCCGGGAGGTGCCCCCTGAGGAGGGGAGAACAGAGCACTGAGGCAGGAGATCAGGGTTAATCAATGCTTCTGGAGGATTCCCCCAGGCCCTGCCCTGAACCAAGGATTATAGTCAGGGACACACAGTCAGGGACAACCTAGAGTCCTCAGCCGCCTCAAGGAGGCAGCCACTCTCAGCCTCCCACCCACACACACTGGGTCACGCACAGACACATAAACACCGTCACCGAGGCTGACCCAGGGCCGCACCCGCAGACGCCCACAGCCACACCAACATGGCTCTGTGCCCGCGGGACGCCTGTCCACGCACCCGGGCCCCCCAGCCCTAGGGCCTTGGCAGGCTGGAGCCTCGGTGGGTTGAGCGTTCCCCTGGCCTGACCTGTCTGAATCACCGTCTGACTCTGCCTGGCTGTCTGCGTTGCCCTGTCTCTCACTTGTCTGTCTCTTTAGGTCATTTCCAGAGGCTCCTATTTCTGGGGGACATCCCGTTTGTCTCCGTCTCTGGGTCCCTGTCTCTCTGTCCCTGCTGGTCTCAGCATAATTTCACATCTGTCCCTCCCTGCCTCGGGAACTGCTTCCTGTCGTCACACACGCGTGTCTGTGTCCTCTCCTCGCTTCCTCACAGGTCCCTTGACCCTCGCTCCTTTCACTCCTGGGAATTCACCATCACTGGCGGCTCCCATTGTTGTCCTTGGCCTTTCCTTGTCTCTTGCCTTCTCCTTCCCCTGCTCCTCGTGACCCCCATCCCACCTTGTCTCTGTGCCCCCCCACTCCCACTGTCCTTCCTCCCTTGCCCCCTCACACCTCCTTGTTTCCTCCAGTCTCAAGATAACTTCTCACTTTCCACTTTGGATCTTCCAGATCCCAGATCCCTGTGTACACACAGGGGGGAGCTTCTGGGTGCCCGGAGGCCGCCGGTGACCTAGGTCAAGTTCTCTCCCACTCCTGGGCCTTGGGTTCTCTGTGGGAGATCGGGGTGGGTGTGGGGGGCAAAAAGGGACAGGGCAGGGGTAGGCTGAGACCAAACTAGGTGGCAGCAAGGCAGCCGCACCCACTGCCAGTTGGGGCGCTCTGAGAAAAAGCAGGGGGGCCACGTAGACGAAATTGCAGTCTTCTCTCCTCTGATTCATTTGCTCTTTCCCAAATTCCAGAAGGAATGCATGCAAGTGAGCATTCCACTACAAATATGTATCAGAGCAAAACCTACCTTACTCTGGCCCCGCCCCTGCCCAAACACACTCTCTTGAGAGAGCCAGGGCCACAGCTCTCCCTCGCTCACACACAGGCAGACACACCGAGTTGAACATATGTAAGGTATTGGTTTGTTCCGGAATGTTGCTTCCCGAGATAGAAACAAAATCAGCCCATTTCCCTGCAACTGGCTTTTTCCCACTTAACTTCAGCTCCCTGGCATGGGTAGATATTGCTCTATCTTTAGTGTCTTTTGTAAATTCCTTATGCCAACACTCACACACACACACACACACACACACACTTACACACTCACACTCACATGTATCTATTCAGTTGCAGAGGTAGCTGCAGGAAGCCGTGCAGGGCAGCCCTGGGCGTCTGGTGAGGGGTGTTTGACAGCAGGGGGCAGGCATGGGGCACTGTCCCCCGCCCTCTGGGCACCTGGTCTGTCCGGACTGGATATGTGACAGATATTTACTGAGCACAAAGTCTCTGTTCTGGGCACTGGAGATCTATAGACACAGGGCAGTGAGCAAGCCAGATGAAGTTGAGGAGCTCTCAAGGAGCTTCTAGCCTAGAGGGATGGAGAGAGATCAAAACCTAAAAACAAGCAATGAGTAAACAGGTAATTTTAGAGAGTGACACGTAGTACAAAGAAGTTGGGAGTGACTTCAGGGATGAGCTGAGCATGTGAGCTGTGGTGAGTGAGCCCTCTCTAAGCTGCCGGGAGTGGAGTTCACACTGAAAGAAGAGAATTCAGCCTATCAAAGATCCCGAGGGAATGACAGTAGAGGCAAAGGTCCTGAGGTGGGAACCAGAAAAAAGGAGCAGCCAACATGTAATGGAAAGTTCTAGGGCTCTTGGCTCAGCATCTGAACTCTAGGACTCCAGGCATCTGTCCTGGGAAGGCCCCGTTGGAGGGTCCCAGCTTCACCAAAGTTCCCCCCTTGGGGGGTGGTGGGAGGTGCTTATCTCCAACCCAATGTTCTCCATCTGGTTCGAAATCTCTTTGTCTCTTTAGGGGAGGAAGCTCACCTACCTGTGACCTCCATCCCTTGATTTATCAAGCAGGGATGAGGGCTACCAGTCCAGACTGGCAGAGACCTGAGTGGTCCTTCTAGGACCACTCCCTGCCCCCTCCCAGACAGGCTGGGGCACCTACCACATCATCATCATCATCCCATCAGTCAGCACATGTACAGCTGTTGGCAAGCACTCACTAGCAAGCTCTGCATTGAACCTGTTGCTGGGGTGACCTCTTTTCATCCTCCCCACCACAACGCGATGAGGGAGGCACAATGATCATCCCCACTCATAGAGGGAGAAACATGAGTCCTGGCAGGGTGAAGTAATTCATGCAACTAAACGGCAGTGCTGGGACTCAAACCCAGGCAGCCCAGGTCCCCAGTCTGTTCTTTGAGTGGCCTGGTTATGCTGGCTTGGTGGCGTCAGAGCAGAAGCTGACAGGGCATCTGTACATGAGTTGCCGACTCTGGTGGGTGCTGGGCACAGAGCAACAGCCGCTCTGCCCTCGCCCCCACCCCCACCCCCAAGGGACTGACAACGAACCAGGGATAGCAGTAGGTGTTTCTTTTAAAAGGTGCTCTTAGGAACAGCTAGCATTTATTGGGCCCTTTCTGCATGCTAAGCGCTGAGCTAAACATTTTGCTTGCATGTCCTCATAGAATCCCTCACAAAACCCTCAGAGGGAAGAACTGTTGGTACTTTCTCCTTTAATAGATGGGGAAACTGAGGCTTAGGCTATCTGGGGGTCACCCCGACAGGAAATGGTAAAGCAGACATTTGGTCTCCCAGCACAGATTCCTCCAGGCTTTCTTATCCAACCTCTCAAGACCATTCATTCTCCCCACAAACACTTCCCTGCTCTGAGCTAAGCCTGGTTCTGGGGGACACAGCCAAGATTTGGGCCCTTGGGGAACTCCTGGACAAGTGGGGGAGGCACCCCTGAACATTGTTCCAGCTGAGTCAGAGGGTATCCAGTAGAAAGGGTTGAGACTCTCTGTCTTAAACAGTCAGGGAGGTCCTCCTGGAGGAAAGGGCATTTGAGTTTGGGTCTTGAAGAATGAGTAGGAGTTCAAGAGTTGGAGACACAAGTTGTAGGTATCTATTTACATTCACTCAGCAAATATTTCCCAAGGCCTTCCAGGGTCAGGCCCTAGGCTGAGAAATCCTGAGGATACAGACCTGAGTCAGACCCAGGCTCTGCCCTCAAGAAACTTCTAGTCTATTGGGGGAAAGAGGCACAGATGGTCACCATGGCGTGATATGAGCTCTACTGGAGGTAATCCAGGCATTGTGGGAATACAGATCAGGTTCAGAGAGGGTTAGGGAGAGTTCCCAGAATTAAGAGAGAGTTTTTCAAGCATAATTCCTACAGAGTGGATCTCATGTGCACCAGCTTGTTTTTTATACATTATGTATCTTTCGTGGTCTTCTGTGGGACAGACCCAGAGCCAGCAATGCTGGAACCCTGCAGGTGGGTCAGACCCCAGCTCCACCCTGAGAGGCTCCCATCTGGTGAGGGAAACAGGCTCAGACAGGATCCTGGGGTGATCAGAACTGAGACCGAATGAAGAGCCGTGCTCAGGGACAGAGTGGGTGGTGAAATGACTAACCCGACCCCTACCTCCACTTACGGAAGCCCAGAAAAGGGAAGGGACTTGCCCAAGGTCACACAGCAGGGAGAAGGGAGGGAGTTCCTGATCCTGGAGTCTGGGAATTGTGTGAGACAGGAATGCAGACTCAGGATATTCACATTTATAGACACAGGACCAAGAATAAGACCTGCCTCAGACATAGATTCCTTCATCATGTACCTCCTGGGACTGCCCTCAGCTGAGCCTGGAGCTGGGTGTGCTAGGGACACAGATGGTCTGGACCAAGCTCTGCCCTGGAGGAGCAGATGGGGGAGGCAGATGACACTGTTCCAAGCTGCCCTGGGAGGAGGGCAGGAGCTCATATGGGGCTGTCTCTCCTAGGAGAGGCCTCATTATATTAGACCCCTGAAGAAGGAGAAGCATTTTTGACATAAACGGTGGGACAGAGGGATGAGAATAGTGAGGAACACAGAGCTGGGCCAAGCAGTGACCCCAGGGTCCTGGACCCAGGTTGAGGGGCTGGGCCTTTGTCCTGGGGGCAGTTCTGAGTGTTGGAAAGATCCCCTTGGAAGGAGTATGTGTCTGTCTGTATTTCCGTATGTCAGGACATGTGATTGGGGTCCTACTTGCCTGGGTTTGTGGGCCTAGCTCCTGCGGGCAGCACCTGGGTATTGTCCAGGGCTTAGCCCAGTAGCCCTGGGTCCCGAAGCCTGGGGGACCTTGGACAGCTCCATCTTCAACTCGAGCGGGATGTTCCTCCTGTAGCCTTGGACAGTGGCTGTCCCAGGGAGATGAGGGGAGATTTTGCCCCCTGTGGGGCACCTGCCAACGTCGAGAGGCATTTGTGGTTGTCACCACTGCAAAGTAGGTAGAGGCCAGGGATGCTGCTAAACATCCTGCAGTGCATAGTCCCCACTGTCCCCTTGTGGGGACAGGAGAGTCCCCACGGTGAAGAATCATCCGACCCCAAACGTCAGTGGTGCCAAAGTGGAGAGGCCCTGATCTAGGAATGTGTGAGCAGGAGTATGACAGGTCCTGTGGTGTGTGTGTGGATGTGTGTGTGTGAATGTGGCTGTGTATGATCTGATCATAGGTGACAGCATGACTGCATGCGCCTGATTCTTGGCCCAGGGCAGCTCCTTTGTATTGGAGAGGCTGTGACAGTATAGCTGTTTCATTGCACGCTGTAGCTTTCTGCACGACTTTCCAGAGTGCAGGGGCGGGGGATGGTGAGCATAGCCCTTGGGCTGGTAGTGTCAGCGTGACTGATTAGGCCAGTGTGAGTGTGAGTGTGTGTGTGTGAGAGAGAGAGAGACAGAGACAGAGACAGACAGAGAGAGAGAGAGAGAGATGGCCCTCTGGATGGGGCTCTAACTGCCTGTATGTAGACTGCATCTGGGACTGTTAGTGTCAGTACAACTGTGTGCATCTAGTTGTATATTGTGGGGTGACCTTCTGCTGGGTTTGTGTTCGGGGCTGTGTGTCAGCAGGAGCGTGTGTGCACCTGTGCCTCCGAGCAGGCCACATGGCCCTCCATGTGTTGGAGTGTGGGATGGTCTCCTGGCCCAGCCCTGGCGCTGGGTGTCCTCCCTGGGCCCCAGCGATGTGTCTTGTTTCTGCGTGTGTCCACCTCCCGGCGGTCTCCTTCTCTTACCAGGGCTGTGTGTGGCAGCGTCCACTCTGCACAGCTCAGGGCAGGCAGGCCCCTTCCCTGCATCCAGAAGTGACTCCGGCCACGGTGAGGGGCTGCAGGGCCCACCCCAAACCCCAGGACCTGGTGAGCCCACTGCACTGTCTCTGCCCCAGCGCTGTCCTGAGGGGCTGCTGATGGAGAGGGCCCCCGGGAGTCATTGGGGCGGCACGGGCAATTAATTCATTAGATTAATTAGCTCCTCATGCCAGGGCGGGGGCAGGGCAACCCCACGCCAGGCCCTCCTTCCCAGGCATCCAAGGTCATCCAGCCTCCTCTCCCCCGCCTGGTGCCGGCTCCATCCTCCGCCTCCGCATGCCCAGCCCCCACTCCCTGGCCCTGGTCCAGCCCACTGGCCGTGGTCCACGGAGATGAATGGGTGGGGGTGGGGGCTCTGCCAGGCGATGGTGCCCCTGAGCTGCGCTGGAGGGTGCGGGCAGGCGTGGGCGTGCACCTGCAAGCGCGCCTCGTGAGCAGGCAGGCAGGCGGGTGTGTCTGTAGACGCATGTGTCTGCGAAGGTTTGTGTGGCTGTACAAACCCAAGGCCCAAGGGTCCAAGGATGTATTTGTGCATCTGAGACAGATGTGTGTCTGAGTGGATATACACATGCATCTGTGTTCGTGTGCATGTGTTTGCGATTATGTGTCTGTACGTCTGTGTACATACGTGGGGAGCTCTGTGTGTATTTCCATGTATTTCTGAATTGATGTGTACATGTGTGCATCTGTGTGTATACATGTGTCATAAGTTTGAATATGTGTGTGCCCATGTACATGGAATCTGTGTGTATCTGTTTATTGCATATGTGTATGTGTGTATCTGTATATGTATCTGTGTTCTTGAACTTTGAGTGTCTGTACACTGTGAATGTGTACATATGCATCTGCGTACATGTGCCTGCTGTGTACGTGTATATCTGCATATACATTTATGCAGTTGTGTATCTGTGCATATGTATATGTGTGTTCCTCTGTACACTGCATTTGTGAATAGGTATGCGTGTGTATATGTGTGTTTGTGTGCTGTGATTGGGATGTTGTCTCCGTGTCTCTGGAGGTATGTGGGATTGTGTGTCCCAGTCTGTCTGAGTCTCTGTGAGCTTGTGGAAAGGAACACGTTGCACATGTTTGCTCTGAGCACATCTGCCGTGTGTCTCTGGAAACATCCATGACTGTGTGCCAGTGAGTGTGGGAAATGTCTGTGTCTGCAAGGGCACGTGTGTGTATGTGCAGACATGTACAGTCCCTGCCGAGCTGCCAAGCTGAGCTGGCCCTCCCCTCCGCAGGGCTGCTGTCCCAGAGCCTGGAGTTCAGCTCTCCTGCGGACAACTACACAGTGTGTGAAGGTGACAACGCCACCCTCAGGTACCTTCCATCTCAGGGACTCAGAAATCACCCAGTCCTGCTCCTTCACCTTCCTTGGGACACAGCCCGGCCCTGTCAGTCAGGAGAGGTGGTTAGGGGCATGGACTCTAGGCCTGGTTCCATGCCTGGGCCTCAGTCTCCCCATCTGTCAAGTGGGTGGAGGAAAGATAACCACTATATTGACTGTCACAGGAATTTAACATTTTGTACACACACTCCCAGTTCAGAGAGCTCAGCACACTGACTGCTTAGCAGATGGAGCCAGGCTTATTTCCCCAGATCAGTGCTGCTCCCCACACTGGGTCAGCCCTGCTCTCTGGCCCTGTCCCCATCTCTCTGGGTCTCTGTCCTTCTCTCTGGATCTCTGTCCCCTCTCTCTGGGTCTCTGCCCCCCTTCTGTCTGGGTCTCTGTCTCCCTCTCTCTTGGTCTCTACGCCTCCTCTTTCTGGGTCTCTGTTCACCCCTCTCTAGATCTCAGTTCCCCCCCCTCTCTGGATCTCTGTCCCCCCTCTCTGGATCTCTGTCCTCCTTCTCTCTGGATCTCTGTACCCTCTCTCTGGATCTCTGTCTCCTCTCTCTAGATCTTGGTTCCCCCTTCTCTGTGGGTCTCTGTCCCCCTGTCTCTGGATCTCTGTCCCCTTATCTCTGGATCTGTACCCCCCTCCCTCTGGGTCTCTGTCCTGCCTCCCTCTGGATCTCTGTCCCCCGCTCTCTGGATCTCTATCCCCTCTCCCTCTGGATCTCTGTCCCCCCTTTTCTGGGTCTCTGCCCCCCTTCTCTCTGGATCTCTATCCCCTTTCTCTCTGGATCTCTGTCCCCACTGTCTGGATCTCTGTCCTCCTGTCTCTGGATCTCTGTCCAGCATCTCTGTCTCTCCCAGAGTGTTCCAAGTACTTTTCCGGTCTCTAGCACACAACAATCACTCGTAACCATTAGCTACCCCTTCATTGTGCACTTGGGCTCAAACTCCGTCTGAGGCTGAGTTTACCCACTTCCAAGCCCCCAAGATGGCAGAACCCAGAGGGCCTTCTGGGGTGGGAGAGAGAAGAGCCCTCCTCCCTTGTCCTCCCTGAAGCTGCTTCATTGACGAGCATGTGACCCGCGTGGCCTGGCTGAACCGCTCCAACATCCTGTATGCGGGCAATGACCGCTGGACCAGTGACCCACGGGTGAGGCTGCTCATCAACACACCCGAGGAGTTCTCCATCCTCATCACCCAGGTGGGGCTCGGCGATGAGGGCCTCTACACCTGCTCCTTCCAGACCCGCCACCAGCCGTACACCACTCAGGTCTACCTCATCGTCCACGGTGAGCCCTCCACTGGGCCTGGGGTGGCAAAGGGGGTGGAGGGCATGAAGGAGAGGGAATTCGCACATCCTTACCAGCTACCTGCTCTCTGATCCTGGAGATACATGGTGTGGAAGGCAGACACACACCCTGCCCTTGCAGATTTCAGCCAAACAGGAGGGACAGTCACTTGGAGAGTGACCCTTCAGCATGACAGCTTCTAGGACAGGAGAGCTACAGAGGTCAGGGAGTGCACAGAGAAGACTGCAGCCATTCACTCAGCTCTGTTTATTGAGCACCTACTATGTGGGCCTGGTTCCATGTTCCTTCTATGTGCTCATAGTAGGTGCTCAATAAACACCTAGGCATTGCTCTAGGCCCTGAAGATAAAGGAGCCAGGCAGGCTGCCCCTGACCTTTTGAAGCTGACTTTCTAAGGAGGTGGCTTCCCAGACATAATGTCTGAGCTGAGACCAGTGACCCACAGACTGGTACTGGGAAAAAAGTGGCACTGCAGGGGTCGGGGGAGAAAATGAGTCAGATGTGTAGAGTGGGTCCCACAGGGCTGGATGCCCCAGAATTCAGACAGGGAGGGGTGGGCAGAAGACAGAGAAATAGGGGAAAAAGCTCAGGTGGCTGCCCCACATGGCATCAGAAACGGTCTGGAGGGCAGGGAACAGTTGGAATGATAGGAACCCAGAGACAGAGACAGCCCAGCGGGGCCATGACAAGCCCCAACTCAGGAGCCAGACCACCCAGCGGCTGAGGGACCTTGAGCAAGCAGGGCGGCCTCGGGCTCCTCATCTGCAAAATGAGGATGACTCTGTCATGCATCACATCCAAAGCATCATCAACAGAAAAGGGCATCTTTAATTTTACCCTCTGCCAAGAAAGAAAAGAAAAATAATCCTACCAGTTAAACTCTGGCATCCTAAGTTGTCAGGCCATCCTGATTGGAACAATGTTCAGATGGGTGGGAGAAACAGCCAGATGTGTTAGAATTGATGAATATAGCAACATCTACCCCAGAGGGTGGTAGAGTGGTGAAGGTTTAATGAGCTAATTTGTGTAAAACACTTAGAACAGGGTTACCATTGCTGGAAGCCCCATATGAATATGTTATAGAAATTAATTGTTTAAAATAAGAATAATAACAATTAATGAATAAAAGCAGACAGAGATAAGGTGGGAGGAATTCAGAAGAGAAGGCAGAGAAACCAAGTTAGGGTGAAGGGAGACAGAGACAGAGAAAGAGACAGAGACAGAAAGAATGGGAGAGAGACCAACAGTTAGACAAGGAGCCAGACCCAGAGGCAAGGGAGAAACACAGAGGAATTCTTAGAAAGACAGAGGGAATATTGGCTAGACCCTTGGGTCTGAGGAAGGAGAGGGTTGGGGTCTGGACCCCTGGATCTGAGGGAGGAGGGGCTGGGGGCCTGACTCCTAGGTCTGAGGGAAGAGGGGGCTGGGGGCCTAGACTCCTGGGTCCTGGGAGGCCATATTCAGCCTCTCACTGGCCTCTCCCCTCCCGGCCTACAGTCCCCGCCCGCATTGTGAACATCTCCTCACCTGTGACGGTGAATGAGGGGGGCAATGTGAACCTGCTTTGCCTGGCCGTGGGACGGCCGGAGCCCACAGTCACCTGGAGGCAGCTCCGAGGTGAGGATCCCACCCCTGGCCCAAAGCCCCTTCCCCACTCCACAATCTGGGCCCCTCGATTCCCCATGTCCCTAGCTAGATTCCCAGAGTCCCCCTTCGCCTGACCCCCCAATCCTTGTCATGACCTGATTTCCCCCTCCCACTTTGATCCCATTATTTCACCAGCAGCCCCCAAAGCCTTAGGGTCTTCACCACCTTCTGGCCTGAACCATTTCATCAAACTCACCCGCTAGACCACAGCCTGCCCTCTGTCCCCATGTTCCCCACCAGTTCACATAATTCTGGGTGCGGAATCCCTATCACTAATCCTAAATCAGGTTACAACAGTAGCAGTAACAATAACAGTGGCCCCGGCCCCTGTTTCCATCTCCTGGTCACCTCACTGTATCTCCTCTGCTGGATGCTCTCACCCAGCAGTTCTCAAAGTGTGGTCCCCAAGCCAGCAGCATCAGCATCACTGGGAGCTGGCCAGAAATGCACATTCTGGGCCCATACCAGGCCTTAGGAATTAGAACTTCCCCCTACCACCACCACCACCACCACCACCACCACCACCACCACCACCACCACGAGTCTGTTTTTTTTTTTTTTTTTTTTTTTTTTTTTTTTTTTTATTTTTTATTTTTTATTTTTTTTTTTTTTTACGAGTCTGTTTTAACAAGCCCTTCAGGTGATTCTGGTGATAGAGCTGAGAACCATTACTCTAGGCTTCCCCCAAACATATCACCAAGGCACCTGAACATGACATCCCAGATCCTGGACATCCACCACCCCTTTTACCTGGATCTCCACCACCATTCCCCCAGATCCCTAGGCCCTTGTTCACTGAGTCTTTAGAGACCAATGGTGCCAATCACTCTATCCCCCGAGACCCCAGAACCCAAAAACTAGGTCTCCGATCCTAGATCCTTTCCCACTGGGTCATCTGAGCCCCACAATCCTGGGCTTGAGATTCTGGATCCTTGGAAGTCCCTGGATCCCAAAGGGTCTTCTGAGCCTGATGATGTGTCATCAGACCCCAAATATCTAGATTGAGGATCCCAATTACTAGATCCTGATTCCCTGAACCCAAGAATAAGATCTCAGACCTCTGGACCCAACCCCCTTGGGTCTGTATGATCTGGATCTTTCTGAGGTCCAAGAACCTGGGATCCTCCCTACTGGGTACTATGAGCCTCATGATCTGAATCTGAGCTCCCAGATCCCTGGATCCGTTGCATCCCCAAATTCTAGGACCCTCCCCATTGGGTTCTAGTTACTAGGCGCCACACCCTCATTCCCCGCCCCACCCCTAGCGGGAGATCCCGGGCCTACCGATCCACACCCCCACCCCAAAGCCCTGCGAACCCCTCCTGGCTCTCATTGCCCTGGGCACTCCAGGCCCTGCGGTGCCTGCCCCGCTGATGTATGTCCGTGTTGTGCCCGTGTTGTCCCGTGTTAAGTGTTTGTGTCCGGCCTCGCCCCCTCCCCTTCCCTCCCCGCACAGACGGCTTCACCTCAGAGGGCGAGATCCTGGAGATTTCCGACATCCAGCGAGGCCAGGCTGGGGAATACGAGTGCGTGACTCACAACGGCGTTAACTCGGCGCCCGACAGCCGCCGTGTGCTGGTCACAGTCAACTGTGAGCCCCTTGGCACCGGGCATGAAAGGGGGGGCAGTCCCTGGGGAGGGGGAAGGGGGTGCTGGACCCCTGCGAAGGAGGGAGGAGGGGGACAGGGACAGAACCCCTTCATCTCCAGCTCGCTGGAATTCGCTGACTCTCGCCCTTCGCCAGATCCTCCGACCATCACGGACGTGACCAGCGCCCGCACGGCCCTGGGCCGGGCCGCCCTCCTGCGCTGCGAAGCCATGGCGGTGCCCCCCGCGGACTTCCAGTGGTACAAGGATGACAGACTGTGAGGACAGCACTGCGGCGGGCCGAGGGAGTGGGGTGGGGAACGTAGCCGAGCCCTAGGTCCCGAGAACTGGGGGATCCAGCTTCTGGGGGATGGAATCTGGTGCGCCCCAGAGAGATCTCGAGGGTTACTGGAAACTTTGGTCCCCGCAGGGTGAATGTTGGAGCCTGATCTCTTCGGGCTATTCAGGGACAAGTTCGGGGGTCGATGCTGAGAATGGGGTGGGGAAGCTTCAGAGGACCATCGAGGTTGGGGTCTAGCAGAGTCTGGGACACACTGGGAGAGTCCAGTGACCGTTAGGGGCAGGGCTCCCCGGAGAGGGGTGTCTGTGGAAGCGGCCTGGGGACCCACGGGGAGCTAGAGCCCGAATCTGGGTAGAGGGCAGGATTCGGGGTCTCCGGGAAATCGGGGAACCTGAGAGTCGCGGGGAGTGGGGCTCTGCGCCACGAGGGGGTCCCGGGCCAGGGTCCCACGGCGCGGTCCCTGACCTGGATCCCCGGCAGGCTGATCAGCGGCACCGCGGAGGGCCTGAAGGTGCAGACGGAGCGCACCCGCTCGATGCTTCTCTTCGCCAACGTGAGCGCCCGGCACTACGGCAACTACACGTGTCGCGCCGCCAACCGGCTGGGAACGTCCAGCGCTTCCATGCGGCTACTGCGTGCGTCCGAGAGGGAGGGGCGGGGCCGGGTGGGGGCGGGGCGGGGCCGGCGCCGGAACTGCCCCCGACCCCCGCGAGCTCGGGGAAGTGACCGACGCTGAGACCCGAGCAAAGCGACTAAACGAGAAACCCATTCCTTCAATGAATGTGATTCATTGAGCCCCCACTAGGGGGCGGAACTGAGACTGGAATGGGAAGAAGCAGCCGGCCCCGCGGAGATCTGCGGGAAGAGCTTTGCAGGCAGAGGGAACAGTATCTGTGTGCAAAGGCACAGCAAGGAGGCTAGCATGACCTGAGCAGAGTGATCACCGTGGAGTCTGAGGCTGAAGAGGAAGGGAGAGGCAGAGTCTCGTGGGCCATGGAAAGGATCTGGGGTTTTATTCTACCGCAGGGTGAGGCCCCTGGAGGCTATTAAGCAGGGGGGTATGACCAAGTGGTTGATGCTTATAGAGAATCACTTTGACTGCTATTTGAGGAATGGCCTGTAGGGGGCGCAGGATGGGCGCCGGAGGACCGGGGAGGCGGTGGCTGCAGAAATCCGAGGCGGGGGAGGGGGGTGGGGGGGACGGTGGCACATCTCCCGGTGGGAGATGTTTTGAGGGCGGCAGGAAGAAGCAGGTGGCGTCCAGGCGATCCCAAGGTTTGGCTCGGGCAGCCGAGAGAATGGGGATGTGGTCACAAAGTATTGAAGTGGAGAGATATTGGGGTGGGGGCAGTACCCAGTCTTGGGGGGAAACGTCAGGAGTACCACTTCAGACGTGCCGACTGCGAGACGCTTCGTGGCGGTACTGGGTAGATCCAAACCATACGACGTGAAGATCTGAGAAAGACAGATCTTTCTGTCTAAGTCCCTTTCTTAAGAGAGAGGGACCGAGTGGCAGAGAGAAACAGATATTCAGCGAGATGACTCGGAACCGAGTGGGAGGAGCAGAGTGGAAGCCCCGGAAAGGTCCCTAGAGTGGAAGGCTCCAAGAGCCCCTCGGAGACCGGGACCGGCAGACCCAAAGCCCCGCGGGACGCACACGGAGTCTCGCCTTCCCAGGTCACTCCCGTGACCCCCTCTCTCTTTCCCCAGGCCCAGGATCCCTGGAGAACTCAGCCCCAAGGCCCCCGGGGCCCCTGACCCTCCTCTCCGCCCTGGGCTGGCTGTGGTGGAGGATGTAGGAAGAACCCAGTGCAGCTCGCCTCCCCCTGCGCGGGGCCTGAGGCCGGGAGCGAGAGCAAAAGGGAGAGCAAGCACCGTGGGTCTCGAGGGGGCGGAAGAGCTCTCTGCCACCGAGGAGGAAGAAGAGAGGAGGAGGAGCAGGAGGAGGAAGAGGAGGAAAGCTCTTTAGAGAACCCATCACTGTGAGGGATAACGCAAAATTATGCATCTTTCTACAGCCATTGTCGCCACTGTTCACGTTTCCGATTGTGACCCACCCCCGGCCACCCCACACCCCTCTCTTAGCTCAGGCTGTCAACTGGATCGTGTGTATGTAGTGGGTGTGTGTGAGCATGAGCCTGCACGTATGTGTATGTGTGTGGAGGGAAGGGGCTCAGCAATCTTCCCTCCCCTAACACCCACACGCCCACTGCCCCCCAATGCTGCTGCCTCTCACCTCTGACTGGAGGTAGGTATGTGGGCTTCGTGGCAGAAGCTGTGAGGAGAGGTTTCCAGGCTCCCTGCGTTCCCAATATATGCACGCACACCACCCTCTCCCTTCCCTGTTGAAAGAGCGTCTCCTGGCCAGGTTGAGAGTGAGGAGGGGTGTCGCGCTCACCTGTCGAGCTCAACATTCAGCCTTTGTGAGCAGGTGGGGGATCCCCATCGTGGCTCTGGGCCTCCTTGCCGTCAACCACCAGCTGCCTGTAGCCAGAGTCCCCGTCACTGGTCACTGGCTCAGCAGTCTGAGACCTTCCCACTTTCCCTGCCAGCCCTCCCTCCCCTGCCCCCTGACTTTCTGGCCCCCTCTGGGCCAATCGGTGCTTCCATCCAACTGTCAGACAGGTGCCTGTGGTCACCTGTCTGTCTCAGTGCTTTGCCCTACCCCACCCCCGACTCCCTTGGCCCCCCCGCAAGCACCAACCAGCTGCCCTCAGTGCCCCTGTAGCCACCCCCAGGTGTGGGCTTGCTGATCTACCACTCCCTGGCTTCTCCAACAACTGCACCTCCCAAAGGCTGACCCAACTGCCCTCACACACACACTCAGATAGACACACACACACACACACACATACCAGCGAATGACCAGCAATAGCTCCTGGCTCCAGCTGCCCTGTAGCTGGTGACCAGCTGTAGTTCCCCCGAGGGTGGGCAGCTTGTCAGGAGGGGGTGCTGAGAGGCCATAACCTCAGCTCCAACTGTAGGAATATGCAATCCTGGCACACCACACCACACAACGTGGGGAAGAGAGAGGCATCACGCAAACATCCCCCATCCAGACCAAGATGTCAGGTCACCAGCTCTGACTCCCGGGAGACCCGCTATAAACACCCACCCCAAATCACACTACCCAGAGCTTGGGGAGGAAGAGCTCAGAGCAGGGGCAGGGGGGCAAGGGGCAGTGACTGTACCTCAGACGGGGGCGTGGGCCCCATCCCGCATTGTCTTCCATTCCCAGGGTCCAGGGGTTGGGGAGGGGAGGGGGAGGGATGTGAGGAAGGGGGCGGGGGGGGCCCTGGGGGCCGTGTGTTCCGATTCATGGGGAGTGTTGAGACCACCACACCAATAAACGCCTTTTTCCAAAGTCTCTGCCTGCAAATGTCAGTGTCATTGAGGATTTGGGTGAGTTGAGGGTGAAGAGTCATCGGTGGTGCCTCCCCAGCATCATCTCTACCCTCTCTTTTGGTAGATCTGGAATTGACCCATTACAGAGGTGGCCCCTGATTGACTTAAGCCCCTCAGCTAATGAGACAGTACCATAGCTGCATGGATTTCACAAGATGCTCTTCCACTGGATAATGTAGCTCAATGATGTGAGATCTATCTAGATCTGCATAGTTGCTTTTCTCCATTACATGGAAGATCTTGGGTCTGTTGGGATAGCAATGGTGGGGAAGATAGCACATAGAGCCTGAGAATGATAGAAACTACACAATACAGAAAGGAAGGAAACTGAGGCCATGGTGACATTGAGAAGCTGGATCAAAACTGACCTGACACCCACCTTTATTTACATAAGCAATACAGTCGCCTATCTGTATAAAACAAGTTGTGCTAGGTTTGTTATTAGCTTTCATTTCCTTTTCAATCAAAAAGGAAATGAAAGCTCTGAAACAGAAAAGACAGAGAGAATCCAGGTACCCAGGGCCCCAGCCTTCATCTTTCCGAAAATATCAAGAGTTCTATTTCCCTAAAGGCCTCTTTCATCCCAGTCTTCAACCAGAATACCTCCCAACTTTTCCTTCCCTGAGACAGACGCTTTAGTTGTTTCCTCCTCCTTTGCTATCAGACCCACCTCCCATGATACAAGCTGAGATGTTTGGTTTCCCAGCCTCCCTTGCAGTGATGTGGCTAGTTTGGGACCAATATGGGCAGTTTGCTGATGGGATTCCAGGAAAGTTGTTTTCCTCATTCATGAGGTTGGTCAAGGGTAGGGGTGTAAGAAGGGACTCTAGCTACCCCTCTCCTTTTGTCTTCAGATACAGTTGTGTGAAGACGTGATGCCTGGAGCTCCAGCAGCCATCTTACCACATAAGACAAATATGTTAACCCACTGAAGGTGGTCAAGCAGAAGGATGCAGAGAGCTCAGGTCCTTGACGGGGTCTCGAAGTTGCTGAGCCAGCCTGAAACCACCACCACTTTATTTTGCCACCATATATTTTGTTATATGGGAATCTTCACTGATGCACTCCCTAAATTTCTAATGAGAAACCCAGCTAAGAAAGAAAGGCACCGTGCTGGCAAGAGCGGCTGCAAGCCCAGCCTTCCACTGGCACCAAAACAATTGCTCAGTCAATCCATATTTATTGATTGCCTGCTGTGTGCCAGGCTCTATGTTAAGAGCTGGGGATAATGACATTGTCTCTGCCTTCATGAAGTTCTCAGTTTGGAGAACGAGTCAGAGGCTAAACATGTATGTACAGATTTATGTGAGAGGGGCCAGAGGTTCAGAGGCTGTGGGACTTAACCCATGATTAAGGCAGATTAAGGTCATGGGTTAGGGAAGGGTCTCCCAAGCTGGTAATGGTTACTTTTTTAGGGTTTCTGCACCTGATTCCAACATTAAAGGAATGTTCTAATGTTCTCCGCACCCCCCCAACAACAACAACAACAAGCAATTGTCAGATGCCTGCTGGTGTCTGAGAATTCAACTCCATTCTGACTTGTCTACCCAAAGATAGCATGAAATTCTACAGGTGAAGGATGCAGCCCTACAAAACTGCCACCCCTATTCCCCACATCAGACACTAACTGCAAGCCCCAAACTGCTACCCATGCTTCTGACTGACTGGCTACAGGCTGGAGGTTCCAAAGACCTCTTCCTTGAATTTGATTATTTTGCTAGACTGGCAAGCAGAACTCAGGGAAACACTTAGTTACATTTAACATTTTATTTAAAGGACATGAGAAAGGATATAAACCAACAGCCAGATGAAGAGATACACAGGGCAAGCTCCCAAAGGAATCTCTGTGGTTGTGGGGCTTGGGGACCCAGTTTAGTGGTACATGGGGGCATTCTGGTTCCCCCAGCATAGAAGCTCTGCTGAAATGGGTCAAAGAGCTGTCCTCTGGGGTTTGTTCGTAGGCTTCATTTTACAGTCATGATTGACTACGCCACTGGCCATTGGTTGATTCAACATCCAGTCCCTCCTCCTCCTGGAGGTGGGGGTGGGGAGCGTGTAGAACTGAAATTTCCAATCCTCTAATCACAGGTTTGGTCCTCCAGGCAACCAGTCCTGCCTTTGGGTGCAACCCAAAAAGTCACCTCCATTAATAATAAGACACTCATTTCACCTTTATGGCTCTGAACCGTTTTCAAGAACTATGGATCAAGACCAAATCTATCTGAGAAACCAAATGATAATCAAATATACATGTCCTATAAATCACTGTATCTCAGTTCCCATTATACGTGAGAAGTGGACGACTCAGGGCAAAGAGTGGTGTTCTAGGCAAAGCAAACTCTGAGGCAAAGCCCTGGAGGCAATCTAGAGCTGTGTGGACAGAAAATCTGTTGTTAATTCTGAGTAGCAGGAGTGAAAGGACTGGAAGGGAAGGTCAGAGGCCAACAGAAGCCAAACCACAAGGCTTTGAAAATCACAGTGAGGAATCAGGACAATATCTGAAGGGCAATTGGCAGCCATAGAAGGGTTCAAAGAGAAGTGGATGTGATCTGGGCTGTTTTAAAGATGAAGACTCTGGGTACCGGATGGGGAATGGCCTGGAGGAGACAAATGGACATAGGAAGATCTTCTGAGAGAATGAGGGAGGGCCCTCTCTGGGGCTCGGAACAGCAAGGACAAGTCCTGCCTGTTCACCACCAAGCCTGTACGTCCTGCCTGCTTGGAGGTTGTGCAAATCACACTGGTACATCAGCAAGGAGTATCTCCTAGCCTGGGAACCACAGCTCCTTAGTTGCACAAATATGAGTAGAGTCTTCTGTGCTGACAGGGAGACTAGAAGTCTCATGCTCTATAGCCAGTTTTCAATCTCAGCAGGGCAGGAAGGCCCTGCCTGCTGTCGGGGTGAAACAGGAGGTCCTACCAAAAAGTCCTGTGCAGAGTGGGCCCCGTCACACCTGTGTGGCTGCCCGAACAGTCCTTAGGCCCCCACCCGGAGAGATGACTGGACTGGGGCCAGTGACCTGGAAGAGAAAGGAAGGGAAGGGGACCATCTCAGGGGTTACCCTGAATGTGACACAACTTATGCTTTTCTAGGGCGAGCTCACACCAGTTGGACATTAACCAGGTTACCTCCATTTACCAAAGGAAAAAATGTCCACCTACCCTTGGGAGAGATAAGACAAGCAACAACCCAGCTTTTATGGGGAAGATATTCCATCCCACATCTGATAGAAAAGGGAAATTTGCCAATTGCTATGGAAAAGAATAAGGTATTTTTCCTCCAAAACTGGAATTTTTTTTTTTTAAGATTTTATTTATTTATGAGAGACAGAGAGAGAGAGAGAGAGAGGCAGAGACACAGGCAGAGGGAGAAGCAGGCTCCACACAGGGAGCCCGATGCGAGACTCAATCCCAGGACGCCGGGGTCACGTCCTGAGCCAAAGGCAGACACCAAACTGCTGAGCCACCCAAGCATCCCTAAAACTGGAATTTCACTCTTAATATAACAAAAATTGGATGGGAATTCCTGTCCAATTTTTATGTATTTTTTAAAAGAGGGGGGATTTTACCGACATTGTAAATCAACAAGTAAAGCTAGAAGAAGACTCAGACCGTCTTCGCTCCCTGATTAATACACAGGAAGGGGGCACCTGGGTGGCTCAGTGATTGAGCATCTGCCTTCGGCTCAGGGCATGATCCTGGGGTCCTGGGATCGAGTCCCACATCAGGCTTCCTGTGGGGAGCTACTTCTCCCTCTGCCTATGTCTCTGCCTCTCTCTGTGTCTCTCATGAATAAATAAGTAAAACCTTTTAAAATAAATAAATAAATAAATAAAATAAAACACAGGAAGTTCCATGCCCTTTCCAGAAGGACATTGGGGCACCTACACTCACCTGGTGGGCCCTGTTTGGGCTAGGGTCCTCCAGCGGCACTTTGAAGGGCAGAGGCTGTGGGGTCTGCACTGGGGTTATGCTCTGCATCTTTTTTTCCGGTGGGGGAACCACAGGGGTCAAGGAGGGAGGACACTTGTTTTTCTTAAGAGTGTCTTCTGGAAAGAGAAGGAAGAGAAACAGAAACCGTGATTGGCTGTTCCAACATTCCAACCCAGCCAATGACCAGGGAAGCTGGGCTGAGGGGCGGAGCCTTACTCTGATTGGCTGATAATGGTAGAAGACAGAGTGAATGATCTATGACTGGGTTGACTGGTTCAGCCAGTGGGCCCCTCACTTACCCCTAAAACTGCACAGGCAGCGGATGCACTTGTAGAGAAGCAATGCTAGGAGGGCCAGGCCCAGTAGGGAACCCAGGACGATGCCAGCAATGGCCCCAGAGCCCAGGGGGGGACCTGGAAGAGACAAAGAGATGGAGGATAAGGAAGCAGGAGCCAGGGCTGGACCCAAGTTTCCTATTTTGGAACTCGGGAATTTGGGATCCCAGACTCCCAATTCATTTTGCATCTACTAAATCACTGTGGTGCGTCCGGCATTCTACCGGATGGTAATGATCCACTGATGAGCAAACCCGGATATCTACTCTCAGGGGGATTAATTTTTAGGGAAATCAGAAATGAACACCCAAATTAATAACAATTACAGGTGGCACTAAAAAGAAAGTAAGTGTGCTATGCCAGAAGTAATGTGCTAACATAGAAATAGAGTCAATCTTCTACAAAGAATCTGTTTCCATATAAGTTCACATTCACAGGCACAGAGAGTTAAAACGTAATATATCTTTTCAGGAGGAGACACATCTCAACCAATCAACTCAAGATGAGATCATTAGGATGAGCCGTAACCCAATATGACTAGAGTCCTTACAAGAAGAAGACAGAGGGACACCTGGGTGGCTTAGCAATTGAGTGTCTGCCTTCAGCTCAGGGCATGATCCCAGAGATCCAGGATCAAGTCCCACATCGAGCTCCCTGTAGGGAGCCTACTTCTCCCTCTGCCTATGTCTCTGACTCTCTCTGTGTGTCTCTCATAAATAAATAAATAAATTTAAAAAGAAAAAAGAAGACAGAGACACACACACAGGGAGGAGGTAGCTGTGGAAAGCTAGAGGCAAAGATCACAGTGATGCAGCTATAAGCCAAGGATTGATGGCCACTATCAGAAGCTGGATGAGGTGACAAAGAGTCTACCCCAAGTCTCAGAGGGAGCATGGCCCCAATTTCCCTCAGAGGGAGCACTGACACCTTGATTTCCGACTTCTGGCCTCCAGAATTGGGCGAGAATACATTTCTGTTGGGTCCAAGCCACTTTCTTACACTAGCCCCAGAAAATGGATACAAGCAGACAAGCGGGATACAATGCAACAAACTGAGGAGACAGCCCAGGAAAAGGCTCCAGTAGCCCCAACTCACTGGCCTGGTACACTCGGCTCTGTGATGGGGTCCCTGGCTGGCCCCCCAGCATGGGCAGGACACGGAAGACCCAGGTGCCAGGGTTCCGACGGGGAAGGGGTACCACGGCTGACCGCTCCTGAGGCCCCAGGGTGAGCAGAGAAATCCAGTCCTTGTAGGTAGTGGCTCGACCCAGGTCAGGGCCTTCTCTTTGTGCCTGGATCTCAAAATCACTGATCAGGGCCCCACGTTCCACATCCCAAGTAAGCACTGCTGCATCCTGGGCTCTCTGCAGCCTCCATGAGGAGATGGAAGGTCCTGAGGAGATTAAGGTGAAGGCTGGATTTATGGGTCCTAGAGGGGAGAGGGAAGGGGGCTCTGGACCTGGGCTCATAGGTCCTGAGGGTCTCCTGGGGAGCCTTCTACGCCTACAAGAGCAAGGGACTGAGGGGCTGGACTCTTGGGTCTGAGGCAAAAGGAGCTGGGGACCGAGTGGGAGGGAAGAGAAGGCTGGAGGTTCTGGGAAAGGATGGACTCACCAGTGAGAGTGATCTGGTTGCCCCCAGCACCCAGCGCCCCGCTGCACAACACGGAGTAATTTCCCAGGTCCCAGTCCAGACTGAAGTTGCTAATGAGGAGCCTGCGCCCATCTTGGCTGAGCCGCAGGCGACTCCCACCTCCTGGGGCCACAGGCTGCCCTGCCCGGGCCCAAGAGGCTCTCGATGGTGGAGGGCAGCCAGTGGCCTGCAGCACCACCTCCACCTCCCCTGACCGTGTTTCCTCCACTGTGGGATGCAGCAGCACTTCCCGAGGGGCCTCTGCAGGTAGAAGAAACCCAGCTGAGTCAAGACCTTCCCCTGGAATGGGAGACCAAGTCCTGCGCCCTTTGGTGAAGTAAATTGCTGTGAGACCCCAGCACTCTAGCCAAACAAGGAAGCACTGCCCATTCACTCACTCTCTCATTCAATCACCATTATGATTTCTTTAATAAAGACGACTTATTACATACATACTAGCAGCCAGGTTCTAGACTGCGGAACTCGTATTATTCTCAACCATTTATTGCACTGGACACGTAGGAAGGTGTCTCTTTCTGGATCCAGGAAAGAAATTGTGGCCCTTCTCCTGTTTGAGGTATGGGAAAACCTTAGTCCTTCTGTAGGGTTTAAGACACAGGAACTCTCTTTTCCGGGAGTTTCGAGTCTGCCTTTCTCATTTCCTAAAGGAGCTAAGAAATACCGCCCTCCCCCCCCCCCTCAGGAAACAGGAGAGGAGTCCCACCGGCTCTCACCCAGGGGTGACAGTGCAGGTGCGCGTGGTCATCAGGTGGCGGGCAAGGCAGGTGACCGGGACGCCGCTGAGCCGGGGGTGGGCGGGGACCGCTGCCAGGAGCGCAGAGGCCACCGGCCCCGCGCGGACGCCTTCGGGGAGACCCTGGAACTGCAGGGAGGCGGCGGGGACCCCGCCGGGCCACGCGCAGCGGAAGCGCAGGCTGCGGTCCCCTGGACCGCCTTCGACTGAACACTGCGGGGACCCGGGAGGCAGATCTGTGGGGCGGAGGGAGATGCAGGGGTCAGCCTCTCTCGCTCCGCTCAGCCCTCCAGCCCCGCCTCTCCGCGCCGCACACCAACCCTTCGGCACCTGGCCCCGCCCCGTAGGCGCCGTCCGCGCCCCATTCTCCTGTCACCCCAGCTCACTCTCCCAGAAACTTCCGGGCTGAGTGGGCAGCTGCAGACCCCTGACCGCACCTCTTTCCTAAGGAAACTACATTTCTGCACGGATTTCTTTCCTTGCAAACATAACCCCGCCCCTTTCTTCCCAGTCCCGCCCCCTCCACCAAGTCACTCAGCGCCTTCAGCCAGACCTCTGCGCCCCTCCTGGTGCGCTCAGTCCCTCTTCTAAGACCAATCCGCCCATTTCTAGAATGATCCAGCCCCCTTTTCTTATGACTTAACTCCCAGACAATTTATTTGCTGATCCCACTTACTGGCTCAAGCGCCCTAAGCCCCTTCCCTTTCTGGCCTCCACTCTTGCCATCCGACGCTCTGCTTAATTTGTTGAGACTCCTGCCCAGGAAACTCTGCCCTATTAACGCTGGCCCCGTGCCCTCCCTGGCCTTCCCGCCCCACCGGCCCAGTCCCTCGGGCCCCTGTTGGCCCGCCCCTTCCCCGGCACCCGCCCCTTCTACGGGGAGGCCCCGCCCACAGGCTCCCCACTCCACCCCGCCCCCACCGCGTTCACCCGCCACCGTGAGGTTGAGCAGAGAGCGGCGGCGGCGGCCAGTGCGCGGGTTCGCCGCAAGGCAGGCGTAGGTGCCGGCGTGGCCCGGGCCGACCGCGGGCAGCAGGAGACGCGGGCCGGCGGGCACCGCGGCCTCGGCCGGGTCGGCCAGGCTCCACGCGATGTCGGCGGGCGGCCGCGAGGCGGCGGTGCAGCGCAGGGTCACGTTGCTGCCCGCAGTGACAAAGAGGGCGGGGGCGGCGTCGCGGTCCGAGGAGATCTTGATGACCGGCGCATCCGGGCCGTCTGGACGGAGGAAAGGGCCCGGACCAGGAGGGGCGGGGTTACCCGGGACCCCGCCACAACCCCGGGGCGCTGGACCTCCAACCCCCCTCCGCCCCAGGGACTCAGGAACCTGAGCTCCCAGATCGCGGACCCGAACCCGAGGCACACCCACACTCACAGAAGACTCTGACGTCGGCCGCAGCCTCGGTGTGGCCGAAAGGGCTGCGGACGCGACAGGTGTACCGGGCCTGGTCGCTGCGCACGGGACGCATGATGAGCAGCTGGTCGCCCTCTGTGCGGATCCGGGGTGGTTCCGCTCCCTCACGGTCTGTCGCCTCCAGGGTGCGTCCGTCCTGGCTCCAGCTCAGCTCTCCACGACCAGGCCCCCACCCCAGGCAGCGCAGCCGGAGCTCGGCCGCCCCCTCCTCTGTCTCGGGGGTGTGGGGCTGCACCGACAGCTGGGGCAGGGGCTCTGGAGAAGGGAGCAGACTCAGGACCTGGTCTCTGGCCCCCTGGTCCCCTAGATCCAGGACTCCAGACCTCAGCCTTCACTCCTCCCACCCAAGACTTTGAGGCCCAGCCCTAGGGGTCCTCCCCCTCCCAGACCCATAAGTCTGAGTCCCCCACTCTGTCCTCTCAGAGACTCAGGATTCCAAGCACCCAGGGGTCTTGATCCCCAGGGCCACCTCCCCTCAAGAACTCCTGTCTTGACCCCCAGCCCCTCTTATCCCTCCAACCTAGAAGTGCTCTCTCCCCTGTCAAAGGACCCCTTCATCAAGGGAGAAAACATGGACAGCAGCCACCTGCCCAAAGGTCTGGCACAGCAGACCCTGCAGCCTGCACTCTGAGCCTCGGTGCCCACTTACCATACACACCCACCGTGAACTCCCGAATCTGCCGGGAAACCCCAGCCCGGATAACCTCAGCAGTGTAGAGACCAGCATCCTCCAGCCCGGCAGAAGCAAGTTCCAGGCCCCCTTGGGCCTGGTCAAATCGTAAGCGGTCTCGGTAAGCAGGGTCCAAGCTGATCAGGGGCGCCCCTGGCCCCAGGCCTCCTGCAGCCAGCACCTTGGAGCCACGGCGCCAGACAACCAGAGGAGCAGGAGGGCCAGGGCTGGGAATTGGAACTAGAGGAAGCTGGATGGTGGTCCCCACTAGCACCGAAAGAGGCCTCCCCACCTGCTGGGGGAAGCTTTCCCCTGGCTGGGCTCCTGCAATTACTTTGGACTCAGGTTTCTGGGCAGAGATTTCAAGATCATGATCCTCAGGGGAGGCTTTTGAACCTGGGGTCTCAATAAGTACTTCAGTAGCTGGGACCGGAGCTGAAATGTTCAAAGCTGGGGTCTTAACAGAGGAGGGCTCTGAGTCTTTGGCAGGAACTTGAGAACCCAAGATATCAGAAAATACTTCAGAATCAGGGATTTCAGAGAAGGTAGGATCCAGGCTCAACTTTTGGCCCTCAGCAGAAACATTTGACCAGACGGACCTAGGCACATCGTTAAAATTTGAGGCCTCGGAAAACCATTTGGGATGAGGGATAGCAACCGTGGCATTTGAACCTGGAAACTGATCTGGAAGTTTCCAGCTGGGGGGGTTGATGTAGGAGACTTTTGAACCTGGGCCCTGGGAAGAGCTTTCTGAGTCCAAGGAGAAATTGGTTTGCTGAACTCCAGAAGAGGCTCCATGGGTGAGGACCTCTCTTCCAGAGGCTGCAAGGAGAGGAGGGGAGGGTGTTGAGGAGGTCCCGAGAAGGGGAACAGGTGGGAAGGGGCTGAGCAGGGGACTTACCCAGAAACAGGAAGAGCAGCAGAGCCCATGAGGTGTCCATGGTGCTGGCTGCACCTCTGAAGACACTGGAGCGAGACTCCAGTGCCTCCCTGGTCAACAAGTCTGACAGGACTGGTAGCTTCCTGGGCGGGGAAGGAAGCCAGACCCAGTGGGCGGTGCCAGGATCCCCCAACCCCAATCTAGTGGCAGAGCCAGCCACCCCACCTGACTGGTCCTCATCAGTTGGTCCCATATGACCCCTGCACTCCCCACACCCAGGGTGAAGATAGTGAAAGCTGCTGAGTCCCAGCGGAAATGGGGTAGCAAACCCATGGGGAAGAGAAGCCAGGAAGACTTCTTGGAGGAGGGTGAGGTGACCCTTTGGAGAGCCCCACTTCTGATGGCCTTGGCCTCAGTTCAGCCTTCCTTCTCCCCACCCTCTGGCTTTCAGTCTACTCTGTCCTCCCTGCAGCCTCAGATACCTGCAATTGCCCAAATGCTTCAACTCCTCCTATGGCTCCCTGCTGCTCTCAGAATATGTCTCAATTCGTTGTCTCCCACCCTCTCCTGAGACCTAGAGTTGCATCTCTGTGCCCCCCACGGCCTCAAATGCCCTGCATCCCACTAAACTCAGCATCTTCCCTCCAATACAACCCCTTCCTGGGCTCTCCATCTCAAGTGCCATTCCACATCTATGCACAGGTTGGGAAGACTTCTTCCCTCCTCTCTTCCCCCTCCTCTGCCCCTTCCTCTCCATTCCCACTGGCCAGACCCCAGCACAGATCCCATCCTCTCCTCCAGCCTCCTCCCTCCAGCCTCTGCCAGCCTATGGATCCACACTTAAACCCTTTCTGTCCCTGCCCCTCCTGTGGCTCCCCTGTGCCCTCAAGAGACATCTAAGGGCCCTTTCAGACCCACCCACTCTGGCCACGCCCTCCACCCTCTAATTCTTTGAACATCCTGCCATTCTTCTGCGCCATCTCTCCCCTCCCAGATTTGCAGGCGGGTTTCCTACCTGGAATGCTCTGCTCGCTCCCTGCCCAGCCCCCACCCCCAACTTGTCCTGCAACCTCACCTGCTTAAGAATCATAACAATAATTACCACTTCTGTGCCAGGAACCATGCAAAATGCTACCCAGGCATGATCTGCCCAAACACTTCCAAATGCCCTCAGAGCTGGGTGTCGTTATCTCACCTTACAGGCCAGGGGACCGTGGATCAGAGAAGTCAAGGGACCTGCAGGAGGTTGCACAGCCAGAGAGGAGCTGGGCTTTGGCTCAGGGTGGTCAGAATGCTTACTCCTTCTGAAAGCTTCTACCACCCTGAGCTCTGCTCAAGCTCCCAGTCAGTCATCTGAGCTTATCCAGGGAGTTCTAACCATGCTGATGGTAACAACAATGGTAATAATAGATTGTGAGCACTTTCTGTGTGTCAGATGCGGTTCTGGGGGAGCTACATTAATTCCCTCAAAACCTCATGGGGTTAGTTTTATAGCTTCAGGATGCCCGTAAATTCGACCCTCCTCCCTCAAGGAGTAGGGTCTATGCTCCCTCCCCTTGGATCGGGGTAGACTCGGACTACCAGATCAAGGGAGTACAGCAGAAGTGACCCCACACCAATGTCTGCATCTCAGCCTGCAGACTGGCATATTCCACTTGTGTGGTGGAACACTCCCTCTTGGGGGGCACCTGGGTGGCCCAGTGGTTAAGCATCTGCCTTTGGCCCAGGGCATGATCCCAGGGTCCTGGGATCAACTCCACATCAGGCTCCCTGCAGGGAGCCTGCTTCTCCCTCTGCCTGTGTCTCTGCCTCTCTCTCCCTCTCTCTCTCTCTGCTCATGAATAAATAAATAAAATCTTTTTTTAAAAAAAAAAAAAAAGAACACTTCTTCTTGGAACCCAGCCACCATATTGTGAAGAAACTCAAGCAGCCCCATGGAGAGGAATCATGGCCTCTGGTCAACAGTCAGCTCAAGCCAACAACCCTGGCCAGTTTGTGGGCCACATGACTGAATCATCTTGGATGTCAATCCTCTGGCCACTTCTTGAGACCCCAAATGATGCCACGTAGAGCGGTGAGCTCTCCTGCCAAGCCCTGCCCAAATTTCAGGTTTATGGGCAAAATAAATTATTGCTGGCTTACACCAGAGTTTTGGGGTGGTTCGTTATGCCATGCCAAACAACCAGAACACAGATCTTATTACTAACTCCACCTGAGAGAGGAGGAAATACAAGTTCAGAGAATAGGAACTTGCCAGGAAGTGGCCTGGCCAGGGCCTCCGGATCCAGACCCCAAGCCCTAACCACTACACTAAGCTCTTACTATTTTGATCAGCTAGATAAAGAAACTGAAGCTCAGACACCACATGTAACTCACTCAAGATCCCACAGTTGGTAAATGCGAGAGAGGCTGACTCCAGACCCCGCTCTTTATTCCCACAGGGGTTTTGATTGTGGTATGTCTGTGTCCCAAACCAGAACCTGAGCTTCCAGCTTTGTCCTCTCTTGTATCCCGACTCTCAGAAGGGGCCTGGCACCTGGGAGTCCCCAGCAAAAACTCTGCAGATGAAAGCCTTTCTTCTTCCCACCTCACTGATAAGTGTCTTTCAAGACTCAACCAAGAAGCCACTCCCTGGGAAATCTCTTTGGCCCCAAGAGCCAGGTCAGGTGCCCCAGGTGGCTCCCAAGTGTGTGGTGTCACCTGTGCTTAGAGCACACAGCACTCTGCATTACAGCTGCCTCTGCCCATGTCCATTCCCCCTCCCCACCAACATGGAAGCTTCTCAGGGACTAGATGTGACTCACCTGGGTCCCCGGCGTCACCCAGCACAGGGCCTGGCACACAGGAGACTTAAGTAAATGTCTGTTGAATGAATCAAGGAACAGGTCTCCAGGGAATGAGTTAACAGAGACAGTCGTCGAGAGGGTCATAGTTTTATTGCTGGGTTTTAGGGAAGGGGCTCAAATCCGCCCAATCTCCTTCAGCTTGGCCACCAGGTCCTCCACAGTCTCCACCTTGATGCCAGCGGTTCGCTGGGGTGGGTCCTCCACACTAACTATGGAGAGCTTGGAGGTCAGGTCCACACCCAGGTCTCCAGGCTTGATCACTTCAATCTTCTTCTTCTTGGCTTTCTGCACATGGGTGGCCAGTTTACAGGCTGCTGAAGGCACTGCCCACCCTCCCACAGCCTCCTGCCCATGAGTGCCACATCTGCAGAACCAATGCCACTGCCTGAACTTTCCTGGACCTACCCCACTAGCCAGAACATCTGTGACCTCTTACAGAGCCTGGTATAGATCATTTCTATTGGCAGGGATGTCCTGGAAAGCCCTTCACTGGCTGAAGTACACTGGCAAAGTCAACCTTCTGGCAGTAATGACTCCATGAACTTTGGGCCGAGCCGACCCACTGAACCCACCCTGCTGGATGGATGAGATAACTCACTGAACCCATCCCACTGAAAGAGATGCCCCACTGAATTCTCCTTGTTGGCTGAGATAACTCCTTGAATCCATCCTACTGGATGAGATGACCCACTATACCCTTCCTATTGGCTGAGATGACCCAATGAACCCATCCTACTGGCCATGATGAACAGTGAACTCTTCCTTTTAGCCAGGTGATCCCTCCCTTTAGATAAGAAGAGCCTTAGATCCTCTCTCCTACCAGGGAGGCACTGGGTCTGCTATGCACTCACCCGTTCCCGGGCCCTCTGTGACCCGTCCACTAAGCGCTCACCATGATGTTGGGCAATGTGGCATAGCGGGGCTCATTGAGCCGCAGGTCAGCAGTCACCACAGCAGGCAGCTTCAGCCGCACGGTCTCTAGGCCCCCATCAACCTCCCGCTCCACTTTCAGTTTGTCACCTTCCACTGTCACCTGGGAGGCGAATGTGCCCTGGGGAGATGAGAGGATGGGTAAGGTTAACTCAAGGCAGGAACAGAGCTGCAGGTGTGCATGCACACAGGTGAGTGAACAAATAAGAGAACAGAAAAGACAGTCCTGCAAGGCAACCTGTAGACATCAAGTTCACAAACATGAGGAAGCCACAGAAAGGGATCTCAGTAATCTAGGGAAGATATCTTGTACTTTCCCTGGGAGCCAAGGTGTGGGTCCTAATGATTTGAACCTGCCAGTTAGGCTCCTTCCTACTATTAACCTAAATTAATAATGATGAACACATATGGAGTAGGAAAGGCACTGTTCTAAACAATTTACATGCACTAAGTCATCAGGCCTCACAGGAACTCTATAAGGTAAATGTTATTATCCCCCTTACAGATGAAGAAAACTGAAGCAGAGGAAGGCTCCAAAATGTGCTCACCATCACCCACCACTGTTAAATCCAAGAGCTGGCAGTCTGGTTCTAGGCTCGAGGCAGTGCTCCCACTACCCACCATTCTGTCCCCCAGCTCCCTTTGAGGTCCCTCTGTGGGGCTGACCACAGCTCTATGTTCACCTTGACCCTGGAAACCTCCGCTAGGACCCCATCTTCTTCACTCGGTGCCAATGCTCTGGCCAAGACCCCTCTGGCTCTCAGCTCTGAATCAACATTTCCTGATGTACCTACACCCTCTTTGTCCAACCAACCTGTTTTCTCCATTCACTTATTCACTAGACAAACCTTCCAAGCCTTAGCTGGAATGTTCCATCACTCCCAGTGTCATCTGAGTGCCTCATGAGCCAGCCCTGGGGATACACTGTGACCCCCACCAACAAGCTTTGGTGGGAGCTTGTTGGGCATCTATCCCGACCAGGAAGACCACCGGGAACCAAAGAGATACACAGCAGCCACTGGACCCAGGTGTCTCCTGAGCACAAGAAACGTGGCTACCATGATTGAGGGATAGAGTTTTTCATCTTACTTAATTTAAATATAAAGACCGAGGGGCGTCTGGGTGGCTCAGTTTGCTAAGCGCCTACCTCTTGATTTCAGCTCAGGTTATGGTCTCAAGGTTATGAGATCGAGTCCTGTGATGGGATCCTCACTTAGCAGGGAGCCTGCTTCTCTCCCTCTGCCCCTTCCTGTGTGTTCTCTCGTTCTCTCTCTCTCTTTCTCTCTAAAATAAATAAATAAATCTTTTTAATAAATAAATAAATAAATTTAAAGATTGACAAGCCAGATACATTATGATTGTAGTGATGGCTTTATGGGTGTACCTATGTGTCAAAGTTTACCAGACCGTACACTCTAAATATATGCAGTTTATTGTGGGTCACTTAATCTCAATAATGCTGGTTAAAAAATAAAAGATACTCAATGCAGTCCCTGGAAAATTTTTAAGTCCATTTGGAACAACTTAGGTGTGTGAACCTACTTTTCCTTTTTTTTTTTTTAAGATTTTATTTATTTATTCATGAGAGACATAGAGAGAGACATGACACAGGCAGAGGGAGAAGCAGGCTCTCCACAGGGAGCCCAATGCGGAACTCGATCCCAGGAGCCCGGGATCACGACCTGAAGCAAAGGCATACGCTAAACCACTGAGCCACCCAGGCACCCTGAACCTACTTTTTCAACTGTGAATTTTAGGAATCTAAATTAAGTATTTTTTAAAATGTTTTATTTACTTATTCATGAGAGACACAGAGAGAGGCAGAGACATAGGCAGAGGGAGACGGAGGCTCCCCATAGGGAGCCCGATGTGGGACTTGATCCCAGGACCCTGGGATCATGCCCTGAGCCAAAGGCAGATGCTCATCCACTGAGCCACCCAGGCATCCCTAAATTAAGTATTTCTGATGGAATTTCAGCATCTGAACTGAGATGTGCTGTACATATAAAAATCCACCCTGGATTTCGAAGACTTAATACAAAAAGAAAAAAGAATGTAAAAAAAATAGCTCAGTATTTTTTATATTGATCATATGCTAAGAATATTTTAGATGTGTTCAGTTAAATAAAATATTATTGCAATTAGTTTTGCCTGTGTCTTCTTACTTTTTTTAATCTGGCTACGAAAAAAAGTTTGTTTTTTTTAAATTTTTAATTACCTAGGTGGCTTGTGTTTCTATTGGGCTGGCATAGGTGGGGAGTAGGGAATCTGACATTGAGGAGGGGATCTGAGGATTTCATAAGGGTGGGCAAGGAAGGCCTCTCTAAAGAGGTAATAGAGGTAATAACAGCAGGGACCTAAAGGAGAGAGTGGGAAAGCCATGAGGCAATCTGAGGGAACCATGTCTTGGCTGAGGGAACAGCAAGTGCAAAGGCCCTGAGGCAGGGATGAATTCAGTGAGGTTGACAAGTGACAGGGCAGGTAAAAACAGAGGACCAAACGCCCAGATGAGAAGCATGGTGTCCTGGCTGGGCACATCTCCTTCCTGCCCGCCAGAGTAGCCATCCTGTCTTACTAAGCCTGCCTCCTTCCAAAAGGACAGGAACAAGGGTGGCCCTGTTCTGAGCTCCCAGATCTGACCCCCAGCAGGTGCTCCCCACTCCAGCCTCACCTGTGGCCAGTCTAGAAATCCAGCTGTCATCTGCCCCGTCTGGTTACAGTCATCATCGATGGCCTGAGTGGAGAAAGAGAGAAGACTATATGACAACGGGTCTTTTCACATATCATTTGGGCCTTGGTCTAGATGGGGTTTGGCCAACATTTTCCAAATATCACCTAGTCTCTGTCACAGCTACTGAACTCCACCTCAGTAGTACACAAGCAGCCACAACAATGTGCTTATATAAAGCAACAAGTGTGATAGTGTTTCAATAAAATTTTATTTATAAAATCAGCAGTGGTCATGGCCCAGTTTGCTGACTCTTGGTCTAGAATGATCCCATCCCCCCACTTGGGTCTGAAGATAGGCAGCCACTTGTCCAGGGGCACATAAGGACATCTAGCATCCTCAATGCCAAATAGGGGTCTTTGCCCACCATACAAATATTCATAGAAGCCAGGACCTGGGCCAGCCACACTGGGGAACTGACTAAGCAGGACCTGGGCCAAGAACGTTCTATCCCCTGACCCTAGTGATTGGTTCAGGGATGGGTACTTGACTCAAGCTGGACCAACGAAGAACCCTGAAAGCTCTTCAGAGCCCTGAAAGATTTGCTGGAATCTTTGGGAAAGAGGCTCTTTTCTTTTCACTGAAGGTGCTAGACTTGTGGGGTGTGAGCCTGGAGATGTGGAAAGTAAAGATAAGACAGAGGAACAGGGATCCCTGGGTGGCGCAGCGGTTTAGCGCCTGCCTTTGGCCCAGGGCACGATCCTGGAGACCCGGGATCAAGTCCCACGTCAGGCTCCCGGTGCATGAAGCCTGCTTCTCCCTCTACCTGTGTCTCTGCCCCTCTCTCTGTGTGTGTGACTATCACTAAAAAAAAAAAAGAAAAAAAAAAAAGACAGAGGAACAGAGCCTAGAGCTGACATGTGACCCTGGATCAAGCTATCCCTGAAGCCTGCTTATATAAACTAACAGGTTCACTTTCTGGCTTAAGCCAGTTTGATTCTGTCACCTACAATGAAGAATGTTTATCCTCTATCTTCTCAGTTGGAGGTTCTGGCCCCATGAACTGTCCCTGACAACCAGGACAGGCAGAAGGGGGGCTTCCATTGGCCATGCTGCCACCAGCAGTATCCTGGGGAGCTGGTGTGAGACCTGGGTCCTCAGAGCCCTGAGCCCTATCCAAACCATGCCTTTTTGGCCTGTTCTCTGATCAGGCCCTTTGCCTCAGCTTACTGACTTACACTGATTCCCTTATTGTTTGTCATGTCTTGTTCTCTATTGCCTGACTTGTGCAAGGCTGTGCACGACACCCAACAACCTACATAGACCCATCAGCCTCCCTGTATCCTCAGGTGCTGATCCAGCCTGCTGGAATCGCTCTTTTCCCGCCAGGGCTCAGTCTTTATACCTGAACCTCCTGTGCCATCTATGTGCCTCATCTTCTCTCCCAGGCTCTGATATTCTTTCTCAGCCTCTGTCCCTGAGTCCCTGCCCTTTGGTCTTTCCCCTCCCACTGCTGTCTATCTACGGCTTGGCTCTTCTGATGACCCTCTGCCCCCACCCTGAGTGAGGCCACAAGGTCTGTCCTCAAATAGGAGGGGGTGGGCAGGCTACCCAGAGGGTATCACCTGCCTGGTCTCCTGAAAGAACAGCTGAGCCAGACTCACATCCTCCTCAGGTTGGGGGTACCACATAGTAGGCAGGGTTCCAGCTCCCCGTTAGCCCCCATGCCACTCCCAGGACTCCTAACCTCCAGTCTCTCCCCTTCCAATTCATTCCTCATGGCCTCAGAGAGGTCTTTCTGTACCCAGAGCTGATCCCGTCCCTCCCCTGCTCACAGGCCTCCGGAGGCTCCCCAGCACCCTCCAGAAGCCTCAGGTCTCTGCTGTAGCCCAGGCTGTCTGAACCACACGGCTGTCTTCCCCACACACCAAATCCCCGTGTCTTCCTGAGTTCTTTGTAATTCCTGATTGTTCTTCCAGGAGTGCCCCTCTGCGTCTCCCAGCCAGGCCCAGCACTGTCTGTACCTCCTCCCTCCCCCTCACTCCCTACAGCTCAAGCCCGGTCCCTCCAGCCACATATATCTGCTCTATCCATCTGTCTGCTCTATGTTGGCCTCCTATTCTTCCACACAGGCCATCACCACAGTGTCTCCGGGGCTCCAATGATAACCCCTAGGACCCCAGGAGTCTCTGGAGCTCCGATCATACCCCTAGGACTCTGGGGAGTCTCCAGAACTCCAATTGTACTCCAGAGGACCCTGGGAGTCTACAGATCTCCAATCATAGCCCCTAGGACCCTGAAAGTCTCTGGAGCTCCGATCATACCCCCAGGATCCCGGGAGTCTTTCTGCATCCATGGTCACCCTGCCCTCCACTCAGCCTGGGCCCCCTGTAGTCTCAGCTCCTATGTGTGTGTGGGGCGGGGGGGGGGGGGGGTCACATTTACCTGCTTGCCCAGCAGCAGCAGGTCCACCTTCTCCTTCTCTGCCAGCTTGGCCAGGACCCGGGCCACCTGCAGGGGACCCAGGCGATCTGCCTCTGCAGCTGGCACCTCCACGTGGATGCCTCGGTCTGCACCCATGGCCAGAGCAGTGCGGATGGTCTCCTGCCAGGAGAAGGGGCTTGACTTGGCTTCCAGCCCCAAGGGGATCCCGGAGCCTGGTCCCAGTCCTTCCTCCCTCAGACCCAGGACTCAGGGCCTTGGCACCCTCTCCCCAGGATCTGGGCACCTGGCACTGGGCAGGCCCACAGCTGACAGCGATGACCTCTTTGACCAGCTTCTTCTCCTTGAGCCTCACGGCCTCCTCCACTGCGATCTCACAGAAGGGGTTCATGGAGTGCTTCACGCCATCTGTGACTACGCCCATCTTGTCAGGCTTGACCCGGATCTGCCAGCCAGAAAGGGAAGGGGCGGGGTCAAAGGAAACAGGCAAGGAGGCAAGAGGGGGACCCCCCCCACAGAAAGGGGCAGGGCCTTGTCCAGGGTTCCACAGCTCTGGAGACACAGCAGAGGAGAATTTCAGGTAGGTAGAGGGTCATCCTCTCATGGTCTCATTCAGACATTTGTTGAGCACCAGGGACATCTGACAGGCTCATCAGACTCTGTTGCTCAACTTGGGCCTGAGAGAACGTTTCTCAAATTTCTATTTCCCATAATCCAGTGTGAAATACATTTTATGATACACCTGAGTATATCACAAATGCATAACATATACTTATATATAAATATAAATATCACTGCAATGTGAGGTTCAGTGAATACTTAACCTTAAAAAAATTATAATAATAAATTTAAAAAAAAACAATACTTAACCTTACTTTATACACCATACCCTGACATTTTCTACTCTTTCTTTAAATGTCAGCCTTCAGAATGCCTGGGTGGCTCAGTGGTTGACTGTCTGCCTAGGACTCAGGTCGTGATCTTGGGGCCCTGGGCTCCCTGCGGGGAACCTGCTTCTCTCTCTGCCTGTGTCTCTGCCTGTCTCTCTCTCTCTCTCTCTGTCTCTCATGAATAAATAAAATAAAAATCTTTAAAATAAAAAAAATTAAAAATAAATAAAATCTTAAAAAATAAGATAAATTTTTTAAAAAGATAAATAAATGTCATTAAAAAAATAAATAAATGTCAGCCCTCTTGGGGGATTTCATGATTGACACATGGTCATGATCTAGTATGAAAAACACCAGTATCAAAGGCCTATTCTGCCAAAGAGGCAAACCCCGCTCATTCCTTTCCTCACAGGGTCCGTCTTTACTGAGCACCGACTGAATGTGGGCCCAGAGCTGGATTCTGGGGATACCGCCACGAGCAAGGGAGAGAGGCCCACCGGCCCTTGAGCTCCGGGTCTAGTTAAGGGAGGACAGTATAAACAACTAACCATCCTATTAGTTTCCACGTGGCTGCCATTCTAAATTACTAACCCAGTGGCTTGCTGTCTCACCACTCTGGAGGCCAGAGGTCCACAATCAGTTTCAGGAAGCTGCAAGCAAGTGTTGGCAGGGCACAGCCCCTCTGGAGGCTCTAGGGGAGAATCTATCCCTCAGCGCCTCCTGCTCCCTCTGCCTCTCTCTTATGAAGACTCTAGAGATGGCATTTCGGGCCATCCAGGATAACCTCCCCATCTCAGGAGGCTTAATTCAGCCATGACTGCAAAGACTCCACTTCCAAATTAGCTACCATTCATCCGTTCCACGGATCAGGGCCTGGATAGCCTGGGGGGGGCCACTTCCTAGCCCATCACATTCCTCTTAAAAGCCAACGGGGAGAATATTATTGGCCACCGGGCACTGAAGGAGCCTCAGGCAGGAGCCGTGTTCTAAGCAATTATCCTAACTCATTCATCTCATGGGTGACCGTTTGATGAGGGAGGAGCAGTCATTATCCCCATGGGCGGATGAGAAAACTGAGGCACTCAAGCAAAGTAGCTGGCTTGGTTTCTAGGACCCAAGCACTCAAATTCCCTGTTATGCCACTTGACAATCCATGAGGAAGTCTGGGGAGCTCTGAGAGAGGATGATGGGGGCCTCACCGAGTCTGAGGTTGGAGGCTATCATGGAAGGCTTCCCTGAGTCAGTGGCCCTAGAGCTGACGCTTGAAAGATGAAATGGAGCTGAATAGGGTAAGTGTGAAAGCGGTCAGTGGAGGGCAGAGCATGTGCAAAGGCCCTGAGGTATATAAGGAGTCTAAGGAGGCCTGTGTGGCCACAGGAGTAGTCTGCCATCAAGCCAGAGAGCCGGGACTATTGTGATGGGCACAAGATGTCCTCATCCTAATCCCCAAAACCTGTGAATGTCGCCACCATGACAAAAAGGACTTTGCAAGGGGGATTTGAGAGGGGGACTATCCTGGGTTGTCTGGGAACGGGCCCCGTATAATCACAAGGGTTGCTGTAAATGAAGAGAGGTCAGTGGGAGAGGTAGTGTCAGGGTCAGAGAGACAGTGAGGACACTGTGCTGCTGACTTTGAACCTGGAAAAGCAAGGACGCGCATCACTCCGCACCTCCAGAGGGAATGTAGGGTTGAGGACACCTTGATCTTAGCTCAGCAGGCTCATTTCAGTTATCAGATGTGCAGAGTGGTAAGAGAACCAGTCTGTGTTGTTTAAAGCAACTGAGTTTGCCAGAGTTGCTAGAGCAGTAACAGGAAACTAACACAACTCTTAGGGCGCAGCAGGCTACAGAAGGGGAGCTGGGTCTCGATCCAAAGAACAATGATGATCAAGAAGCGAGTGGATCCAACTTAAGTTTTCACAAGATCACTCTGGATTCTTGGTGGAGAAGAACGGGAACACAGTAAGGGCAGAAATAGGGAGCCAGATGGGTGGCTGTTAGTCAACAAAATAAGTAATGACAGTGGCCTGGTCAGCTGTGCCAGCAGAGATGGAGAAGTGGATGGACTGGAGAAGCCTTTGGAGGTGGGAGTGACAGGGACAGAGTGGGGTTTCTAGAAGCCAGGGGAGGGGAAGAGGTGGGTTCTGTGTCTGAGAAGCCCATGAGATGCCTAGAGGAGCCTTGCTCGGGAGCCTGCACGATCCACCAGGATCTGGCCTGCCTCTCTCCTTCCCTGTGGCTGCTGCCAAGGCCTCAGCCAGTGCAGACCTGGGATGATAGCCTGGCCCAGCCGGGGACACTGGGACACTGTCTCTTTCTATCTTCTTACACATTTCTCTCTTCCCAGCCTGGACGTGCCTCATGGACCGGTAATACTGAGGCGGAGGAAGAGGAGAAAAGGACAACTATCATTTTCCATCACTGTTATTTCCTTTTTTAAAAGTCAGGGGCACCTGGGTGGCTCAGCCAGTTGAGCATCTGCCTTCAGTTCAGGTCACAAGCTCAGGGTCCTGGGATCAACCCCCACATTGGGCTCCCTGCTCAGTGGGGAGTCTGCTTCTCTCTCTCCCTCTGCCCCTCCCCGTACTTGTGCCCTCTCTCTCTCAAATAAATAAATAAAAATCTCTCTTTAAAAAAAAGTCATTTTAGCACCAAAATAGGCTCAAATTTCAGACCTGAATAAATTCACTCTACAGAAATCCAATTGGAAGAAACACCATGTTCCGAATCCATGCTTTTTTCCCAAACCATACCGTGGGGGTTGCACATGATCCCCAGAATTTCTTGGAATATGCCCTTGCTTGACTCTCACCTCCTCTGCTGTCCCTGTCCCACCTCCTCTTGTGTAAACCCTGTCCCTCCCAACTCTCCCCACCCCCTCTTATCCTGTTTAATTCTCACCATAGCACTGACCACCCCTGACAATCAACACACGCTGGACTTATTAAGAGTCAATTTTCTCCTCACCAGAATGTCAACTCCCCGAGGACACAGATCCAGAGCTGAACACTCCATCAGCTCTGTTCACAACTGAACTCGCAGGCCTAGCATAGTGCCTGGCACACTGCAGGCACACAGTTAAATACTCGCCAGACACACACATGAGAACCCATGTTAGAACCACTCAAGACTTGAAAATGGTAGGAAACTAAAACACAAAAGCCCTCTGGTTACAAAAATAAAATACAAGTCAGAGGTTTCCCCTTTCAACAGAAAAGCAGCCCCCACCAGCAAAAGGCCAGTGCTGGTGAGCCAGGGGCCAGTGGAGGGCGCTGGGCCTGCTCTTGCTCTGGCAGGACTCCCAGCACCAACCTCCTAACTCCCAAGGAGAAGGAGACAAGAGCCCTCCACACCAGGGAAATATTGCAGCTCATCTTCTCCATGAAAGACCCTTTAGCCTGAGTTGATTTCAAGCTTCAAAGCCACTGTTTAGTTAAATTATGTAAGTCAGGAAAGCAAGGTCAGTCTGAAAAATTAGTGCCAGTCTTTTTATTATTTTAAGTAATGAGGTTTTATAAATCAGAGATGATCATGAAGCTTCCACCCTTTCTCTTAATGGTGCAAAATATTGGGGCGCCTGAGCGGCTCAGTGGGTTAAATGTTTGCCTTAGGCTGGGGCGATGGTCGTAGGGTCCTGGGATCCAGCCCCATGTCCCGCTCCCTACTCAGAGGAGCCTGCTTCTCCCTCTCCCTCTGCCTGCCGCTCCACCTGCTTATTGTGCTCTTTCTCTCTCTCTCTCTGTCAAATAAATTAAAAAATCTTTTTTTATAAAAGTGCAGAATATTAACCTTTAACAAAAATAACCATGAGTCAGGCAGGCATCGCTCCAAGGGCTTTTTGTGTATTAACTTAATTAACTGTCCTAATTGCCTAGAGGTTAGTTACTGCCATGACCATTCCCATTGTACAGATAGAACAACCACAGAGAGGCCAAGCGCCTTGCCCAGGATCACACAGCAGGACCAAGGGGCCTAACTCCGAGTTTGACTTGGGAATCACAAGACTCTCCAGGACACAAAATGGGCTCTCAAGAGGTAGGGTAGCCAGTCCTTTTATTCATGGCCCACTGTATCAGAGCAGGTGTTTATAAAGTGACTTCCAAAAGCTCTCCCTGAGCTCTTGACACAGCTCAAGGACTTCTCTATGGTTCTGTCTTCTAGTTTTTTCCATCAAGCGAATCACTCACTGGGCATGTGCTAGAGCTTTGGGCAGAGCACAGAGCACCCAGGACACACAGTGATCAGGACAGCCAAGGCCAGATAGGCAGATGGTGGCTAGGGAGTGATGACAGTGACAGATGACTAAGGCAGTAGTCAGTGCTCTGAGACCCTTCTACAGGAGACCACATGTGGGGCAGGCAAAGAGGATCAAAAACAAAGAGTTGACATGTATGACCTGAGGGAGGAATGAGGAGGTGCCAGCCTTGCCAAGAACCGCGAGGGGCCAGGAGATGCAGAAAAGGCCATGTGCTCCCAGAACCAAGAGAAGGCATGGCTGGTTGGAGTTAGGCCCAGAGGTCAAAACAGGTTTTCTGGGGCCTGAGGTTTCCAGTCTTTTGGAGTAGCCTCTTTAAGAATATGCACACCAGGGGCACCTGGGTGGCTCAGTGGTTGAACATCTGCCTGTGGATCAGGTGGTGATCCGGGAGTCCTGGGATCAAGTCCTACAGGGAGCCTGCTTCTCCCTCTGCCTATGTCTCTGCCTCTCTCTGTGCCTCTCATGAATAAATTTTTAAAATATTAAAAAATAAAAAAGAAAGAAAAGAAAAAAGAGAAAACGCACACCAAATCATGAAGGCAAAATTGATCCAGTCTCTCACTGGGCCTTGAAAGAAACTCTGAAGGTTACGGCCTCATTCGGCCTCATGGAAAATGTATCCCTGGCCAGAACTGAGCATTCCTGGGTTGCCAAATGCTGATGTGTTAATACCCCAGACGCACAATCTCAGACATACACACAAACACACTGAGCAGAGCGTTTGTTGTGTCCTGAACAGATGAGCAAATGAATTTCTACTACCAGTTCTACTGATAGTAACCACACCCACTGAGTGCTAGCCAAAGCCAACAGTTACTGTAGGCCAGGCATTATCTAAAGGGCTAATTTAATTTTCATTGCCACCTGATACAGGAGGTATTACTGTCATCCCTATTGTAAAGAAGAGGAAAATAGGGCTCAGAGTGGTTAAGCAACTGCCCCAAGGCCACACAGCAGGAAGCAGACCCAGGCAGATGGCCTGGAGTCGGCCCTGAACTTCTCTTGCAGGGTCTCTGCTATCTCAGACAGTGGTGACTACATTAGACAGACTCTCCTCTCGACTCCTGGAGCTCAAAGCAGTCTTTGAGCTGTCTGGAAGGAGAGACAGACACCAAAGTGAGCAGTTATAAATTACACTGTGGAAAAAAAAATTTTTTTTTTTTAAAGATTTTATTTATTTATTCATGATAGTCACAGAGAGAGAGAGAGAGAGAGAGAGAGAGAGGCGCAGAGGGAGAAGCAGGCTCCATGCACTGGGAGCCCGACATGGGATTCGATCCCGGGTCTCCAGGATCACGCCCTGGGCCAAAGGCAGGCGCTAAACCGCTGCACCACCCAGGGATCCCTGCAATCCACAGTGTAATTAAAAAAAAATGTTTTGGGATCCCTGGGTGGCGCAGTGGTTTGGCGCCTGCCTTTGGCCCAGGGCGCGATCCTGGAGACCCGGGATCGAATCCCACATCGGGCTCCCGGTGCATGGAGCCTGCTTCTCCCTCTGCCTGTGTCTCTGCCTCTCTCTCTCTCTGTGACTATCATAAATAAATAAAAATTTAAAAAAAATACACTGTGGATTGCAAAGCAGTAAGAGTATGGGAGGAATCACCACGAGACAGCGGACAAGGATGATGGGAGCTGCAATTTTAAGTCAGTGTCCAGGGAAGGTCTCACAAGGAAGGTGACATCTGAACAAAGGCTTGGAAGGAAGGGAAAAAGCCACACTGGGAACAGAGCAAATGAGACCCAGCACTGACCTCGAGGAGCTGCCATTCTGGGCAGGAGCGGTTGAGGGGGGGTACATGAGTGAACCAGGGGATCCCAATCCAGCATGGGAGCAGAGCTGAGAGAGGCAAGCCCGGGGGTGGGTGTGGGAGGGCTGCAGAAGTGTTCAAGGACACATGGAGAGGCCTGAGAGGGTTGGGGAAGGGGGACTTTCTGGAGGAGGTGACACCAGAGAATCACTAAACTTTGATACAATTGACAGGTCAGAGTTAGGCAGGACAAGGGAGGCACAAGCAACAGAGGTGGAGAGGGACAGGTACCCAGGCAGAAGGCAGAGTGGGGGCAAAGGCCCAAGGCAAGAAGGAGTCTGGTATGTCCAGAAAGATCAGGTGGGAGCTGTGGACACATAAAGGGTGAGGGAGGGACAGGGCACCGTGGATGGCAGAGCAGGAAGCATACACCCCGGGATAGGTCAGAGGCTGATACCCGAACTTTGTTCTCAGCACACACCTCCATGCCAGGCGCTGTGCTGGGTGACGCTGGGACCCAAAGCCCATCAAACTCGGGTCTGCCAGGTCAGGGAAACAGATGCTACCCAGGCATCTCAGGCCATGGAGACCAGGGCTGCGGCCCAGGGAGGCCTACGGGGGCAGAAAGAGCCTGAAGCAACAGCTACAGGTGGGAGGAAATCTAGAGAGAAGGTCCCAGGATGCCAAGAGCAGCTAAAGACAATACCCCTGCCCTTTGCTGCCAGGGCTGTGCTCTAGCTATGGGGTGAGAAGGGGAGGAGTGGCGCCTGGGTGGCTTGGTCAGTTCAGCGTCAGCCTTTGGCTCAGGTCATGATCTCCAGGTCCTGGGATAGAGGCCCATGTAGGGCTTCCTGCTCAGCGGGGAGCCTGCTTCTCCCTCCCCTTCTGCCCCTTCCCCTGCTTGTAAGTGCACCTGCACACACTCTCTCACTCTCAAATAAAATCTTTAAAAAGCCGGTGGGGGTGGCGGGGGGAGGAGGAGGAGCAGAGACTGGAGCAGGACTTGCCTGCACTTAGATCCTGCTTGTGGCTGCCTGGAGCTGGGTGATCTGGCAAGTCACAGAACTTCCACAGGCCTCAGTTTCCTCACTGGTCCAACAGGATTCATAACATCAAGAAGATACTGAAAGTACTGAATGAGTCAGTCCCTGCCCCTGCAGAATAATCACTCACTAACCATTAAGCAGCTATGATCACTGAAGTTTCCATGCCAGGTCCGGCTCCCAGGCCCTCCTCCCCACCTCACTCCCCAAGCCCATAGGGGCCCTGGTTTCATGCACCCTGAGGCCTCTGGCATGCCAGGCCCTGTGCTGGGCAATGCTGGGGACAGAGAGGTGGAATCCAGTCTAATAGTGGGGACTGACACGGATGGGCAGTCACCATCTTCAGTCTGCTTAAAGCCAAGTATTTCAAGGGGTGCCTGAGTGGCTCAGATGGTTAATCATCTGCCTTCAGCTCACGTCATGATCCCAGGTCTTGGAATCAAGCCACACATTGGGCTCCCAGCTCAGCAGGGAGTCTGTTTCTCCCTCTGCTTCTCTCTTCCCCCTGCTCATGCTTGCTCGCTCTCCCTCTCCCTCTGTCTCAAATGAATAAATAAAATCTTAAAAAAAAAAAAAAAAAGCTAAGTATTTTGAGAAACTGGCCTGAGAGGCTGTATCTGATTCACCTCTGCTTGGACCAGCTTTTCTCTGGGGCAAGCCAGACCCTCAGACACACTGCCCCCCAAGCCCTCTCATGGGGAGTGGGAGCCATTCCACCAGCTCAAACAGGATTTCATCTCTAGCAAGCACTTCTCCCTCCCTTCCTGGCTAGAGCCTCCTTGCTCACCAAGCGACTACGTAGGGTGAAAGCTTCTGGGTTCCCAAGTAACAGTCAACTGAGTGTGCATGTCCTGACAGGTGACAGTGTGGCTTACGTGCAAAGCACTAGTTGGGCTGAGCCAGACGGACCTGGAGGGGAATCTCAGCTCTACCGCATTAGCTGGGTGACCTCTCTGCGCCTCAGTTTCTCCAATATGTTCCACAGGGGCCATGGCACCTCCAGCAGGTTAGAAATAGAGAAGGCAACTCGTACTGCACACGATTATTAAGACAGTGAGTCCAGAAGTTGAGAAAAGGGCACGGGGTCATGACCCCAGAAGGGCCGGGGCTGAATGAAGAGGGATCTGAAGTCTGAACCTCACAGTCCTTGATCTTTGCCCTCAGGTGTGACTTTGACGTTTGGGGGAAGAGCGGCAGAGATCAGATGTACGAGAAGACCCCCCAGCCAGTGACCCCGGAAGCACATGGCCGCGGGGTTCGGGGAGGTGGGGAGTGGGGCCCGTCACCTTCACCGCGAAGTCGATGACCCTCTTTACAGCCACGAGCGCGCGCAGCTCCGCCATCTTCCTGCCGCCACCTGCGGGGTCAGGGGGCTCGCTCGGCCTCCAGATCCAGACGTCCCGCCCCCCACCCCTCCCACCGCCCCTCTCTGCGTCTGCGCCCCGCGCCGCCAGCCAGTCAACCGCTGCGGTGCCGCCTCCGTCCTGACAGAGGACCAATCGGAGGCCCGGAGGGGAGGGGGGTGTGGCAAGAAGATCCGGACCAATGGGAACCGGATCCCGGAGAAAGAGGCGGGACCTGAGGGGAAGCGACAGGGACTCAGGGAAGGGGGCGTGGCCGGGAACTAGGGGAAAGGTCGTGCGCGTAGGCTGGAGCTCCCGCAGTGGAGCTCCTCCCGAGCCTTCTGAACTTTTCCCAACGCCTCTGCAAGTCGCCATGCTTGTGTTTCACCACCCACCCCGGCCTCTTATGTCTGTCTCCCCTTTATCTTCTTGCCATGTCGCTAGTCCCCTGATCATGCCTCTAACGTTCCCCTATATCCGTCTTCCCGCGTGCATGTCCCTAAATCCCCTCCACGCGCCCATGTGCTCTCCTGATCCCCTAACCCCCGTGCCCCGTTCCCCCTCCTAGCCCACGCGCCTTGTCCACTCCATGCTCGTGTCCCCATGTTCCTTGTTCCCTATAGATTCATGTGCTTATGTCTCCCCCAACCCCCAGGTACCCCCCATGTCCCAGTCCCCCGTCCTTTTCCTATCCATGTTCCCGCGTGCTTTTGTGCCCCCGGTGTCCCCGTCCTCACGGTCGCTAGAAAGGCACGCGCAGCCGCGGTGGTGAAAGCGGTTCCTTTATTCTGCCCCAGGCAGGCTCACAAGTACACGGGAAATCCGCTGATGGCATCCGTGCTCTGCACGACCATGTCCGCCAGCAGAAAGTAGATGCCTGGGGAGCGGAAGGCGGGTGGGAGCCCTTGGGCAGGTGGGAGCCCCCAGGGCGCCCTTGCCGGGGATCTGGGGGGTCCCGGGGGAGGGGGGTGGCGGCCGAGAGTCTGCGGTGAGGGGGTCCTCTCCCCCACTCTCTTCCCGCTGTGCAGCTTACCCGCGAGAATAGAGAAGGGCAAAGCCAGCCACCCCGAAAAATAGGACCACGAGAAGAAGACGTCGTTTTTCCACGCGTTCTCCACGGTGTAGCCTGTCAAGGCCAGGAGCAGCAGCAGGCCTGGGCCCCGCGCACGCAGTGAGGAGCGGGGCGCGGACCCTGGCCCCACCCAGACTGCGTCCACGCCTGGGCCCACGGGCCACGCAGCCTCCTCTGGGTCTCCGGCCCCTCCTCCCACTCCCCTCTCAGCGCCTGAAAGCTCGACGCGTGGGCCCCTAACCCCGTGCAAGCGGCAGGCCCGCCCTATGCCTGAGGGCCCCCCCCCCCCGCCCCCCCCCGCCCCCCCCCCCCCAGGGGAAGCGGCAGGCCCGCCCTATGCCTGAGGGCCCGCTGCCCTCTCACCGCAGAGGAAGAAGATGCTGCTCGTGGTCTGGCCCCGCGCGTCGCCCTCGTGGCACAGGATCCGCAGCCCCATCACCAAACCCACGATGCCGGAGCCCGCCGCCAGCACCATGTACGCCCCGGTCACCGCCAGCATGGCTGGGGAAAGGGGGCGCCTCAGCCCTGCGCCGGCCCCTGGCCACCACCCCGACCCGCCGGTACTGGGCGGGAGCAGAGTTGACGGTTTGGGTGGGGACTTGGAAGTTACTTCATGAGGGGCAGTTAATGTCACAACAGGGAAGCAGGTCCCAAAGTGGGAATTTGTGGTAGTCTCTGTCGTGGAGGAGCAGGTGGGCCTGAGACTGGAGTGGAAGGGGTGAGGGTGGGGGCACCGCGGGATGTGCCCAGCTGTTGTGCCAGCTGTGGTCTGTGCTGGGGGCTGTCTGTCCAGTGGGGGACACCTGGGCGGGCCGGGCCTCACTCTGGCAGGGGATGTTGGAGCAGGTGCCGGCATTACACTCCTGCCACAGGCCACGGTGGCCCCCAGGGTAGCGTATCCAGTAGTTGGTGGCAGTGGAGAGAATCATGAGGATTTTGGCGAAGAAGCCCAGCAAGATGCCCCCTCTCTGAAGGCTCCGCTTCACCCCCATGCCAAGGAGGCTGCTGCCAAGGGCCACACATGCAAGATTGGCCAACACTCCTCCTGCCCCTAGACCCCTCTCCCAGGTCCTGCAATTCCTTGAGATCCCCTCCCACATGTCTCTCCATATCTGACTGCACCCCGGGCACAGCTGTCTGCGGACCCCTTCTTCAGGCCCTCCCCAAACCTCCTTCCAAGAACTCCTTCCCCCTGACCTACTGCTCTTCATGGGGGCCTTAAGACCTTACCCCCAAGGAGTCACCGCTTAGAAACCTCCCTGTCTTTCAAAGATCTTCATGCCCCAGTGGAATGTCCCTTTAGCCTGTCCAGTGCCCTCCTCGCCTCCCCCATGCACACACCCACCTAAGTGACAAGTGACTCACTCCTAACTCTCAGGCTTCTTAGACACAGAGCCCAGAGGGGTGGGGGAAGGGAGACTGGGTCTCTGTGAGGCAGGAAGAGTTCCAGAATTCCCTCTCCCATCAGCCATTTAAAGGGATAACAACACACACACACACACACACACACACACACACACACATAACTCTTCTAGCACAGAGACAGCTCAGAGTCTGGGGGGAGCCAAAAGGCCATGACATGGTAGACCATATCCCTCTGAAAACTCTTCCCTTGATCACATAAGCACTCCAGGTTCCCAGCTCTCTGACTGCCCTCTTAGATGCCCATGCAAGCTCCTGCTCCCCATCCTCCCGATTTTCCTAGAGCCTCCATCCTGCACATTCCCACAAGAGGACCTCCCTCACCTCCACTAGTAGCCACCGATTCTCTGATAACAACCCAAACCATCTCCAGCCCAAGTCTCCCTCCCAGACCCCTGACAAACATATCCCAACTGAGCTCAATATCCCCCACCCAAACCAGGGATGACCCTGCTATCCCGCCCATTGCCCATGCCAGACGCCTGAGTAGTCTCCTTCCCCCTCCTGCCCATCACTCCACAAAGCCCTTGGATCCCTGAATCCGGTTCCTTCTGCCACCACCACCCACTCCTGCCCCAATCTTTCTGGCTCCTTCCCTCTTTCTCATCTCATGCCCTGGTCGCAGTCACACCCGTCACGTTGCCAAACTTCTCTCTCCCTCTGGCCTCCCTGCATGCCGCAGAGGGGTCTTTCTGGCACCTAGAACTGGTGTCACCCCTCCCCAACTCATAACCTTCTCCTAGATCCCCAATGCCCCCAGGAGTGGCCTTAGGGGACCTCCCACCTGCCTCTCCATCTTCATGCTCCACCACCCTGCATTCCACATTCCACCACAAAGCACTGTTTTCCATCCCTGAAAACGTCCAGCCATTCCACACCTCCACCTTTGTGTCCCTCTGCCTGGATGACCTCTCCTTGGCCCTCAAGAAGCCCCTAAACACCCTCTCCCCAGAAAAGCTCACCTTCACCACCCCCAACAGTCTTTCTTCCCACCATCCTGGACTCTACCTGTGGTCTCAATTTCCCCAACCAGGACTAGCAGCCCTAGTGGGCAAGGCCCAAGTCAGATTACCATCAGCACCCCAGTGAGACCCAGCAGGAAAGATGAGCTCAGGAAAAGCCAGCTGAAGGAGTAAGTGAATTAATGAAGTGGGCAAGGAGGACCAGAGTGAAGACCAGGGTGACAAAATCAGAGCAGGAGTGAGATGGAAAGATAAAGAAGAAAGAGAAAGGACAGAGAGTCTTGAGGTGGAAACAGGGAGAAAGATAAGGGCAAGAGAAGGAAAAGACATGGGACCGTGCCTGAATCCACACAGTCGTGTGCGGGAGCTACCTGAGCACAGGTGGGGGTTCTGACTCCTTTCTGTGTGCCTAGTGTCCCCACCTTGGAGCTCAGTTTATGTCGTGTCGGAATTAATCTCAGAATAACCAGATTCCAGGATGCCTGGGTGGCTCAGTGGTTGAGCATCTGCCTTCTGCTCAGGTCATGACCCCAGGGTCCTGGGATCGAATCTTACATCAGGCTCCCTTCAGGGAGCCTGCTTTTCCCTCTGCCTGTGTCTCTGCCTCTTTCTGTGTCTCTCACAAATAAATAACTAAAATCTTAAAAAGAAAAAAGAAAGATTAACCAGATCCCAGCAAATTTTTGTTGAATGGATGAAGAAACAAATGAAGGGGTCTCAGGAGGGCTAGGGGTAAGGGCTAGAGGGAGGCCTGTGGGTGCCTGCGGCTCCTGACGACATCTTCTGTGACTACTGCTTCTTCCTCCTGGTCTCGCCTTCAGCTCACAAGGTGTCATAGCCAGGCCGGGAGGCTCTACAATAAGCACTCAGACTCAGGCTACCTGGTGTGGCAGAGAGAGGTTAGCGCTTGCCCCCACTCTGCTCTCTCAGACCCCAGACCGCCTCCAGTTCCCAGAGCAACAGTCACCTGTACAGAGCAACAGGACAGTCGAAACCCAACCCAGGTAGAAGGACCAGGAGAAGAAGGTCTGGACCTGGGGGCTGTGAGGCTGGTTCCACCGCTCACTGGTATAGACCACCATGGCCACCATCGCAAAAAGGCCTGAGGATGGAGAGGAGAGACAGGGCTCAGCCCCTCTGCAGGAACTCCGGTCCCCAGTGCCCAAGTACAGCCCAGAGTCTACCTGCAGCAAAGGCTGTGACAGAGGAGATGAGGCGCCCGTGGCCTGGAAGGGACAGTAAGGGGATGTAGGACAGGACCAGGAAGATCACCGACACCAGGACCGACAGACTAGCCAGAATGGTGAGGCTCTGCGTCGCACGGATGTAGTCTGTACGGAGGTGAGATTTTGGTGCCTGCCCCTCTGGCAGCCCACCGCCCCCAACAAGAGACCCCTCTCCCTTACCTGCTACTTTGTTATAAACCCCCTTTGGCCAGAGGCCGGAGTGAAATGTAAAGCTGGGCCCCATGGCCACGAACCAGAAATCCGTACTCAGAGCAATCAGGATGGACACCAGGCCCAGGGAGCCAGTGAGTAGAGCCAAGGACCGATAGGGCTCCATGTAGGTGAGCACTGGGTGTCTGGGTCCTGGAGATGAAGAGGCTGGTAACCTGGGCGGATGGGTCCTCTGAGCTCAAGAAAGAGACTCAAGACTTTAAAACCAAGCTGGTTTGGTTTTACACAGTTCCGGGTAACTGACTCTTGCCTTACACCCTCCCTTCCTGGTTGCCCTGTCCTCCCCCCGCACAGGTCCAGTTCTCCTCATAGTGTGTGGTGGGGGAGGGTGTCATATCATCAGTGGTTTGGGTGGTGGTTCAGAACTTACCTCTGTTTTAGGTTCTATACCTCCCACCCTTGGAACCCTCAACATCAGAGGAGACTTCTTCCTGGAAGAGGTGTGAGAGAGGCTTGGGGGCCTCAGGGTGGAAGGTGACAGATGAGACCAGGGTGTGAGTTAAATGGGGGGGATGTGGCCAAAGGGGACAGTTAGGGGTTGTGTCATGCTTTCCTGTGGGTTCTGCAACCTTCCATTCTGGAAGAGGGGGCCCCAACTCTAGTGTCTCTGCGGAAGGAGGGGCCTGGAGGCCAGGATGCTTGCAACTGAAGGGATAGAGGGCTGGAGGCCTGGACTTGGGTCCTGAGGAAGAGGCAAGCAAGCAGGGTCTCAGACTCCTGGATCCCTGCCTGGAGCTTTTACCCAAGACAAGCAAACAGTGGAGAATCACAATTCTGAAAGTTTGTGGAGAGCATGACATGCCCACATCCTCCTCTGATGAGAGTTCACAGAGCTCTACTTTGAGCAGGGCCTCCAGTGTGATGGGCTTCATTGCCAGGATCAGGGTGCCTGAGGGACACAGGCAGGCACACAGGACCCTCCCACCCTCCAAGCACTAGCCGCCTCTTCCCATACCAGCAATGGGCCCTAAGCAGTGCCTCACCTCACCAATGAGCAGGTATAAGGTAAAGGTGCCATAGCCCAGGTAGAAGGTGCAGGCCATTCCTCATGGCCTAGAAGAGGACCCCTGTCATGAAGCCAGCAGTCCCACAACAGCTGGTAAAATGGAGACCCAAGAGTGACTCAAGTGGCCAGGGCTTCTTCCATCTTCCATCATTGGAGACTCCAGTTTGCAGTCCCCCATCTCTCACCCAGACCCTCATCACTGACGTAACTGGCCACTCCTGAGAACATGTTCACAAGGACAGGCTCTCAGGGGCAAATTCAGGTCAGCAATAACAAGGGCACCAATACAAAAATGGCGGTGCATATAACTCTAGTGAAGAACAGCAGACAGGCTTCAGGAAGTCTGGGCCATGGGTGTGTGGTGAAGGGAATGTCAGGGCACAGAGGCCTTCTGTGATGTCTACCCCATCTAAAACCCAACCCCATTCTCATTTCCAAACCTAACCCCAAATTCAACCCCATCCATAACCCAGCTCTACGCACAAACTCAACCCCAACCTGATTCCTAAAGCAAGCCCTATTTACATCATCAAGACCAGCTCTAAAGCCAGTCACATCCCCAACCCTAAATATGATCCACTCCTTAACCCCAGTTCCAACCTCTAATTTAATCCCATCCTCCAACCTAACCTAACCTCCAACTTCTTGGAGAAAGAAACTCTGCCCCAACCCCATCTCCAAATCTAAGCTTAGCCCCAGACTCAAACCCATCCTCATCCCAAGAGACTTAACCCTATCCACATTCCCATCCCCATGCCAGATCACACTTATAGCCCCACCCCCACTTTCTCATCCCCTACCTCACCCCCCATAATTCCTATCTCGACCCTACTCATTCTTCTCTCCATTCCACCTCCAGGCCCATGCCTGTAACCCTGTTTCATCTCCCTTTACTTTTGAGTTTGTTTCTTTAAGTAATCTTTACCCCCAATCTGGGGCTTGAACTCAGGACCCCAAGATTGAGAGTCACATGGTCTCCCAACTGAGCCAGCCAGGCACCCCTCCTGTTTCATGTCTTAAATCCCACCATCACCACCACAGCATACACATACACAGGAGCACACACATGCACACACGTGGCCATACTGTGGTCCTGCAGGTTCCTTGCACTTGTAGGCATCACAGGCTGACTACAGGCCCATGATCTTGGTGCCCACCAGACTATACACCTCAAACCAGTAGAATCAGACTAAGGCCAGCAGGAGAGCCCGAAGCAACTCAATGTGACATTGAAGATGCGCTTGTCCTGCAGAACCTCCATCTTTTTTCTTGACAAGATGTGTGTGTGTTCTGAAGCTCTTCCCCAGACCTCAAGTCCCCAGCTCCCAGCCTCTCCCAGACTCAGGGAATTCCTTCTGAGGCCCCCACCCTGCAGAAGCTCTGCCCAGTCCTCAGGCTCACCTGTACCACCTAGACACCTGGTCTTTATTCTATGGGCTCTGTCTCCAGACCTGAGGTCCCCCAGTGCCAAGGCTCCAGGCTCCACCCTCAGTCCAGGGCACTATTCCATAGCCGTAGCCCAATTATTATCTCCCAGGACATTGTTCACTTGGCTTGATCCAAAGTGTCTTGCCTTCCACCACTTTCCACACATCCTCAGACCTCAAGAACTCCAAGCCAGAAACAAAGTCTGATGAATTTACGGGACTCGGGGGCTCCCCTCGTAGGAGGCCTCTGGAAATATTTAATTTTGTTTTGTTTTGTTTTGTTTTGTTTTGTTTTGTTTTGTTTTGTTTTGTTTTACCGAGGAGAGACTGCACACCAGAGCAAGGGGCAGAGGGAGAGGGAGAGAGAGAATCTAAGGCAGGCTCCACGCTCAGAGCAGAGCCCAACGCCAGGCTCAATCTCACAACGCTGACTTGAGCCAAAATCAAGAGTCAGATGCCCAAAGAACTGAGCTACTCAGGTGCCCCTGGAAATAGTGAATTCAATCAGCACTGCTTATAGGCCAGGCCTTGAGGAAACAGCAGTGCCCAAGGCACATGAGGCCCTCACCCTCACTGAACCTATAGAAAAGATGTGAATGCTGCTTATAAACAGTTATCATGGAAGACACTCTCATTTCTACTGAGGCCTACTCCATCAATATTTAAGGCAGTCTATTATGATAATAAAAATGTACTAAATCTGTTAGTTTAGTTGTTGTCTAGTAGAATGCAGCTTAATGTATCTGCTCTGACATAAGAAATAACTTGTTAGATGGAAACTCTCTGCTAAGAATAGTAAGCTGAGGGGTGCCTGGCTGGCTTAGTGGGTGGAGGATGTGACTCTTGATCTCCAGGTTGTGAGTTTGAAACACACAAGGGCACCTTGATGGCTCAGATCATGATCTTGCGGTCCTGGGATCAAACCCCACATCACATTGGGCTCCCTGCTCTGCTGGAGGCCTGTTCCCTCTCCCTCTGCCTGCTGCTCCCCCTGCTTGTGCTCTCTTTCTCTCTCTCTCTGTCAAATGAATGAATAAAATCTTTTAAAAAAGCAAAACAGGGGGCAGCCTGGGTGGCTCAGTGGTTTAGCACTGACTTCAGCCCAGGGCCTGATCCTGGAGCCCCAGAATCGAGTCCCAAGTCAGGCTCCCTGTATGGAGCCTGCTTCTCCCTCTGCCTGTGTCTCTGCCTATCTCTGTCTCTCATGAATAAATAAATAAAATATTAAAAAAAAACAACAAAAAAAACAGGGACACCTGGGTGGCTCAGCGGTTGAGCATCTGCCTTCAGCTGGGTCATGATCCTGCAGTCCCGGGATCAAGTCTCCCATCGGACTCTCGGACTCTCTGCATGGAACCTGCTTCTCTCTCTGCGTTTTCTCTCTCTCTCTCTCTCTCTCTCTCTCTCTCTCTCTCTCTCTGTGTGTCCCTCATGAATAAATAAATAAAATCTTTAAAAACAAAACAAACAAACAAAAGCAGATTGATCCAGATGGGCGACGTTCTCCCAAGAAAGCACTACTCTCTCCTTGCTGTTGTATTTGTGGTTACTTTTTTCAGCTTTATCAATTTTACAACAAGGACTCCCTCCTCTCAGTGTCCCTCTCTTAACTTCTCAGAGTTTAAAAAAGTAAAGTAGGTTTTTTATACAGTGTGTCAGGATCTTATGAAATGTCTCACTATAAAATTAATAGTAATAAAAGTGTCTGCTACCATATGTAAAACAGGCAATATATGTGTTTTGTATATTATCTTTGGAAAAGTAATGTTTTCTGGTTGTGTAGCCTATAACTCATAAAGGGATTATGTGCTCTTCCACCTCTATTTTACTTTTTTGGTTTATTTTAAATGAAAAAATATAGGGGCACTTGGGTGGGTTGAACATCTGCCTTTGGCTTGGGTCATGATCTTAGGATCTTGGGATCAAGTCCCAAATCAGGCTTGATTTGGTCATCAGGGTGTCTGTGTCTCCCTCTCCCTCTGTCCCTACATCCTGCTTGTGCTCTCTCTCTCTCTCTCTCTCAAATAAATAAAATCCTTAAAAAAATAAATGAAAAAATATATATATTAGGGGATCCCTGGGTGGCTCAGTGGTTTGGCACCTGCCTCCGGCCTGGCATGATCCTGGAGTCCTGGGATTGAGTTCTGCAGGAAGCTCCCTGCATGGAGCCTGCTTCTCCCTCAGAGAGTCTCTGCCTCTCTCTCTTTCTCTCTCTCTGTGTGTCTCTCGTGAATAAATGAATAAAATCTATTTAAAATATATATATTAAATAAGCAGATTAATTATAAAAATATACATATATACTAAATCTCAATAAATATCATTAGGGTAGAGCTCAACAAATATTTTTCTAAGATGATAAATAGTATCATTAATTGGCCTGAATAAATGTATTTTAAGCAACATTCTTTTTTTTTCTTTTAGCAACATTCTTTTGAGTGATAATTATATACCAGGTACTGTCTTATAAGATGATCTAGCAGTGACCAAAACCAGATACAAATCTCCTTTTTAGTAACATTTACATTCTGGCTGGGGATAGACAAACATGGTGTCCACGAAAAATAGCATAACTGTGAAAAGTGCTGTAGCTAAGTAAAAGTAGGGAAGTGGGAGAGGAAGTGTGTTGTGATTTCAGATAAGGTGGCCAGTGGAATCTCAGCAAAAAGTTAACTTTGAGACAAAAAACTGACAGACAGTTGGAAAGAGCCATCCAGGAAGAGGTGGCCCAGGCCTGTGCCAACATGGTGGCCAGCAGGGCTCAGAGAAGAGTGGGAAGCCAAACATTAGCCTTGACAAGAGATTGAGGGAGGAACTTCTAAATCCTTGGCATGTCCTGCCTGTTTAGAGTGTCTCTGATTACCTGGGGTCCTTGGGCCACACTAGATGGTATATACTGTCCATGTGGCATATGGTGGGGACCCTGGGCCATACGGTATCAGGATGACCCCTGGAGTAGCTAAGGTCAGCCACATGATTTCTCCATGCTTACAAAACTGCCTTGGACCCTGGACAGTGACACCCCTGGACACCAAGGCTCAGGTGAACTTCTCCGGGAGGCAGGACTCAGTGCATATTGTCATACATTGTTGATGGAAGCAGTAAGTAAGCACTGTCTGTGTGACTCCGCTGGGAGAAGATGACTGGAAGCCCAGGCCTGGTCTCCTGGACGCTGCCTACTAGCCTCTTCATTTCTCTGCTTTTCATCTCCAACCTTTGGCTATGTATGATGATCTGTAACTATGAGTATAACAGCTTTCCAGTGGTCCCTTCTAGTGAATTATTGAAATTGAAAGTGGTTTTGGTCTAGTCAAAGAGCTAGCAGGGTTTGGAACATGTGGCACCTTGTATGGTCTTGCTAGACTAGCCTTTTTTTTTTTTTTTAAGATTCCTTTCATTTATTCATAAAAGACACAGAGTGAGAGGGAGAGATAGGCAGAGGGAGATGCAGGCTCCCTACAGGGAGCCTGATGTGGGACTTCATCCTAGGACCCTGGGATCACAACCTGAGCCAAAGGCAGATGCTCAACCACTGAGCACTCAGGCACCCCTATAGACTAGCTTTTCATTGGAACAGAGGGGTGACATGACTTGAATCATGCTTTAACAAAAATGCCTCTAAATGCTGTGTAAAGAATGGACTGTGGGGGGTGGCAGGAGGAGGATAGAGACACCAGCAGAGCTGGTTAGGAGGATGAGGCCATAAGCCAAGGGAGATAAGATCAGACTGGTAACTGGATGGGCAAGGAATCAAATTCTGGAAACATTTTTAAGGTAGAGCCAAAGCTGCTTGCTGATAAATCAGATGTGCGATGTAACAAAGCAGCTGAGGATGTTCCCAACACTCTTGGCTGGAGTAGCTGGATGACAGTGGGGCAGGATAGGGAGATATGGGAGGAGTCAGTGTGGGATGTAGAAGAAACTAGGACACGTGAGATTTGAGATGCCTCTGCTCTTCCAGCGGATATTGGAGATGAGTCTGGAGTTGCAACATCATTATTATTGCTAGAATAAACCTCTATAAATATGATTACTGGAATAAGCCTCAGTGAATATGACTCCTTAAATAGGCCTCAATAAATTATGATTAGAGAAGGCTTCAATTGCCATTATTAGTAGAGGAAGCCTCTATAAATATGGTACTATTGTTATTTGTGGATGCCTCAATAAACATTTCTAGGGAGTAAGCCTCTATTAATATGACAGTTTTAGCATAGGATGTAATTAATATTATTTTCTTTAAAGATTTTTAAATTTATTTATTTATGAGAGACACAGAGAGAGAGGCAGAGATACAGGCAGAGGGAGAGGCAGGCTCCATGCAGGGAGCCCGATGTGGGACTCAATCCCCAGACTCCAGGATCACACCCTGGGCTGAAGACAGGCGCCAAACCGCTGAGCCACCCAGGGATCCCTGTAATTAATATTCTTATTATTAGAATTAGCTTTGCTAAATGGCCTTATTATTTTATGATAGATATCAGTAAATTTCATGGCAATTGGGTGCAGCTTATTGACTAAAATAATGAAGAGAAGATCAAGGTCATGATGAATGGTGTGCGAAGAGGCAGGAGGGTGTGCAGATCAGAGATTTGGTGCTTCTAGATGGAGGGGGCCATCCAGGAGGGGAGGGCCTGTTAGGAATGCTGCCTGGAGATGCTGCGAGTGGACAGTGAGATCTTTTCTTTTATTGTATTATCCCACTGATATGATTCATAATAAGAAATATATATTTGGTCTTTGTATTATTCCTGGCACAAAGCTGTGGAATTTCATGGGTGATAAGGGCCTTGAAGGTCTATTTGTTACATTAATGAGGGGACTGGGGGGAGTGGGTTGCACTCCAGGGTAAGGGCAGGTGGCAGGGGAACCAACCAGGTGACTAGAGGGAGTCCAGCCCCCAACCTGGAGAGGGAGGGGCTGGAGACTCAGTAACCACCTGTGGCCAATGATGTACTCAAGTATGCCTGTATAATGAAGCCACCATAAAAACCCACTAGGACTGGGTTCAGAGAGCTTCCAGGTTGGTGAATGCATGCATAATGGGGAGAGTGGCCTCCTGGAGAGTGCATGGAAGCCCCTGGCCTTTTCCCCACACCTGGCCCTGCACTTTCCTTCCATCTGGCTGTTCATGACTTAGATCCTTTTATAGTAAACTGGTGATCTAGTAAGTAGAAGCTTTCTGGGAGTACTGTGAGCCACTCTAGCAAAGTAATCAAACCCAAAGAGTGAGTCATGGAAATCTCCAGCTACTGCTGGTTGACCTTCAGAAGCCCGAGTGATAAACTTCACTTCTGATGATATTTGAGGTAGGGGGTGGGGCAGTCTTTAGGACCCAGTCCTTCCTCTGTGGTATCTGACACTACCTCCACTTGGATAGTGTCAGAATGGAGTTGCTTGGTTGATGTAGGATAAAAAAAACAAAAAACAAAAAACACATCAGGGGCACCTGGGTGGCTCAGTGGTTGAGCATCTGCCTTTGGCTCAGGTTGTGATCCCAGGGTCCTCCCTGGCAGGGAGCCTGCTTCGCCCTCTGCCTATGTCTCTGCCTCTCTCTGTCTGCTTTTTATGAATAAATAAATAAAAATCTTTTTAAAAAAACACATACACACATTAGAATAGGTGTCAGAATTTGACCTATACATCTGTTTCCTAGAAGTCATAGTTAACCCCTGGTGGGGACTGTGTGATTCATGTCTGTCCCCATCCCTACAGAGGCTGAGTGGGTTCACCTGCAGTAATCCAACCACTCCCACCCCATCCACCTCTCACACGTGTTTCTCAGCACCCCAGCCCCTCAGGGACCACACCTTAGTAGTTTCACATCAGTTTTATTAGACTCTCAAAAAGTCGCTCTAATGGAGATCCCATTTCTCTAATACCCCCCCTTTGTGGGCTGGGCCTTGGGTCTTCTCAGCTGCTTCCCACCAGGCCCCATTCTTCCTCATTCCCCCTTGGGACACAGGAGTCAGAGGTCCCCACCTGGAGTCCAGGACTGAACCTCCTCATGCCCACAGGAACCGGGACTTCAGGCCTCTAGACCCTCCCCCTCCTTTTCAGTGGCCCCATTCTAACTTCCAGATGAAGTTGGGAGTACACTGGGCTCAGCGGGGAGCAGACAGGCGCCGACATTCATGCATCCGGTAAGCACACATGTAGAAAATCCCTGCGTGAGAAGAGATCCCAGTTGACCTCCCAAGTCCTCCTAACCTGGGCTCCCAACCCAAGACCCCAGCACAGCACTCCCTTCTTCCTTGGGTTTTTGGCAAAACCTGGAGTCTGTCTTCTGGCTCACTGCTAGGGAACTTGTAGGGGACACCCCATCATCTTGCCCTCTGGAGTGCCGCCCACTCTGCCAAGGACACTGACTTTCCCACCCCCAAGCCCTCATACCTGCGAAGAAGGTCATGAGCAAGGCCACCCAGCCCAGGATGTAAGACCAGGAAAAGCGCCAGTCCCCAAAGCGGCGACCAAGGAAGCTGACAGTGACTCCAGTGTAAATGGCCAAGGCCAACAGGACAAAAAAGGCTGGGGAGAGAGGGTAGGGGGTAATGGGTGGGAAAGGGGGCAGGAATGGGGTTTGGAGATGGGATGGGAATGAGATGGAGGAAGGGGGAGGCCCAGGTAGGGGAGGGAAGGTGTAAAAGGTGAGGAGGCTTGGGGAGTAGGGTTGGATGAGGATGGGTCAGGCCAGTGCTGTGTAATAGAATTTGACTGGGCTGGTTTTGGTCTCTGGTTCCTGGGAGGGAGACACTAAATCCTTGGAATTTCCTCAGTAATACGAGTGTCTTTGTTATTATTGGATTTATGTGGAGCTGAGATGACACAGGGTAGGAACTGGTCACCAGAAAGACCAGCCACAGAAACAGAACAGACAGTAGGGGCTTTGAGCCACTAGCTATCAGATCACCCTCTGCAGAAAGAACCTGGAGATTAAATTCGCTCACACAATCAATGACTGAGTTGTGCTTTGGCAATGAAACCCCAGCAGGAACTCTGGATGTCCAAGTGTGCAGGAGCTTTCTGGCTGCTAACACAGCAGTGTGTTGGGAGGGGAGTATGCCCTGACCCCAAAGGGGGAGGGTGCAGAAGCTCTGTCTTCAGGACCCTCTCCAGCTTCATGCTAGACATCTCTTTCTTTATCCAGTGCTGAGATGGAGCCTTTATTAATCTGTTCGTTGTTAAGTGTAGTGCCTTCCTGAGTTCTGTGACTTCCAGTGAATTTTTTAATCTGCCTGGGTTCTGGGAACCCCCGAATCTATAGCCAGTTGGCCAAAAGTGCAGATGGCCTGTGGCCCCCTCTTGCCACCCAAGTAGGCACAGCCTTGTTAGGGGTCATGCCCTTAATCCTGTGGGGTATGGCATCAACTCTGGGTGATTGGTGCCAGAAACTCTCTGGTTGTTGGTATCAATCGGGGTTGGGGTAATGGAGCTGAGAATGAGAAGAAACACCCCAGAAAGAAGTGCTGGGGATGGAAATGGGCAGGGAAGTTGGGTGTGGGGGTGGGGATGGGGGAGGGTGGGTCCACTCACTGGAAGCGAAAAACATGATGCCTGCGGAGAAGGGCCGGGAGAGGCGGGTGAAGGTGGGCTGCTGAGCGAAGGCGAGGATGCCCATGATGATGCCCGAGGTGGCGCACAGGGAAGACAGGATCATGAAGGCCCGGGTGGCATTCCAATAAGCTGTGGTAGCACCGAACAGTCACTCCCAGGCTCCCAGGCCACTCCTGCCCTCAGTGGCGAACACTGCCACCTCTGAGGGCTGGAATGTCTTGCCTCTCTCCTTATCCTGACCCAGCTTCTCCCTCGGCCTCTCTGCAAACCAACACTCTCTGCACCTGGCAAACTCCTATTCATCTTCCACAGTCCAGCTCCCAAATTCCCTCTGGGAAGCACCCTTTCACCCATCAGGCATGGTCTTTCCCTCCTGCTCTGGATTGTGGCTCTTGGCTTGTTTTCCCTTCTAGCCTGATTGCTCCCTGAGGCCAGGATTCTACGTGGAGAACACCCCCAGCTCAAGTTTGGTTTGCTAATGGGTGTGGAGAAATGTTTGTTGGATGAATGAATGAATGAATGAATGAATAATGAATGAGGGTTGATTCCCTGCTATCCTCCTGCTATTTACTTCCTATACTCTCTCGATTACCATCTTTTTAAAAATATTTTATTCGTTTATTCATGAGATACACAGAGAGAGGCAGAGACAAAGGCAGAGAGAGAAGAAGGCTCCCTGCAGGGAGCCTGATGTGAGACTCTATCCCTGGACCTGGGATCAAGACCTGAGCCAAAAGCAGACACTCAACCACTGAGCCACCCAGGTGTGCCCCATCACTGTCTTTCATTTCCTTGATACCACTTGCCCATACCTGAAAATGGCCTATTTATTTATTTTTAACTTTATATCTGTCTTTCCCTGATGATTTTTTGGTTCTGCAAGGACAAAGGTCTTGCTTCCTCATTCATTGCTTCATTCCTAACACAGAGCACCTGGCACATAGTGGGTGCTCAGGGCAAACGCTGAATGAATGAATGTGGAGACCTGAGAATCATTCTTCTGTGCTTAGCTCTGGGCTTGCCCTATAGGACATGCCCTGAGAATAATAGTTATGATCTCATCTTCTGTTTAGCAGCTGCTAAATATGTGCCAGGCATGCATTCTGTGAATGGGCCTATTTGTTCCTTCTGAGAGCCCTTATGCTGTACGTACTATTTTTAACCTCATTTTTTTCAGGTGAAAAACTAAGGCTCAGAGAGGTAAAGTGACTCACCCAGGGTCTCATAATTGGCAGTAGGACAGGCATTGAAAGTCAAGCACCAAAGCTTTTGTTGTTAACTGCTTGCCTAGTCTGTCTCTCAGAACACCCAGGACAATTCTGCAGCTGGGACAGAGCCTGGGTCCTGCCACTTGAAAAGTAAAAAGTCTGAGGGCACTCTGTGTTACAGAGTTGAACTGTGTCTCTCCCCCAGCCCGCAAATTCAGACATTGAAGCTCTAATCCCCAGAATAGGACCTTATTTGGAAATAGGGTCATTGCGGATGTGATTAGTTAAGATAAGGTCCTACTGGAGTAGGTGTATTCCTAATCCAAAATGATTAGTATCCCCACAAAATGGGGAAATTTGGAAAAAGACAGACATACAGCATGGGGTGGGGTGGCAGGTGCAGGGATGGGGCACCATGTGAAGATAGAGATGGAGATCAGGATGATGTATTGACATGCCAAGGAATACCAAAGACTGCCAGCCAACCACCAGACACTGGGCGAGAGACAAGTAACAGACTCTCCCAGGCAGCCTCAAAAGGAACCAACTCTGCTGACACCTTGGTTTTGGACTTCCAGCCTCCAGAGCTGGGAGACAGTACATTTCTGTGGTGTGAGCCTCTCAGTCTGTGGTCCTTTGTAATAGCAGCCCCAGGAAACTACAGATGCCTCTGGGTATTTAAAAGTCTGGAGGAGGGGCATCTGGGCAGCTAGGTCCATTAAGCCTCTGCCTTCAGCTCAGGTCCTGATCCTGGGGTCTTGGGATCAAGCCCCACACTGGGCTCCCTGCTGAGTGGGGAGTCTACTTCTCTCTCTCCCTCTGCTCCTCCCCCCGCCCCGCTTGTGCTTGCTCTCTCTCTCTCAAATAAATAAATAAAATCTTTAAAAAAAAAATAAAAATAGGGGCACCTGCGTGGCTCAGTGTTTGAGCTTCTGCCTTTGGCTTAGGTTGTGATCCCGGGGTGCTGGGATCGAGTCCTGCATCAGGCTCCCTACAGGGAGCCTGCTTCTCCCTCTGCCTGTATCTCTGCCTCTCCCTCTGTCTCTCATGAATAAACAAATAAATAAAATCTTTAAAAATAAACAAATAAAAATAAATATAAATAAATAAATAAATAAATAAATAAATAAATGCAAACCTGGAGGACTTACCAGGTACATTTTAGTCTATGCCCTTCCCATGGTGTGCTAAGGTGGGACTGGAAAGAGCAAATGTCTCTGAGGCCTGCCTAAAGCTGCAAACAAGTCCAGTGGGCTACGGTGGGGTGTTGCTGTGAATTGGGCATGTACATCCCATCACCAGTTACCCACTACGGCCCTCTGCTCCATCTTGAGAGAAAATTCTCCTGCTTAAATCGCAGTGTGCTTCCCTGAGGGGCCCCTGACAGATACACCACAGTTAAAGATTGCAAAACTGGATTTTTCTAAGTGAGCTGCAAGCCCAGATTTTGTACATAAAAATTTTTATACAAAATTTTAAATTCTGGCAGAGACTTCAGAAACTTTAAAAACTCTATACACCCACGTCTGCAGCTGGGTTCAGCCACTGCACGTTCACGTCTCCTGCTTTGATTCTCATGAGCTCCTGAGAGTTGATGTGCAAAGTGAGCCAACTGCTTGGACAGATATTCAGCAATCCATCATGGTAAGGTGTGTCCCTGAGGATCTTGGGTTTGAGGTCAAATGCACTTGCAAAGCTCCATCATGCCTCCCTCTCCCCATCCCCAGCAGAGTTAAGACAGGGGATATGGGTGTCCCCCAGGATGTTCCCAGACTGAAGTGGGAGAAATGGTAGGTAGAGGCATGAATGAGACCTCCAGAAATGAAAGGGAAACATGAAGTCAGGAGGCCAACTGAGCTCGGAAGCTGGAGGCTGGGGCAAATCTTTCCACTGCTTGCTGCCCTGGTTTACCCCTTCTGAAAATGGGCATCCTGCTGCCTCTCCCAGGCAGGTTCAATGAGATGGGATGCCTGAAATCTGGCCCATCACAGGGCTCAGGGGGGTTGGCTCTTCCTCTCAAAAACTCCCTGGAGAAAATGTCTGGCTTTTTTTTTTTTTTTTTAAGATTTTATTTATTTATTTATTTGTGAAAGACCTAGAGAGAGAGGCAGAGACACAGGCAGAGTGAGAAGCAGGTTGCATGCTGGGAGCCCGCCCGATGCCAACTTGATCCCAGGACTCCAGGATCACACCCTGGGCCGAAGGCAGGCGCTAAACTGCTGAGCCACCCACGGATCCCCAATGTCTGGCTTTTTGAGGGCAAGTTTCATATTTTATTCCCAGAAACAGTGGTACCACCTTCAGTGTTGTTGAGAGACCAAAGGGCATTAATTCATGTCAAGCACTTAGAATAGTGAATAGGACACAATAATATTCAATAAATGCCAGTCATCATTATTATTATTACTATTATTATTATTATTACTACTACTGTTTAGTAAATAGAAAATATGTAACCTTATATATTATTAATATATTAATATATAATGCACATTATATATTATATAATATAATATACAATGAATGTATCTCTCATATATATGTATAAATACACATACGTATATGTATATACATATATAGAGAGATACATATATATTATATAATATACTATATAATATGTATTATCTTTCATATAAAATATATATTATTATAATGTAGCTTGCAAGAACTCTATGCTGGGAGAGCTATTTTTCCCCATTTTTACAGCATATATTGTAACATGCACATATATACATACACATGTACATATAGACAGATTACATAGCCTGGCACACAGTACGTATTAAATACTACCATCCAGTCTTTAGCAAATTTAGGATCCATATTTCTTCTGTAACCCAGTTTCCAACCTAGTTCTTGATACGTAGTAGATATTTAGAAAATGCTAGTCTGCCAACCCTAACCCCGCCTGCCCTACCTGACTTCATGCCAGGAAATGTCACGTCTCTACTTAACCTCTAGGACATTTCATAATTGTACTAGAAAAAAATCCTGAAATCCCAGTTCTGCTGAGTGATCTTTGGTTGGTGCCTTTCCCTCTCCGAGGCACAGAGTTCTCCACCTGCAAAACAGGCGGAGAGGCTGTGTCCTGGGTGGGTGGGGGGCTCTGGCTCTATCCCCAGAGGGCCTCTAACCCCGCCCCAGAGCCTTACCGATACTCTCTGTCTGCAGGTAGCACTTGTTGCCCAGGCAGTAACGCCACAGGCCCTGGTGGGCAAAGGACCCTGACAGCCGGTACTGCATCCAGTGATCTGTTGCTGTGGCCACCACCAGGAGGATGGTTCCCACCCAGGCACAGAAGAGGCCGCCACCCATGAAGCTGTACATGGTGATCTGTGAAGAAGGGGAGAGATGGGGTCAGGAGCTGGACTCCTGGGTCCTGGCAGAGGAAGGGACTGGAGCCTGGGCCCCTGGATCCTGGGAGGGGGTGGCTGGAGGCCTGGGCTTCCGGGTCCTGGGTGAGGAGGGGGCTAGGGGCTGGGACCCCAGCAGGCCCCTGGGAGAGGAAGGAGCTAGAGGATGGCCCCCTGGGTCTTGGTGGAGGAGGGGGCCTGTAGGTCCAATGCCTGGTCCCTACCTGAATGGCAGAGCCTGTCACAAGCCCTCTGTCTGCCTCGGCCCTTCTGTGCAGACTGAGCCGAGCCAGGTCACTGGCCTCTCTGCTCCCTGGGTCCCCCAAATCCCTTAAGCCTCCCCAGACAATGACCCCATGGCCCAGCAGCTTCCAGCAGGCAGAAGTGCAGTGGTGGCAGAGGCCCCAAATGGAATTCGCTGAAACAGGGATCCAAGCACTCCCTCCCTGCAGTCCCTGGCTCCACTGACCTCTCTCTGTGACCCTCCCAGCGACCCTCCCACCCTTTCACAGGCCTTGCTCACAGCACCCACTGGGTTAGCCTGAGCTGCGTAAGCACACACACAGAGACACAAGACATAGGGCCAGTCATCCATTTATTGTTCAACCAGGGCTCCCCATCCCCAGGGGCAGGAAAGGGAGTGGGGGGCGGCAGGTGTCTGGGTACGCTGGGCCAATGGGGTTCTTTGCAGATGGGTCACAGGGCATGTCACATTTGGGGCTGGGACTGGAATAAGAATGGGACAGGGTTGGCTGGGGTCACAGATGGGCTAGGTTTGGGGTCAAGTTTAGGAGGCAGTTAAGGATGAGGGAGGACTGGGTTGGCCTGAAGTAGGTAGAGAATGAGAGTGCAGAGCTGGGCCTGAGGGGAGAGGTAGGAATGGAAATGGGAATGAGTGGGTTTAGGGGTATGATATTGAGAGTGGGGGATGGGCAGGTGGGGATGGGGTTAGGGTCATCACTGTAGTTGGGGATGGTGTTGGGAATGGGAAGAGGTATGGCTTTGGGCATGGGCATGAGGCTCAGGGTTTTTTCTGGCGTGGAATCCTAAGTCAGCTCCAGTTTCCATGGGGTGGCTCGCAGGACCCACTTCTGAAGCTGTGGTTTTGGGAGAAGAAACATGGGAACAGGATGTTTCCTGGAGTATCTCTGCCTCAGCTGAGGTCACCCTGGGCACCAGGAAAACCCTCCTGGTGACCCTGCGTGGGCCCACTCAGGAGTTTGGGGAGCTGGACCTTCAGGTCCTAGTACTCTGACTCCCAGTCTTCTGCTACAGCAGGCGGCATGTCCTGGGATGACTCCTGATCTCTGTCTTCCTTCTTCTCATCCTGTCTGGGCAGTATTGGTGGTGATGCTGGGATCGCTGGAGGAGTCTTGGGGCCAGCCCCAGACCTCCCCAGCCAGCCCCTCTCTGGATTCTCAGCCCTGCCAGGTCGCCATTGCTGTGGGCCCTGGCCCCGGCCTAGCCTGCGCTGGGTGCCCCAGCCCAGACTGCGCTGGACGCCCCAGCCCCTGCGTCCCCTGGATGGCCTGATAGCGGTGCCTGGCTGGGGGCAGCATGCCTGGGTGGTGCAGGGGCAGGAGGGCAAGGACTGTTGAAGGTTGTAGGCCCCCAGAAGAGCGCTGTGCAGGAGGTAAGAGAGGGCGTCCAGGCGGATGGGGACGGTGACAGAAGCCAGGCTTTCAGGGAGCCCCAGGTGGGCTGGATCTGGGGTGCCCAAGGGAAAAGGCGGCAAGGCTGGAAAAGGTGCAGGTGGCCACAACTCCGTCCCAGGGGATGACAAGGGCGGGCTGTTCCTGGAATAACAAGAGGACAGGTCCACAGGTCTCACCAACTCTTTCTATCCTTCCTACTATAGTCCAGCACTTTTCCTGGGAGTCCTGCATCCACCTCTGACTTCCCTGCGCGTTCAATCTCTCTCTCATTCTTTCTTCCCATTTCTCTACAGAGGGACAGCCAGCTCTGGCAGAACTTTAGCACCAGAGACAACAAAGTTCCAGGGTGCCTGTGTGGCTCAGTGGTTGAGCATCTGCCTTTGGCTCAGGGCATGATCCCAGGGTCCTGGGATGGAGTCCCGCAACGGACTCCCTCCGCCTATGTCTCTGCCTCTCTCTCTGGATCTCTTATGAATAAATAAATTATATATATTATATATTATATATATATAAAACACAGTTCCAGCACCAGGGCCACTTCCCTCAGGGTATGTTTCTGGGCTCCTCACTTCCCTGTGCTGAACCTTAATTTTTCACACCAAAAGATGGCTTTTGGTAGTGTCAAAGGCGCATACGAAAGGCCCGGGTCTGACAATTATTATGCTGTCTCCAGCTCTACCGCTGTTTCTGGGATCTTTGATTCTCCTTGTTCCCTCTTGAAATGTCTCCCTGCTCTGCGAGTATCTGTTCCTAACTGAATCTCTGTTTGTTTTTTTGTGTTTTTTTTTTTAATTTTTATTATTATTTTTTAAATTTATGATAGTCACAGAGAGAGAGAGAGAGGCAGAGACATAGGCAGAGGGAGAAGCAGGCTCCATGCACCGGGAGCCCGACGTGGGATTCGATTCCGGGTCTCCAGGATCGCGCCCTGGGCCAAAGGCAGGCGCTAAACTGCTGCGCCACCCCGGGATCCCCTGAATCCCTGTTTGTATCTCGCTCAGCTCTAGCAACATTTTGTTGCTAAGATTCTGTTTCTAACTGATGATACTTGACTTTTTTTTTTCCTTTCTGATACTCTCTTTGGGTCTGTCCACTCTGTCTCTGATTTTCTCCATCCCCTTCCCTCTCTGGTCTGTTTCCTCCCCGTGGAGAAGGTCTTGTGTCTCTCACCCTTGGGGCTCAGTCCCCTCCTCCTGCTGTTCCATCTTTACAGGAGTCTCTCAAGTCTCTTCTAGAACCTTCCCTTTGAGTTCTCCCAGGTCCAGGGAGGTGCGGAGGGGTCGGGAAGGAAGTGGGTGGGACTTTGTCCAGAGGGGGGCGTGGCCTGTCGGTGCGCGGAGCCGTGGAAAAGTACGCTGGGATCTTACCCTGAGATTTCGAGATCTAATTCCTCAAATCCCCCCCACCCCTCCAGCTTCCCACCCCCCATCTCAGGCCACAGTTCACACGTCCCCGAGACCCAGGAGTATGGCCACTGAGTTTCTCCCTGCTCAGACCCAACAGCCCTGGTCCCAGTCTCTTCCTCCCTCAGACCCAGGAGTCCAGGCCCCAGCCGCCTCCTCCCTCAGACCCAGAAGTCCAGGCCCCCAACCCCCTCCTCCCTCAGACCCAGGAGTCCAGGCCCCAGCCCCTCCTCCCTCAGATCCAGGAGTCCAGGACCCCAACCCCTCCTCCCTCAGACCCAGGAGTCCAGGCCCCAGCCCCTCCTCCCTCAGATCCAGGAGTCCAGGACCCCAGCCCCTCCTCCCTCAGACCCAGGAGTCCAGGCCCCAGCCCCTCCTCCCTCAGACCCAGGAGTCCAGGCCCCAACCCCTCCTCCCTCAGACCCAGGAGTCCAGGCCCCAGCCCCTCCTCCCTCAGACCCAGCAGGTGGAGCCCTCAGTCTCCTCTTCTCTCTCGGTCTATATTTATGGCCATTTCTTCAGGGGGCCCGCTGGTGTTCCTTAGGACTAAAGGGATATTTAGATAGGGAAATCGGAACATCTGTACACTCCTGGAGCAGCAGGAAAAGTAGATGAGCTGGAGTTAAGGCAGACACTTAACGGACTCAGCCACCCAGGCACCCCTCTGTTGGAATACCTTTATATTTACGGGAAAAGTTACAAAGATAATACAGAGTTCCCATACAATCCTCACCCAGCTCCCCTAATATTATCCTCTTACATTGTTATAGAACCTTTGTTGGACTAAGAAACTAGCACGACTATTTACCAAACTCCAGTCTTTATTTGGAATTTACCAGTTTTCACATTAAAGTCCTTTCTTTTCTGTTTAAGAATCTGTTGCTGGATACCATTTATCGCCACACCTCCCTAGTCTCCTCTCAGTCTTTCCTGGCTTTCACAACCTTATCAATTTTGAGGAATACTAGTTACATTATGAAATAGGAGTCTATTTTCATTAGTAATTTTTTTTTTTTTTTTTAGAATTCTAATAAATTCACTTCGCAGGTGATCAAACTGTGCCTCAGAAGAGTCTAAAAAAGTTGCTTGAGGTCACAGAGCTAGGAAGTGGTACAAGTGGAATTTGAATCCCGGCAGCCTGGCTCAAATCTGTGCTCTTAATGGAGACACAAGTAGTAGCCAGATTTTGTAGGACCTGGTAGGCGGCAGTGAAGACTTTGGGGTTTTTGAGGGGTTGTGCCTATGTTTTTAAATTTTAGAACACTGCGATGACTTCGAACATTTGTAAGCTGAGATGTGACGTAATTTGATTAATGTTTTAAGAAAAGCACTGTGAGGGCACCTGGGTGGCTCAGTGGTTGAGCGTCAGCCTTTGGCTCAGGTCATGATCCCGGGGTACTGGGATCGAGTCCCACACCTGGCTCCCTCTGCCTATGTCCCTGCCTGTCTCTCTGTCTCTCTCTCTCTCTCTTTTTTAAAATACTTATTTATTTATTCATGAGAGACACAGAGAGTGAGAGAGGCAGAGACATAGGCAGAGGGAGAAGCAGGCTCCTTGCAGGAGCCCCACGTGGGACTCGATTCCAGATCCCGGGATCATGATCTGAGCTGAAGGCAGTTGTCCAACTGCTGAGCCACCCAGGAGTCCCTGTGTCTCTCATGAATAAATAAATAAAATCTTTAAAAAAGAAAAGAAAAGGGCAGCCCCGGTGGCACAGCGGTTTAGCGTGCCTGCAGCCTAGGGCGTGATCCTGGAGACCCGGGATGGAGTCCCATGTCAGTCTCCCTGCATGGAGCCTGCTTCTCCCTCTGCCTGTGTCTCTGCCTCTCTCTCTCTGTGTTTCTATGAATAAATAAAATAAAAAATCTTAAAAAAAAATAAAAAAGAAAAGAAAAGCACTGTGTCAGTGGTTTGGAAAACAGGCCCTGGTGGAAGAGCGGTGCTAGAGTGGTCGCAGGAAGTCCAGGGAGGATATTGCTATCCTCCAGGCCAGGGGTGGTGGTGGTGACTCCCAAGGAGAGTGGGGGTAGTGGGGATGGGAAGATGTGAGTGGATTTAGGATGTGTTTTGAAAGAAGAACCATCAGAATTTGCTGCAGGGCTCCCGGGGGTGACTATGAGGATCAAAGATAATGCAAAGTTTTCAGCCAGAGCAGTGTCTCCGAATATGATTTTTTTTTTTTTTAACAGAAGTCCACAACATCCCATTTTAAGGATGGGAAAGCCCAGATACCACCTTTCGCTTTTTGACTTCCTTGGAATCCAGGCCCTGTGCAGGATGATGCTGGTGACTCAGAGATGTCACCTGTCCTCAAAGGGCTTTGTGAAGGGTGGGGGACAGACAGAGAGGGACGGTAACATTCCAGAGTGATCAGAGCCTGGAAACAGGTAAAGGACAATGAGAGCCCCAAATGGGTGGGGATGCTGCCTGAGGGCAAAGGACTGAAGTCTGGTGAAGAGGGGGGCAGGAAAACCTTGTTGCTGCAGGCAAGGGGTGGTTCTCTGGCGGTTTTGTTTTTTGGTTTTAGGGGAGGTAGACTTTGGACTAGGTCTAGACTGAGTGGATATTTGATGTAGAAGAAATGGTGTGAGCAAAGGCCAGGTGGCTGGAACCAAAATATTTTTATCATGAAGCGAGGGCTTTCCTTTCCTGGACAGTGTGATAGGATTCAGGTCTCATCCATCCCTTATGTTGTATCTCAAAGAGGCAGGGCAAGACTATTTTGTGGAAATGGGGCTCAGAAATGACGGTTTGAATCTACTGCTCCGCTACTTAGAAATGCGTAATCTAAAGCAAGCTGCTTAAGCTTTTCGGGTTCCCATTTCTTCGTGACTTGGCGCTTCCTGCTCCATTCCAGCATAACGGAATTGCTCTATTTGCTGTTACTGTTTCCCCTTTATATATATATATATATATATATATATATATATATATATATATATATAATTTATTTATTCATGAGAGTCAGAAAAAGGCAGAGACATAGGCAGAGGGAGAAGCAGGCTCCCTGCAGGGAGCCTGATGGGACTCAATCCCAGAACCCCAGGATCATGACCTGAGCCCAAGGCAGACCCTCAACCACTGAGCCACCGAGGCGCCCCTGTTACTGTTTCTCCTATTTCTGTGATCAGGGTACCACATCAACTTAACCAAGCACCTGGCCCTTTAAGACCCTCCTCCCACACTTGAGAGCCCTTGTAGGCTCTAGCCTCTCTAGGAGAAAAGTCTTTTATTCATCTTCCAAAATTGACAGGCAAGTTCTTTTTTTTTTTTAAGATTTTATTTATTTATTCATGACAGAGAGAGAGAGGCAGAGACACAGGCAGAGGGAGAAGCAGGCTCCACGCAGGGAGCCCGACGTGGGACTCAACCCCAGGTCCCCAAGATCACACCTCAAGCCGAAGGCGGCGCTAAACCGCTGAGCCCCTGGGCCTGCGACAGGCAAGTTCTGAAAGTGACCAATCAACTCCTGAGACGGAGGCAGCAAAACTTCCGATTGGCTTCCGATTCCGTTACGTGTAAGCTCCGCCCCTCCGTGTTACAGATCCCAGCGCGAGAGCGTCATCCTTGGCTCTGATTGGCGAAGGAGCTCGCGCTGCCTTCGAGTCCCCTCCCCGTCGCCGTCAGAGCCGCGAGCCAGCATTCTCCTCTCTGATTGGCTACATTTCTGAGCGCGCCCTCGCCCTCGCTCCCTGATTGGCTGTCGTTTATCGGGACCTTCCCCGGACTCTCTTGAGGCTGCATCTAGGGTTGTCGGTTACCATTGTTACTGTTGTGCGGCACCTGCTGCATCTGGGAGACCCGTCCCAGGGCTAGAGATGACGAGCGAAGCTTGGAGGGGAGACCGGCCTCGGGCTGAGCGGAAGGATCCCTGCAGGGGTCTCCTTGGCCCACCAGGGAGCCCCATTGCCTCACCCCCACCTTAGGATCCTCTTCTTTGCATTGTCCTCCACGTGTCTCGGACAAAATCCCAAGACTGGACCTTAAGGTCCTCCAGCCTACTGGGCTCACGGATTTCCTCAGGTCTCCGCTTCCATCCCCCTCCGCGGGACCCTGGGATGCCTTCGCTTGAGCCTTACCAATTCTTTGAATCCCTCCAACTTGGGGATCCTCCCAAGTGCAGGAAAGGCATCAGGGCCTCTGGGTCTTGGGGGCTCCTCTCACTGCCACCCCTACCTTTACATCCTCCCTGTCCCCAAAGTCCCCCCTACCTCCCTTCCTTGCCTCCCCTTGGAGAATCTCCCCACCTCTGGGGACTCTGACCTCACTGCTTTCTTCCCAGCTGCTTCAAGGCACAGGGGTCACTTTTACACGTTGACCCAAGACTTCTACGTTTTTCCTAACAGAATGCTGCTGACTGAGGAGTGGTTCCCAGCCCACAGGTCAGGATTCCCACACTTGTAAAATTGTAAAAATCAGTCTCTCCCCTTTGGAATTGCCGCTTCCCCCTTTGGGATGTATATATGGGACAATCCTTTCCATTGTCTTTTTTTTTTTTTCATTGTCATTTTTTTTTAAGATCTTATTTATTTATTCATGAGAAACAGAGAGGCAGAGACAGGCAGAGGGAGAAGCAGACTGAGCAGGGAGCCTGATGTGGGAATGGATCCCAGGACCCCAGGATCATGACCTGAGCAGAAGGCAGACAGCTCAACCACTGAACCACCCAGGGGTCTGTGTATTGTCAGCTTTGTTCAGGATTACCTGCATTCAGGGGGTCACCTTCAGAGCTTCCCTACATTTGGAGAGCTCCCACACAGCAATCCCCAACTCAGTGACAGTCCCCTTTAGCCCTCAAAGCAGAACTTTCTGGGTTCAGAGACTGACCCTCAGAGCCTCCCTCAGCCTCAGAAATCCTCCTCCCTCAGCCTCAGAGATCCCCCGACTCCTGGGTTTCCTCTTACTCTCAGAAGACCCAGCACTACCCTCCCCCACCCCCTGCCGTTCTTCTGTCTCCCACACTCACACTCAAGTTGTGGTCCTGGGGTCAAGTCCCACATCAGGCTCCCTATAGGGAGCCTGCTTCTTCCTCTGCCTGTGTCTCTGACTCTCTCTCTTTCTGTGTCTCTCATGAATAAATAAATAAAATCTTTAAAATAAATTAAATAAATAAATAAATAGTGCTCAATCTATTTTGTATTCATATTCTATTAATCCAGCAAAATGAACTCTTTGGTGTACAGTTCCAAGTTTTGACAAATTCGTAGCCATGTAATGACCATCATAATCAAGGCACAGAATACTTCTATTATCCTCCCCAAATTCTCTTGTGCTGCCCCTTTGTTATAATGACTTAAAAAAAACACAAAACAAAAAAAAAAAACCAGCATCTCTTGGAGAATGGTTTGTCCTTATCTAGCAAACTTAGAGGCACAACCCTTTAGACCTGACATTACTACTGCCAGTGGGTTACCTATGCATGGATTAGTTACCCCAAGTTTTTATTTTTTTTTATTTTTTATTTTTTTTTAAATTTTTTTATTTTTATTTTATTTATTTATGATAGTCACAGAGAGAAAGAGAGAGAGGCAGAGACACAGGCAGAGGGAGAAGCAGGCTCCATGCACCGGGAGCCTGATGTGGGATTCGATCCCGGGTCTCCAGGATCGTGCCCTGGGCCAAAGGCAGGCGCCAAACCACTGCGCCACCCAGGGATCCCCTACCCCAAGTTTTTAAAAAGATTTATTTATTTGAGAGAGAGAAAGGATTAAAAAATTAAAAAAAAAAAAAAAAAAAAAAAAAACACGAGCAGGGGGAGAGGCAGAGGAAGAGAGAGAATCCTTGAGCAGACTCACTGCTGAGCAAGGAGCCTGCAGGGTTTGATCCCAGGATTCTGACATCAGGACCTGAGCTGAAATCAAGAGTTGGATGCTTAACCAACTGAGCCACCCGGGTGACCTCTATTCCCCCACATTTTACTGACCAATAAATAATGGCTCAGAGGTTACCCATGTCATATTGGCAAACATGCAAACAAAACCAGCTAGGACCAAAACTATCATTGTAAATCTAGAGCCTTTTTTTCTTTTTTCTTTTTTTTTTAATTTTTATTTATTTATGATAGTCACACACACAGAGAGAGAGAGAGAGAGAGAGAGAGGCAGAGACATAGGCAGAGGGAGAAGCAGACTCCATGCGCCGGGAGCCCGACGTGGGATTCGATCCCAGATCTCCAGGATCACGCCCTGGGCCAAAGGCAGGCGCCAAACTGCTGCGCCACCCAGGGATCCCCAGAGCCTTTTTTTCTTGCATATGCTGCATTCTGGACCAATGATGGTGATGATGATGGTAACGATGATGTCAGAGTGGGAGAAAACAACACATATTTTGAAAACATATAGGTTCTGGATTTCTCTTTCAAGTGCTTTTATCTACCTCAATCTCACAGCAACCCAAATAGATATTAGTCTCATTTTTTAATTTTTTATTTTATTTTTTTATTTTTTATTTATTTATTTTTTATTTATCATAGGCACGCAGTGAGAGAGAGAGAGAGGCAGAGACACAGGCAGAGGGAGAAGCAGGCTCCATGCACCAGGAGCCCGACGTGGGATTTGATCCCGGGTCTCCAGGATCGCGCCCTGGGCCAAAGGCAGGCGCCAAACCGCTGCGCCACCCAGGGATCCCTAGTCTCATTTTTTAGATGAGGACACAAAGGCACAGAGAGGTTAATGACTTGCCCAAGGTCATCGCTAAATGTGTGGCCTTTCTGAGCTGCTCTGGCTACCTTCTTTCTTAGGTTTTATATTCTCTCGGGGCCTTGAGGAAAACGAAGTTTGAGGTGACAAATCAGGTGGAAATCCATCAGTGGAGAATTAGAGCTAGTGATAGCTTCTGGGAAAGCAAGTGGCTCAGAGGGAACAGGAGAGGACACCTGTGATTTAAGGCAAAAAATGGTAGTCCAAGGCTGGCATATGTTGTACAATAGATTTTGTCAGGCCTTTGTTCCTGGCTTTTGTGGGGGAACTTCTAAACCCTTGTGATTTTCTGAGCCATAGAGGTGTCTTTGATATTTATGGTGGGCCCTAAAAGCATACCTAAATTTATGGTTACAGGGCAACTCATGGTGGGCCCCTAGATGGTTCCAAGATGGGGGCTGACCATGCTGGAAAGACCAGCCATGTCATTAGGGCTTTGGGGCTTTGAGCCTTGTGATATCAGCCTGACCCCCTGAGAGGGAAGGACTAGGGTTTGAGTTCAATGTCACGTGTTCAATGATTCAATCCATTGTGGCTACATAAAAACAAAACAAAACAAACCACTAAAACCTCTAGACACCAAGGCTTAGGTGAGCTTCCTGGTGGGTGTCACACATAGACATGCAGAGAAGGCAACGCATCTCAAGGACACAGAAGCTTCACAATTGGGACCCTCTCTGACGTCCCACTGTGCATCTCATTGACTTAGTACAAATTTGTGTCCTTGGGGGCATCCCGGATGACTCCGCAGTTTAGCGCCACCTTCGGTCCAGGGCCTGATCCCGGAGTCCCGGGATTGAGTCCCCATGTCTGGCTCCCTGCATGGAGCCTGCTTCTCCCTCTGCCTGTGTCTCTGCCTCTCTCTTTCTCTCTGTGTCTTTCATGAATAAATAAAGAAAATCTTAAAAAAAAAAAAAAAAAAAGAAAAGAAACAAATTTGTGTTCTTTAGAGCTGTAAGTGTAAAGAGTGCTGAATTTGTGTCCTTTAAATACAGCCATAAGTGTAAAGAGTGCTTTCCTGAGTTCTGTGAGTTGTTAACAAAGAATTATTAAATAGGTGATTATGGGAATCCCTGAATTTATAGCCAGTGGCTCAGAAGCGCTGGTGGTCTGGGGATCTCAAGTTCATGGCTGGTGTCCAAAGAGAGTAGGGGTAGTACATCCTGCACTCTCCATGGTCCAGCATTGTTAGGATTTGTGAGTCAAGTGGATCCCATAGAGCGTAGCTAGGATTAGCTGTCTAGAAAGGAATCTCCCCCAACAGGGCAGCAAGAGGCCATGTGGTGTCTGCAGGTGGTGGGTTGGAAAAAGTGTATGTAAAATAATAGAAACTAGGGACGCCATGGTGGCTCAGCGGTTGAGCATCTGTCTTTGGCTCAGAGCGTGATCCCGGGATCCAGGATCGTGTCCCACATCGGGCTTCATGCATGGAGCCAGCTTCTCCCTCTGCCTGTGTCTCTGCCTCTCTCTGTGTCTCTCATGAATAAATAAATAAATAAATAAATAAGTAAATAAATAAATACAATCTTTAAAAAAATAAAATAATAAATTGTAGGACACCAACCTGGTGTCAAAAAATGGCTCAACGTGCGGAAAACTCAGACCTCTGGTGTCAGAAGTGAAATGTTGTAGCTGGGAAGGGTAAAGGAGAGACATACAGGGTGGGAGAGTGGGGCCAGCACTCTCATGTCAACAGAGGATCTAGGAAACCTCACTGGGCCCACCTGAGTCCTCACACCTTTGCATCATGAGAGAGCCAATCTCTGGATACCTACCAGGCAGGGCACAGCCAAGGTTAGCCAGAGAAGCAGCTTCAGCCAACAAGAGGTCACTGCTGTGGCCAGTTGGGCCAAGAGTTACTTGTCCCCATGCCTGTCTCTCTTCCAGGCCCCCAAACTTTGGAAAGCTAGGGCTTTAAATGGGAATGCAGAAAAAGTGTGTTCAGGACAACTGGTCTCCCTCTCTTCTCTAAGGAGGCAAGTCCCAGCTTGAATCTCCACTGGATAGAGAGGGAATCTGAGGGGACAGTGTAGGATCAGGCTGAGTTTTAATCATTAGAACTGACAGGATGCCTGGGTGGTTCAGTTGGTTAAGTATCTGCCTTGGAGTCGGGTCATGATTTTGGGGTCCTGGGATCAATGGAGCCCCATTCCAGGCTCCCTGCTCAGCCAGGAATCTGCTTCTCCTTCTCCCTCTGTCCCTCCCATCACTTGTACTCTCTCTCTCTCTCTGTCAAATAAATAAATAAAATCTTTTAAAAAGTAATCAGAGGGATGCCTGGGTGGCTCAGCGGTTGCGTGTCTGCCTTTGGCCCAGGGTGTGATCCTGGAGTCATGGGATCAACCCCATATCGGGTTCCCTGTGTGGAGCCTGTTTCTCTCTCTGCCTATGTCTCTGCCTCTCCCTCTGTGTCTCTCATGAATAAATAAATAAAATCTTTGGGAAAAAAAAAAGTAATCGGAACTGGTTGGAAAGTTAGAGTATCTGAGACACCATTAGGAGCCAAGAAAAAAAATGTTTTGACAGAGAACAATTGAGTCAGTGATCAGAAAGGTAGACCTGTTTTTTATTTATACTTCCCGGGGTTGAAAGTTCCCAGGTAATTAGAGGAAGTATCTGGCAATGTGGAAAGTTCACGCTGAGACTTCTGCCTCCAAGCCTGTTATCGCTTTTGTTGTTTTCATTTACACAGCTTTGCATCAGAAATCCCCAATGACACCCTCCCCCACCTCCAAGTCCTGTCATTATTGCAGGAGTCAGGACCTTAACTCACATATTTCAAAATTATTGACCCCTGGTTGAACCTGTTGCCCTAGCAACACACTCTTGGGATTTCCCAGGTGACACAAACTTTGAAGGATGGCTTTCATGGTAGGATTTGTGGGTACAGGGTGGGAAAGCCACTGCAGCATCCTCCCCACTCTCAAGTCTGTTAAAAGGAATTCACGATGTGCAGTGCTCATCCATTCTAGGACCGGTCTGAGTTTGAATTTCACTTCTGCCGGTTCCCCGCGTGGCCTTAGGCAAGACCTCGTCCCTCTCTAAGCCCGTCTCTAACACAGGTGGTTGCATTGGGTGATCCTCATCCTGTCTTCTATTCTTCTGCTCTGTGGATGCTGGCCCCTAGTGGCCAACTTCAGTCCTGGAAGCTAATTATCTTGGGCGGTCCCCAGCAGGTGTTGGAGCACTGAAGAGACCAAGCATGTCTGAGGGGGTCTCCCTACCATATATACCATCAGCCACCCAGTAGCGACCCAACCAGGGCTCGTAGGGTGACTCTGGAGGAAGAATAGAGAGAGCATAGGAGACAGTGAGTACGGCGCTCGCCCTTGCTCTGTTATCTTACTCTCCGAAGCTATTTGCATTCCCCCCTGAAGACTGGAGGACCGGACCGTAATGCAACTAGGCAGGCTTTTACAAGCTGAGAAGATGTAAAATGTTATAGTTGTCATTAAACGAACGTGATATTTGGATCTCAATAGACACATTCTTGATTCTTCTGCATCAAAGAAGAGTACTCCCCCCCCCCGTGTCAAATAAATAAATAAAATCTTTTATTTATTTACTCCCCCCCCCCGTACTTAAATAAAAACACTTAGTGATATACAGATAATCATAGTCAATGTCTGGGTGATGGTTTACAGGTTTTTTTAAAAAAAGATTTTATCTATTTACTTGAAAAAGAGAGCACAAGCGGAGGGGGGGGGGGTAGTGGGCAGAGGGAGAGGGAGAAGCAGACTCCCCACTGAGCAGGAAGCCCGACTCAGGACTTAATCCCAGATCTCAATCCCAGGACTCTGGAATATTGACCTGAGCTGAAGGCAGGCAGGTGCTTAACCAACTGAGCCACCTAAGCACCCCATTCCCTCCTCATTTCTCTCTCCTTCTTCTTCATTATTTGCTGTGTAGTGATCTTGTGATTTGTTAAACTGTCACCAAGAGATCCTTGGTACCACAAAGCTCCAGTCATTTCATTCACAGGAGTGAAGTTTTATAAGTTGTGACTAATAAAAGGAATAAAGTCGTGAGCTGTTCTTCAGTTTTCACATCTGGCCCTATGTCATAAGAATTTTTACATGCTAACTTCTTTGTAATTTTTATATTAGAGAAAAGTCAGAACCTGCCTCTTAGTGGCTCACATGAGGGGGAAAGTTGTGATTGGACATGAGACCTGTCAATCATTTCAGATACAAAGAGAGGAAAGTCAGGACGCCTGGATGGCTCAGTGGTTGAGCATCTGCCTTCTGCTCAAGTCATGATGCCAGGGTCCTGGGATCAAGTCCCACATCAGCTTTGCGCAGGGAGCCTGCTTCTCCCTCTGCCTGTGTCTCTACCTCTCTCTCTGTGTCTCTTATGAATAAATAAATAAAATCTTAAAAAAAAAAAACAAACAAAGAGAGGGGAGTGTGTCACCTCATCTGGGGAGGATGCAGCTGGTCACTGTTGACGATTTGTTTTGTTTTTGTCTTTCTAAGATTATGGTGGTAGGGGTGGGAAGAAGGGGTCTTTACTCCTCAAAAGGATGAACAGAATTAGATAAAGAAATCTTGCCAGTAGCGGCTAAGAAACCAGAGCAAGAATCAGCTCGTTATTATTGACTATTTTCTTAGACAAATTAAGAGGTTTTGTTGAACTCTTTTGGATTAATATCTGTTCTTTCTTAAAGTTCTGAAACTTTTCTGGCTGCCTTATATGAACCAGTTAATCAGAATCTCGCAAGATGGAGACCTCCCCAGTCTTCGGTCAAACATTACCTTAAGAGTTTCTTTCTTTTTTTTTTTTTCAAATTTTATTTATTCATGAGAAACACACACACAGAGGCAGAGACATAGGCAGAGGGAGAAGCAGGCTCCCCGCAGAGAGCCGGATGCAGCGGTCCCTACCTTAAGAGTTTCTCATTAACAGGTGCCCGGGTGGCTCAGTCAGTTCAGGGTCAGCCTGCAGCTCAGGTCATGATCTCAGGGTCCTGGGAGAGAGTCCTGAGTCGGGCTCTCTGCTCACCAGGGACTCTGCTTCTCCCTCTCCCCCTGCTCCTTCCCCTGCTTGTGCTCATTATCTTTTCTCTGACAAACAAATAAACAAAACCTTTTTAAATTTTTTTTTTTTTTTTTATGATAGTCACACAGAGAGAGCAAGAGAGGCAGGGACACAGGCAGAGGGAGAAACAGGCTCCATGCACCGGGAGCCCGACGTGGGACTCGATCCCGAGTCTCCAGGATCGCGCCCTGGGCCAAAGGCAGGCGCTAAACCGCTGCGCCACCCAGGGATCCCACAAAACCTTTTTAAAGAGTTTGTGGGGCAGCCTGGGTGGCTCAGCGGTTTAGCGCCACCTTCAGCCCAGGGTGTGATCCTGGAGACTTGGGATCAAGTCCTGCATCGGGCTCCCGGCATGGAGCCTGCTTCTCCCTCTGCCTGTGTCTCTGCCTGTGTGTGTGTGTGTGTGTGTGTGTGTGTGTGTGTGTGTGTGTGTGTGTGATGAATAAATAAATAAAATCTTTAAAAAAAAAAGAGTTTATGTATTGAGTGGGATAATATAAGCATTAAACAAAGCATGTGGGCTAAGTGCTCAACATACGTTAGTCAATGTTCCAAACATTTCCACAAAGAAATAGCTCTGGAAGTTGAGCGGGGTTTAGCTGAAGTGGGGTTTATCTGCGAACATCCTGTTATTCTCTCACTTGGGACACGAAGCCTCAGGACCTCAGGACCTCAGCCAAACACCTCTGCACAGGCTTGGAAAGCTTTAACATATCCACCACCAACCACCAGCTTCTTCCATTTCATCGATGTTGTAACCTTTTGAAATTATATGGCTTCTCTTCTAAACCTTTCCCTGCTCTTTAGTTCTTTTTTTTTTTTTTTTTTAAGATTTTATTTATTTGAGACACAGTACGAAAGAGAACAGGAATGGGGGAGGGGCGGGGGGGGTGAGCAGACTCCCGGATGAGCAAGAAGCCCGAGTTCAGACTCGGTCCTGGGACCTGAGCCGAAGGCAGATGCTTAAACCTCTGAGCCACACCGGCACTCCTGCTCTTTAGTTCGTGGCCTTGTTCACTCTAAACTTGGTCAGTGACGGGCCTTTTACATTTCAGTCCAGCTAAGTGCCCTGGATTCCCACCTGGGGCTCTGAGTCCTTTCCACTCAAGAGCGCCTCCTTCAGGAGGGATTGCAAAACAGTGAAGAAAGCTGTGATTTTTTTATTTTTTTTTATTTTTTTTTTTAGGTTTTATTTATTTATTCATGATAGAGAGAGAGAGAGGCAGAGACACAGGCAGAGGGAGAAGCAGGCTCCATGCAGGGATCCCGACGCGGGACTCGATCCTGAGACTCCAGGATCGCGCCCTGGGCCAAAGGCAGGCGCTAAACTTCTGAGCTACCCAGGGATCCCCCAAAGCTGTGATTTTAGAGCCAGATGGCCGTTGCTGGGGGTGGATGCACCCCTCATTTCACAGATTTCTCCTGTGTGGCTTTATTTTATTTTATAATTTTTTAAGATTTTATTTGGGATCCCTGGGTGGCTCAGCGGTTAAGTACCTGCCTTCAGCCCAGGGCGTGATCCTGGAGTTTCGGGATCAAGTCCTACATTGGGTTCCCTGTATGGGGCCTGCTTCTCCCTCTGCCTGTGTCTCTGCCTCTCTCTGTGTGTCTCTCATGAATAAATAAATGAAATCTTTAAAAAACAAGATTTCATTTATTTATTCATGAGAGACAGAGAGAGGAAGAGGGAGAAAGCAAGGCTCCATGCAGGGCACCTGACGCGGGACTCGATCCTGAGTCTCCAGGATCACGCCCTGGGCCAAAGGCAGTGCTAAACTGCTGAGCCACCTGGGCTGCCCCCTGTGTGACTTTAAATAAGTTAGTTCACCTCTCTGAGTCTCACATCTCCACAATGGGGATACTCTTCAGGGTTTGTTTTGTTTTGTTTTTTAAAGATTTTATTTATCTATTCATGAGAGACACAGAGAGAAACAGAGAGAAGCAGGCTCCATGCAGGGAGCCGGATGTGGGACTCGATTCCGGGACTCCAGGATCACGTCCTGGGCATAAGGCAGGCTCCAAACTGCTGAGCCTCCCAGGCATCCCCAATGGGGATACTCTTTGATGGCGGAACACAGGATTAGCTGAGGACAAGAAAGTCTGGGGCAGCACATTGACAAGTCCTTGAAACAAGCAAAGGGACATTCTTCTACAGACTCCAGGAGCCTGTAAGTCTACTTTAACATATAAAAACTTCCTTTAGAAATTTCCTTTATCTCTGGGCCCCTGGGTGGCTTAGTGGTTGAGCATCTGCCTTTGACTCTGGTTGTGATCCTGGCATCCTGGGATTGGAGTCTGCATCAGGCTCCCTGCAGGGAGCCTGCTTCTCCCTCTGCCTATGTCTCTCTCTCTCTCTCTCTCTCTCTCTGTTTCTCTCTCTCTCTCTCTCTGTCTGTCATGAATAAATAAATAACATATTTTAAAAAAGAGATTTCCTTTATTTGTAAACCCCCAAGATACATGTTGGCAATCATCCTCCAAGCACATGGCCCACTGATACACATCTAAAGTGTCTCATGACTCAGTTTTATTAGACGGTAATAAGTGACCTTTTCCCAACAATAGCTAGCTCCCTCTGGCCCTGGAAACTTTACTTCCAAAATTCCTTAGACAGTACGCTATCCTCAAACCTCTCCCAACTCCCAGGTATATAATCAGCCACCCCTCACAGGCCTGGGGCAGCCCCTCTTCCTACCCACAGGTCCTGTCCCCGGGCTTTAATAAAACCACCATTTTGCACCAAAGACGTCTCAAGAATTTTTTTCTTGGTCGTCGGCTCCGGACTTCACCTATATTCCAAAATTTCATCATTCTTTACCAGACACCAGTTGTTACTGAAGGAGGTAATTACTAATAATTGGCTTACGATGTGATACATGGTAGGTGCTCAAAAATGTCACTTTCTCCTTCCTTCCCCTTCCTTTCCTCTTATTACACTGCCACTTACACAAGGTGAGTTACCTGAGAAAACTCTCTTTGACCTGCTTTACCCCCATACATATTTTTCAGCATTACCCTTAACCTCTTCTGCTTTACTTTTGTGGGGGTTTTTCCCCCCAGCTCTTCTGGTCTTCCTATTGTATAATTTAAAACGTTTTTTTGGGGGGGAGAGGGGCCTGAATGGCTCAGTCAGTTAAGAATTTGACTCTTGGGGGCACCTAGGTGGCTCAGTGGTTGAGAATCTGCCTTTGGCTCAGGACAAGATCACTGGGTCCTGGGATTGAGTCCCACATCAGGGTCCCTGCAGAGAGCTTGCTTCTCCCTCCACCTTTGTCTCTGACTCTGTGTATCTCTCATGAATAAATAAATAAAGTCTTTAAAAAGGAAGCATCTGATTCTTGATCTCAGCTCAGATCTCATTCTCAGGGTCGTGAGTTCAAGTTCCACGCTGGGCATGGAGCTGGCAAAAAAACACATTCTTTCTTTTTTTAAATGCAAAGATCCCAACATCTATGCTGGGATCCTCAGTTTTCAGCCTGACAAGGAGTAACCATCTCCCAAGAGAGCTTTCTATGAGGCAATTAGGACGGATCTCTGGGGGAGGGAGGAAGGAAAGGGTAACGTTCCTCTCTGAGAAATAGAGCCATCTTTTCTCTTCACCAGCAGGTTGATTCAGAGCACATTGTGAAGTTTGTTTTCTATTCCATTTTGAGAGTATTTCCACCTCCATGCCCCTCATGTGTTTGCTCATCCTTAGATGGGTCAGAGAATGCATTTGCCCCCACCCTCCGTGTTCTAGCCCAGAGAGACCTCACTCTGGGGACTTCCTGTCCTGTCACTCAGCTAGCCTCTTTTTGCAGTGGCTGCTCTTGAGCTCACTCTGAACTTCTGCTTCTGTTCCTCTTCTGTAAAAATAAGTGGCTGAGTTTAAAGATTTAAAGATTCTGCAGACTCTTCCTGGAAACGACCAGACAGCAAATATTTCAGACTCCACTCTGCCTGACTTTGGCTATAGACATACATAAAAGAATGGGCGCGACTGTGCTTCAACAAAGCTTTATTTATGGACACTGAAATTTGAATTTCATATCATTTGCACGTATCACAAAATATTTTTTTTCTTTTGATATCCCCACCAACCACTTATTTTCTTTAAGTTTATTACTATTATTATTATTTTAATAATCTCTGCACTCAACATGGGGCTCGAATTCAGGACAGGGAGATCGAGTCACAAGCTCTTCTGAATGAGGCAGCAGGGTGCCCCTCCCCCAACCATTTAAAGTGTAAAAAAACACTATGCTCAAAAATAGGTAGCAAGCCAGTAGGACTTAACCTCTGAGGTTAGCTTGCTCACCTCACAAAGAGATAGTTTAATTGCCTTTAAAGAGAGAGAGACTGGCTGCTCATTCTCCTCACCCTCTCCATTCTGCTTACCCTGGATCCCCGCCCTGCAGCTCCCGCCCTGGAGACCCTCAATGGAACTTGATGTCTGCGTAATCTGAATAGGTATCCTGGGGCTCCCGGGGCTTCCGCGGCCTGGGGTCTGAGAAGTGGAGGGTGGCATAATGGAGCTCCTCTCGGTTATTTGATTCTGAGGCTTGAGTGAATGATCTGGGTCCTTGGCTAGTGTGGGAAACAAAATGTAGCTCCTTCTGGTTCTTCTTACAGTCCAGGGAACCCGGAGGAGGGGCCTGAGAAGGGCTGCTTGGTTTGGCTTTCCGATTCTGAGCCTGAGGGAAAAACAACCACCTTTCTTTCTTTCTTTCTTTCTTTCTTTCTTTCTTTCTTTCTTTCTTTCTTTCTTTCTTTCTTTCTTTCTTTCTTTCTTTCTTTCTTTTCTTTCTTTCTTCCTTCCTTCCTTCCTTCCTTCCTTCCTTCCTTCCTTCCTTCCTTCCTTCCTTCCTTCCTTCCTTCCTTCCTCCTTCCTTCCTTCCTTCCTTCCTTCCTTCCTTCCTTCCTTCCTTCTGGCAATAAATAATGTCTGTGGTGTAAGCCACCTTTCTGTGGTTCTTTGCTGTGCCAGCCTGAGCAAACAGGCACAGGCAGTTCCATGTCACCACCACCATTCAATATGAGAACTGTTCCATCACCACCAAGCTCCCCTGCTTCCTATTTCTTTAAAGTCCTCATCATCCTCCTGTCTCCAACCCTGGTAACTACCAATCTGTCCTCCATCTCTATAATTTTACCATTTCCAGGGTGTTATAAAGATGGAGTGATGCATATAAGACCATTTGAGATTGGCTTTTTTCCTCCTTTTTTGGTCTCTAAGTTTTTCCAATTGGTAGCTTTTTTTTTTTTTTTTTAAGATTTTTTTTTATTTGGGCAGCCTGGGTGGATCAGTGGTTTAGTGCCACCTTCAGCCCAGGGCATGATCCTGGAGTCTTGGGATGGAGTCCCATATCAGGCTCCCTGCATGGAGCCTGCTTCTCCCTCTGCGTGTGTCTCTTCCTCTCTCTCTCTCTCTCATGAATAAATAAATAAAATCTTTTTTTTAAGATTAACAAAAAAATTTTTTTTAAGATTTATTTATTTATGAGAAACACACACACACAGAGAGAAATAGGCAGAGACACAGGCAGAGGGAGAAGCAGGCTCCATGCAAGGAGCCTGACGTGGGACTCGATCCTGGGCCTCCAGGATCACACCCTGGGCTGCAGGCGGCGCTGAACCACTGAGCCACCGGGGCTGCCCCCCAAAATTTTTTAAAGATTTTATTTATTTATTCATGAGAGACAGAGAGAGAGAGAGAGAGAGAGAGGCAGAGACACAGGCAGAGGGAGAAGCAGGCTTCCTGCGGGGAGCCTGATGCAGGACTCAATCCCAGGACCCCGGGATGACCTGAGCCAAAGTAAGATGCTCAATCCAGGAGCCCCTAACTGGTAGCTTTTTTAAAATGTTTGTTCCTTTTGATTGCTGAGAAGTATCCCATGGGGTTAGATGTACTTGTTTGGACTTTTAAAGAATACCAGGCACAGAGAAGGGGGGGGGTGCAGGGGCGAGGGGCAAGAGTGAAAGCAGGGAGGACACACAGGAAGTGAGGAGGTGCATGGAACTGCAGGAGTTGGGGAAGGTAGTTTGGGTGTATTCTGAAGGGGATTTGCTGATGTGTTGGTTGTGGGGTGGTAGAGAAGAGAAGAGCAAAAGATGACCTCAGGAATTTCAGTTTAGGCAACGGGGCAGATATGGTGCTATTTGTTAAGATGGTCCCAGTGGAAGAGAAGCCTACTCAGTCATAAGTTCTGTCTCAGACAGGCTAAGTCCAAGATGCCCTAGTAGACATCCAAACAGAGATGCTGCCTCAACAGTTGGCTGTGAGTCTAAGATTCAGGGGTGAGCTTGAGAGATGTAAAATTTAGAGTCATCACAGTAAATGTTCTCTCCTGAAAATATCCAGCATTTGTATAGAACACCTAACTAGGTGCCAGGCACTATTCGAAATGTTTTACAGGTACAATAAGCAAGGTGAATACTTAGAATGATCCTAGGTAGAAAAAAAAAGATGAAGAATGATCCTAGGTAATAAATACTACTATTTTCCCCACTTTATAGTTCAGGAAACTAAGACACAGAGAAGTTAAGAGACTTGTCCAAGAACACACAGCGTTAAAACCAGGATTGAACCCAGACAGGCTGGCTTCAGAGCCCTGATCTTAATCACTAAATATAATCTGCTTTTCAGTGATATTAATAATTATCACATCATTAATTATAATTAGTAACACCATCAAGGTGGTAATAATGGGACAGCTGCTCCATTCTGAGTAAGTGTATGTGTTCTAACTCTCAAACCAATTCTCAAAGGAAGCAGGAGGAGAAATGGAGGCTCAGAGGATACAAATGATTTGGTCCAAGTCTCACAAATAGTAGGTGTCAGAATCAGGACTTGAATCCAACACTCATACCTTTTCCACCTTGCCGTCCCTTGGGAAGATGGTTGGGACCATCTTGGGTTGGGACAGGAGAGGGGCCAGGGTAGAAGTCTGAGCAGGAAAAGAACAGGCAGGCAGCATGAGCCACTCACCAGGGGGCCAGAGTTAGGGACCACGTTGATGTAGTCCAGGATCGTGCTTCTCCGTGTGGCCCTGGGCCTTGGAGGGATCCCTGCCTGGTCCGGAGTCCCTGCCTGGGTCTGTTTCTTCCTCAGAATCTTCCTGCCAGGGAAACAACCCACCTGCAAGTACGCCCCAACACCTCCCCTGTCCCCAGCCCCAGATCCCACATGCCATTGCTCTGGCTCCTAACTCACATGACCAGGAGGAGGCAGAGGAAAAGAAAGGTCATGATGCCAGTTCCCAGAAATGTTCCATTGGAGAATGCTTTTGAGACGAGCCCCTTATCTGCACAAGGAAACAGCCATCTCTGAGCCTGTCCCATGGGCCTCACACCCACCGGCCCTTGGGCACTCAGGCTTTCAGCTCCCTTTCCAGAGGTTTTATCTGCAACCCCTCATGTCCAAGTCATGGAGACCCTGCTGCACCTCAGGACCAGGTGACAGGCCTTCCCATTTGGATTTCCCTTCGTATCCCCAGCCACAGGAATTGCTTGTCCTCTGCCAGCTCCTGCTTCAACCACAGGACTCTGGCTCCAGCCCCACTCAGTGTCCACCTCTGGGGGGCACCCACTTGGTCCCCTAACCTGGCAGCAGCAGGACGGCGGCGCTCTGAGCCCCGTGCATATTCCAGGCCTCGCAGCTGAGTCTGAGGCCAGAGCCCAGCGGCCCACGGAGGCTCAGGGAACTGTTGGCCCAGGGCCCCTCAGAGCTGGAGGTGACGGTCAAGGAGGCATTGCTGTGGTTCCGCTCCAGCAGCCCCTCCCCCAGGCGCCAGCGCAGGGTGGGGGCCGGGCGGGCGAGGGAAGAGCAGGTGCACTGCAGCGCCTCGCCCTCCCAGGAGCAGGAGGGGCTGAGCGGCTGCAGGGGGTCTGGGGGAGGGAGGAGAAGGGGTCAGCGGTGCCCCTGCTCCCCAGGCCCTGGGCATCCTGCCCCCAGGGGTCCCCACACTCACAGACCACAGAGAGGTGCAGGGAGACGTGCTGGGAGCCCAGCGAGTTCTGAGCTCGGCAGGTGAGTTCTCCTTCATGCTCCATTTGTATCTGAGGCAGCTCCAGTATCCCAGGGTCTGCAGGCTGCGAAGGGTTCAGAGTCTGTCCCCCTTGGGCCCAGCTCAGCCGGGCTGGGGGGTTGCTGTGGGTGACACAGAGCAGATGCAAGCTTTGGCCCTCCAGGACTGGGAGAGATGTGCCATTCCCGAGGTTTTCCAGGACTAGGGGAGGGAAGAGGCAGGACAGATGGTCAGCTGAGGGCACAGGGACCCCTTTGCATGCCAATATTCCAGATACCGATGCCCCCTGTGTAGTACCAAGTTTCTCTGTTCCCCTTCCTACCTGTCCTATTTTTGTGCAGGACCATCACTTTCAGGTTCTCTGGGGCATCTGAAACAGAGACAGGGTACTGGCTCTAGACTGGCCAGGGGCATCCCTCTGGACAGAGATGGGGGGGCGGGTCGAATCATCCGCTGACAGATTCTCCCCTGAGTGGCCGGAGGGAATAGACTGGTGAGAAGGACTGGTTTCTGTGATTTGGAATTTATAAAATATATTTGGCCTCTGTCCTGTTCCTGGTAGGGAGAGCTCCTAAAACCCTAGGAATGTCCTAAAGGAAGAGACCAAGAAAACTCTCTTGATATGCATAACAAACCCCTTTCCACCACAGCTGGGTTTATGTAAATGAGGGGACTTTTGGAAAGCACCTCAGGTTGGTGGCTGGTTGCCAGGAGAACCAACCTTGTGACCTGAGGCTTGGGGACTTAGACCCCACCCCTGACTTCCATGGTGGGGGAGGCTGGAGGTGGAGTCAGGCCAATCATTTGCTCAATCCTGCCTTTGTATTGAAACCTCCATAAAAACCCGAAAGTATGAGGTTTGGAGAGCTTCCAGGTCGGTGAACAGGTGGAGGTGCAGGGATGAGGGTGTACCCGGAGAGCAGCATGGAAGCTTAGGGCCCCCACACCACACCTGGCCCTACACATCTCTTCCATCTGCTGTTTTTTTTTTCCATAATAACCCGTGATCTAGGAAATAAAATATTCGTGAGTTCAGTGAGCTACTTTATCAAATTAAATCCAAGGAGAGTGTCATGGGAAACTCCAATCTATAGCCAGTTGGTCCACCTGGGCTTGTGACTGGCCTCTGAAGAGGAGGGAGGCTCTTGGACTGAGCCCCTTCACCTGTGGGATCTGACATGTCTCCAGGTAGACAGCATTCAGTGGAGTTGAATTATAGAACACTGGGCTGGCCGTCAGAGAATTGCCAGTCCCCAAAGGCCTGGGGTTCTGAGTGCCTTTAGAGCTCTGGGACCTTGCCTCCAGCCCGGGCCAGCCCCCCTCATCCCTCTCCCTTTCTGGAAACCAGGCCCCCAGCCAGTGGCACTCACACTGCACAGAGAGGTCCAGGGTGCGGCTCTGGGAACCAAGCCTGTTCTCCGCCCGGCAGGTGTAGCAGCCGGAATCCCCAGGCTTTACCCCGTGCAGCACCAGCTGGTGCTGCTCGAGGGTTCCAGGGCCCCGATGGTGGGACCAAGAGAGGATTCTGTCCTCCAAGGCCCAGCTCAGTGTGGCCGGGGGCTGGCTGTCCACAGCACAGAGCAGTCTCAGGAACTGGCCTTTCTCAACCTCTAGATGTGGGCTGTTGCCCTGGGGTTCCAGGGCTGTAGAGACAGAAGCAGCTAGAGGAAGTCTGCAGGGCGGAGCACCGCCTTCCTCCCTCCCTCCCTCCCTCCCTCCCTGCCTCCCTCCCTTCCTCGTCCTCCTGACGCCTGGAGGACCAGCCCCTCCCTCCCAGCCCCGAGGTACCTGGCGTGTTGTCACGGGAAATGCTGATCACCAGGTTTTTGGGAGCATCTGCAACAAGATTGAGATCTGGCTCTGGGGAGGGACGAGGAGTTCCTCACAGTAAGAGAGTGCACCCTCCGGGAAAAGAAAGTATGACTATCCGTGGGACACAAGCCATGGACAAGTGCCAAAGATGCTTGTGGACACGGAGCAGACTGCATCCCCAAGCCCCTCCAGGGCAGAGGCAGCATGGTGGGGCTCAACACTGGCCTCTCGGGACCCACCGCCAGACACATCTGTCCACTTGCACATCCTCTCCGTTCCTGCCTGCGCACCCTGATGCCCCACCATCAGACTCACAGGCAACATTAAGTTGAACGGTTTTCTCTGTGCTCACGCTCTTCCCGGCAAACTCTACACGGCAGGTGAGGTGGGTGCCATGGTCCTGGGGCCTCGGTGTGAGAATAAGCATGGAGAAGTAGGAGGATGTTGGTCTGCTCCTTTGGTCGGAGACGGCGGCCCCCATCCAGGAGAAAGTAGGGGCTGGACATTCCTCAAAGGCCCAGTTAAACACGCAGATGAGGGTCACCTGGCGCCCCGACTCCAGGACCTCTGGGACGAAGACCTCTGGCTTCTGCGTCAGGGCTGAGACAGAGAGAGGGCACGATCCTAGCCCTGGAAGGGGTGACCCCTGGTCTGTTCCCCCACAGACTCCCCTTTCCCAGTGTGGGGAGCGGTGGCGGGAAAGGCAGGGAGGAGGAGAGACCCCACCCCATTGTCCAGCTGGAGCCAGTTCTATACCTGTCACTTGCAGATAGAACTGGTTTCTCAGAAAATTGTATTGCACGTGTCTGCCTCTTTCCACCCGAAAGAAGTACATGGCTGTGTCCTCCACCTGGGCCTCTTTGATGAGCAAGGAACAACTCTGACTCTTGGGATCGCCAATAAGCTGGAATCGATCCGGGGGCACAGTTTGCACCTCTCGATACTGGTTGTTTGTGGCCACCGGCCTTCCGATGGCCGAGTCCGACCCAGCTGTGAACCAGTAGCCAAAAGCTGGGGTATCATCCCTCCAGCCTATCTGGGGGTAGGAGAGGGTACAGGGCACATGCACGCACAGGCCCTCTTGCACCTTCACGACCTTCTGCACTTGCAGTGAGAATCTTGGGTCCTGAGCCTGAGACCCTGAAGGAGACAGAGATTCAAGCTACACCCCCAGCCCAGACCACCCCACCCACCCTGCCTGGGCTCTCCCACCCCACCCCCACCCATCCAGGACCCTGCTGGCCCTGGACCTACTCACCGCCCCACAGCAGGGCCAAGAGTAGCAGCAGGAGCATCTTTGCACTAGGAAGTCCTTGGACCTGCCTTCAGACTGGCTCATTCCCCACACGCTGTGACTGTCAAGGGGCAGAGCAGAAGAGGAAGCACCGCGCAGAGAAGACAGAGGAAGCTGAGCTTCCCGTGATGTGTAAACTGCTCCTGATTCTGGGCTCCACGTGGCAGTCCCTGTCCTCTCCACTCCCCACCCCACCTCATCCACTAGGACTGGGTCTTTCCCTCAGGGGCCTACCTGGTGCTGAGGATTGCAGAGCCGATCCTTCGGGGAGCCAGCTCTGGGGGAGAGCGTGGAGGGCATGTGAGGCCATGGGGTCTGGGCAGGTGGAAGATAGGGGCTCTCCCACTGGGCTGGCCCTGGGTCACTGAGGAAGCAGAAGTGAAAGTGCACAGTGAACCCTTCTTCAGAGAGGTGCCTCTAGGGATGGTGGTTGGTGCAGAGATGGATTCTGGGGGTGGAGGAAGGGCTGGTCTTGAAATTTAGAATGTCCAGCTAAAGTTAACTTTCCTGGGACACCTGGGTGGCTCAGTGGTGGAGAGAGACTGCCTTCAGCTCAGGTCATGATCCTGGAGTCCTGGGATCAAGTTCCACATCCGGCTCCCTGCTGGGAGCCTGCTTCTCCCTCTGCCTGTGTCTCTGGCTCTCTCTGGCTCTCATGAATAAGTAAGTAAAATCTTTAAAAAAAATAATAAAGTTGACTTTCTTTCTCTATTTTTTATAAGGTTTTATTTATGAGAGAGAGAGCACGAGAGAGAGAGAGAGAGAGAGAGAGAGAGAGGACTCGAGAATGAGAAAGGGGAAAGGGCAGAGGGAGAGGGAGAAGCAGACTCTCTCGTTGAGCAGGGAACCTGATGTGGGACTCGATTCCAGGATCCTGGGATCATGACCTGAGCCTAAGGCAGACACTAAACCGATGGAGCCACTCAAGCGCCCCTGAAGTTGACTTTCAATTAAACAATGAATTTTTTTTTCTTTTTCTTCCTTTTTTTTTAACATGAATTTTTTTTAACGAAATATGTCCCAAATATTGCAATGGGACATTCTTGTATTAAAATTATTTGTTGTGGGGCGCCTGGGTGGTTCAGTTGGTTAAGCACCTGACTCTTGCTTTCAGCTCAGGTCATGGTCCCTGGGTCCTGGGATGGAGCCCCGATGAAGGCAGGCTCCCCACTGAGTAGGGAGCCTGCTTCCCCTCTCTCTCCCACTCTGCTTTTTTCCCCTCCCTGCTCCTGCACACTATCTCTCTCTCAAATAAATAAATAAAGCTTTATTATTTTTTTAAATATAGCTTTAAAAAATCAAAATTATTTGTTGTTCATATCTGAAATTCAAATTTAACTAGATGCCTTGTGTTTTTGTTTGCTAAATCTGGTAACCCTAGGCTGGTCTCTGTCCCATCCCTCCATCCTGGCTGGTGGGCTCACTGATCCCCTGGTCCACCAGAGGCTCCCACCCCCAAGACCTCAGTCCTCCTCTCAGGCTCCCCTTCTTCTGCCCTAAGATTGGATGCACTTACTTGTAATACTCGTTCTGAAAAGAACACCTGCTCTCACAGGTAAGGGGGATATGGAGCAAGTGGGATAAACTCCCAGATGTCCTCCTCACCCAGCCCTTCCCCTTGAGATGACCTTGGCCACATAGAGACAAGGGTTCCAACCACTGAACCTGGGGGTGGCAGGTATCATGCTGCACACTGGGGACACAGGCAAATCAGACACAGTGTCTGACCTCAAGGGGATCCAATTTGGTAAACGAAGCTTCTTCTGAGAATCAGAAAAGCACTGAAGTGCTCATAACCACTCCCCCTACCCCCTCATCCCTGCCGATGCTGGGACAGATGTTCATGCAGAAGCCAGGAGAGGTCTCCTGGAGGAGGTGACATGTGGCTGCCTCTGTCCTTGCTCTCATGTTCACTGTACTCATGCGCTCAGGTGGCTATAACAAAGCACCACAGACTAAATGGCTTAAACAACAGAAAAATTATCCTTCATCCTTCTGAAGTCTGGGAGCCCAAGATCAAAGTGTTAGCATGGTTGGTTTCTTCTCAAGCCTCTCGCCTTGGGGGTATAGACACCATCCTCTTGCTGTGTCTTCATGGGGTGGCCCCTCTGTGTATGTCTGTGTCCTGATCTTCTACTTCTCCCCCTTCTCCTTCTTCAAGTGGGCTAACGCCCAGTGTGGAACCTAACGCGGTGTTTGAACTCATGACCCTGAGATCAAGACCTGAGCTGAGATCAAGAGTTGGACAAATAACTGACTGAGCCACCCAGAGGCCCCCTCTGATGTCTTCTTAGGAGGACACCAGTCCTACTGTATTTGAGCTTGCTCTATGATCTCATTTTAACGGAATTACCCCTTTAAAGGTCCTATTTCCAAATATAGTAGCAATCATAGATCCTGGGGTTAAGACTTTAACATATGGGGACTCCTGGGTGGCTCAGTGGTTGAGTATCCGTCTTTGGCTTGGGGTGTGATCCCGGAATCATAGAATTGAATCCCACATCGGGCTCCCTGCATGGAGCCTGCTTCTCCCTCTGCCTATGTCTCTGCCTCTCTCTCTGTGACTCTCATGATTTAAATAAATAAAATCTTAAAAAAGAAAAAGACTTCAACATATGACCAGGGCAGGGGGCACAATTCAGTCAGTCCATAATATCTGTTTTGGCGCTCTGATCCAGGTCCCTGCTCCCCAACCTGGGCTTTATCAGGGGAGACCCAGGATCCCTTCTCCCAGGGAGCCTCCTGTCCAGGGGTTACAACGCAAGCTCAGAGAGGAAGGGCCTCCCACGGAGAAGAGGGAGAGGGAGGGAAGGATGCCCCAGTCCTCATATGGGCTTATTCTGATTGTGCTACTGACAATTCCCTGATTTTCTTTCTTTCTTTTTCTTTCTTTCTTTCTTTCTTTCTTTCTTTCTTTCTTTCTTATTTTCTTTTCTTTCTTTTTCTTCTTTTTCTCTTTCTTTCTTTCTTTCTTTCTTAATTTCTTTCTTATTTTCTTTCTTTCTTTCTTTCTTTCTTCTTTCTTTCTTTCTTGATTTTATTTCTTTATTCATGAGAGACAGAGAGAGAGGCAGAGACATAGGCAGAGGGAGAAGCAGCCTCCCTGATGGGAGCCTGATGTGGGACTCCATCCCAGGACCCCTGGATCACAACCTGAGCCAAAGGCAGACGCTCAGCCACTGAGCTACCCAGGTGCCCAAATCCTTGATTTTCATATTGTCCTTAGTTGCAGAAGATGATAATATGGCAGGGGGAGAAGGTTTGAATCCTTGGGATGTCCCCGTACATTTCTTTGCAGCCTCCTATGAGTCTATAGTTTTTTCAAAATGAAGTTAAAAGCAAACTAAAATATTCACTCATATATGGACTATAAAAAATAGTGAAAGGGACCATAAGGAAAGGGTAGTAAATTGAGTGGGGAAAAATTAGAAAGGAAGACAAACCATGAGAGACTCCTAACTCTGGGAAACAAAAGGTTGCAGAAGGGGAGGTGGGTGGGGGGATTGGGTAACTGGGTGATGGACACTAAGGAAGGCATGTGATGAGATGAACACTGGGTGTTATATGTTGGCAAATTGAATTTAAATTAAAAAAATGTTTTAAAGCAAACCAAAATAGATAATCCCAAAGCACAGCAACAACAGTCTGATGAGTCTATTAGACACCTGCTCAGAAATCTGTAACGTGCATCTCAAACTTAACGTGCTTCATGCAGCCCTATTTCTCACCACAAACCTTTCCGGCTATCTAAATATTTTTATGTGTCACCAAGTCCTGACTGCTTCCTTTACCTCACTCCATACACAACTACCCACAAGACCCATTAGCTCAACTTCTTAGGTATTAAAAAAGTCTATCCATTTACCCCCACCCCCACTACCATTCGTTACCTCCTGCAAGATGTATCGGTCTTAGCACTATTGACATTTTGAGTCCGATGGTTCTGGGAGGGGAGGGATAGGGACCGTGGCAGGAAGTCCAACAAGAGCCCTGGCTTCACCTCTCAGATGCCAGTGGCACCCCGTCCACTCTAGCTGGGACTGGGACAACTAAAAATGTCTCCAGACATCGCCGCCTATCCCCTGATGGCAACCTACCCCTTGATGGAGAATGACTGCCCGCATCCCAGCCACCACCTTCACTCCTCCGTGTGACACCAGTGATTGATTATTCTCGCTGCTCCCACTCTGCCCCCTCCATGGTGGCTTCTCAACACAACAGAGTTACTATTTTTCAAATATAAATCCATCCAGGTCCCTCTCTTACTTAAACGTTTCAATGGTGTCTTGCTATATTCATGAGAATACCCAAACTGCTCACCCTATCTCACCATGACCTCCCCAAGCTCACTTTGAACCCTCTTTTGCTTTGCTTCCGCATTCTGTCAGGGATCCCCACTGTGTTTCTCACTCACAGCAAGTCTGTTCACACCTGGGGACTGGAGGGGGGATGACCCTAGGGGTTGTCCAGAATGCTGTTGGGGGGGGGCTGCTCCTCCTACCCTTCTGAGTTCAAAGTCGTCCACGTTTCCCCTCCCCCACAGCCTTCTGAATTTCCTGTGGCTTCTTGGGCCCTTCCTCTAAGTGACCAAACCACTTCCACCCCTCTCCCAGGCTTGCCCAGACAAGAGCCAGGTGGCTACCCAAGGCCCCCAGAAATCTTTTTCCTTCATCCTAACATCTCTCTTCTCTGCCCAGGAGTGTTCAGATTCTCTCTGAACATATTCCTTTAAGACAAACGAACAGGGGCACCTGGGTGGTTCAGTGGTTGAGCCTGTACCTTCGGGGCTTAGGTCGGGATTCCCAGGTCCTGGGATCGAATCCCGCATCGGGCTCCCCTCAGGGAGCCTGCTTCTCCCTCTGCCTTTGTCTCTGCCTCTCTTTGTGTATCTGTCATGAATAAATAAATTAAATAAAAAAAAAAAGAAAAAGAAAAAACTACCAGCTCTGCAGGCCTCCCCTCTCCTCTCATTAACAAATGTTGCGTATCTGCTCCATTTACCCCTGATGTCACAACGGAGGCGCTAAGATAGACTTTGAGAGGAAGTGAGACAAAGGTGGGGCGCGGGTATGGGGCGAGAGAAGTTGAGAGGGAAGAGAGAGGTAGTTAGCTCTGGACTGGGCCTGGGGAGGAAGCAGGGGTGTGGGCCTGAGACTGGAGCGAGGCATCGAGGGGATGTAGGAAAGGGTCCCAGTTAAGGATGAAGAGTCGGGGACTGGCTGCAGTTGAGGCCCTGAGTGCCGAGGGGACTCTAGTAGGGGAAAGGGGCACCTTATCCTCCCCAGCCCTTACACACACACACACCGTCCTCTTCCTGTCATCTGTCCGCAAAGGACCTGTCCCCGGTGCCTCGCCGTCTCCACCGCAGTTCAGGGCGCCGCCGCCAGGAGGCGCGCCACCTCCGAAGCGCCGAGGACCCCCGCGGAGCCCCGGGCACGAGGGCCGGTGCTGCTGATGGTGGTGCTGGAGAAGCCGCAGCTCCACGGGGACTATTTCCCTGGTGCTGCATATATTTGCAATCTCGGCTCTTCCCAAGAGGCTACGTTGATTCTCATTGCACCTGCAAATTATGACTGTTCTTTCACTGCATCTCAATAGACCGAGTCTCTGCGGGGGGTGGGGGGAGCTATTAAAGAAGTCACCGTGACCACTCTCCTTCCCTCACTGCAAACCACCCTCCCCAATTTAAAACACTTCAGTAGGCGCGCCTGGCGCGCCTAGGTGGCTTAGTTAAGTATATGCTCCTGGGGTCCTGAGATCGAGCCCCAAGTTGGCTCCATGCTCAGCGGGGAGCCTGCTTCTCCCTCTTCCTCTGCAGCCCTCCCTCCTCATTCTCTCTCTCCCATTCTCTCTCTCTCTCTCTCTCTCTCTCTCTCAGATAAATACATAAATACTTAAAAATAAACAAATAAAACACTTCAGTACTGTCCCATGCTCACACATCATTCTCAAATGGAGTCCTGCCCAGGCACACTCACCATGTGACAGCCAGGGGGGGAAAACATGTTCCTGTGATGGCTTCATCTGGGCTATAACAGAGATATCACAGACTGGGTGGCTTAAGCAGGGAACATTCACTTCTCACAGTCTTGGGTCCGCAAGTCCAAGATCAAGGAGCTGGCTGATTCTGTATCTTGGAAGAGCCCACTTCCTGACTCACAGAGGAGAACTTTCTAGACCGCCTTGCCCTCACAGGGTGATAGGAGGGCCCAGGGAGTCTCTGGGGCCTCTTTTACAAGGGCACTAAGTCCCATTCAGGAGACCTCCAGCCTCACGGCCTAATCACCTCTCCAAGGCACCACCTCCTACTACCATCACATGCGGGGGTCCGGTAAATTTCAACATACAGATTGGGGGGGGGGGGGTGACATAGTATATAGCATGTGGTGTTATCAGGTCCCATCCTCGAATTGTCTAGGTTGGGGTTGTGTTCTCAGCTGGACCTTCACCCTTTTCTCTTCAAGTGGAGATAGCATATTAAAAAGCAAGAAGGTGAGAGAAATACTACTACAGGATAAATTTGGATTTGCTAATTTCTAGTATAAGGAAAAATTTTGTAAGTTCAGTGCTTTGTTTTCAGATGTAATTGCTATTCACTGGCATGTGTTTTGACAGTCCGTGTGAACTACCTATTTTCTTTTCTTTTTCTTTTTTTTAAAAAAGATTTTATTTATTTATTCATGAGAGACACACAGAAAGAGAGAGAGGCAGAGACACAGGCAGAGGGAGAAGCAGGCTCTATGCAGGGAGCCTGATGTGGGACTCGATCCCAGGACTCCAGGATCACGCCCTGGGCCAAAGGCAGGCACAAAACCACTGAGCCACCCACGGATCTCCAACTATCTATTTTCCAAAGTGAAATACTAACTCTTTACGTGAGGACCCAAGGCTCTCTGTGATCTGGTTCCTGTTTACTTCCCCAGCTTACTATCTCTTTACTCCAATACTTTAATTTTTTTCCCTTTAATAAAGTGTAAAGCAGCCCCTGCTGGCATTGACAGACAGGCCCTGGTGTTCTCCTATTAAATATAAATGATTTCACAGGATTTCACACCAGACAAACCCACTTTGTGACTGGAGTAGAATAAGATAAAGATAAGACTACTCCATAGTCATGCCTTAACACAGACACATCGTCTAAGCCACAAAATGACGACATAGCCCCCATCCCCACCCCAGTCCAGGATAACATGAATGACTGCAGAATATTTATCAATTACAGCTTTAACCTTTGTTATGGACTGAATGTTGTATTCCTCCAACATTCATATGCTGAAGCCCTATTCCCCAGTGCGTTGGTATTCAGAGAGGGGACATCTGGGAGATGATTTGGTTGTGAGGGTAATTTCCTGAGTGAGATTTGTGCCCTTACAAAAGAGACTGCGGAAAGTACCCTTGTCCCTGTGAACCAGGACATGTGCTCTCACCAGGTGCCAGATATGTTGGTACGTTGATCTTGGATTTCTCAGCCTTCAAAACTGTGAGAAATAAATTTCTGATGTCTGTAAACTATCCAGTCTGTAGTGCTCTTTTAAAGCAGCCTGAACTGACTAAGACAGATACCTATTAGAGCTGAGACATCACTTGGTAAGCTGGCATATATTCATCTAACTAAAATCCTTACCAAGGTAATTGAACATTTCTGACTCTAGAAAATACTGTCCATCATGCCCTTTCCTATCAATGCCAGTGTTCAGAGCTAGAGTCTTGGCCGTGTGGATAAGGAGCAGCTTGAGGAAGAGAGCCCCTACCTTCTCAGCTATATTCACCTGATATTTAGTCCCTTTAACACACAGCTGGCAGGGAATGAAAAGTGCTGGCAGCCTGCCCTTTCCTGGGAGGGTACCATAATTCTCGACTTGGGACTTGGAGGAGAGGAAGCCTTGTGTTCTTGCTCTACCTACCTGGAATAGAGTTTCCATTATCCTGAACTGGTATAGGGATGGAAGTGGAACCAGCAACATTATTCTTAAAAGCCAAAACTGGGAACAATTGAAATGTCCATTAACTGGTGAACACATAAATGAAATGTGGTATATACTCACACAATGTAATAATATTGAGAACAAAATGTCATTAGCTATTAGTGTGTGCTCTAACATGGTTGAACCTCAGAAATGTAATACTTAGTGAAAGATAGCAGACACAATAGACTTTATATTATGTGATTCCATGTATATGAAATATTTATAAAAACAGTTCATCAGTTCATTAGAGATTGAAAGCAGATCAATGATTTCCTGGAGCTGTGAAGGGAGAGGTATTTATTGCAAATGGGCATAAGGGTCCTCTTTAGGCTAATCAAAATGTGTAACAATGACTATATAACTCTATAAATTTACCCAAAAATCGTTGAACTGTACACTTACAATGAATTAATTTTACACTGTATAAGCTATACCTCCATAAAGCAGTTATTAAAAGTCTGCTGGGAGGACACCTGGGTGGCTCAGCGGTTGAGTGTCTGCCTTTGGCCAAGGGCGTGATCCCAGGATCCGGGATCTAGTCCCACATCCGGCTCCTTTCAGGGAGTCTGCTTCTCCCTCAGCCTGTCTCTGCCTCTCTCTGTGTGTCTGTCATGAATGGATGGATAAAATCTTAAGAAGAAAAAAAAGGTCTGCTGGGGACTTCTGCTTCTTAGCATAAGAGAGTATAGGGTACAGAATTCTCCTCCTGTAAAAAACTGGAATGCCAAACAAAATATAAGAAGCCTCTGTTTTCATACGTGAAACGTTTCGCACCTGCCTTCAGCCCAGGGCGTGATCCTGGAGTCCCGGGATCAAGTCCCACATCAGGCTCCCTGCATGGAGCCTGCTTCTCCCTCTGCCTGTGTCTCTGCCTCTCTGTCTCTCATGAATAAATAATAAAATCTTTAAAAAAGGGAGGGGGACTGAAACTTCACTGGGTTGAAGAGACAGACTTGAGGGATAAGGAGACCGACATAGCTAACATATGTAGGTCAGAGTTTCAGACAATAGAGAGTATTGTGAAGAAAGGGTTCAAGGTCTCCAAGAAAGGTCCTTGAGTGGTTGGCAAAATAAGAATCTGCATGTGCACAGGGTAAAACCCAATGAGGCCAAATGAGAATATATATTTTTTAAAGATTCTATTTATTTATTCATGAGAGGCACACAGAGAGAGGCAGAGACACAGGCAGAGGGAGAAGTAGGCTCCCTGAAGGGAGCCTGAAGTGGGACTCTGATCCCAGGACCCTGGGATCACGACCTGAACCAAAGGCAGTTGCTCAACCACTGAGCCACCCAGGTGCCCTGAGTAATTTCTAAGGGGAGAATAATTACTGGAGAGTTATTAGATGGGAGATTCCCAGTGCTCACAAAGGGCTTGGTCTTGTGTATATTCCCTCCAGCCAGAGTGAAAATATCTCCTTGAATCCATGGGGCATTCAGTAAAATCACCAAAAGGGCCATGGCATTCAAGTGAAAGAAAATTAGTCAAACACTAGACCTGTCTTAGGAGGAGCTGAAAATTAAAGAATCTTAGGAATATGGCCCAGAGGTGCCTGGGTGACTCAGTCAGTTAAGCGCCTGCCTTCAGCTCAGGTCATGATCCCAGGGTCCTAGAATTGAGCCCTACATGGGTCTCTCTGCTCAGTAGGGAGCCTGTTCTCCCTCTCCCTCAGCCCCTCCTCCTGCTTGTGTTTTTCATTCTCTCTCTGTCAAATAAATATTTTTAAAAATTGGTCCAACATGCAAGTAACTTAACTGCTTTTAAAAAAATGACTAGTGTTTTTAAAGGAATACAACAGGGGATCCCTGGATGGCTCAGCGGTTTGGTGCCTGCCTTTGGCCCAGGGCGTGATCCTGGAATCTCGGGATCAGTCCCGCGTCGGGCTCCCTGCATGGAGCCTGCTTCTCCCTCTGCCTGTGTCTCTGCCTCTCTCTGTGTGTGTCTCTCGTGAATAAATAAATAAAATCTTTAAAAATAAGCAAATAAATAAAGGAATACAACAAAACCAAGCAGTCAGCCACATAAAATTGATAATTTCCAGTATTCAATGAAAATTACTAGACACACAAAGAAGTATGAACACATGAGAAACACACTCAACAAGAGAAAAGTCCTCCAGTGGAATCAGAGTCAGACATGACACAGAGGGCAGAACTAGGAGACAAAGACATTAAAAGAGTTATTACAAGTATGTGCCGGAAATATTGAAGGATGTAAAGGAAAAAATTACCATTATATAATAAGCGAAGAAGTATAAGATTAAAAACAGGATGTGTAACTTTTTAAAAAGATTTTTAGGGCAGCCGGGGTGGCTCAGCGGTTTAGGCCACCTTCGGTCCAGGGCATGATCCTGGAGACCCGGGATCGAGTGCCACATCGTGCTCCCTGCATGGAGCCTGCTTCTACCTCTGCCTGTGTCTCTGCCTCTCTCTCTCTCTGTGTCTCTCATAAATAAAAAAATAAAATCTTTAAAAATAAGTAAGTAAGTAAATAAATGAATAAATAAATAAATAAATGAATAAAGGAATAAAACAAAACCAAGCAGTCAGCCACACACACAAAAAAATCTTTAAAAAGATTTTTATTTATTTATTCATGAGAGACACAGAGAGAGACAGGCAGAGACATAGGCAGAAGGAGAAGCAGGCTCCCTGAGGGGAGCCCAATGCAGGACTCAATCCCAGGACCTCATGACCTGAGCCAAAGGCAGATACTCAACCACTGAGCCACCCAGGTGTCCTGGAAATGTGACTTTTTAAAAAGAGTTTATTTATTTATTTGAGAGAGGAAAGCACATACATGTGTGTGTGAAAGAGCAGGGGGAGGGTGGAGGGAAAGGAAGAGAAAATCTCAAGCAGACTCTGCTAAGGACAGAGCCCAATGCAGGGCTGGATCTCATGACCCTGAGATCATGACCTGAGCCAAAATCAAGAGATGGATACCAAATGACTGAGCCACTCAGGTGCCCCCAAGAAATGTAACTTTTAAAGAAGAAAATACATTATCTGCAATGAGAGTTCCATTGAACAATAGATTCAACATTGTAGAAGAATGATCAGCAAACTTGGAGATGTAGCAGTAGATCCTGTTCGAACAGCAGACAGAGGGGGGGGAAGGGTCTGTAAAACGGCAAACAGATGTTCAGGGCCCTGTGAGATAGCATCAGGCCACATAACATATGTAAAAGGAGAGGCCCAGAGAAGATGAGAGAAAGGAAGAATAGAAAAAAAAATATATATATATATACATTTAAATAAATATTGGCTTCACTTTTACAAATTTGATTGTAATTGTAAAACCACAGACTCAAGGTACTCTGCAAATGCCAAACAGGATAATATCTTTCTTCCTTTCTCCCTGTCCCTTCTCAACACACACACACACACACACACACACACACCCCAAGGCATATATTAATCAAATTATTTAAACCCAGGGAAAAAAGAGAAAATATTAAAACTGGCCAGAGAAAAAGACAAACTACAGATGGAAAAAAAAAAAAAAAAAGGAAGGAAGGAAGGAGGAAGGAAGGAAGGAAGAAAAAGCTTTACAGAATTCTCACAAGAAACTATGAAAGACAAAAGAATTTGAAGAACTGAAAGGGAAGAAAATGTTACCCTAAACTTCTTTATCCCATAAAAAAATATCTTTGCAAGCTAAGGGAAACAGAAACTCCTCTAGATAAATAACAGCTGAGAGAATTCGCCACCAGCATACCTACAATCACAAGAAAGATAGATTCAGGCAAAAGGAAAGTGAAACCTGAAGGTATACGAAGGAATGAAAAGCTACTGAATGGTTAATATGTGGATAAATATGAAATAGTTTATTTTTCTAATTTAAAAAATCTCTTTAAAATTCACTGCTTGGCTATTTTTTTAAGATTATTTATTTATTCACAAGAGATATATAGAGAGAGAGGCAAAGACATAGACAGAGGAAGAAGCAGGCTCCATGCAGGGAGCCAGATTTGGGACTCAACCCCAGGGCTCCAGGATCTTGCCCTGAGCCAAAGGCAGATGCTCAACCACTGAGCCACCCAGGCAGTCCTAAAATTCACTGCTTTGAGAAATATTATGAGATTTATAACAATATATTATGGGGTTGAATTTTGGGCTTATCCAAATCGAATTACAATAAGCACACAGAAGCAAAATATTACATGGAGTATACATAATTCAATTAATAATAACGAAAAAATCTGTCTATGTCCTCATTCACCCTCCCCACCATGGATGTGGAACCATCAGGAAGAATCTTAAGGATCAGAAGTGAAGAGGTATTATTTCTGGAGAGGAGGTGGGGTCGAGTCCTCTAGTATTTCCTTGTTCCACAGAGTAGTGCAGGGGTGAGTCTAGGATACTGTGGTTTGACAGATCCTCAGTTACAACTTGCAGACTTACCCCCTTTGGAGCCTCTGAACCTGTAGGGGAAACACAGTTCTGAGATAAGAGGCCAGTTCTGTGGGTAGCTTGCTCTGGAGAGGACAAGAAGAGTGAAACCACCCAAGGTGTCCCAAAATCTGGGATGCTGTGAGAAAGGACTTCTCACCTGGTATAGTAGATCCAGGTGAGGCCATAGGTGGAAAGGAAGCCAGCCCCCATGAGGGCCCCTCTGATCAGGGTGAGGACCAGAGGCCAGGTGCCCCCCTGCTCCCCTGAGTTCTGGGGGCAGGAACTGGAGGTACCTACAGGAGGAGGAGAGAGAAGAGGAGGAGAGTGAGTTTCCTTTAAAAAAAAAAAAAAAAAAAAAAAAAGGGGATCCCTGGGTGGCGCAGCGGTTTGGCGCCTGCCTTTGGCCCAGGGCGCGATCCTGGAGACCCGGGATCGAATCCCACGTCAGGCTCCCGGTGCATGGAGCCTGCTTCTCCCTCTGCCTGTGTCTCTGCCTCATTCTCTCTCTCTCTCTCTCTCTGTGACTATCACAAATAAATAAAAAAAAAAAAAAAAAAAAAAAAAGATTTATTTATTTGAGAGAGAGTGAGAGCCAGACAATCACAGAGAAAGAGGCAGAGGGAGAAGCAAAGGGAGAAACAGACTCCCCTCTGAGCAGAGAGCCCAATGATAGACTCAATCCCAGGACCCTGAGATCATGACCCAAGCCAAAGGCAGACGCCTAACTGACTGAGCCACCCACTCACTGAGAGGGAGTTTCCTGAATTCCGAACCTTAGTCCCATTCACAGCCCCCTGTCAGAATGCAGGTGTCCCGCACATACTCACCCTGCATAACTAGGTTCAGGGAGACGTGGTTGGAGTTCTGCAAGTGCTGAGCTCGGCAGGTGAATTCTCCTTCATCGCCCAGGACCAGCCGGGGCAGCTCCAGGACCCTGGGATCCGAGGGCTTGGAGGGGCTTAGGGTCAGGCTTCCTCGGGACCAGCTCAGCATCACAGGGAACTTGTGGTCAGTATCACAGACCAGGCGCAGAGACTGGCCCTTCTGAACTCGCAGAGAGGTGGCATTGCCCAGGGCCTCTGGTACTAGGGGACAGAGAGAGCCAGAAGGGCACAGCTGAGGGCCCCTTCTCTCCCTCTGGCCTTCCACAGACACGGGTGTGGAAAATAGTGTCTCTCAGACAAGTGTTACCAGCAAAGGCAAGTAAGAGTGACGAGCCATCTGGTGGGGTGGGGAGAAGGAATGGTACCCAATGAGGCCAGGACAGGTGAATGGCTCCCTGAGCGAGAGCTGGCATGTCTGGACATGGCAGAGAACATCCCAGGAGGCGGTCCCTTTGATGTATGATTCTGACGAGGGGCATGGACACACGTAGGTCTGACCTGGAGACTCGCGCACAGGTGTTGCTCCCAGGCTTTCCTCTGAGGGCCACAGGGAACCATGGGAGGGTCTAGACAGGGGAGGAACAGGGCCAGATCTAGGGAAGGTGGAGGCACCTTTGGGCCAGGGTGGGCTAGAGGGGACGGTGGGGATGGGGGCAGAGACTGGCAGGCCAGAGAGGAAGCTGGTCCAGATGCAGGTGGTCTCACCATGTCCAGGTAAGAGAAGGTGGAGGCCCGAGGTGGGGCTGCTGCCGTGGGGATGGAGAAAGAGAGCCACTTAAGACATTTTCCTGAAGTTGAGTTTGCAAAACTCGCTGGTTGTGGGGAACATTGGGTGGGGCACAGAAATGTCTAAAGTGACTTCCAGGGATGCCTGAGTTGTTCAGCGGTTGAGACCTGGGTGGCTCAGGGTGTGATCCTGGATTCCTGGGATCAAGTCCCACATTGGGCTCCCTGCATGGAGCCTGCTTCTCCCTCTGCCTGTGTCTCTGACTCTCTCTCTCTGTGTGTCCCTCATGAATAAATAAATAAAATCTTTTAGAAATAAATAAAAAAAGTGACTTCCAGGATATGGACTCAGGTTGCTCAGGTGGGAAAGGCCTCCCCAAGGTAGCAGAGGGGGCTCAGGATGATCTGGACTGGACAGAGATGGACAGAGACTGGGAGGATCCCTGGGCAGACACAGGACTGGAAGCACCAGGGCACAGGCTTATTCACGGCGTCATGCAGAAAGCAGCCAGGGGCCCAGTGCCCAGCTATAGGAACTTGTATCTAAGGCTCCTGGTGGGACAGAGATGTCATGGCCACAGGGAGAGTGGAGAATCACGAAAAGGGTCCGATGGGAAAATGAGAGGAGAGAGGTCAGGGGAGAGAAAGCAGCCATGGTGACAGTGAGTGGTCAGCTAGGATTCAGAGTGACCCCAGAGAGTCCAGCCAGGTGGTGGGGTGAGGCAGATTTGGGACCAGGGAGCGATTAAGGGGCAATGGGGCTTCATTGCGCCAGACCCTTGCAACATTCCCTTATTTGACCTCTGAGATACCAGTTGTGCCTCAGACCTCACCCACCTGTGCTGTTTCCCCTGAAGATGAGGATGGTCAGGTTGTGTGGGGCATCTGAAACAGAAACAAATAATCGGCCACCTGCAGTATGATGAGGTGGCCGTGAGCAAGGGGATGGAGCCTGGGTACTTGCTCCATCTTGATTCTGTGGCTCTAAGAATTCTTCCCGAGTATCCCACTCAAGCCCTGCCTCCCCCTCCCTAGCACTCACAAGACACGTTTAGCTGGATGGTCCTCTCTGTGCTCACACCAGCTCCAGGGAAGGTCACTCGACAGGTAAGGCTGGTGCCGTGGTCCTGGGGCCCTGGTGTGAGGGTGATCACAGAGGCGTAGCGACTCTTGGAGCCCCAGGAGGGGAGGGCGACCCCGATCCAGGAGAATGTGGGGCGTGTTCCCCTCTTACAGACCCACGGCACACTACAGGTAATGTTCTTGGGGTGGCCAGATTCTAGGGGCTCTTGGATGTGGATGTCAGGTGTCTTTGTCAGAGCTGAGGAGGAGAGAGACAGAGAGACAGAGATCCTGGAGATGGTACCTGAGTGTGCCCCTAGAAGCAGCCTCTACCCCCAGGCCAGCTGTCTCCTCCTCAGACAGGATGGAAATCAGGGATCCCCTCCTAGTCCTGCCCCAGGAGCCCTCAGGACCCATGCATGTGGCATGTGTCCTTTTCTTGGCCCCATTTCTTACCCGTCACATGCACGGAGAGCTGGTTCTGTAGGTAATTATATCTCACATAAGACCCTCTCTCCACCCTGAAGAAGTATGTCCCCGAGTCCCTTCTCTGTGCATCTTTGATCTCCAGGGAGCAGTCATATTCCAGGGGGTTTCCAAGGAGGCAGAATCGGTCCTGGGTCCCCTCCTGTACTTTACGATGTGGGTTGTTTGTGGCCACTGGAGCATCCTGGGACGTAGAGGCCCCTTCCCGGAACCAGTAGCCATGAACAGGGTCAGAGTCAGCCCAGCCATTCTTGGGGTAGAAGAAATTGCAGGGCACAGAAATACATAGGCCCTCCTGCACCGTCAGGGACTCCTGAACTTGCAGCCAGTACCTCGAATCGGAATTAGAGAACCCTGGAGGGAATGGAGCCAGTGGAGGCAATGGAGGCAGTGGCTTCTGCCTGCTCAGCCTCTTCCCCTGGGCCCACTCACCTGCCCACAGCAAGGGCAGCACCAGCGGCAGCAGCAGCATATTTGAGATGGAGGGTGTGTGGGCTTCCTGTGGGTGAAGGAGAGGTGCCAGGGAGGAGCCTGAGTCCTGGTGGTTCTCAGAAGAGGAACTGCAGCCCCAGAGCTGGCCCCATCTCTGCACAGAGCCTGCCACATTTCCTGGCCAGAGACCCAGAAGACGCCCTCCCCAGGAAGGAGAGGCCAGCACCTGACTGCGTGTCCTGCCCCCATCTTGGCACTTCCCTATGGCACCAGAGCCTGGACTGGGATTTCTGAGGACATGTGAGGCATGAGACACAGTGAGTCTCCTCGTCCTCCAACTGAGGTGATTGTCTGAGCAGCATGGTCTATACTGGGAGCTAGTCAGTTCCTGGCTAGATCTGGAGGGGTCACAGCTTCATCTAGAGCTTCCAGGTTCTAAAGGATTCTTTAGGTTTGTGTGAGTGTCTGGAGCAGAAGAAAAGAAGGAGTCCTGGGTGTAGTGAAGGCAGGAGCCATTCATTCATTCATTCATTCATTCATTCATTCCCCAAATACTTAGTGAACATCTGTGTTGGGGGACCTGGAGACAAGCCAGTTGGGCCTAACCTGGTCCACCTTGTGACATGGTCCCCACCCAGGGTGCCAATTCCTCCCCAGCCACACAATACTGTCCCTGGGGGGTTCAGAGCTGCAGGCACCTGTGACTTTGCCATGTGTCCTTAGGTATTTTCTAAAAATACGAGTACGAGATTATTTTTGACATGTAGTAAACAAGAACAACTCTCTTCAAGCTGCAAAACTTGAACTATACCCATTAAAGAACAACTCTCCATTCCCCTCTCCTCCCAGTCCCTGCAACCACTGTTGCATGCTTTGTCTTCAGGAATTTGACAATTTTTTTTTTTTAAGATTTTATTTATTCATGAGAGACACAGAGACAGAGGCAGAGACACAGGCAGAGGGAGAAGCAGGCTCCGTGCAGGGAGCCTGACGTAGGATTCAATCCTGGGTCTCCAGGGTCACGCCCTGGACTGAAGGCGGTGCTAAGCCGCTTAGCCACCCGAGCTGCCCCTTGTTCTCAATTCTTTTGCATATGTACCCAGATGTGGAATTACCAGATTATATGGCAATTCTATTACTAATTTCTTTCTTTTTTTTTTTTAATTTTTATTTATTTATGATAGTCACAGAGAGAGAGAAAGAGAGAGAGGCAGAGGGAGAAGCAGGCTCCATGCACCAGGAGCCCGATGTGGGATTCGATCCCGGGTCTCCAGGATCGCGCCCTGGGCCAAAGGCAGGCGCCAAACCGCTGCGCCACCCAGGGATCCCTCTATTACTAATTTCTTGAGGAAAGGCCATACCCTTTTGTGAACCTTCTCTATTACCACGTCAAGCTAGCTGTGACTACTCTTGTGATTCTGGACGTTCAAATTCAGCCCTCCCTGACATCCCCAGTTGGATGTCAAGTGGCTTCTCAGAATGAACATCATCCTTCAAAACCCAGCTCTCTGAAGTCCTCCCCATAAGAGGACTCTGCCCTTCCAGCTGCTCAGGGGAGATACTGGGCATCATTTTTGCTCTTCTCTATCCCCCACCCCCTCCTCCATTAGAACATGCTGTTAGCTTGACCTTCAGAATATATCTAGAAATATTCCCCCACCTGCAGTGTATCCTTGGCCCAGCGCACCTGGACAACCACCCCCCACCCCCAGGGCTGTGCCACATCTCTTTTTTGCTCCCACGGACGCAGTCTGGCTGATTCTGAACTGAGTAGCCATGGGGATCCTCCTAAATGAGGGTCCTAGCATGTGTCTGCTCTCCTTGAAGGCTGCAGTGGTCTGCAGTGGTCTTCCACAGGATCTGCATCATCCTCCGGGCTCCCCCACCTTTGCACTTCTGTGCTGCCGGTCTCGGAGCTACTGCACTCACTGCTCCCCTAAGAGGATTCCTTTTAGGCAAACAAAGAGTCTGCTTCTTCCTACCTTGGAGTCTTAGTTCAAACATAACCTCCACAGCCTCTCAACTCCAGAAAACCCAGCCCAAGACACCACATGCTCCTTTCCTTGAGAGCTTTTTCTCCAGGCCTCTATGAATATGTGACATACTCTATTTTTATTTATTATTTACTTTTTTATTCTTGTCTCATAAGAACAGCACCTTGATGACAGATGTGCTTAGTGTTCCCTTGTTTTGTTTTGTTTTGTGGTAAAACACTCACAAAATAAAACTTGCTTTTTTTAAAAAAATTATATTTATTGGGCAGCCTGGGTGGCTCAGCGGTTTAGCGCCTCCTTCGGCCCAGGGTGTGATCCTGGAGACCCAGGATCTTTTTATAAAAATATTTTATTTATTTATTCATGAGAGACACACAGAGAGAGGCAGAGACATAGGCAGACAGAGAAGTGGGCTCCCTCCAGGGAGCCTATTATGGAACTTGATCCCAGGACTCCGGGATCACGACCTGAGCCAAAGGCAGATGCTTAACCACTGAGTCACCCAAGTGTCCCGAAATTTGCCATTTTTAACATTGTATAAGGTACAATTCAGAGACACTAAGTACACTCACAATGTTGTGCAACTATCACCACCAACTCTTTCCAAAACTTTTTCATCATCCCCAACAGAAACTCTGCACAGTTGCCCAACAACCTCCACCCACCCCCATCCCCAAACTCAGAACAACTCCCATTCTACTTTCTGTTTCCATGAGCTTGCCTGTTCTGGGTAGCTCGGATAAGCAGAATCAAACAGAGCTTGTCCTTTTGTGTCTGGTTTTTTCCTTTAGCATATTGTTTTCAAGGGTAATCCCTATTGTGGCTGCATGATATTCCATTGTGTGTGATATTCCATTCTGATGATGGACATCAGGACTGTTTTCATTGTTACCGTGAGTAATGCTACCATGGAACAATGATCCACAAGTATCTGTTTTAGGTGATGCTTTCAATTTCCTTGAGTATATACCTGGGAATGCAAGTGCTGGGTCATACAGTAATTCTGTTTATTTTTTTATTTTTTTAAAGATTTTATTTATTTTTTCATAAGACACAGACACACACACACACACACACACACACACACACACACACACAGAGGCAGAGACACAGGCAGAGGGAGAAGCAGGCTCCATGCAGGGAGCCCGATGTGGGACTCGATCCCAGGACTCCAGGATCGCGCCCTAGGCTGAAGGCAGGCACTAAACAGCTGAGCCACCCAGGGATCCCTGTTTAATTTATTTTTGAAGATTTATTTATGGGATGCCTGTTGGCTCAGCAGTTGAGCATCTGCCTTTGGTTCAGGCCGTGATTCTAGGATCCTGGGATCAAGTCCCACATCTGGCTCCGTGCGGCGAGCCAGCTTTTCCCTCTGCCTATGTCTCTGCCTCTCTCTCTATGTCTCTCATGAATAAATAAATAAAACCTTAAAAAATATATAAAAATGTATTCATTTATTTGAGAAAGAGAGAGAAAGACTGCATTAGCAGGGGGAGAGGCAGAGGGAGAGAGTCACAAGCAGATTCCCCATCCAGCAAGGAGCCTGACATGGGGCTCGATCCCACGATGCTGAGATCATGACCTGAGCTGAAATCAAGAGTCAGATACTATCCAATGGAGCTACCCAGGCATCCTGATTTCTCTTTAACTTTTAAAGGAGATTCCAAAGAGTTTTCCACAAGGCTGCACCTTTCTCATTCCCACAAGCAAAGTGTGTGGGTTCCCATTTGTCCATGTCTTTGCCAACACTTGTTACCTTTTTTCTTTTTCTTCTTTTTTCAAGGAGATCTGTCCTAATGAATGTGAAGTATTGCTTCACTGTGGTTTTGACTTGCATTTCTCTAGTGACTAATGATGTTAATTATTATTTCATGTTATCCTTGGGCATTTGTATATCTTCTTTGCAGAACATCTATCAAGTCCTTTGGATGACAGAGAATTTTGAAGCTGTGTTTATAGATGTACCTCTGGCACCTATAACAAGGCTGGCACATAGCAGGTGTATTTGCTGAATGAGTCTATGAATAAATGACTGAATATCATTCTTCCATTCAAAACCATACAACTACATGTGTGTGTATATATATATATACACGTGGGTACACACACACACACACACACACACACACAGGTGGGTGGTATTTAATACTGACCCTGAATATGATCAGGCTCTGGAGATGCAAAAATGGGGAGGAAAGGGCATTTCATGAGAAGGAACAGCATATGCAAAGTCTCACAGTCATGAAGGCCCTGATCCAGCTGTGTGTGGAGACACTGCAAGATGCAGGGAGAGGTAGAGATCTGGGTGGAGGGTAAAGTGGAGGATGGACCAAGCCCGGCCTTCAAATCCACTGTTTGCACCTCAGTCTTGGCTCTCAAGAGGAATCATAGCTGTTCATGATGGGGAGGAAGTGGACGCTAAACATCTCCCAAGGCTCGGTGTGTTGAGGAGAGAGAGGGAGGCAGGAGGCAGGTGGGTTAGAGGCCCAGGGAAGAGAGGAGGCCACAGGAATAAGCAGGGTCAGGATGGGGAGGAGACCAGCATCAGGATGAGCTTAGGAGGGAGGATGGGGAAGACTGAGTGAGGTACTGGATCAGGCAGAAATGAGGGAGGTCGCAGTGGAGAGCCACACCCCAGTTCTGGTCTTATATATGGGGGCCAGGTCAGCCATGTGAGGGAAACCCAGCAGAGAAGTGGGCTTGGGAGGAATGTGGCAGCTCAGCTCTGGCCATGCTGAGTGGAACAATCCTGGGGCCATCCTGGGGGAGGTGTTGGTGGGATGTTGGATGGTGAGCTGCCCACATCACTTAGCTGAGGGATTAACTGGGGATGGTATTTGCCTCCTCCATGCCCCCTGCAGGCCTGGCTGTCTCCTTCCTGAGGAACCTCAGTCTGAGAGAAGAGACCAGGGTCTTTCAGTCTACCTGTGGTGGTACAGGGTGAACTGACTCACTCGTGTTCCCAGTTAAGGGGTTGGAAGTGAGTGATTGAGGTAGGAGAGGGCAGGTCTGGTCCCACAGATCACCTTGAGCCCAGGAGGCACATTCCATCTGCACATTCAGTGGAATCCTGCCCCCTGGTGGGCCTCCTGCCTGCCCTGCTTTCTGACCTGTTCAGTCCCTCCTCACTGGTTCTGGGACTCAGCCACATGTCCCCGCCCTCCCTATGCCTCCCCTTCCCCGGGGGGAGTGTTCATGTGGTTGACTGCAACCCTATGTCCTTTGCTCCCAGCAGGGCTCTGGACATTGGTTCTCAAGGCCTTGCTGCACCCCTGGATGTGGGACCACCTGCATCTGGGCTTCACCCCACCCCGTGCCCTACCAGCAGTTGGATAGAGGGCTCTGGGACTGCCTGCTCAGGGTCCAGGGAGCTGAAGGGCACTGGCATTAAAGTCCAGTGTGCAGTCCCTGGACACTCACTCCTCAGAGAGACACTCGGGGAGACGGGCTGGGAACCCACAGCACCTGAGCTCAACAGGTGAATCCTCCTTCATCTCCCTTGTGTACCTGTAGCAGTGTCAGCACCCCAGGTGGAGAGGGCTGTGAGACACTCAGGGTCAGGCTGCCACAGGTGCAGCTCAGTCTGCTGGGGGGTTGCTGTTGATCACACAGACCAGGTGCAGGGATTAGCCCTCCAGGACTGAAAGAGACAAACTGTTCTCCAAGGACTGCGGGTGCTGGAGAAAGAGACAGAGGGTAAAAGAGACAAAGAAGCTGAGAGAAAGCAGATGGATGCAAATGGAGACCAGCAGAGAGGGATAGAGTCGGGCACATAGACATAGCCCGAGATAGACCAAGACTCAGAGAGGAACCCAGAGAGGAGGAGTGAACATAAGAGGCTGCCTAAGTCCTTCTTTCTCTGCACTTATTGATGCAGATTCATCCCTGCCCTGATGGAATCTGGCTGGAGGTAGGCCCCAGGAAGCACAGACAGAGAGTCTTGGGCTTTCAGGATACCCATGCACATTGTCAGCCCTACCCTAAATTCCAAGTCCTTCATTCAGAACCCAGACTGACCCAGAAAACTCTGTCCTTTTACTTATATTTCCACCTGACACCAGTTTACTGATTTAATGCAGTATCTCTGAGGGGGCTCACTCTTAGAAACTCACAGTCTGGTGGGGAACAGGGACCCAGGAGCTCCCAATACCACATGACTCATGTTGAGGTGTTAGTGACACGGAGCTGGGCAGGCCCTGCAGATGGCAACACAAATGAGACTGGCAAGTCCAGGGGGGCCTCCTGGAGGAGGCAGCTTCTGAAGTCAAGTGGGAGGGGCAAGCAGGGACAGCCAAATGATGATAGGGCTGTGGCAGGGCATTGCAAGAAGGAAGACTAGAGAATGCAAAGATGACGAAGGCCTGAGTGTGCCCAGAGAAAATATAATAAGACCTGCAGAGTCAGAACTAGAGTGTGTGGAGTGGAGGCAAGCCTTCAGAGAGCAGGGCACAGGAGGAAAGGCAGAGAGTTTGTTTTTATGAACTCAAAGTGGGGAAAAGCAGAGCTGTAAGAGAAAAGATTGATAAATGTTTACTACAGATATGAATAGATCCCCAAGCATCAAAAAATCACTGACCACCCAAAACAAAAACAAACAAAAAACCCAAACAAACAATCACAGTGGCATACCCATTAAGTGCTTGCAACTCCTATTACAGATAAACAGCTAATTTCTCTAACTTGAAAAAAAAAAGTCCAAAAATGAATAATAAAAGTCAAGTCACAAAGTAGAAGACTGAGCAAAGAATATGAGCAAAGACTTGCCAAAATTAAAGAAACACAGAGGCTCCCCACCAACTCAGTTGGTAGAACTTGCAACTCTTGATCTCAGGGTGCTGAGTTCAAGCCCCACATTGGGCATGGAGCCTACTTAAAAAAAGAAAAAAAGAGAAAAGAAACACAAGCGACTTGTCATTATATAAAATCATGTGCAACATCATTTATAATAACAGAAATGCTAATTAAAACTCCCTGGAGATTCCAGCTTTCACCTGATGTCAGAGATCTAGAACGTTCACCCCAGGGCGCACCTGTATTCTGACGGAGAGCTGGTGGGCAGTAAATAATCTGGCCTTATTTCTCCAAAATAGACAAGGTGGAGAAAAGGAGACCCCCAGGGCATTGTAAGTGGGTATACAAATTGGTGCAACAACTATGAAAATGCTACGGAGTTTCGTCAAACAATGAAAATAGAACTATCATGTGATCCAGTAATCCCACTTCTGAGTGTTTATCTGAAAAAAAAAAAAAAAAGAAAAGAAAACACTAATTCAAAAAGATAACTGGACCCCCATGTTCATGGCAACATTATTTATAATAGCCAAGATATGGGAACACCCTAAGTGTCCACTGATGGGTGAATGGATAAAGAAAATGTGAGAGATATAGAAATCATATATCATACATATGATATATATATCATAGAATATATATGGGAATATTATCTAGCCATTAAAAGAAAGAAGGACATATTATTTATGAGGACATGGATGGAACTTGAGGGCATTATGCCAAGTGAAATAAGTCAGAGAAAAGCAATACATATGATCTCACTTATATGTGGAATCTGAAAAAGAAAAACACACCTCCCCAAAAGAAAGAAAGAGAGAAAGAAAGGAAGAAAAAAAAGAAAGACAAAATCAAGTTCATAGATATAAAGAACAGATTGGTGGTTACCAGAAACAGATGTAGGAGGGTGGTGGGCAAAATGGGTGAAGGAGGTCAAAAAATATAAACTTCCAGTTATAAAATAAGTAAGTCCCAGGGATATAATGTACAACAAGGTGACTATAGTTAACAATACTGTGTTGCATATTTGAAAGTTGCTAAGAGAACAGATCTTATGGGACGTCTGGCTGGCTCAGCGGTTGAGCAGCTGCCTTTGGCTCAGGGTGTGATCCTGGGGTCCCAGGATCGAGTCCCACATCGGGCTCCCTGCATGGAGCCTGCTTCTCCCTCTGCCTGTGTCTCTGCCCCTCTCTCTGTGTGTGTCTCTCATGAATAAATAAATAAAATCTTAAAAAAAAAAGAGAACAGATCTTAAAGCCCTCAAAGCAAGAAAAGAATTTTGTGACTATGTATGATGATGTTAACTAGATTACTGTGGTGATCATTTTGCAATATCTACAAATATCTAATCATTTCATTATATACCTGAAACTGATTTATTGTTATGTGTCAATTACATCCCAATAAAAAAATAGAACACATGACCCAGGTACTTAATTTTTAGGAATTTATCCCAAAGGCATAAACACAAACATCAGAAACTAGGTACAAGAGTCTTGATTGCAGCATTTCAATTAAAATAAAATGAATTCCATGATTTTCCATTAGAAGAAAATGCACACAGAAGCAGAATCCATCCGTGGGAAGGAACAGTGCACAGTCACAGAGAAGAAGGTGGACACTCTGTACTACTGATAGCATAGGACCCCTCTAGGGGAACACACCAAGGCTCAGAGCAGCCTTTGGACACCAGTCACTTCCCGGGAGGGGACTGGGTGTCTGAGGACTACCACCACAGGTAGACTGCTGTGCATTCTGAATGTTTGTCCATGTGAATATATTACCTGTTTAGAAGTACCTAAATAAGCAGTTTTTAGGAAAAATAAAAGGGCAGGAGGAGTCATCAGGAGATGCATGATAAGGGGCAGATCTGCTGTTCTCCTTGTTCTCCTGATAATGGGGCGGGGGGGGGGGAAGTGGGGGAAGGGGAGGCTGAGGGGGACAACTGCTCACAGGGCCATGGGGATTGGGAAGGGGGAGGACCACTGGGTTCACCCACAGGGGGGTTCCGGCCCTGCCCTCACTCCCCACACCCCAGGAGGAGGCTCCAAACTACATGTGCCATTTCCTTGGGAGAAGTTATCATCAAACTCTGTGGAGAGTCTGGAACAGAAAGACATGGTGGATTCATGTAAATGGATAGGGCTGGTGGACATTGGCCCTCTGTCCCCATGAGCTGCATAAATGGGGAAAAGGTGGAGACAGGTGTCCTCCTGACCCCTCTCAGCCCAGATTTTGGGACCAGCATCCAGTGTCCTAGCCCCTGGCCCCCCACCCCACTGCCCTCAGGACCCTATCAGAGACCTGGAGTGGGGAGGTCCTGGCCTGGCTCTTACAGACATGTTGAGATGGATGGTCCTCATCGTAGTCACTCCAGCCCCAGGCAAGTTCACCTGACAGGTGAGGGGCATGCCATGGTCCTGGGGCTGTGGGGTGAGGGTAAGCACCAAGGAGAGGTGGGTCCTGGGGCCTCTAAATAAAAGCTCTCACTGAGAATTTGAAATTACATTGAACTTATCAATCCATTTGGGAAAATCTACACCCAGCAACACTGAATCTTCCAACCAATGAACATGTTATATATCTCCATTTATTTAGGTCTTCATTCATTTCTTTCGGCAACATTTTTTTCAACGTACAGGACTTGCATAGATTTCATCTAAGTTAGTTTATATTTTCATGTTGCCATAAGTTGCATCTTTAAAAAATATTGAATTCCTAATTGCCCTTGGCCAATACATAGAATTGCAAAGAAATTTTATAATTTGAGCTAGTATCTTAATACCTTGCTGAACTCTCTTATTGATTTTAGTACCTCTTTTGTGGATAACTTTAGATTTTCTATGTGCACAACCATAACATCTGTGAAAAAAAAGACTGTTTTGTTTATTTTTTTAAGAAAAATATTTTATTCATTTATTTGAGAGATACAGAGAGAGAGAACATGAAGGGGAATATAGGTGGGGCAGGCAAAGGGAGAGGGAGAAGCAGACTGCAAAGCTGGGAGCCGGACTCAGGGCTCCATCCCAGGACCTGGAGATCATGACCTGAGCTGAAGGCAGACGCTTAACTGATGGAGCCACCCAGGTACCCCAAAACTGCTTTGCTTCTTACTTTATGATCTGGATAACTCTTATTTCTATTTCCTGCATTTATTGCACTGGAAAGGATCTACAAAATACTGTGTAATAGAAGTAGTAAGGGCAGCCATCCTTGCCTTGATCCTGGCGGGAAAGTTGTGTGGCCTCTGGGATTGTCCCCTCCAAGCTTTCAGAGAAATCATTAGCAGAAACTTTCTGTTAAAGCAGCTAACAGAAGTCTTGACACATACCATGTGTTCAGAGTTCCCAAAAACATTTGTGTCAGAACTTATCTGTTTTATTTGTAACCTCTCATCCATCTTCTGCGATCATCTGGCTGGATAAGGATGACTTCCCTAATTTCTCAATCCATGGCATAGATGGTTTTGAGCTCAGTTCTTTTGAACACAATTCCTGTGGTTTTCCACACATACTGGGAGATTCAAACCATTGCCAAGAAAACCATTAATTTTAAAATAGTCAAGGCTGAGCATTATTGGCTGAAAAATCATAAGATTAACAATACATTGGAAGTCCTAATCTCCAGTACCTTAGAATGAGACTGTAGGAGATAGGGTCTTTAAATTTCAGTTAGAATGAAGTCACTAGGGTGGGCCCTAATCCAGTACATCTGGTGTCCTTATTAGAAGAAGAAATTAGGATACAGACTCACACAGAGGGAAGACCAGGTGAAGACACAGAGAGAAGATGGCCAAATACAAGCCAAGGAGAGAGACCTCTGCTGACACATTGATCTCAGACTTCCAGCCTCCAGAACTATGAGAAAAATAGTTCCTCATTTGTGTGTCTTGATCTCTGAGTACTCAGTGTTGATGCTTTCCTGTTCCCGAGGCTTCAGCTTGGGAAATTGGAGGAAAGCATAGTGAAGCTCCTGTTCCTCTCTTGAAATGGGGCTAGCCTCAGCAGGAGCTGGGTGGTCTTCAGGGAAGTCCATCCAGGACTGGTCCTGATGTGCCTGAGTGGAAGGAAGAGGAGGACCTCAGAGCTGGTTAATATAGGGCCTGGGGGAAAGCAGTCAAGGACCAGAAGGGGATCAAGACATATTTTTATCAAGACAGGATTTTTATCACTTACCCATTCATTTATTTTTAAATGTTTAATAACTAAGATTGGCTAGCCCTTAGTGTTTTGTGTGTTTTTTTTTAATATTTTATTTATTTATTCATGAGAGACACAGAGAGAGAGAGGCAAAGACACAGACAGAGGGAGAAGCAGGCTCCCTGCAGGGAGTCCGATGTGGGACTCAATCCCAGGACCCTGGGATCACGACCTGAGCTAAGACAGATGCTCAACCACTGAGCCACCCAGGTGCTCCTTAGTCAGTGTTTATATTAATTGCATTACATTCTTAAAAAAAAAAAAAGAAAAAGGCTGGGAGAGGGTATTATTATCATATTCATTACACAAATAATAAAATTAAGGCTAAGAGAGATTATATACATTGCCCTAAAGACACACATCTATCTATACAGGGGCACCTGGGTGGCTCAGTCAGGTTAAGCATCTGACTGTTGATCTCAGCTCAGGTCTTGATCTCAGGGTCGTGAGTTCAAGCTCCACATTGGACTCCATACGGGGTATGGAACCTACTTAAAAAAAAAAAAAAAAAAGACATGCAACTGTTATAAATGCACGATTGAGCCAGGACTCAAAACTAATTCTTTCTAACTATAGCACCATCCTTTATCCGGGCAGTGTTCAGGGTGCTGTCTAGAGTGACGAATAAAGCAGGTACAGGGATCCCTGGGTGGCGCAGCGGTTTGGCGCCTGCCTTTGGCCCAGGGCGCGATCCTGGAGACCCGGGATCGAATTCCACATCGGGCTCCCTGCATGGAGCCCGCTTCTCTCTCTGCCTGTGTCTCTGCCTCTCTCTCTCTCTCTCTCTCTCTCTGTGACTATCATGAATAAATAAATAAAATCTTTAAAACAAACAAACAAACAAAAAAGCAGGTACAGTTCCTGAGACCATGTAGCTTATGGTTTTCTAGGAGAGGTAGTTACTAAACAAATAGAAGACAAATACATCCAAAGTTCTACATTTTTATAGGAGATATTTTGAATCTAAAGCAGGGCAACTGGGGGCCTGGGTGGCTCAGTTGGTTAAGCAACTGCCTTTGGCTCAGGTCATGATCCCAGGGTCCTGGGATGGAGCCCCGAGTCGGGCTCCCTGCTCAGTGGGGGTATGCTTCTCCTTCTCCCTCTGCCCCTCCTCCCGCTTGTTCTCTCTCTTTCTCTGTTAAATAAATGGATAAAATCTTTTTTTAAAGATTTTATTTATTTATTCATGAGAGACACAGAGAGAGGGAGGCAGAGACATAAGCAGAGACAGAAGCAGGCTCCATGCAGGAAGCCCAATGTGGGACTTGATCCCGGGACTTTGGGATCACGCCCCACTCAAAGGCAGACACTCAACCACTGAGCCACCCACGTCCCACTGGGTAAAATCTTTAAAAATAAAATAAAATAAAGCAGGGCAGGGGTGGTATATCCTTTTTCTGGACAGGCACTAGAAGACAGAGCAGAGGTCACGTTTGCAGTCAAGATGGCAACCAGACACCCTTTCCCACGTCTGCTCCATACCCACAACATCCTCAGGCTATGGAAGTATGAAACAAGAATCCCTCACACAGTTGCTGAAAGAGGTGAGGTGTTCTCAGATTAAGAGGAAATGGCTAAAAAATAAAAAAAAATAAAAAAAAAAAAAGGAAATGGCTAGATATTTCTCTGGCCTGAGAGATATAACAGGGAATAAAATAATAGCAACAACAAACCACCCTTGGGACTCACCTGCTAGAGGTGGGAATGATTTCAGATGTAGTAACGAGTTCTGTGCATATTCCATGCCAGCTACTGTGTTACACACTTCTCATAACTACTGTATGATACTGTATGTACTCGTAATATTCCAATGTCACCAAAATAAACAGAGGTCAGAGAGGGTGCATCACTTGTCCAAGGTTTCCCAGCTTGTCAGTAGGGAAAGACGGAATTTTTTTTTTTAATATTTTATTTATTTATTCATAGAGACAGAGAGAGAGAGAGAGAGGCAGACACAGGCAGAGGGAGAAGCAGGCTCCATGAAGAGAGCCTGACGTGGGACTCGATCCAGGGTCTCCAGGATCACACCCTGAGCTGCAGGCGGCGCTAAACCGCTGTGCCACCGGGGCTGCCCTTTTTTTTTTTTTTTTTAAAGATGGAATTTGAACACAGTCTAGCTCTGGAGTACATGTTTTGAGCCCCCATACTATACTGACTGCAAAAGACATTCACTTAAAATAAAAAAGAAGGGATCCCTGGGTGGCGCAGCGGTTTGGCGCCTGCCTTTGGCCCAGGGCGCGATCCTGGAGACCCGGGATCGAATCTGCTGTGCATGGAGCCTGCTTCTCCCTCTGCCTGTGTCTCTGCCTCTCTCTCTCTCTCTCTCTCTCTCTCTCTGTGTGTGTGACTATCATAAAAAAGAAATACCAAGAATTTGAAGGTAAGGAAATTGAAGATGTATTTCCTGATTCCTGACAAGATGGGGATTTAGGGCACATTAAGAGTTTCATTTCCCAAGGTTAACCAAGGAGAAAGAAGAGAGAGAATTACACAAATTAAACTTTAAAAGTGATTTTGTGTGTACTCGTTCTACCAGTTACTGAGAGAAAAGTTTTAGGAATAATCAACTCTAATTGCCAATATGTTCTCCTTGCTGTTCTGTCAGTTTTCATATATTTATTTTGATGAATGATGTTCTGTCACTGAAGGCATACATGTTTAGGATTTTTACATCTTTTAATGAAGTGATAGAAACCAGAAAAATAGAGTAAATATTACATGATTCTATTTATATTAAGTCCCAGAAGGGACAAGATTAATCCATAGTGATAGAAATCAGTGATTGCTGGAAAGGTCAAGCTAACTGGGCAAGGGAACAAAGGAATTTGGGGACATGATGGGAATGTTTCACATCTTGATTGGGGACATGGGCATAGGGTGAACACATCTGTCAAAGTTCATTTCACTGCATACTTAAAATGGGTGCGTTATTATACATAAGGTATACCTCAATAAAGTTGATATTAAATAAACACAGTAGTAGCCATCAGGGAAATACAAATCAAAGCCACAATGAGATACCACTTTGTAACAGTCAGAATGGCTAAAATTAACAACTCAGGAAACAATGGATGTTGGTGAGGATGCAGAGAAAGGTGAACCTTCTCACACTGCTGGTGGGAGTGCAAACTGGTGCAGCCACCTTGGAAAACAGTATGGAAGTTCCTCAAGAAGTTAAAAATAGAACTACCCTGTGGCCCAGCAATTGCACTACTAGGGATTTACCCCACAGATACAGACATAGTGATTTGAAGGGACACCTGCATCCCAATGCTTATAGCAGCAATGTCCACAATAGCCAAACTATCGAAGGAAGCCCAGATGTCCATGAACAGATGAATGGATAAAGATATGGTATATGTACACACACACACACACACACACACACACACACACACACACTGGAATATTACTCAGCCACCAAAGAGAATGAAATCTTGTGATTTGCAATGACATGGATGGAACTAGAGAGTATTATGCTAAGTGAAATAAGTTAGAGAAAGATGAATACTATATTATTTCACTCATTATGTGGATTTTAAGAAACAAAATAGATGAACATAGGGGAAGGGAAGGAAAAATAAAATAAGACAAAAATGAGAGGGAGGCAACCCATAAGAGATGGTAAACTTTAGGAAACAAACTGAAGGTTGCTGGAGGGGTGAGGATGGGGGGACAGGGTAAACGGGTGATGGACATGAAGGAGGACACGTGATGTAATGAGCACTAGGTGTTATATGCAACTGATGAATCACTGAACTCTACCTCTAAAACTAATAATACATTATATGCTAATTAAATTGAATTGAAATAAATAAAGAAAGAAGCACAACAGTAGATTTGAAAAATGCAAAGGGGAAGTGATGAGTTGTGACTTTGGGGTGCCCCAGTCTCTCTACCCTAGGGCTGGAGTCCACCACTTCCCTTGTACTCAGTGGTCTGACACAGACTATGTTTGGGCCATTATACTTCTGGTAATCAACGCCACAAGAAAAGGCTAATATTCCAAGGGAATGTAATATTCCGACATAGGAGGCATAAATACCCCTAACAAGCAACTGGGCTATATACATATTCCATCAGAAGCAGAAGTATTGGGTGCCTGGGTGGCTCAGTTGGTGGAGCATGTGCTGTCAGCTCAGGTTGTGATCCCGGAGTCTTGGGATGGAGTCCTGCGCTGGGCTCCATACTCCTCGGGGAGTCTGCTTCTCCCTTTACCCTTCCCCCCTGCTCTGCTGTCTCTCTTTCTCAAATAAATAAATAAATAAATAAATAAATAAATAAATAAATAAATAAATAAATCTTTAAAAAAAAAGCAGAAGTATTAGAGCAGTTGAATTAATTTAAAATAACCAATAACCACATGTGTAACTCCAGGGAGTATTGGATGTTAATAGGCAAATGCTCAAGTGCCCTTGCTGGGGGTGACTTCCAAAAGGCATATACTGGATAGGACCTCACAGCCTGTCACTCACCCCAGAGTCTGAGCTGTCATCTGGGCTCATATCCATGCTTTGCACTGGCTGGGCTGCTTTCTTCCTGCGGGTCTTCACTCTAAGTAAGAGAACAGCCCCGGGCCTTTCAGCTTGGTTATTTGGGGTATGCAGTAGGGAGACCATCCCCTGCAACCCATGAAGAGCATAGAATGAGGTAAGAGGTGGGTCCAGTCTCCAGGTGCTCCTCCTAATCCAAAACCTGGACCAGGGCCTGGGAAGAGACCCCAGGCTTGGCCCAGTTGGGTATTGGCTGATTCACACCGCCACTCAGCCTCCTTCCCTGGCTCCCGGATTTCTAACCAGTCCAGGTTGCTCTAGCTCAGGCTCTCTGAGATTCCACAACCCTATCCCCTTTCCACTCCAGGCCTCTCCCTCCATACCTGGACCCACTCTCACCTGAAGATGAGGCAAAGGCAAAGAAAAAGCAGGGCCATGCTGCCAGCTCCCCCAACTGCTCCCAGGACCCCACTAGTCCTGGGTTCTGATTTACCTACAGAATTTGAGTTTAAAAAATTTTTGAGTTAAAAAAAAATTGAGTTATATGTAAGTTGCAGCTTCAACACATGGCATGTTCCAACTGGCCACTTCTCTCTCTCTCTCTCTCTCTCAGTGTGTGCCACTAGTATACCCACTCCCCTTTTAGGACTCAGTGACATGGCATTCCATTGCCCTGTGAACGCTGGACCAGCCTCTTCCATTGGCCTCAGGACTGAGGATGTTAGGCCTTCAGCTGCTCCATTTGAGGCCTTGGTGTTTCTCCTGCCAGTCGCATCTCTCTGGGGGCTGTTATGGGCTGAACTGCATCCCTCACCAAATTCATATGCTGAAGTCCTAGCCCTCTGCGACACCCCTCCATCCCTAGCATCTTAGTGTGTGGCCTTATTTGGAAACAGGGTCTTTACAAAGGTAATCAAGTTAAAATGGGATCATTAGGGTGGGCCATAACCCAATATGACAGGTGTCCTCATGAAATGGGGATATTTGGACACAGACATACACGGGAGGATGCCATGTAAACATGAAGGCAGAGATTGATTCCACAAGCCAAGGAACACCAAAGATTGCCAGCAAACACCAGGAGCTAGGGGACAGGCTGGAAAACATTCTCACAGCCTCGGAAGGAACTGATCTGCAGACACCTTGATCCTAGGCTTCCAGCCTCCAGAACTGGAAGACAGTAAATCTCCATTGTTTAAGCTGCCCGGTTTAAGGTACAAGGTACTATGTTGCCGCATCCCTATAAAATTAATAAAAGAGCAAGGTCTCTTCCTCCAGGCATCAACCCCCAATAGACCTCAGACCTGGCAGCAGCAGGACGGCGGCGCTCTGTTTCCCGTGCGCATTCCAGGCCTCGCAGCTGAGTCTGAGGCCAGAGCCCAGCGGCCCACGGAGGCTCAGGGAACTGTTGGCCCAGGGCCCCTCAGAGCTGGAGGTGACAGTCAAGGAGGCATTGCTGTGGTTCCGCTCCAGCAGCCCCTCCCCCAGGCGCCAGCGCAGGGTGGGGGCCGGGCGCGCGTGGGAGGAGCAGGTGCACTGCAGCGCCTCGCCCTCCCAGGAGCAGGAGGGGCTGAGCGGCCGCGGGGGGTCTGGGGGAGGGAGGAGAAGGGGTCAGCGCTGCCCCTGCTCCCCAGGCCCCGGTGTCCTGCCCGCAGAGGTCGCCACACTCACAGGCCACAGAGAGGTGCAGGGAGACGTGCTGGGAGCCCAGCGAGTTCTGAGCTCGGCAGGTGAAGTCTCCTTCCTCTGCAGTTCCTACTTGAGGCAGGTCCAGGATGGGACTTCTGTAGATGGGGGTGGCATTCAGGGCGGGGGACCCCCGGAACCAGCTCAGCTCCGCAGGGGGGTTACTGTCAGCAGCACAGAGCAGTTGCAGAGCCTGGCCCTCCAGGATGAGAATGGATGAGGTGTTTTGCAGAGTCTCCAGCACTTTGGGGAGAGATGCAGAAAGAGGGATATGACAGCAAATCTGCCAAAGAGGAGCCCCACAGCAGGAGGATTTGACCAAAGAAAGTTGTGGGTGAGTGAACATTAACTTCAGGGAGTCGAGGTTTGTGGGGGCTTCTCTCCACTGCTCTTCCCATGCCTGAACTCAGTGACTGGCTTCTTGTATGTGTCTCATGCTCCACCCCAGCCCTGGAGGAAAGAGGTTCTTTCCTACCTGTTCTGTTTCCTTGGAAGATCCTGATAGCTGTGTTCTGTGGAGCATCTGGACAGAAGGATGAGCCGGCCTTGGCTTTGGTGGCAAGGAAGGAGTGGGTGCTCGGGCTTCCCCCCAGGAGCCATGGAAGGAGGTAAAGGGGTTCTCATCCTGCTTAGCTACTGAGACCCCACTGTCAAGCTCTAGCCCAGCTCTGCCCTGGCTTTACACCCTCAGGATCACAGGTGTCCTGGCCCCATATACTCACAGGTGACATTGAGCTGGATGGTCCTTCCCACCATCACATCAGCTGCAGGGAAGTACACTTGACAGGTTAGATTGGTGCCGTGGTCCTGGGGCCGGGGGCTGAGGATGAGCACCGAGGAGAGGTGAGTCCTGGGACCCGGGGAGGTGAGGGCAGCTGATGTCCAGGAGAAGATGGGGGCCATGCCTTGCTCGCAGGCCCAGGGCACAGAACAGGTCAGGTTCCTGGGGTGGCTGGACTCTAGGGTCCTCGGGATGAGGATGTCAGGTGTGTGAGTCAGGGCTGGTGAGGATAGAGAAGATGTTGGGACCCCTCAATGTTTTGCCATCTGCCCCAGTGCCTGGCCATCCCTCACCACCCCGAAGAGGAACAGAATGTTCATTTTCTATCTATGGTGCCCACACCCTGGGGCCTTCCTCCAGGCCCCTACCATACCTGTCACATTTAGAGAAAGCATATTATCTAGATATGAATATTTCCCTATTTGAAAAAAGTAAGTTCCACTGTCCCCCATGTTGACTTCTATGATGTCCAGGGAACAGTCCTGGGCCTGGGGGTTCCCACGGAGGAAGAACCGGCCCTGGGTCCTCTCATGTAGCTTCTGGCTTGGTATGTTTGTGGCCACTGGAGGATCGTGGTCTACATCTGCCCCTTTCTGGAACCAAAACATGTGGGAGCCTATAAAAGCCAACCAGGGGTAGGAAAATTTGCACGGCACATGGACACACAGGCCCTCCTGCACTGTCACCGACTCCTGTAGTTCCAGCTGGTAGCTCAGAACTTGAGCCAGAGGCCCTGGAGAGAGAAAGAAAAACTTATTTTGGAGTTACAGCGCCTCCCCCAAGTGGGATTCCCCCCCCCCCCCCCAGCTCACTCACCTCCACACAGCATGAGCTGCAACCACAGCAGCATCCCTCCGTGATGTCTGGGACAGTCTGCCTTCTGCAGTCCCTCTGACAGAGAAAGGAAGCCACAGGATATGAGAGGGCAGAGAACGCTTAGACAGGAAGCCTGTGGTAGAAACAAAAGGCCACAAACCTAGAATAGAGAAGTTCAGAACTACAGTCAACTGTGATTAACCTTTGAAATACTCTGGTTCCCTTTCTGTGTGCAGCAGGTGGGTCCTGAGGCTCAGAGGAGGCAAAGGTCTTGGTCTGGTAAGGCAGCAAGGAAAGAGGAGACCCCCCAAGTCCTGCATCCTGGGCTCATGCACAGTTGTCTATCTTGGAGACCTGAACCTGCTCTGATTTCAGGTTTGGCTGCTTGCCACTTGAAAATAATATTTGTGTACACCTGGTGTACTGTAATTAAAGGAAAAATTTTAAAAATAAATACTTGAGAGACAAGTGATAGTGCTTTATTCAGGAAGCTGGCAACCTGGGAAGATGGCAGACTAATGTCTCATAGGGGAAGGGAGCCGTGTGCAAGAGAAGCAGGTGCCAGGTGGTTAGTCATACGTGAACATGACCCTGGACAGACTTGGTGGCATCCACAACAGCATTGTTTGAATGTAGTCAGGCCTTCTCTTCTGGCAAAGTCTGGTTCTCAAGGCCAGTGATCTGCAAACCTGAAAGAAGAAAGCTAGTTCTGCTACAGATGAACGGACTTAAGTCAGCAAGCAAGTAGTGCATAAGTTTGAAGCAAATTAACTCTTCAGACCTGTTGGAGTGCTGTTACGATCCCACCTGGCCAGCCCCCAGGAGAGTCACAGCCTCAGGATCTTCATGGAGGCAGACTCCTAGGGATGGGTCTCAGGATAGCCTACATAGCTTCAGAGGGATAAGAGTCCAGATGAGGCAGGGGATGCAACACAGGCCTTCACTTCATTTATTCATTCATTCACAAACTAACATTAAAAAAAAAAAAGAAAAAGAAAGAAAAGACAGATTTGAATCAGTCCTGACCCTCAACTAGCTCAAGCATTAGGGGAAAACAGACAAGTTTGAGCTTTATCTGAAGGTAATGGGGAGTCATGGAAGGTTCTTGAGCAGGAAAAAGGCAGGGTCATATAATTATCAACATGGTCCCTGTAAAGTCAGTGTAGGGAAGAACTGGAAGGGAGAGGCTGGAGGCCAAAAGGTCAGGGAGGAAATTGTTGTGACTTTGCAGAATGGAAGAACCAAGCCCACGTGGAGACAGCGGACTTGGTGATGGAAGAAAGAATGATTTAGGATACTTTCAGGAAGTGAAACTTAAAGAGAGGTGCAGTGGGTGGGGGAGAGATTATTACAGTGACACCTAGAACCCAGACTCTAGCCGTGGGGGCTGGAGGTGCCATGGCCAGGAGTAGTAAATGTGCAGGGCTGGGCTGAGCAGAAGGTGGGAAAGGGAAAGGGAAAGGGAAAGGTAGCAGAGTTGGCTCTAGGGGCAGGTATATTCACGGTGGGTGGGGGGTGGTAGTGAGGGTTGGGGGGGTGGGGGAGTGCTGGGCAGAGCTGCAGACACACACACACACACACACACTCACACTCAAGCTTAACTGTGGGAATGGGGGTGAGGGATTGAGATGGCCTGGCCAGGGAAGAACCAGAAGAAGGTGGTTCTTGGTGACCCTGGTGAGAGTTTTGCCAAGAAGAAGCTGGAGGGGGCAGCAGCAGCCAGACTGCAGAGGGGGCATTCAACAGCAGCATCAGCCTTTTTTCATTTGAGCTGAGACCCCACTTCTGTCCAGAGCAGCAGAAACCCTACTTCCAACATTGCCCCAGAGAATTTTTCCTACCTGTGCCATCTCCTTGGATGGGACCCAATAACGAGTTGCTTAGAATATTTGGACCAGAGAATGACAATATTCTCTATTTCAATGGCGGGGTGGGGGTGGGGTGGCTAACACTTTGGATCCACAGAAGGGTGGTGAAGTGAGACTGTCACGCTTTCTTCTCCTTCCTCAAGCCAGGCTTCTGGCCAGGCCTTAAGTCACACAGGCCCTTAGGGACACAGGTGTCCTGACCAACAACTGTAGGAGACATTGAGCCAGGTGGTGTCAAGAGCTTAGCCAACCCAAGTGTCTAAATAAGCAATTGAGCAACACTGAGTCAAAATAAAAGTAACAATGAAGCCTTTAATTACATACTGTGATGATAGATTGCACAAGAGTCTAAATGGGGAGAAAACACCCTTGTTCCACTTTTCCCCACAGAAAGGCAGCTGGCAGGGCGCCTAGTGGCTCAGTCAGTTAAGCATCTGCCTTTGGCTCAGGTCATGATCTCAGGGTCCCGGGATGGAGCCTCTGCTGCTTCCCCTGCTTGTTCTCTTCTCTCTCTCTCTCTCTCTCTCTCTCTCTCTCAAATAAATAAATAAAATCGTAAAAAAAAAAAAAAAAGAAGAGAAGGGTGGTTGGGTGCTAAAAAAATATGATTCTAACTGTCAAGGGAAAAATTATTCATGACACTTATTAAGAAATGGTAAAAACTGGGACACTTGGGTGGCTCAGGAATTGAGCATCTGCCTTCGGCTCAGGGTGTGATCCCAGGGTCTTGGGATTGAGTCCTGCATCAGGCTCCCCACGAGGAGCCTGCTTCTCCCTCTGCCTATGTCTCTGCCACTCTGTGTGTGTTTCTCATGAATAAATAAATAAAATCATTTAAAAAAAAAAGAAACAGGGCAGCCCCGGTGGCGCAGCGGTTTACGCCGCCTGCAGCCCAGGGCATGATCTGGAGACCCTGGATCGAGTCCCACGTCAGGCTCTCTGCATGGAGCCTGCTTCTCCCTCTGCCTGTGTCTCTGCCTCTCTCTCTCTCTCTCTCTCTCTCTCTCTCTCTGCATCTCTATGAATAAATAAATAAAATCTTAAAAAAAATAAAACCCTCAAACTTTAAAAAAAAAAAAAAGAAGAAAGAAACAGTAAAGACTATATCCAAGGCCATTACAATAGGGTACAGGAGCCACCTCAGTGGGGTTTGGCAGCAGAAGAGAGAGCACGATTGGGCTCAACTCTGAATATAAAAGGAAAAGTGGGAATTTATAGCCAAGGAGCAGGGTTAGCATCAGTGGAGGGAAGATTACTGCGAGGGGTGGAGTTGGGGAAGTAGGAGTGGAAAAAGTTCTGAGTTCTGAGTGGATAAAATGTCTTCAAGCTTTTCTCCTCCCCCTCCCATAAGAAGGCCTCAGTAGAGGTGTAGGAGTGGAAAAAGTTCTGAGTTCTGAGTGGAGAAAATGTTTTCAAGCTTTTCTCCTCCTCCTCCCTTAAGAAGACCTCAGTAGAGGTGCCTGAAGACCTCTGCCCAAGGCCTTAGATAAAGAGAGGTAGGAAAGAAGGCACCTGGCCTATGGATACAGATAAATGCAAAGAGCATGACCAGCCAGAGAGGTCTGAGTCCTTGAAAGGGGCAACTTCCTGTCACCAAGTCTAGACCAGGGAGGGCAGCTTTCCCACTTGAGACTTTCCCTCTGAGGAAGGCCTTCATATTTGCCTGTGATTAGGCCTGGAAAAATCACATACAGGTTTTAACCAAGGGCCAAACCTCTCAGATGGTTCTGTCTACAAAACTACCACCTCCTAGAAATGTTGCTTGATATATAGTGCTGGTATCATGATCTTGGGAACTTAAGATATGGATGAGTACTAAGGGACGGGGGGCCTTGGGGCCCAGGGAGGAAAGAAGCATCTTCTTATGCAAGCTCCTGGCAAAGTGCTCTTTAGATTCTGAAATGATTCTGTACTACAGGTACAGTTTTAGGGTATCTGGTACAAGCTGGAGAAGTCAGCTTTTTCCCTGGAGGAAAAGACTCAGACCCTGGACCATGATCCTAGGCACAACCTCTACAAGGTCTCTCCCTCTATTAGCTTCAGGGATCTGTACATCTCTCCCACTCTCCAGATAAGGAGATATATTCCCATCTCTGGGGTCCAGTCCTGGGGATCCTTGGCTATTTGTCACATTCAGAGACAGTGTCATATTTGGGAACCACATTTCTCTATCTTTTTTTTTTTAAGATTTTATTTTTTAATTTTAATTTTAATTTTTTAAAAGATTTTTATTTACTTATTCATTCATGAGAGACACAGAGGGGGAGAGAGAGAGAGAGAGAGAGAGAGAGAGAGAGAGAGAGAGAGAGAGAGAGAGAGAGAAAGAGAGAGGCAAAGACACAGGCAGAGGGAGAAGCGGGCTCCATGCAGGGAGCCTGACATGGGACTCGATCCCAGGTCTCCAGGATCAGGCCCCGGGCTGAAGGTGGCGCTAAACGGCTGAGCCACCCGGGCTGCCCTACTTTTTAATTTTTAAAAAAGATTTTACTTATTTATTCATGAGAAACACAGCGAGAGGGAGGCAGAACCACAGGCAGAGGAGAAGCAGGCTCCAAGGGAGCCCGATGTGGGACTCGATCCCGGGACCCCAGGATCATGCGCTGGGCAGAAGGCAGGTGCTAAACCACTGAGCCACCCAGGCATCCCAAGATTTTATTTTTAAGTAATCTCTACACCCAATGTGGGGCTTAAACCCACAACTGTGAGATTAAGAGTTGCATGCTCCACGGGCTGGGCCAGCCAGGTGTCCCCATATTTCTCTATCCTAAAGTATTTCCTCTTTTCTGAATTTTGGAAAACCTGATGCTCAGAGAGCAATTGAGGTCCTTGGGTCCCAGAAGAGGTTCTCTCTTTTTGGTTTTGATAGGGTCTGTGGCCAGAGAAGGATCATGATGTCTCTTGGCCAACCCCGGGATCTGAAGGTGGATGTTAATAGGTCAGTCAGTCCAGAACGGGATTGGATGCATAGACCCTCATTCACTGTCACTGACTGAAGGATACAGATCATACCTGCACTATCCTCCAGCAAGCATGGTAGCAAACAGAATGTCTGACCACAGCCCCACCCAGAACTCTTCTTAGACGTCTGTTGCCCTCACAGCTATAGCCACCAAAGCAGCAGCAGCAGCATCTCTGGGCTGCAGAATATAGTCTAGATTCCCTTAACATTGTCTGGTTAGCCTCTCCCAGCTTGGAGATGGGGGCATCTGAGGGGTGGTAAGAGAGCTGGGGATGCTTTCTGGATCAAATGTATGGTTTCTGTCCCCAGCTTCTTCTTTCAACAGAAAAAAAAACTCTTTCTCAGGCCACTGCAGGGGAAGTGAAAGCTGAGCTCTCATCTCCCTGGAATATGGCAGTGTGGGCCTTCCTTTCTCCCACACTCCAGAACCCTGCCTCTTAACTTCTGAAAACCAATCCATTTCCCTCAAGAGAGATGTGGAGTTTGAGGGTCTGTTCTTCCCAGGTAGCTTTCTTGGAAACCCTATCATGAGGATGGAGGAATAGAGGACCAAGACCCTCTGGGGAACAAATTCTCTCCTTGTTGGACCCACCCCTGAGACCTCAGGAAGCCCTGGGTGAACTCTTGAATTGTCTACAGGGAGAGACCCTAGGGACAGAGGCTGGGACTGAGCCTGGAGCTCTGACTCCAGCCCCAGACTTGGGTATGCAGCTTGGGTTCAGGGTGAGATAAAACTTGTGACTAAGCCTTACCACTCTTCACGTTTCCCATGACCCCCGAACATATAGAACATCTCTCCCCTTCTTCTCCACAGGTGCCACAATTCCTCTCCCCCATGAAGTGATAATCTAATTTCTCTCTCCTCACTTAGCTTCTAGATCTCCCACTGATAGTGCTCCATCTCTGAGATCACAGAACTTCCCATTCTAAGCAAGGGCCCTCATGTGCCTAAACATTTTTTTTTAATATTTTATTTATTCATTTGAGAGAGAGAGCACAAGCTGGGGGAATGGGAAGAGAGAGAAGGCTTCCCACCAAGCAAGGACCCTATGTGGGGCTTAATCCCAGGACCCCAGGACCGTGACTTGAGCCAAAGGGGATGCTCAAGCCACTGAGCCACCCAGGCACCCCATGCCTAAACACTTTGTATGTCTTCCTTCCCTTCCAAAGACAATGCCCCAGTCAGCCTCCTGATACTGCAGTCCTGATATTCCAGTCGTTGAGTGTCTGCCTTTGGCTCAGGATGTGATCTTGGGGTCCTGGGATTGAAGGTGTGATCCCGGGGTCCTGGGATCAAGTCCCGCATCAGGCTCCCTGCAGGGAGTCTGCTTCTCCCTCTACCTATGTCTCTGTCTCTTTCTGTGTCCCTCATGAATAAATAAATAAAATCTTTAAATAAAAAAGAGAGAGAGAGGGAAGATATTCTAGTCCTTCATTTATCTGACAGACACTGAAGCAAATTAAAAAAAAAAATCTTTCAGGATTTGGCATGCACATGGCTCAAGTTAATAAAGAATCATGAGTTTTATTCTCAGTCCTCCAAAATTCTATTTGGGCATCAGCCAGAGACTGAGCAAGACCGAGAGAGAGAGTGGAGGAGAGGGCTGACGGATGAAGAGGCAGAGGCAGAGGCAGAGGCAGAGGGAGACAGGAAGTAGAGGGGAGGAGGGAGGAGAGGAAGCAGGGAGGAAGAGATAAGCTTGTTGGAGAGAGGATAAAGGTTTATCCCAGACGGAGGGATCTCTGAAGAGATTGGGAGTGTAATCAGCCCTGAGAGGCAAGAACCCAAGTGTATGTGAGCAGTTCCACACTGAGGTTATGACTGCACATAAGGCCCTAACTCCCGGGGGTGGCAAGGAGACTGGAAAGGGCAGAGCTGGACTGGGGGGCACTTATCCTGTTCATATCTGTCAGCCCGCAAGCCTTCCCGATTCTCCCATCCCGTCTTCCCGAAATTAGAGGTGGCGCTGTCCGTGGTGCTGAAGCAGAATTCGGTCCGAGTTCTGGAATAACTGGGCTGTGCCGAAGTCTCAGCTCAGGAAAACAGCTGAGTCAGGACTGGGCCGGCCTAGGAGTGAGAAAACCGGGAGGGAGCCCGCTCCTCTCCCTCCTCCTTCTCTACCCCTCAGAAAGTCCAGTGGGCTCTGCCAAACCACTGAATCAAAGACCATAGCAGCCCATCTCTAGACTTCGTGTTATGTTAGAAAAATAAAGCCCCATGTATTAAGGTCCCTGAAAGTCTGCCTTCTTGTAACTTAAAGCAAAATGCATTTCTCGTTTTTAAAAAAGATTTTATTTTATTTATTTATTCATGAGAGATACACAGAGAGAGGCAGAGACACAGGCAGAGGGAGAAGCAGACTCCATAATGCAGGGAGTCTGATGTGGGACTCAGTCCTGGGGGAACGGGATCACACCCTGAGCTGAAGGCAGATGCTCAACCACTGAGCTACCCAGGCGTCCCTGCATTTCTTATTGTTACATCATGTGGGGAGTGGAGTCGATGATTCTTCCAGTTCCATATGAAGCCAATCTGACATTTTCCAAAAGTGCCCTACTCATTTAAATCTCCCAAAAACACATTGAGAGTCCCCTATATGGGGGCACATGGGTGGCTCAGTTGGTTAAGCACTTGCCTTCAGCTCTAGTCGTGAACCCAGGGTCCTGAGATTGAGCCCCATGTCTGGCTTCCTGCTCAGCAGGGAGCCTGCTTCTTCCTCTCCCTCTGCCTGCTGCTCCCCCTGCTTGTGCTCTCTCTCTCTCTCTCTCTGTCAAATAAATAAAATCTTTAATAAAAAAAAAGAGTGCCTTTACGATTGACTTTTCTCACGTTGTTAATTCAAGATCCAAGAAATAGTGTTATATCCTTCATTTTGCATTGATGTGATTAAAAACAACTTTTCTCATCTCTTTCTTTTTCATTAACTGTAATCCTTCTTTGTGAATTATCTATTCATAGAATTTACACAGAGGGACCTTTAAGTTTCCTTATTAACCTCTCTAAAGATACTAATCTCATTCTTATTATTTGCCTTAGAGAATAATATTTTTTTTATTTTTAGGTTTTATTTTATTAGAGAATAATATTTTTAAAAGTTTATTTAATTTTAGGGGCACCTGGGTGGCTCAGTCAGTTAAGCATCTGCTTTCAGCTCAGGTCATGATCTCAGGGTTGGAGATTGAGCCCAGACTAGGTCAAGCTCTCTGCTCAGCGGGGTGTCTGCTTCTCCCTCAACCCCTTCCCCCGGCTTGTGCTCTCTCTCTCTTTCTCACTCTCTCTCTCAAATAAATAAATAAAATGTGTTTTTTAAAGTTTACTTAGTTTTAGTAATCTCTACAGCCAACATGTGTAAACACAACACAGATCAAATAATAAGAGATTGATGACCACCTTCCAGATGTCCTCTCTGTGTGTCTCTGATCACAACACTCTGTATATCCCTCCTGAAAGTATCCATGCTCCTCGCTTTTATATTAACCATTTTTACATTTTCTTTATTGTTTTTATAACGTATCCCTGAAAAGGATAGTTCAGATAAACCTATTTTTGAACTTTTTATAAAAGTAATCATATTATATGTCATTGCCTGTGTCTTGTTTCATTTTTTTATTGTGGATAATTTACATGAAATGAATATATAAGTGCATATTTGTAAATAATGGATTTATGTACATCATTGAATTTTTAAATAATAGACTTTAAAATTTTTTTAAATTTATTCATGAGAGACACACACACAGAGAGAGAGAGAGGCAGAAACAGAGGCAGAGGGAGAAGTAGGCTCCACGCAGGGAGACTAATGTGGGACTCGATCCCGGAACTCGATCCCGGGACTCCAGGATCACACCCTGGGCCAAAGGCAGACACTAAACCGCTGAGCCACCCAGGGATCCCCAATAATAGACTTAAAAAAAGATTTATTTACTTATTTGAGAGGGAGAGAGAAAGCAGAGGAGGGGCAGAGTTGAGCACGGAGCCCAGCATGGGGTGGATCTCACAACCCTGAGATCATGACTTGAGCCTAAGAAACCAAAAGTCTGATGCTTAACCACCTGAGCCACCCAGGTGCCCCACAAACTCTCCTTTTAAAGTATTCATCCAAAAAAAAAAAAAAATAAATAAAGTATTCATCCTAACTCTAAATAAAAGGAGCCTATTTACCCCTGCTTGGGAAGTCAGTTTTGGAAGTTCTGTCCTTTGCTGAAAGAAAATTTCTTTCTGTGACAATTCCTTGTGGTGTAGTTTCTGACTTGGAAAACAAACACAAAAGGAAATGCAGATAAAATTAAATTCCTTATAACTGGCAGCCCATGGACAAATACTTGAGGCAAGGAGAGTATGCCACCCTTCCAGGAATTCCCAACTGTCTTAAAGTTAATGCCTTGCTAGAGGGTAAAAAACAACCTTGGCTGTAGTCAGGTCTACAGGATCCTCTAAGTCTTCTTTAGCATATGAAAATCCTTTTGGAAACTTCCTTTGTCTTTACCTCCCCCAAATCCAAACGATATAATCTATTGCTCTTTACAATCCCAGTGCACCTCTTTCTGCCCATGGGTCCTGTCCCCGTGCTTTAATAAAACCACTATTTTTTACACTGAAAACGCCTCAAGAGTTCTTTCTTGACCTTCCGCTATCGAATCCTACTTCAAATCACATCAGTTTCTATCTGTGACTCACCAAGGAACTCCAGTTCTTTCGGTTACACAAACAATGACCTTAAACAATTTTTCTTGGGCATACCATAGGAACCCAATAATCTCTTGAATGAATGAAATAGAATGCCCCCCCCCAGCAGTTCATTCTCATTACATCACAGCACCGTTTTAAACATTTTGCCTATGATAATATATTTAATTATTTAATCCTCACAACTTTATGTAATAGGAAATTTAAGTACAGAGAGGTTAAATAACTTGCCCAAACGTAAACATCTGGTTTCAAACCCAGGCAGCCCAGCTCCAGAATCTTTGTGCTTAACTATGATACCTACTGCAGTAAATGGCTGCAGAACTTATAAAGAAACTACTTCTGAACACTGGGTCTGGCTTTGTCTCTTCTCTCACCGGCAGCACACTGGGGAGTGGCTCCTATCCCATTAGCCTCTCTCAGCACGGTGGGTGGGTCGTGGTAGGGAGGAAGGGACAGAACACCTGGATTCTGAGTGCAGGGATTTAAATCAGTGTGAAAATACAGAGGAATGGTATCTTCCAGGAAGCGCAATGGCAGTTTCTCCTAGAAACACATCTAGAAACAAGTATGTAAGAGATGTCCTGCCAAAGTGGGACGGACCCCAAGACTTTGTGAGATTGCAAATGCCTTCCCTGGCTGTACGGAACGGACGTTCTTGGAAAATGGCGGGCCTCCCATAAGTGTCATAGTCCTTAGGAACGCAGCCATGCCGCTCTCTTGACAGTCCCCGAAAGAAAATGTACCGCGGTGGGCGGTGAGGGCAGAAGGGGAGGAATTAAAAAAACAAAAACAAAAACACAAAACAAAACACACACACACACACACACACACACACACACACACACACACACACACACACACACACACACACACACACACACACAGAGAAAACCGCCATGGTAACTATTGGCAGGGCGTGGCTTCATGGCTCCTACCGAGCATGCGCACCGCTCATACCCCGGCGCGCTGAGAAATGTGGCCGGGACTATAACCCAGACCGGAAGTAGCTCGGCGCGGCCATTTCACTTTAGCTTTGACTGGCTCTGGCCGGTCCGTCATCCGTGTGGGAGGCTGAGGTGATTTGGGATATTAGCAGTGGAGATTCTGTGGGGTCTGTGAGTGTCGGTGGCGTGGGGGACGAGTGACGAGGGTTTGCGGTGTGAGTGATGGAGCCCTTAGTGAGGGGGGCTGTGAGATTGGTGGCGGCTTCTCCGAGTTGGGTGATTGGTTCGGTCCTTTTCAGGCTTTTGCCTATTTCGTGTGTGTGTGTGTGTGTGTGTAAGTATTGTGGGAACTTAACTCCAGGTGTGTTCTGATATCAGATCTCGTAGTGTTGGTCCTTGAGACTTGTTCACTTGAGGACGGCGAACGTGCTTCTGGAGCAGCCGTAGTAGGTGGAACCGGCACGTTCGGGGAGAGACTCTGCAGGCAGTGACTGACTGGGAGTAGGAGCTTCAGGGATGGGAGGACTTCGAGGGGCCCCTTGTAACAGCGGGAAGCAGTGTGGGGGACCTACAGAACTCAGAAGGGTGCTAAGGCAGCATATGGGAGCCGATGGACTGCAGGTCTGGCCGGGAGGTCCGTTATGGGGGTTTCTGAGGCCTCCTCCTTGGCTCCCTGTGGAAAGTGGTAAGGGTCAGTAACTGGCACTTGAGCAGATGGAGGATGATTTCCTATTGGGGTGCATCAGTTGGAGCCCCGTGTTCGGGATTATTCCAGGTTCTGTGGAAATCCCACTCCCTGGGAAACATTTATTGGCAGCCAGCGTAGCCTGGCTATGCCTGAGACGGGGAGGCATTCCGTGACCTTCAGGCAGTCCTGTGGTCCACTCCTTGGGGATATCTGGAGGTCAGTGCTGTGGGTGAACTGCATTTGGGTGAGTGTGGTGTTGGGAGGCAATTCATGATGTACAGTCAAGACATGGTAAGTGATTGGAGGTCCTGCTGCATGTCTGCAGGTTTTCCAGGTGATGGTGGGGGTTGAGGACAGTAAATTTAAGTTTTATCTTTGTTATGGGGCACCTAGCTGCTCAGTGGGTGAAGCGTGTGACTTTTGATCTGGAAATTTAAGTTTGAGCTCCACATTGGCTGTAGAGATTACTTAAATATATATTTATTATTTTTATTTATGAGACATACAGAGAGAGGCAGAGACATAAGTGGAGGGAGAAGCAACCTCTCTGCAGGGAGCCCGATGTGGGACTCTATCCCAGGACACAGGGATCATGACCTGAGCCAAAGGCAGACACTCAACCATTGAGCCACCCAGGTGCCCCCAAAATAAAATATTTAAAAAAGAAAAGCCTGGGCTGTCAAAGGATTCTGGATGGGAACTGAAATGTCCAGAAGCTTGGACCAGCATATCAGCAAGGCTACCTCAGAGACCCTGTTCTGTAAAGGCAACAGGAAATGGAAATGGTGTTTATGGAAGCTGACTGTGTACATAGGGGACCACATGAGATAGAGACAACTGTGCAGTTTGGAACAAGGCAGAGGAAGGATTGATTATCTTTTCTCCCCTCTGCTGACTGAGACCATAAGGCAAGGGTGTAACAGCTTAAGTTTCCTCATCCACAAAATGGGCATAATAATGATCGTAATGTTTAGTGGACAGTGTTATGTGAAAATTGTGTTTACCACATGCCGGGACATATGCTGACAGCTTGATAAGCCTTATCACATGTCTTTCTCGATGCCTGCTGCGATAAAAACTTGCATCCTCATTTTGGAGACTACAGTTAAAGTATTATCTTCATGTTCTCAAAGCTAAAAGGTGGCAGAGCTACAATTAAACCTTCATGTAGGGGGTCCCTGGATGGCTCAGAGGTTGAGCGCCTGCCTTCGGCCCAGGGCGTAATCCTGAAGTCCTGGGATCGAGTCCCACATCGGGCTCCCTGCATGGAGCCTGCTTCTCCCTCTTCCTGTCTCTCCCTCCTTCTGTGTCTCTCATGAAAAATAAATAAAATATTTAAAAAAAATAAACCTCTATGTATTCCAAATACTTTGTTTTTTGTTTGTTTGTTTTAAGATTTATTTCCTTATTTTAGAGCGAGGGCAGGGAGGGACAGAGGGAGAGATAGAATCGTAAAGCAGACTCCCCACTGAGCGCATAGCCTGACTTGGGGCTCAATCCCAGGACCCCAAGATCATGACCTGAGCCAAAATCAAGAGTCGGCTGCTAAACTGACTGAGCCACCCAAGCGCCCCAGAACTCTTCATCTTTTATTTTACCCTGATTAATAACTGGTTGGGTTCTTCTGAACTTTTATTCCATAGGGTCTAGCATAGTGGCCTTCCGCTGAGGATCCTCAGAAATAATGTATAGAGCAACTGTTAGAGGAGTGACCATGTGGGCCATTACCTTTCCAGGACTTCCTGGCTTTGCAGGGCCCCTGGGTCAGACCACATCATTCAGGCTGCAGGTCTCCACAGCCCAGCCAGACTCTCGCCAGCAGCTCTGATTGAAGCTTCTAGATGCCCACCGAGCTTCAGGATCCTGAGAAAAGTGGAGCTGTCAGCAAGAGAAACCGGGAAGTGAAGCACAGGGGAGACATGCCTGCCAAAGAGAATTGGCCCCAAAGATCCCAGGTCCTGAGTCCACAGGAGCAGGATGGACCATGTGAGGTAAGCAGGAACAGCCCCAGGGACAGTTTTCCAGACTTCTTGCAGACACAAGAAGCAGCAGATTCTGGACTCACTGTGGCTGAGACCATGTGCATCTTCCTGCTGAGAGTGGACTCCGGAGGGGGGCTGATGTCCCCTCTTTCACAGACCTGTATAATAGAGGAAACTGTAGAGGAAGGTATGTTGTAGAGGGGTTGGCCCTGGGGCAAAGGAAGAAGAAAAGGTAGCTCCTGATCTGGGTGGGAAGCCCCAGTCCCTGGCAGAGAAATGCTAACTCCTGACTGCTCAGCTCTGGAGATCCTTCATCCACCATTGGGTCTTTGCATATTCTCAGCTGGTCCCCTTCTGACTTCTTACCTGCCTGGTGGGGGTTGTCTCCTTTCCGCTCTGTCCTCATGGTTTTAGAATCATGGGATACTAGAGCAAAAACTGTTTTAAGCACATGTGTGGTTTTTCATATTTTAAATGATGAATGAAAATGCCAGAGAATGATGTTTCCAAATTGCCCATAGATAAAATATTTGATAGTGGGGAGGGAGAAAGGAAGATTCTTGGGTATACTCAAGATTTGCTGAAATTCCAAGTTAGTCTGTATATTTATTTGTTTGTTTATTAAAAATTTTATTTATTTAAGAGTGAGAGTGTAGATATGAGTGGGGGTCGGGGCAGAGGGACAAGCAGACTCCCCACTGAGCACAGAACCCACTCAGGGCTCAATTCCAGGACCCCGAGATTATAAGGTACCTCTAGTCTGTGTATTTAAAGACATTGTATGTTTGAAAACAATGATGTTTGTTAACAATAACAATTGTTGACCTGTGATAGGTTTATAATCAAAATTACAGAGAAATACTCTGTTTTTAAAAAATATAATAAGTGCATGGTTTATTACCATTGTGAACTGGTGCATTGTGAAATTACATATTTCAGTAATGTTTAAAGTCATCTCCATCTTAAAAAAAAAAAAAAAATTTAAAAGGGATCCCTGGGTGGCGCAGCGGTTTGGCGCCTGCCTTTGGGCCAGGGCGCGATCCTGGAGACCCGGGATCGAATCCCACGTCAGGCTCCCGGTGCATGGAGCCTGCTTCTCCCTCTGCCTGTGTCTCTGCCTCTCTCTCTCTCTGTGACTATCATAAATAAAAAAAAATAAAAAAAAAAATAAAAAAAAAAAGTCATCTCCATCTGACAGAAACATTTAACAGAAAACATTGAAAGAAAGGAACATTAAACTATTACAGTAAATGCCAAGTAAAAATCATTTAAAAATTAAAAGATACCGCCACAAGTATTTAAAAGTCATTCTTTTTTTTTTTTTTTTTTAAAGCTTTTATTTATTTGAGAGAGAGTGAGCACACAAGTGGGTGGAAGGGCAGAGAGAGAGGGACAAACATACTCCCTACTGAGCAGGGAGCCTGATGCAAGGTTTGATTCCAGGACCTGGGATCGTGACCTGAGCAGAAGGCAGACACTTAACTGAGCCACCCAGGTGCCCCTAAAAGTCATTCTTAAAATGCAAATGTAAAACACCCAAATTTGAAACAAAATGTTGAGACCTTGTTGTGTGACAATGTTAGCTTTCTAGAGCTGTTATAAAAGTACCACCAATTGGGTGGCTTAAACAGAAATTTATTTTCTCATAGTGCTAGAGTCTAGAAATCCAAGATCAAAGTGTCAGCAGGGTTGTTCCTTTTGTAGTTTCTCCTCGGCTTGTAGATGGACCTCTGTGTCCGTACACATGATCTTCCCTGGGGAAGAGGGGGTATCTGTGTCTTAATCTCCTTTTTTTTTTTTTTTTAAAGATTGTATTTATTTATTCATGAGAAACACAAAGAGCTAGGCAGAAGAAACAGGCTCTCCATAGGGAGCCCAATTTGGGGCTCCATCCCAGGACCCCGGGATCACACCCTAAGCCAAAGGCAAGTGCTCAACCACTGAGCCACCCAGATATCCCTTAATCTACTTTTCTTATAAGGACCCCTGGAATAGGGCCCACCTACTGACTTCATTTGAACTTATTAAAGACCGGGGATCCCTGGGTGGCGCAGCGGTTTAGCGCCTGCCTTTGGCCCAGGGCGCAATCCTGGAGACCCGGGATCGAATCCCACGTCGGGCTCCCAGTGCATGGAGTCTGCTTCTCCCTCTGCCTATGTCTCTGCCTCTCTGTCTCTCTGTGACTATCATAAATAAATAAAAATTAAAAAAAAAAAAAGACCATGTTTCCAGGGATGCCTGCGTGGCTCAATGGTTGAGTGTCTGCCTTTGGCTCTGTGTGATTCTGGGGTCCTGGGATCAAGTCCTGCATTGGGCTCCCTGTGAGGAGCCTGCTTCTCCCTCTGCCTGTGTCTCTGCCTCTCTGTCTCTCATGAATAAATAAATAAATCTTTAAAAAAATTTTTTTAAAAGACCATGTTTCCAAATACAGGCACATTTTGAGGTACTGGGTGTTAGGACCTCGGCATAAGAATTTTGGGGGTGGGAGGAGGTTGGAGAGGGGACACAAGCCCATAAACATTGTAGGAAAGTGCCTTTACTTTTGTGTTGACATGGGTTGAATTGTTAAGAATGTGATTGAAAGCATGTTCAAGTGGATGTTATGATACAGGTTACTTCCTATTAGCTCATTCCCTTTTTTATGATGAAAATCATTTTATCTGCTTGGCCTGGTTTTCATTTTGCCATTTCATTAGATAACTCCTTTGCTACTTCACCTTTTCAGTCAGCTTTTCTGTTCATGTTAGAATATTTGCTGCCAGCATTCACCTAGTCTGCCCTCTTTTGGCCAATGCTGTATGTTGTTATTTTGAACTTTACAACCCTGTGAATTTTTTTTTTTTTTTAAGATTTTATTTATTTATTCATGAGAGAGAGGCAGAGGGAGAAGCAGGCTCCATGCAAGGAGCCTGATCCGGGACTGGATCCTGGGACCCCAGGATCATGCCCTGGGCCAAAGGCAGGCGCTAAACTGTTGAGGGATCCCCATAACCCTGTGAATTTGATAAAAAATAAATAGTATGCTATTGTTGCTTTAATTTGTACTTTACATTTTTCTGTTTTATTGGTCTTTTTTTAAAAATTGAAGGTTAGAGGAACCTGGGTGGCTCAGTCAGATAAACATCTGCCCTCTGCTCAGGCCATGATCTCAGGGTCCTGGGATCAGAGCCCCATATCAGACTCCCTGCTCAGTGTGGAGTCTGCTTCTCCCTCTCCCTCCAGCCCCCACCCTATTTGTGCACTCTCCCACTTTCATTCTCAAATAAATAAAATCTTTTATTTATTTATTTATTTTTATTTATTTATTTATTTATTTATTTATTTATTTATTTATTTATTTTTAATTTTATTTATTTATTTGAGAGCAGGGAGAAAGAGACTTCCCACTGAGCAGGATACAGGACCCTGAGATCATGATCTGAGCCCAAGGCAGCTGCTTAACCAATTAAGCCACCCAGGTGCCCCAGCCTCTGGTTTTCAAATATATTTTATAATACTAATAACCTGTCTTTGCATATATTTGTAAAATTTTTGCCACTTTTTTCCTTTGCAAGTAGTTTTAGTTTTATTAGTACATAGAAAAGAAAGATTGTTTTGCTAGGCTTATGAATAAAAACCGTTGTCTTTGCAAGCAGCACTCTGGCAAATGATCAAAATTGACACAGTATGAGCTTGATGTAGCAAGAAGGTGTAACCTATTTCACTGTTCTCCATAAGATCACATGTTCAGCTTAAAAAAACCCAAAATAACCATGGTCAACATTGTCTTTCTCCTCAATATCAATCAGTTTTTGGGGATCCCTGGGTGGCGCAGCGGTTTGGCGCCTGCCTTTGGCCCAGGGCGCGATCCTGGAGACCCGGGATCGAATCCCACATCGGGCTCCTGGTGCATGGAGCCTGCTTCTCCCTCTGCCTGTGTCTCTGCGCCTCTCTCTCTCTCTCTGTGACTATCATAAATAAATAAAAAAATAAAAAAAAATCAGTTTTTACCCCAATAACTAAATGTTTTGGTATTTGCCTCCTAAACTTTTAATGACCCCCTTGCAAAGCTATGTATTAGGAGATTTATGAGAAACCTGTATATTAGTTCGTCATCCAGGGTTCCTGGCTCACAGCTCCCCAAATCTCTCTCAGGAATTTCCTGAGCTATAAGCAGGAGCATCTTTTGTCACAGTATTTGGTCTTGTCGTCAGTTGCTGGGGGGAAAAATGCTTCAGAGCCCTAAAGGTGAAGTGTGTGTCTTGTTTATAACAGACCTCTTTCCACAACTGGGTTTATGTAAATAAGGTGAATTTTGGAAACCCTACTGGGGGGGGCGGGGGTGGTTGCCAAGGAAACCAACCCACTGATCCTAGGGTTGGGACCTTCAGTCCCACCTCCAGAGAAGGGGGGAGTGGCTGGGGGTAGGCTGATTTACCAAAGGCCTATGATTTATTCAGTCATGACTGTAATAAAACCTCCATAAACACTCAAAAGGATGGGGTTTGGGGAGCTTCTGGGTTGATGAGCACATGGCCCTGCCCCAAGAGTGATTCACCTGGAGGGGGCATGGAAGCTGATTCCCTTCCTACATACCTTGCCCTGTGCATCTCTTCATCTGGGTCTTTTTTCTTTTTCTTTTTTTTTCTTTTTTTTTAAGATTTTACTTATGAGAAAGAGAGAGAGAGGCAGTGACACAGGCAGAGGTAGAAAAGTGGGCTCCCCATGATGTGGGACTCAATTCCAGGACTCCAGGATCACGCCCTGAGCCGAAGGCAGATGCTTAACTGCTGAGCCACCCAGGCGTCCCCTTCATCCGGCTCTTGATCCATATCTTTTACTATCTTTTCATAATAAACTGGTGATCCTAGTGAGTAAATGGGTTTCCTTAATTGATTGAGCTGCTCTAGCATATTAATTGAGCTCAAGAAGGAGGTTGTGGGAACCCCTAATTTATGCCAGCTAGTCAGAGCTACAGGTGACAGCCTGGGCTTGTGACTGGCACCTGAAGGGGTGGGGCAGCCATATAGGACCAATCCTTCACCTCTGGGATCTGACACCACCTCCAGGTAGATGGTGTCAGAACAGAGTTGAATCGTGGGCCACCCCACTGCAGAACTGCTTGGTGGTGTGATGGGATTCTCCCTCCTTTCACATATATGTTAGAATTTGGTCCAGAAATGCAAAGAACTGTCTTGGAGTTTCCATTGAGTGCTCTTATATACTCCCACCCCCAGCACACACATGCTTTCAATGCCCACCCTTCCAGGAAGGGAATTGGCTTTTGCTCATATCAGTATTCCCTGTTGTAAAGGAAAGTAACTTCTCCTATTTGTCTCCTTTATATGCACAGAACGCTGCGCTTCTGGTCACCAAATGTGTGGGACTTTTTCCCATACCAAGCACTTCTCTGCAATACCAGCTGGGTGTCCTACAATTTGTCAGCAGGAATTCCCAGAATCCAAAGATTTGGTCCAAGGCATGGGAAAGCTTAATTGGCCTACAGCTTGCAAACTGGGGTGACCACAGCCTTCTGCTATAAAAGGAAAGTATGCTCCAAAGGGGAAGATGTAGGGTTAAATAGGCAAAACCCACAAGTTCTGTACCCTTAATAAGGGTGACCAGACTCAGGTCCCAGACTTCAACATTAGGAGCAGACAAGCAGGATGCAGCTTGTGGTTTCTGGCAGTGGCTTCAGGATGTGGTGGCCAATGAGGAGCATGAAAACACGTTGCAGGGGTTTTTCTATGAATTTTCCTGAATTTTGTGCCAGCTCATCATCTCTAGCTGTGCTGACTGATTTTGTTCCTCGCGGTCATCCAGCCTGGTTAAAATTTTGGGAAGTTGACATCTGCTCCATGAGCTGTTATCGTCTTATTGTTGGGGTCTTTTGTTCTCAACTTTAACTCAATTCGGGCACTATCTACCCATGAATAGGGTCAGATCCCACAGGTTGAGGGCACAGTCCTACAAGACAGCACCTCTCTCCCCCACTTCATCTGCCAATCACAACTCCAGTTGGTCACCATTGCTTCTGACTCCTTGGTTTTGGAGGTTCTCATAACCCCCTCTTTGGGTTTGATTAATTTTCAAGAGTAGCTAACAGAACTCAGGAAACCCATTTACTCACTACGTGTTACTGGTTCACTACAAAGGATATTAAAGGATAAGAATCAACAGCCACATGACATCCATCGGGCAACATTCTAAAGGAATTTCTGTCCCCCATACAATTTGAGGCCTGGCCAGGGGGCATATGGAAGTGATCTGGTTCAGCAGCCTGGAAGCTCTCCAAACCCTGCCCTTTGGGTAAATACGCATTTATGGAGGCTTCATGACATAAGCATGACTGAAGGAATCATTGGCCATTGGCAACTGGTTGCACCTCCACCTCTTCCCTCCCTGGAGGTAGGGTGGAGCTGAAAATTCTAACCCTCTAATCATGTGGTTGGTTTCCCTAGCAACCAGGCCCCCACTACCAAAACACATCTTTTTTTTAATTTATTTATTTATTTATTTATTTATTTATTTATTTATTTATTTATTTATTAATTTATGATAGTCAAACAGAGAGAGAGAGAGAGAGGCAGAGACACAGGCAGAGGGAGAAGCAGGCTCCATGCACCGGGAGCCTGACGTGGGATTCGATCCCAGGTCTCCAGGATCGCGCCCTGGGCCAAAGGCAGGCGCCAAACCGCTGCGCCACCCAGGGATCCCCAAAACACATCTTAAACATAACACAAGACACCTTTATTACTTGCATCACTTGAGAAATATAAAGGGTTTAAGAGCTCAATGCCAGAAAACTGGAATAAAAGCCAGCATAATATCACAAGTATGTAGTAGATGGCAAGGTATTTCTAGAAATTTTTTTAATCCCCCAAAATACAATATGAAATGGGAGTTAGTGGAAAGCCAATATAAATCATGGTGAAAACTCATTAAAAACAAGTCTACATGTAACTTCTGTATTCACCAACGTCTAATTCACAGTGGGGTATGTTGTTACAGGGATCAGTGTCATTTGAGGATGTGACCATGGACTTCAGCAGGGAGGAGTGGCAGCAACTGGACCCTGCCCAGAGATGCCTATACCAGGATGTAATGCTGGAGATCTACAGTCACCTCCTCTTCGTGGGTGAGCACACCTGACCCGGGAATCTTGGATGGACCTCGTTGAGATTTCCTTCCTTGTTGTGGAACACAGTAGGGCATCTGAAGTATGTAATCTGTTTGCCTTTGATTTGTCCTGGATTGCTCATTCCTTTAGGACACCTTTGAATATTACTTTGTTTCTAGTGAAAGATGTTGACTTTTCTGATGAGCCAATACAGAGCTTCGTTGAATGGCCTGTAAAGCCCAAGACCACATCCAAATCCAATATTCTTTTCATTAACAGGGTATAACATTCCCAACCCAGAGATCATTTCTAGGATGGAAAAAGGAGAGGAGCCATGGATGAGAGAAATTCAGCTCCCACATCAGAGGCATCGAGGTGAGTGATTTTACCTGGCCAACATGGATATCTTGAGAGGAGCATTATTCAACCTGCCACACTATCCATCCCCCAGTGGTGGGTGGTATGTCACCTCCCACTCCCAGTTTCTTTTTCTTTTTCTTTTTTTTTTTAAAGATGTATATATTTATTCATTCAGAGAGAGAGAGAGAGGCAGAGACACAGGCAGAGGGAGAAGCAGGCTCCATGCAGGAAGGGGAAGACTCCCAGTTTCTAACACTGATACATTATCTTGTAAATGCCCCTTAGGGGCAGGTGTAAGAATTTCTCAGAGGTGAATACTCAGGAGTGGGATTCCCTCACCCCTGGATAGAAGTGTTATTATAATGTGACTCAGTATACCGTACTGCTCTTTAGTAGGATTTAATTTACTCTCTTATCGGAGAATGCACAAGGATCCACATTTGTGCATCTTGCCAGCGTGGTGCACATCAGATTTCTCACAGCCCATTTGATAGCCAATAAGGCTGTTTCTTGTTGATTTCATTTTTCTAATAACTAGTGGAACATCTCCTATCTGTCTTCTGATTGGGTTTTCCGTCTGTACATTGCCTTCCTCATATTGTTGTACCCATTTGTGTCCATAGAGTTTTTTCTTAAAACCTTTTTTCTTTTATTTGTCCCCTTAATTCATTGGTTTTTCTTTTCTGTGCTGGGTCTTTTTTCTTCTTTTCCTTGTAATTGTGACACCTGCAGCTCCGGTCCCTGCTTCACTCTGGTCATCCCTTCATATAGGAATTACCTTAAAGGGCCCTTCTATTCAGAACACACAGGCCTCAATTTTTTCTGGTGATCCTTAGACCAACTCCCTCTAGTCCTTGTGGCTCAGCCATTCTCTTACCTTATTCAGCCATTTGGTGGACTGTGGGATGACTCACTTCCTTTATTTTTGGGAGATCAGAAATTGGAATCCTTACACCAATTAGACATTCTTCTCACCTTATACATTTTGTCAGAGTCTCCTATGTTTCTTGGCCCTTCCATCTCAGTCTTAGAAATCCAACCATTTTTTTCTTTTTTCTTTTTAAAGATTTTATTTATTTACTCATGAGAGACACACAGAGAGAGAGAGG